>NC_059405.1:4240696-4863370 GCF_905220565.1 Melitaea cinxia | reverse complement strand
ACAAAAACATATCATGTCATAGGTTAAATATCAGGACATGTAAACAACCAATTAATATGTTGATGGATTCTGGATAGTAAAATTGTGGATAAGCCAAAAGTAAGTTTTGAGGTAAGTGCAAATTTTTTTTTAATTCATACGACTCTTAGAAATTTAGTCTTATAACTGTCTCATAAATGACCCCTTTCATTCATGAGTCATTTTGCCAACCGATGATTATTACTTTATAATATAAATATAAATTTACAAATAACCAAATACGTCTTATAATGCTCACGCGCGCTGTTCAGCTCAGAGTGCAGTCAAGATTTAGGTGCAGGTTACGTAGCTGATGACACAGCTCGGCTTCAAACCTTCGCAGCTGCAGCCACCCGTCACTGAAATGTTCGGCAAACAATTTTACATAACCTAGGATACCGATAATTTCAATTTGTTATACCTAAATCTTTTATAATTATCTAAGACACAAAGATTTTAATGCGCTTCTAAGTAAGAATAATATATTATAATGTAGATTTTAATATTATTACTTACTAACTACTCTTACTTATAGATTTTACGCCAAATTTGTTATATTTCTTTAGCCTTGCTTTTGGTTCTCGTATCAGGCTGGTTGTAGACAACCTCAACGTAACCTATCTCGAACACGATGGCGATTTTTAACCGACTTCCAAAAAAGAAGGAAGGTTCTCAATTCGACTGTATTTTTTTATGTATGTAACATCAGAACTTTTGACCGTGTGGACCGATTTCGACATTTTTTTTTTAATCGAAAGGTGGTATGTGTCAATTGGTCCCATTTAAATTTATTTGAGATCTAACAACTACTTTTCGAGTTATATCTAATAATGCGTTTTTGCTTGACGCTTTTTTCGTCGACCTACGTTACGTATTATACCGCATAACTTTTTACTTTATACCGATTTTTATGATTTTCAATATAATCGAAAGCTTATGTTTATCATGTGGTCACAGTAAAATTTCATCGAGATCTGATTACAATTTTTTGAGTAATCTTTGATAACGCGTATTTAATTGACTATTTTTTCGTCGATCTACGTTGTATTACTCGTCGATGTAATTGAAGTCGGTTTTTTTTTCGTTTGCGAGCAAACACAATTATGTTTCTTAAATTTCTCCTTGAATATTTGTTC
Source organism: Melitaea cinxia (assembly GCF_905220565.1). Classification (NCBI taxonomy): domain Eukaryota; kingdom Metazoa; phylum Arthropoda; class Insecta; order Lepidoptera; family Nymphalidae; genus Melitaea; species Melitaea cinxia. The sequence continues at coordinate 4,862,216 of NC_059405.1, read as the reverse complement.
CCCTCAAGAGCCACCAATAAATGTCTTCAGCGACACTCTGGAGATTAAATTAAACCCAAAAGTTTCTTTTTATACTGCTTTATTACAATTTTTACAATTATTTGGCTGCAAGCTAATGCTATCTTTGACACAACGTTTTAGTGAGAGAGATATTGTAGGTACATTTAAATATAAATCTAAAGTATGCGGTTTGAAGCAACAAAGGAGACGAATTACTTGCCGGCGCTGTAAATCGGTACACGTGTACACAACGAAACTCTGAGTTTTTCTGAAGAGTGTCCTAGGCGACACAGTGTCTGTCTGACACTGTCTAAATCGTCTGCAATAGACGGACTAATGCCAATAATTTACAGAACAAACACATACACACACACACACACACACACTAACACACACACATACACACACGTGAACACATATACTTACATACTCCTGTATATACCTATACATCTACATCCCTACATCTAGTTCCTGTCATGGAAAAAATCATGATACGAAAATATATACGCGAAAAGCCAGATCCGTTAATAAGACGTACCTCACGACACTTGACGCCATTATCTCATTCCGAGATTACAACCACCAGTCGTCTATAATTTGACAAATAGAGAATGAGATGCATTAGAGAGCATTTCGTACATAATGGGGTACTACGGACCTCGGGTGTATAATTTAGCGGACCGGCCGCAAGATGATTCCGCGATATTAATGCTCTTGATAAAAACTTACGTATTTCATATTCAATTTCATTTTTATGTTATTATATTTTTATTAGAATTTGTTTTTGGAATTTTTGTAATGTTGATTTGTTAAAGTCGTCAATTTAAATGTGATTTGGCATATTGTGTTAGTGATTGTGATATTATGTAAAGACATAAAATTTTAATTCTAGATTCTAATTGATCAATTCAATTTTCAAAATAGTTTAGTTTCTGTGCTCAAAAATGTCTCTCTTGTTTTTTTCTTTAAACATTATCAGTGCTATTAGCGAATGTATCCAAAATGTTTAAAGTCATAGTACTTTTACCGTTAAAATGTAACTACAATAACTAACCCGTATAATTATGTCCACTGCTAAGGGAAGCATCTATTATATAAAGCAACACTTAAAATAAGAAACTCATTCACTTACTTCAGCCTATCGCAGTCCACTGCTGGACATAGGCCTCCAAAAACTCGCACCGAAAATGGCGTGAACTCATGTGTTTTGTCCATAGTCACCACGCTGGGCAGGCGGGTTGGTGACCGCAGGGCTGGCTTTATCTCACCGAAGACACTGCTGCCCGTCTTGGGTCTGTGTATTTCAAAGCCAGCAGTTGGTTCGCCATCGGTCGGCTTTTTAAGTTTCAAGGTTTTACTGGAACTGTGTCATCTCTTAGTCGCCTCTTATGACACCCACGGGAAGAGAGCGGGTGACTATATTCTTTACTGCCGTAACCACACAGCACATAAAAAAAACTATTTATCAAATATTTCAATGTTAAATAGCCGGCACTCCAATACAATATTATACAAAATATGAGACACCATCTGATATATGCCATAAGTTATCAAATCTAAAAATAAAACGCGTTGAAAATGAGGTGATGAAGTTACATTGTACTCGTACATCGTTATATCAACGTGAGAATCATAAATGTTTCATGTCCTAATAAAACACAATTTGTGAAGAGATGCTGATCTTAAAACTACAAACGTTGGTTATAGTGCCTCGTAAACATCACTAAGTCGATAGTTTATCGCGAACTTTGGTATTTTATCTATTTCATCATTGCATTAGGATTATTGTGTACTAGAACGTTTATTATTTCGTTAACAATCCTAATGTTAAACCTGGAAACTATTTAGTTAGTAATTCTTGTCATTTTTTGTCTTGCTATTTTTTTCATGAATCGTATTAAACTAAATCAGTTTCAAAAATTGTAACGAAAAATATACAAAAATACTCAAATCAAATCAAAAACAGCTTTATTCAAATAGGCTCCAATAGCACTTTCAAGCGTCATTTTACAAATTAAAACCTTAAAAATAAATTATTATTTTTGTAGAAGTTAAGCTACCACCGATTCGGAATGTAGATTCTGCAGAGAAGAATCGGCAAGAAACTCCGCTGTTACTCTTTTGAAAAATAATATATAAACTGTGTTTTAGTGCTGTGTGGCTACGGCACTAAAGAATTTAGCCACCCCCTCTCTTACCGTGGGTGTCGTAAGAGGCGACTAAGGGATAACAAGGTTCCACAACCATCTTGGAACTTAAGAAGCCGACCGATGGCGGGATAACCATCCAACTGCTGGCTTTGAAATACACAGGCCGAAGACGGGCAGCAGCGTCTTTGGTGCGACAAAGCCAGTACTGTGGTCACCAACCCGCCTGTCCAGCGTGGTGACTATGGGCAAAACACATGAGTTCACGTTGTTTTTGACGTAAACTTGTGGAGGCCTATGTCCAGCAGTGGACTGTATAGGCTGTAATGATGTGTTTTAGTACAAAATTAGTAACATGTTGCATAAAATACAGCGTCACTAAGTCCACACATCTTTATAAACTATGTAATCCTGCACCGAATAATAAGCTTTATCTATTATTATTTTTTAATAAAGCTTTAAATTTATGTTGAAACAGTTCCAAAATTGTTTGTAGGATTTTATTATACATGCGAATACCATAAACCAGAAAGAAGACGTTTACTTTGCGCAGTCGGCAACTTGGATTTACAATTTTGTTACTCCTTCTTGTGTTTACATTGCGATTATTACTATATATTTCAAGGTTTTTAAATCGAAATTTACGAAAGTATTACCTTATACGTTAAGAAATCCTCTTATTTTAATTCAATTTTAAATTATATTGACAGCCTTGTAATAGGATTTAAAATTAAACACACAAAATGGAAACAATATCCAACTGCAACTGTCTCATTTGATTTTTTTTTTTTAATTATCAAGAAGAAAGGCTAAAATAATATTTGAGACTAAAATATCTGATAGTATCACCGTTAATTCAATACACTTCTACGTAATGACACTTAGTTTCTTTCATATTAATGTAATTGTCTAGAGCGTCGAGTGACTAATAGCTATCTCAGCACATTGAAAAATCAAGTTAAAAGGAATCTAATTGTTTTCACAACTAAATTTTACTTGTCCTTGTTATAAATATTTTAATTACTTTAATATGAATGTCGGCAATTGATTTTATCGGTCTATCTATTTTTTAATTTTATCTATATTTTATTAATAATAAAATAAAGAAGTTTATTTGCATTTATTATATCATCTCGATTAAAAAAAACCAGATGACTGAATCCTTTGACTAGACATTTACATTTCTACAGAGACGTGCAGTATTCGTAATTATATATGTCAACTGTAGTAATAAAACATTTATTAAAATTATTAATTCAAAGTAGAAAAACGATAATAATATTATTTAAGACAAAATAACTTTCAATACGCATATGAATTATAACTAACTAATACAAAACTTAGCAAATTCGTATACTGAAGTTTTGACAAGTAGCATTGAACAAGTTTGACAGTTATTCGTGAAATAACTAGAAGCTAAATTGTACACATACATCAACGACTTTTGTAGTAGTTCGTAGTGAAATGTTTGGAAACTTTCAGTATTGAAAAAAATTGTGTTTCACATTCGTAAGATGGCAAGTAATGTTTAAAACAGCGTAACAATATATAAACTTCTTTAAAAGTTTTTTAATCGGAAATTATTTATGTATGTTAAATAAACGTATGTATTTTACTTATTATACAGTAAATTATTAAATGCGAATATAATTATTTATTTATTTATAAAACTTTATTGCACACACAAAAAAAAGATACATTTAGAACGATATATATCAAAAACGATACGAACGATATATTACAAAAACAAATAATGTATGCAAAGGCGGCCTTATCGCTTGTAGCGATCTCTTCCAGGCAACCTTTAATAAAAATAGTATAAGAATTAAATAAAAGTAGTATATTTTTAGAAAGACTTTAATATACTAAAGCACAGCAGCAAACAATTTTGCACAAAATCCCGGAAGGAGCCGGAGAGCTTGACTGGGAAAGTATATGTATATTCGCATTCAAGGAATACAGCTCGTAGTGTTGTGTTCTTGTGATGATTTTTTGACAAGATCATCTGGGGATGGGCTGTGTTAACTGCGTAAGTAGGATCGGCGTCAGCGTACTTGGATTAGTTAATACTATTACAGATATAAAAAATTAAACATTATAAAGATTTTTACGATGAATGAGATAGTTTGTTTATTAATATTAGTCCATAGCCAGCAAAGTCTAATTTCTTTCAAACTATTTATATTCTCACTTTCTTAAATATGTTACGCATTCAATTATTTGTATGAATATTATGTAGTGTACATCCTTATATATGGGGAACATTTTTTATTTCTTTATAAAACAAAAGTTAAGATCACTTAAGAGTAACTTACAGCCTATAACAGTACCAAAAAAAAAAGAGTTTCGCAAACTAAATAACCGTAAAACAAACGTTATGCGGTGTAATCAAAATAAAATTATATTTGTGACGATGGTAGCGGGTTCGGTTCCGGTACTAATGGCGGCAGGTGGCGTGGATACGAACAAAAAACATAAACAATTTAGATGCTTTTACTGTGACAAAGGGTTCCGTTGATATTGATCGATCGAGATCCGCTTCTTGATAGCAATGTGATGTTATCAACGCCTTTTTATTTTTTCATATGTTTTTACTTACTGGTTGAAATATTACAAACACGAATTTCGTTTCTTTGTTTTATTTAGTACAAGCTTGTTTTGCGGTTTTATCCGTGACGATTTAGGTCGACAAGTCAGAAATATTCAAAAATAAACCATCATATTTTAAAAAAAGAGAAGATCTATAAATAATAAGTAGTAAGATGCCACTTTAACTCGGGGTAAGGGTCAGGTATGTCATACCCGAGAACTTAAAACGCTGATTTTTTAATTTTACTGTCACCGTGCAGATCTTGTCTTTGTAATAGCTGGAGGTAAGGGGGAAAGAGGTGAAGTACAGTGTCTAGTTCATATTGCGCCACCGACGACACTTGATATACGTGCAAAAACATGACTGCGGTTCGTCTCACCCGACCTCGTAGTCGGTGTTACATTTTATATTGTAGTAGGTTCGTAAAAGGCGACCGAGGGATAAACCTGGCTCAAAATCATCAGGGTACTGTAGAAGGAAAACTTCATTTGAATTCTGGAATGGGGTCTCCGTCGAGCTTTCGTGGCATAGCTCTAAAATGCGAAAGACTCCTGCAGCCGAACTGGCTCCACACGTATCGACTCGTCGTTCCTGTGGGCTTAGCTAGTGTCTGTCTGACACTGTCTAAATCATCTGCAATAGATGGACTAAGGCCAATGAATATAAAAAAAATTAACAATAAAGCTTTGGATATCTCATACCTACCTGGTTCAGTAAGTTTGTGTCAAGCGGAACAAAAAAACTCACTTTTAGATTTATTATATTAGTATGGATAATGTTGATAGAGCAAAAGACTATAATATACTTTTGAATATGACATAAACTTTGATATACTGATATTGAATTACAAATGACGTTAAATGAGCAATATTTAAAAATAAATAAACAAATGTTAAGAGATTTAAGCTAAAATTATTGAAATTATTATAACTATGTACCAAGTGTAACAAACAAACTCACTTTCAGATTTATAACATTAGTATGGAAAACGTTAAAACAGTGAAATACTTTATTATACTTCTGAATAATATGACATTAAAATTTTACATCCTGATATGGAGTATCTAATGGAATTGTATTGTTTTAAATCGTAAAAATGAAATAATGTTGAGATTTTATATTTACAATTTTTGTACACATCTCTTTCTTTCTCTTCGCAACTTTCTTGTGTATGGTTTTGAGTTACATTGACTTTACAAGTACTATTAAGAGTTATAATTTTATATATTACAATATTACTACAGATAATTTTTAACCCAAAATGGATATTAAAATTTAAACCAATATAATCTACGATAAGCACATTTAAATTAAAGAAATATACTATGCCCTATATTGTAGTACTTATATATACAATGTAATTGAATGTTTGTAATATAAGTGAGAATAATTCTGAATTTTTTTTAAGCTAATCACTAATATTAGTAGTTTGATAAGTAGAAAAACACCGCTCTGGTGGAATGGTGCGTGTGCCGTGTCGTCGGCGCATAAACACCGGCGGTCACGGGTTCGATTCCCGTTCGCAGTGGATATTTGCGTGTATACAAATATTTATTTCCGATCTGGTTGTCCGTCCTTGTAAGTCTCCTCATAGTGCTTCGCAGAGCAGGGTAAGCTGTACGTCTCGGTCGTCATCATTTACGCCTGAAAGCGATCGTTATAATATTAATATTATAAATGTGAATCTAAGTTTGCTTGTTACGCTTTCACGCGAAAACTATTCAACCGATCATCATGACAATTTGTACACATATTCTTGGCGGTATTAGAAGTAACATAGGATACTTTTTATTTTAAAAAAATTTAATGCGAATAAATAAAATAAAATAAAATAAAAAGTTCTTATGTGACCATGCTACAATCATACATCTTATAAACTATTATTAATCCCTACTAATATTATAAATGTGAATGTAAGTTTGTTTGTTACACTTTCACGCGAAACCTACTTAACCGATCATCATGAAACTTTGTACACATATTCTTGGAGATATTAGAAGTAACATAGGATACTTTTTATTTTTTTAAGAAAGATAAAATCTCTACTTATTTTTTGGCTTCAATGCGAGCTAAGCCACGGGTAAAAGCTAGTTTATTATATATTATACTAGTTGCTCATATTTACTTACACTAAATTAGGTTAAATAAGGTCCTCAGGTTGGGTAAATTAATAATAACCTCCTCCAATGACGCCCTTTTCTCTCTGACCTGTGCTATTAGCCACCACTTTGGGTTAGCAACTTTTTTCTTTCATCCTCCTATCGGGTAGAGGGTCTTTATAATATAATAGTAAGAAATATGTACACCAACCCGCAGTGGAGCAGCGTGTTGGATTAAGCTATTCCTTTGATATGGGAAAAGAGGCCTATGGCCAGAAGTGTGATATACAGGCTTAATCGATCGAAGTAAAAATAATAATAATAATTTTACATTAATTACAATACGAAATTTACTATTCTTTATATAAAAAAGAAAACTCAATCAAAAACCACATTGTGTGTATCATGTTGTATACGGACCCCTGTTTTAGGAATTATATCGTCAGCCAAAGACCGATACGCCTTTCTGTCACCAACACCTGCTTTGTTAGAATTATTTCATCAACTCAAACAACGGAAACACATTAATTGTATCATATGAGTTTTATTATTTTTATTGACCACCAGATGTCCCTGGCGGTTTCTTCCGTATCTGATACTTATCAGATTATGTATCGTTTACACTACTCTGCTCTGATATTGTAAGGTCAAACCCGATGTTTTATAGCCTAAAGAAGAAAAAAATAGGTCATATTATTTTTAGTGTAATTTTCAGTTATTAAGTCTTAAAAAGAAATAATTATGTTTGCAGGCAAACGAAGAAAAACCGACTTGACAAGTAATACAACGTAAGTAGACGAAAAAATAGTCAACTAAATACGCATTATCAAAGATGACTTCAAAAGTTGTAATCAGATCTCGATGAAATTTAAACGTGACCACATGATAAACATCGGCCTTCGATTAAATTAAAAATTATCAAAATCGGTACACCAAGTAAAAAGTTATGCGGATTTTCGAGAGTTTCCCTCGATTTCTCATCACACATCACATCATCAGATCCTGGTTTCCTTATCATGGTACCAAACTAGGGATATCTCCTTTCCAAAAAAAAAGAATTATCGAAATCGGTCCATAAACGACGGAGTTATCCCCGTACATACATTAAAAAAATATATATACGGTCGAATTAAGTAACCTTCTCCTTTTTTTGAAGTCGGTTAAAAACAAAGGTTCATTCGTAATTACACACTATATAGACTACTATTAGATACCTATCAATGCGTCAATTTGTTAGTGTATCTAATAATTAAGAGTTTTTTTTTTTTAAATAAAAATGTAAATAGATACAATTACGGACGACGCGTTGGCGCAGCGGTAATAGCACTGGCCGTTGCGCTGGCGGTCGCGGGTTCGATTACCGCTCACGACAGACAATTGTATCGACCATATAGATGTTTGTCGAGATCTGGGCGTTGTGTTTGTGTACTGTGTGTTTCCGGACCTCCATCACAGGAAAAAATCCTACTGGGGGATCAGTTGAGTGTGAAGCGTTTATTAATTCTTTTATTCCAAACGACTAGTCATAACAATTAAAAGAAGTTAAATTCGACCAATCATTCGGTCTTTGCAAATTTAATAATACCTCAATCAATATTATTATTATATACCTTATATTATTCTAAGTTACTAAATAATGATAATAAGGAATATTATGTCATAAATCGTCACGATTCTTTACGCGTTATTTACCAAACTAATGGTAACATTGAAATAATAATTTTATATGTTAACCTAAGTATTTATTATCCATAAATCAAGTCTTTTTTAACAGCTTTGGTTTAAGCGTGTAAGAGTTACAAAACATAAAATTAAATAAAACAGTTTTATTTCATCAAAAAATAGAGATGTGAATAAATTCTTTTTATGAAAAGAACAGCAAATCTTTAAGTCGATTCACGGTATTATTACAAATTAAAAACTTTTTTTTTCAATAACTTTTTTTGACTGGCCCGTTGGCTCAATCTGCAGTGGCCTACTTTCTGCTCCAGAGGTTGTGGGCATGATTCCCGCCTCGAGTCTGGGTGTGACCTATGTATTTATTGATGTAAGTAGATTATGATATATGTAGCTGTATCAGTCGACTGTTACCTGTAACAAAAACTGTTGCATAGCTTAAGAACAGACTACCGTGTGTGTATGTCATAGAAATAAGTAAATATTTTCAGCAGTTTTTATAATAATGAGATTGTTATTAAGAAGCAGTTGTAATGCAATTTATGTTTATTCATAAAATTTGCGTTATAAATTCGCACCGCTTGGCTCTTTAGTCTACCCTTAAATTGTATAGCTCACGCCTTTACCCAAGGGGCCAACTGGAAAACGCTAACAAGCCATTCATGGAATTTTTTCCACAAGTCATAGGATTTAAAGAAACAGCCCCTAACGACGTACAATTATTTATAATTGGATCCTTAGGTGATTTTGTTGGTGCAAACCTCGCAATATCAATTTTGTATGCAAATCACGTTTTAAAATACAAATATTTTGAATTGCAAATTAACTTCGATGATCATTTATTCACACTTAGCGAAAAAAACCCACTACCGGAACGTGTTATTAATTTTTTTAGCGATTTAGTTTTCAAAGCTATTTGATTGTATATTAATTTAAAAATGCCTTTCAATTTTTAATAATTGTTGTTTACTATATATAGATATATTATAGAACATTTTTAGATAAAATTTAATCATTCTGTGTTTTTTTATTGTTTGGTAAATGTTTTTTTGTTGTTAGAAATATTTTTTTTAAATAATACGTACATAAAAACCTCTTTGGTGTAATGGTGCATCTACCACGAAGTCAGTTAGCCAGTCAGTTTAGCCTATTGTAGTACACTGCAGGACGTAGGCCTTTCCAAGTTCGCGCCAGACATCCCGGTTTTCCGCAATCCTCATCCAGCCTACACCAGCAATCTTACCTAGATTGTCAGTCCAGAATCAATTTTAAGGTAGGTCACTAGAACCAAAAAAAAACAATCATTATATTCATAAAGAAAAGCCATGAATCGAATCACTAATAATCATGATCCTCAACAGATTTATTACCGTAACTTTATTCAATATTAAATTATCGATACATTGATTTATTAATGAAGATGATATTAATACGTTTGTCTAATGGTCCGTATCGTGCAGGCCGAGCGTATCGATTTGATTAAATGTTATCTATACACATAAATAAAACTGAAGTGTCTGTCTGTAATTTCAAAATTTGTTTTTTTTTTTCAATTTTAAACTTATTGTCCTCTGTCTGTCTTTCTGTTTGTTCGGAATAATCCTCGGAACAGCTGATTCGATTTTAATGGGACTTACTAGAAAATGGAGAAGATTGTGGTGCAATATTTATACTACTTTTATATCGATATTTCTGCGAAATCGGGATAAACGCGAAAAACGCGTTTATCGCACCCGAGTACCTTTCGTCCAGACATAATGAAGTAACCAAACGTTTTCTATCAAAGTTTTGCGAGCAAATCTATACATCTATACAAATATCATAAACCTAAATGTTTTGTTTTTTAACCGGACTAATCTCAAGAACTACTGGTTCGCATTGAAATTTTTTATTTTTGTTCCATAGCCCATTTACCGAAAAAGGCTACAGGCTTTTTTTCCTCAAATTAACGCGTATGAAACCGCAGGGCATAGCGAGTCAGAAATACAATTTCTTTTGCTACTGTATGGAATAATCAATACAGTCTAATATGAGACGGGCATGTCACTCTACTGAATTAAGTTTTCATTAGCTCGTCCTTTTGATACATTTTTATATAATTTTAAAAATACTATTAGGTTCGTTCGTTCATCAGCGAATGAAAAGATAATTATTTTATCATGAACTAGCTGTGCTCGCGCCTTCTTCCGCGTGGGATTTAACAAAAAAAGTTATTGTTCCATTCGCAGAGTTATAAAATTATTTAAAAAAAAAAACTGAAATAAAAGTAGCATAAGTTATTCCTTGTTACATCAGCTATCTGCCAGTGAAAGTCCCGTCAAAATCGGTCCAGCCGTTTCAGGGGTTAGCCAGAAGAAACAGACAGACGACAGACAGACAGACAAAATTTATAAAAAAATGTTATTTTGGTATATGTACCGTGTGTACATCCATATGCATTTAGCAAAAAGCAGTTATTTCAATAACACAAACAGACACTCCAATTTTATTTATTTGTAAAGATGTATATATTGACGCCACGGTTCGATTTATGGATACCGCTCTGATATTATAGGTCATATTATGACTTTATATAGTCTATAAGATAAGATTATATTGTTTATCTTCTTTCTTCTAAACATCGTAAATTCAAAGGCAAGAAATTAATAAAAATTGTTATCTTAGTTGGACATTTTTTTTTTGTATTTACAACTACAATTTTTGGGAGAGTTAAAAAAGTTTGAAGAAGTTTAGTAGCAATAATTGATCTAAGAGGTAATTCACATACTATCTTTGTTAGTATTTGTGGCGGCATCTATCTCGAGACATACAAACTAGACTGACGTAACGCGATATCAAAGTTATCCGAAGATTTAATATAATTATATATAAAAACCCGACAACAACCGTCAGGGCAGTACCAGAGACACACCCATCTGGTCGTAGGATCCTCCCTTTACAGTGGTGGATGAGGAACTTTACACCCCCTTCCTCACACCCCCAAATATTTAAGAATTGTATTTTGACAATTTAAAAGTTAATGTATCTGTTTTGTGAACTGATAAATTTTGTTGTTTTTTTTTTAGTTTCGATTTTTTTTTTGTTATATTTATCAATTACAAATATATATATACAGTTAGCTCTCAAAAGAAAAAGAAAAAACAGACTTCAATTACATCGACCAGTAATACTAGTAGACGAAAAAATTGTCAAGTATATACGCATTCTTTAAAAAAACTCAAAAACTACTTGTCAGATCTCAATAATTAAAATAAGACCACGTCACAAGCACAAGCATTCGATTAAAAAGAATCATTGATATCGTTCCATTCAGTAAAAAGTTCAGAGGTAACTAACACACACATAAAAAAAATACAGTCGAATTGAAAACATTCCCCTTTTTTGAAGTCTTAAAAATCTATCTTTAAATTAATTTTACTAAATGTGTCAAATTCTAAATGCAGATGATTTGACAGTCATTCAATTTACTCCCCTAAAAATAAATATAGCCAACATTAGACAAATTGAAACGAGTTCTATTAAACATTTGAATTTTAATCCCGATCAACGTCTCACCCTTAAGTAGTATCCACCGTGTATTTCCCTCGAGCCCCAGGCATTTCTATTTATCTGTGTTTGTCTCGTGTCTTATGCATAAAGGCATATGCAGTCGATATTAACCGGAGACATATTTTCTATCTCTTTCAAACTATATATTAATGATAGAGATAATAAAAAAGTTGTGTGGGAGCTGGCAAGCATATCGATGTTCCCTCATATAGGTAAACACAACCCTAAAGTTCTAAGTTCCCCTAATAAGCCATCACGTCTCACCTTAGGGTGCATTGTGTTCAAAGAATAAAAGGTACAGATAATTATATTTATTTATTGTTTATTTTTATTTATATATCAATCCATACACAAAAACTTACAGTGCTATGCTCCAGACACAAAATAAAATCTACATAATCTATACAATAAAGAACAAAAATAAGTGGTATTTCAATTATAGTAAATGACAATATTGACAAAATTAAGTAACAACAATACAAACAAAAATCTTAAATAAAAATAGCGAAACCTATATTTTTTGTCGCTAAATAAGATGTTTTAAGCCATTTCCGCTTAAGATAGATACCTATGTATAAACGATTAAGTTTTGTTATCTTAATCCGTCATTCCGTAATTGTTTAGTAAGAAGTTTCAATCACAGTTTAACGAATAATAAAAAAAGTAACCAGTTCAAGTAGAAAATTTACTTCGTAATTGTTTTTTGTGTAATCAAAATTGTACAAAAATTTTTTTTGACATATTTCGCTTCAATTTATTGTTAAAAATGTAATTAATTAAAACAAATTGACAACTAAGTGTATGAACTAAAATTATATAAGTTCAACATATTTGCTTTATATGAGATTATTTTGGTTTAAGTTAGTTCATGATTGACTTATGTACAAGTTGAGACCTTAAGTTTAATCGTTTTAAGAATTTCAGTCTTGTAGTTAATTGAAAATTATTCTAAACTAACCTTATTAAAACTTATTTCTGAAGCATGATTAAATCAAGTTCGATTACTCTAACTTTTTTCCGTAGCAGCGATATATCAATAACTTTACATTTAACTTTATATAAAGCTATACGTGATTCATACATAAGCTTATTAAGCAGTTTCTTCGCTAGCTATGAACTGATTGTGTGATTTTATCACATTCTGTCCATCATCATTACTTTCAATGAAACATATATTTTGTAAAGAGAACACTATTGAACCATAATATGTTTGACTTAAATACTACTAATATTTTATTATTTGACTGTAATACTACTAGTATTTTATTTATTTCAAACTACCCACTCACCGAGCTTCGTACTGCCATTTTTTTATTGAGCATTATACGAGTACAATGTTTGTCATGAAAATAATAAACATATTAAAATATTCTTCCAATTAAGTGCAAATTATAAAATTATATAACTCAATAATAAATTAATAACGGTTACAGTACCTACCACCGACTCGGAATCTAAAACTATAGGTACCTAAATGCTTTAGAATAAAAATATATCATGGCATATCTGTAAAAACATCTTTGTCCAGGGATGAGGTCAGGTCACGTGATTAATGTACAGGGGAGAGCCACAACGCGCACTGTGAACAGCACCTACGATCATCAACAAGTTGCAAATTAACATCACACGGCCATCACCGGCTGCTGTAATTATATCTAAATAACGAGGTGTTTTATAGATTGTTTAGACTATAATATTCCCTATTTTGTGTGTATATTAGTTAGCAGTGTCATGTGAATTTTTGATCATTACATACAAGATGTTGTTCCGATCCTTCTCCTTCATGCGGAAAAAGGGCCCAGCAGTGGGATGTCAAAGGTTTAATCGTATCGTCTACGTTATGTTATTATAATTTTCATTGCTTTTGGAAAGTAGTTGTGTCATAAACATCTATTGAAAAAAGCTAATTCGTTGCCGTTAGGCGCAGTAAATAAAACAATGACTCGAAGATTACTTTGAGAGCTTTATCTTGAGATGAAAAATGTTTTGAATTTAATGTAATTACACTGAATTGCTTTGTTGCGTATGACTTGAATGGCACATAACCTGTCTGTCGACTATTCGGTTAGACAAAGATGAGACTGGTATTGTGTGATGTTGTCAATCTTGATAATGTACATAATTAAATACTTAATAGTAAGTTTTTCTTAAGCTTAAAATCGAATATAAAAATCATCATATCAAAAATTTCGACCTAGTGGGTACATCGTTCCATAGGTGGTTAGATCACCAAAACGGTCAGTCGGAGATGTAGGTTTGATCCCGCTAGAACGGTCGATTTTTGATATGGTATTAAAAATGTTAGAATTCCTTAATGTGTGGGTAACACAAAAATTAACAATAGTAAGTTGTAGTACACATTAATATTTACCTTTATCTAATCTTTCTGTTGTCATCTATAATAATAATAATAATATATATAAAAGCGAAAGGTCACTCACTCATCACGAAATCTCCGAAACTATAACACCTACAAACTTGAAATTTGGCAGGTAGGTTCCTTATAAGACTTAGGCATCCGCTAAGAACGGATTTTACGAAACTCGACCCCTAAGGGGGTAAAACGGGGGTTGGAAGTTTGTATGAATGTCCTATGTTTTTGAAGTAAGAGACTTGAAATTTAAAATATATGCTCTATAGATGATGAGAAGGTATCCAAATAATGTATCTTTAGAAATCAACTCCCTTTTGGGGTTAAAACAGGGGATGGTAGGTTGACTCACTCATCACAAAATCTCCGAACCTAAAACACTTATAAACTTGAAATTTAGCAGAAAGGCTTCTTATAGAGCGTAGACATCCGCTAAGAACGGATTTTACGAAACTCGACCCCTAAGGGGGTAAAACGGGGGTTGGAAGTTTGTATGAATGTCCTATGTTTTTGAAGTAAGAGACTTGAAATTTAAAATATATGCTCTATAGATGATGAGAAGGTATCCAAATAATGTATCTTTAGAAATCAACTTCCTTTTGGGGTTAAAACAGGGGATGGTAGGTTGACTCACTCATCACAAAATCTCCGAACCTAAAACACTTATAAACTTGAAATTTAGCAGAAAGGCTTCTTATAGAGCGTAGACATCCGCTAAGAACGTATTTTATGAAATTCGACCCTTAAGGGGGTAAAACGGGGGTTGGAAGTTTGTATGAAAGTCCTATGTTTTTTAAGTAAGAGACTTGAAATTTAAAATGTATGCCTTATAGATGATGAGAAAATATCCCAATAATGTATCTTTAGAAATCAACTCCCTTTTGGGGTTAAAACGTGGGATGGTAGGTTTACTCACTCATCACAAAATCTCCGAACCTAAAACACTTATAAACTTGAAATTTAGCAGAAAGGCTTTTTATAGAGCGTAAACATCCGCTAAGAACGTATTTTATGAAATTCGACCCTTAAGGGGGTAAAACGGGGGTTGGAAGTTTGTATGAAAGTCCTATGTTTTTGAAGTAAGAGACTTGAAATTTAAAATGTACGCTCTTTAGATGGTGAGAAGGTGTCCAAATAATGAATCAGAAAGTCCTATGTTTTTGACATAAGAGACTTCAAATTTAAAATGGACGCTCTTTAGATGGTGAGAAGGTGTCCAAATAATGTATCTTTAGAAATTAACTTTTTTGGGGTTAAAACGGGGGATGATAGGTTGACTCCCTCATCACGAAATCTCCGAAACTATAACAGCTACAAACTTGAAATTTGGCCGGTAGGTTCCTTATAGAGCGTAGACATCCGCTAAGAACTGATTTTACGAAAATCGACCCCTAAGGGGATAAAACGGGGGTCGGAAGTTTGTATGAAAGTCCTATTTTTTTGAAGTAAGAGACTTGAAATTTAAAATATATGTTCTATAGATGGTAAGGAGGTGTCCAAATAATGCATCGTAATCTATATATATAAAAGAGAAAGGTCACTGACTTACTCATCACGAGAACTCAAAATCCACTTGATGGTCCATCCATCCAGGATGGACAAATATGAAATTTGGCAGGGCGGGTCCGCTAAGAACGGATTTTGCGATATTCCACTGCTAAGGGGGTTTAATTGGAGTTGATAGTTTGTATGAAACATATACACCACCTATAAGTTCGCCTGATAGGTTATTTATACTGCAGCCGGAAAATAAAACTAAAAATGTGTTGTATAGAGAGGTTTTATAAAAAACAACTATTAAATTATACTAAATTGTGCCTTTTGAAGAGTTACTCAGGTGATAAGCATTTCAAGTGACTAAAATAAAAAAATAATCTGCGTTAAACATCTTCATAGTAATGCATATCTTCATAAACACGCGGGCAACAGTTAGTGTATTATAAAACAAAGTCCCCAAAAGTGTATGTGATCGATTCCCTAAAATTTACAGAACGGATTTTCATGCGGTTTCACCAATGGAGAAAAGGCTTGAAGAGGAAGGTTTACGGAACGGCTAAGCCGATTTTGATGAGAGTTTCACTGGAAGTTTGCCGAGAAAACTTTGTGACACACTAATTTCAACGCGGGCGAAGCCGCGGGCACAGCTAGTTAAATATAAATTAACTTAAAAAAGCTGAACTGGCTATTTATTTCAACGATGCCTTTATACAGCTACGGTAAACTTTTGAATCTGTATTGCATTAGTCAGTTTGGTTATAGAAGCAAGTATATAGCAAATCAAAGACGTTAACCAAACGGTCTAGTTTGAAAGCTAAGCTTGAGTAAACACAGGACACGGCATTTCTAGTATTTTACATAATTTCATTAATCTATTCAATTACACTCATTGTGTCCAACTCTCTAACTATCTAGACACAATAGCTCATATCGTTATAAATTCTTGTTTATACAAAAATTTCACAGTCCACTAACAACAATGCGGTTATCTCACACATCTCGTCTACTTATAATTTTTATTCACACGTCATAATATCTTAAGTTATCTCATGCATCTGCGCGACGCGTCACAGCCTTTATACAAGAATACAATGTATCAAGTTGAAACATGGCTGAGATAATATCTCCGAGCGGTCAAGTAAAAACAGAACTAGAAGGAAATATGAGTTGGTTGGCTTTGCAAGAACATGTATTATGTATTGTTTTTGTTAACCTGTTGCTTTCTTGTTGTCTGTTTGTTTATTGAACTAACTTTCAATTTCCTTGTACGAGATTCACCGATTCTAGCAACTTATGAATTCACTTGCAGGCAAGTCAAGATAAATAAACAAGCCTTATTTTTAATAGCCCCCAGCAGGATGAGAGCGTTTCCAGACCGCGACTAGCATCTGTACGGTCTCTACAAACATAATGTAAGATCTATCCAGTGGTTGTTAGCGCGTAAGTATTTTTTTTTTTGCGTCCACCGCACCTATCCTTTGTCACAGAAAATGGTTACTAAGAACTTTTTATTACATTTAATCCTATTCATATTTAATTTTAGTATACTTTTCTAACGATTAACTTGAAAAAATGCGCAGAGAAAAGTTAGTCCATTATATACAAGTGTGTGTCGTATCAACTGTATTCAATTATTTGGATATTCGTTGATACTTTCCATGTTCAGAAAGGTTTAATTTGCTTTTATTCTTGCTCCACTATTGTAAACCATTCCTTTATGTATGACATTAATTCGAAAAGTCTGCAAAACGAAAGCCTAATTTAAAAAATAAACTGCATCAAGTCGTATATTATAAAAATCAAATGTTTGTAATTATTCGAAAAAGTGCTTCTACTTAATACAATAATTACATAATATAAATAGATTTGTTTTAGTAACAATAAATGAATTAAAATAAAAATTAAATTACCAGTCTCCCGTTAGAACATAACATTCGTTTCAATTAAGAAATATAATACGTTTGGTAACAGAATTAAGACCGAAGTAGTTAAACTTAATGCGAACGTAAAGTGTGCAGTCTATGTGCTCAGGCGCATTGCATTTGACGTTAAAACGCCAGTAAGGCCAACTAGTGCCGTATCCGGCTCACGACGCAATAACGAGGAAAGAAAACATATTTCTAGTTCAATCATATACTTAATAACTATTGTACTGTAAGTTTCATAATTTTTCTTTCGAACTCGTAATAACGTGTTATATTATGTACGATTTTATTTTTGTGTACCCACACATTAGGAATTCTAAACATTCTTGAATATCATATCAAAAATTGACCGCTCCAGCGGGATTCGAACCCGCGTCTCCGACTGACCGTGTCGGCGCTCTAGCCAATTAAGCTATGGAACGATATACCCGCTAGAGCGAAATTCTTGATATGATGATTTTTATTTTCGGTTTAAGCGAACCGTGGCGCCGTCTATAGTGAGTTCTTTACAGAGACCCGTAACTATTCAAAGTTTCATATTACAATGAAAATCTTTGACAGGAGACGACACCATGCTATTTTTAATATGTACGATTTTATTTTTGTGTACCCACACATTAGGAATTCTAAACATTCTTGAATATCATATCAAAAATTGATCGTTCCATAGCTTAATTGGCTAGAGCGCCGACACGGTCAGTCGGAGACGCGGGTTCGAATCCCGCTGGAGCGGTCAATTTTTGATATGATATTCAAGAACGTGTTATATTAACGATCACAATCATCTGTGTCACAAATACATAAGTATTTCAGTAAATATGTCAGTTGCCGTGACCACATACTAATAATAATAATCATTACATACACATGTTCCTATGTTAAGCAACTTCACGCTTGTGTTATAAATATTTTTAATACACATACATAGAAATCATACACATACTCGTATAAACATACAAATACATATATGAAACTAATACTCGTATGGGAATCAAACCTGCAACCCGCAGAACAGAAAGCAGGGCCACTACAAACTGCGTCAACGAGCTATTGAAAGCACAACGTGAACGCGTTGTCAATTGTAATCAAATTTTTACGTTATCAAAACAATTATGCCAACCAAATACTTTTTTTTTATATTGTCAACAAGAACTTTAATTACTAAAATACAAAAACATAAACATTATAATCGAATTAAAGACGCAAAACAAAGCGACGCAAGCAATTTCCAACAATTATAATTGGCGCGGTACATTAAAAGTAATTCGAATAAATTCAACTTGTACTAGTCTAGCGTATAATTATTAGCACTCAATCGAGGTATGTTATGAGAAAACGAGGTATTTGCGCGATACGAAACATTAAGACTTACCAGGTAAAAACTAGCTCGTTTAAAATGTTTACCTTCATCACGACATCCCGCCCCATAAAACATTCGCTTACGTAATAGAAAGTAATTTATTCTGACGGAAAGTATCTATCTTCTAGTCGCTACGGTAATGCAATGGACCACACGGTAACAGCTTGTTAGATCTAAAACTGGACTGAGGTCTCCATAGTATCGATAAGATTTGCATTTCATTAATTACAATGTATTCCATGTAGTTAATTTAATCTACATATATGTAACTAGCTTCTGCCCGCGACTTCATCCGCGTAGAATAGGAACAATTCTATCATAAATAGTTTTTGTGAAAGTTTGTCTGTTTACGCAGCGAATCCAGCAGAAACTCTCAAAAGGAGAAAAAACTCGATTTTAAAACATTATTCATTGGTACTCCGCTCCTATTGGTTTTAGTTTGATGATATATTCGCCTTTACTTTCCTCGATAAATGGGCTATCTGATACTGAAAAAAAATTCAAATCGGACAGTAGTTCCTGAGATAAGCGCGTTCAAGCAAGCAAGCAAATAAACAAACTCTTCAGCATTATAATACTATTATAGGTTTGCCACAAAGTGGGATACGAAGAAAAGTTTCAGTTAATTTTTCAGTTAATTTTAAATTAATTAATTAATTTTAAATTTCAGTTAATTATTCAGTTAATTTAAAAACCAAAAATGAAATTTGCCAATTTACAGAACAAAAAAATATGGAGAGGTAAACTTCTCTAGTGACTCACATATACTCAGCTGTAGGATCAGGCTACTTTAAATTAGTATAGGTATTATAGTTAGAAAACTAATGTACATCGTAAAATAGAAAAAAATCTCAGTGTTAACAATATTTACAGCAAACGGTATTGTAGACTTAAACTACTCAATAATGCATCATATACGAGTAGATTAACTAAACTCCGTTTGGTTCTTCTTTTCAAAATAAACGTATTCTGTTGTTCCAGCTTTGGAACACTATATTTATCTTTTACTGTATACTTTATTTAAGAAAGTAATTTATTAAATAAATCAAATAAATAAAATATATCAATATCAACAATGATTCATATATAAAACGGTATATAGATTTTTATGCTTGGTAGATTGGTACTATTGTGACCACGATCACGGGATCACTCGTAACCATGACCCATGGTAAAAATGATCAACAACAAAGGTAGTAAATATCCCATTTTACATATAAATCATAAATGATATAGATTTTATGAACATAAACAAAACATGTATAACAATTAAAAACGACAACTACTATCGAGTCACCTGTTAACGCTACTGGAAGTTTCAAGTGGTTCGCCGGAATATGCAGATATTTGCATTTCATTACTCGACCTCGAGTTGCCTTGCATTGTTTATATTGTTACAGTTGTGCGCCGTTTGGGTGTTATTATATTAAATTCTGGGTTTGTAACTTGACTGTCGTAGATGTTATTTGAAGATATCAAATCTCTAGCGGTTACAATGTTAATTTTAGTTTGTCAGATTATTTGACGTATGTGGTTACTGCTTGGTTTCTATTCATTTATTAATAAACGACTTAAAGTTAACTTAAAAATCAGACTGATGGCTTCCGAAATTAACGTGACTAAACAGAAAGAGTAAAAACAATCGGTTTAAATTGTATATTGTAATATTTTATTTGATCAAGCGTATCAACAAATATTAGTATTGATTGGTAATAATTTTACTCGTGAAATAATAATCATTTATGCTTAAAGCTATATTAGAATATTCGGGTGACCTTTGTACTTTAAGCCTGCTAATATTATACTAATATATATTATTACAATAATTATATTTGTGGAGTAATAATAATAATTTAACGAAAAGTACTAATATAACTATGAGTTCAATTAAACATTACTCTTATGTTAGACTTCCTAATTATAGAAGAACATTTAAAATACTTTACCACATGACATTACAGTCAACAAATAAAATTTAATTACTTTCTATCCTTAAAAATAATAACAAAAAAATCCTATCAATGATCAAATTTCACGAATTATCAAAGATGCAATGACGATGTCATACACAAAAATGTAGTTATGTAGGCGTAGACATAGTAATGTCATAAACAAGATAATGCTTTGAATATTCTCGTCATCGGTGTGTCAATATAAAACGGGTCAGAAAATCATAGCTCGAGTATTCCAATCGAAATGATCCGTCTATAGAAATTCTTCTTTGGCTTGTAACGGCGATATTAGATTTAGATTCGAATTTATCTGAATCGCTTCGGCGGTGTCAAAGCGCTCGTCTGTCGATATCAAAAAATTATATCAGTGCTTTATCGACAAAGTAAGGCGGAGTGCGCGTTCACGTTTCACTGAGTTAAAAACATATATATTTAAATACGTATTTTGAATAAACCATGTAAAGTACAATAAAATGTAATAATATTGAGATACCTGGTCATAAAGAATATGTTTATGGATACATGATACCTTTGTTTCTCTCTAAATATTAATATATTTTTTCTTGTTTTTTACTTATTGTTAAAAGGTAATTA
The DNA here is from genome assembly GCF_905220565.1 of Melitaea cinxia. Classification (NCBI taxonomy): domain Eukaryota; kingdom Metazoa; phylum Arthropoda; class Insecta; order Lepidoptera; family Nymphalidae; genus Melitaea; species Melitaea cinxia. The sequence goes on along the minus strand of NC_059405.1, from coordinate 4,840,455 downwards.
TTAGAACAAAATTAAGGCATAAAGTTGACCTTTTATTCCAGAGTTTATAAAATTACATTCAAAAAACAAAATTAAGAATCCAAACTAACTTTTGTTAACTACTAAATTAATATTTATTTAATTTATATATATATTAAAAGTACTTCTTATTTACTCAGTTTATAAGAAATTAGCTTCAAAATTTCTACTGACCTATTCAAAATTATTAAATGTCTTATTATTTTAACCAAATAAATTGATACAATTAGCCTTGTATTTTAGCTGAAAAAAAATCAAATCACTTTCTCTTTCAACTATTATCACTAATTAATAATAGATTGTACGCTATTAATAGTAACGGCTGTGCAGTGGACACGGACTCTGCCCCTAGAATAGTAAACTAGGGGATGTAGAATCATCGCTGCACGGCCTAACGTTATTTCACGCCCAGTGTCACGTGCATATTTCATTGTAGTTCACAATATCCCCGCCATGGGAAATCAGCCGTGTGCGAGATGTTCAATGAAAATTAATGCATTAGCAAAGCTTACGTCAAATGGGAAATGTCAGTTGTCATACTGTTGCCCGTGATACGCTGAAAATACTCGCGCATGTGATTTGTTAATGTATTTTATTTTTTATGTACCAATAATCCAGTGAATCTATTGATTTAAAATTCTCATATCAATGAACTACTTTTATTATTCAATATGATATCAAAAATCGTAATATAGCAAACGGTCACTGTGGCCTATTGACGCTTGCGACACTAGAAGCGCGTTGTCGACCTTAAATAGAGCTAAGGTTGGTAACAATAATGTGCATTATCAAGGCTCTGGCTCCCTTATTTACGACAAGAAAGTAATTATAATAATTCAATACTAATTAAGAGTTTATTATTACGCTTCAGTCTTCTGTAACTTCTTAACTTTACTTTCCAAGTATAGCCCGCTCCAAAATTTAAGAATGTTATTTTTTACTGTGTAATGTTTCTAAGTAAAATCAAATCAATAAGAAAAAAGTTAAAAGGAATATTAATATATCATATTATCTAACGATGTACCTGATCACAGCAACTGTCTGTTATGCTAGCGGTCAAGATTTCGATCTCCGTTCATGACACATGTTTTAATGTGACTATGGGTACCCAGATAGTTTTACTGACAATAAAAATGGCAGTAGATATAGTCAATCAAGAATATATAATTAACTTATGGAGTAATTCAGGCTAAGACAATCACAAAAAATAATAGGGCGTTGTTACATGTCCCAATACACACAGACCAGCGCGTAGAAAAATGCATTGAACGTAAGACTTATTTGACACCGATATAAAGACACGCTCCTTCTAGAAGTGGCACTTGTTCGAATAGTAAAGATTCCTTTGTTTTAAAAAAAGATTTAAATTTATCTTTTTTTTTTAATTTAATTTAGCCTTTAATAGGGGCAGTTTGATATATTGCCTTTTCTAAAGACATCACGCATTGTTAAAATAAAATAGTTAGCACCAATCTATCACTAATAGTAAAAACGTTTATCCAAACAATTCATTTATAAATTACTCTAAATAAAATTGTAATAGTATTAACACTTAATATCCCATAGTATTAACACTCACTATCCCACAGGCATCACATTTTCTTAACATTCGTGTTTAAAAATAACCATTTGTACCTTCGGATAAAGGATAATGTGTTTTTTTAAAGCAATAAGGGTTCATCATATCAGTCTATCGCAGTTCACTACTGGACATAGGTCTCCACAATTTCGATCCGAAAATGACGTGAACTCATGTGTTTTGCCCATAGTCACTACGCTGGGCAGGTAGGTTGGTGACCCCAGGGCTGGTTTTGTCGCACCGAAGACTACGAAGCTAGTAGTTCGATGGTTATCCTGCCATCGGTCGGCGTTTTAAGTTCCAAGTTGGTAGTGGAATTGTGTTATCCCTTAGTCGCCTCTTACGATACCCACGAGAAGAGAGGTGGCTATATTCTTTAATGCCGTAACCGCATAGCATATGAGGGATTATATGAGGGAAGATTAACAAAAAATAAATAAATCCTAAAACTGAAACGTTGAACTAAATGTCAGCGTCAGCAGTAAACTGTTTATTTTATTGGTATTCTTAAGTAGCACTGCATTTTTTACGTGTCGCTTTTGAAGTGACTCCTTTAGCGCTCATGTTGTCACCGATGCTTTTAAACTGATTCTTATAAAAATGTTTAACTAGTTTTTTTAATTGTAAAACGTTTGAAATGTTTAGTTATACTTTTTTTAAATTGCGTTCACTTTAACCTGACGCTATTTCCGGGAAAATTCCGTTAGACTTTTTGAAATTAAATTACGTAAACATTGTAATGTTTTTGTGATGATTTTTTCTATAACAGTACTTGCATTCGAATCTAGATCTATCAGTCACTCAATTCCACCGGACCCATATGGTTTCAATATTATAAGTTCGGGATTGTTATGTTCATTGTTTCTATGTAATCGGGTATTCTTTTTGCTAAGAGGGAACACATTGATTTCGATTTCGAAATATTTGTTAAAAATGTTACAAATAGCGTTTTTATAATAAATTATTTTTATTCTACTATAATTTTGGAGGGAGCACAACTTTGACTTTTTTTATTATTACATAATTTATTAACTAGATCCAAGTTCTTGTTTGGATTCTTTGCTTTGTTTGTAAATAGTTTGTTATATTATAAATCCTTTGTACTTTGTATCAACTTAGCTATTTCAGTTTTCTTTGAATAGAATTTATTTTGTATATTTTATTGCTAGAATTATTATTCCAATGATAATATTCTTGTTTATTCTTGCTTCATAGGCGTTTCGTAATTTATTAGAGTTTTAAATATTTTCAATTGAACATAATATAGGTTATTGTAGCCTGTTAATGATGAATTAATAACAGCAACTTTGAAATTGGTCATAATTTAATTTGTGCTTTGTGATATATGACCGATTTTAGAAGAGTCTCTTGTGCAGTATCATTTATTAATTTTAGTTAATAGACTATTTCCTGATTCAACAAATGAGTAGACTTTTGCCGATTCTTCTCTACGGAATTCTAAATTCAAATATTCCGAATCGGTGGTAGCTTTACTTTTACAAAAATAATAATCACTTTAAAATTTTGATTTGTAAAATGACGATTCAAAAGTGATCTTGGGGCCTATTTAAATAAAGATGAAATTGGTTTTGATTTTGATTCTTGTATCATTTTTTTATACTTTTGCTTTTACTCTTTATGATCTTATTCGCTGTTGTAAGCTTTGGTAAATTTATTGAACATGCACTAGAAAAGGCCTGTTAGAAAACCAAAATTTAATATAAACTTGAAGCGATTTAATAATTGAAACGCAAATGACAAGTTAGATATTTTTGTTAGTAATGAACAGAGAACTGCGCTGTTATTAGTCATCCCATCATAGATTAGCACATCAATGTAGAGAGATTAATTGCCGTCTAATTCTCGATGTGAAGGCTCTATAGCACCCATTAAATTGTTGATGATTAATCCCGTTAAGCGCAATAGGTATAATATCAGCTAGGAATTAGGTATATCTAATACCTAGCTCGGTATTATTCTGGTAAATGTAATTGGATATCGAAGTAATACGATTAGCGTTGGTAATAAAGGATTACATATTACTGTCATGTAAAAACGTTTAATCGAGATTGGCTTTGTATCGATTTAAATGTGGTTAGTTGTTAATTATATTGTGTTACATTCAGATTTTACTATATTGAAAATAATGATCAAAAATGCGTAGCACGTCGTAAGTCGCCTGAGAACACTTATTGGACATAAAATGAATTAAACTATATACATCCCACAACTGAGAAAATACTTCTTCCTGTGCAGGTGAAGGGCTACATAACATCAGGTGCTCTTCGAGGCAAAATTTGGAGACATATTAATAATTACGTTCAAACCACTAACAAATATTTCTAAGAATACAAATATAAACACTCAGCGCTATACGTATAACTACACTAGACATTAACTGATTGGCATATAATTCATATATGATTTGACATGGCTTTGTAAAATTTTGAAACTTTATCAATGTCATAAAAGCGAAAAACGCAACAAATAACCGACTAACAAAATAGTGGTCATACGTAAAAGCTGTTGGTGTACTGAATATTAAGAGTATATAAGAGAGGATACAAACCAGAGGAATTTGATTAACCCACGTGTGCTACGTACCATTTCTCTAAACTGCATACAAAAATTCAGTCAAATGGATACTTCCAATAATATAGAAGTAGTAGACATTATATACAGAAGCAATATTGTTTATAATTGCATTTAAAATATATATTATGTAAACTTAAATAGAATAAGATACATTAGAATAATCCAAACCCTAGTAGATTCACAATCTAAGTGGAGACATATAAAACAGTAAGAATATACTCACCCAGAGATATATTGCAATTGACATGGACTGGTGGTAATGTTCATCGATATTCTTAGCATTATTGAATAATAGCCAATTAAAGAGAAAATAGTAACGCGTTAAGTTAGATTGATGATCTTAAAGTTTTATTTATAACTACTAGTTGAACAATTGCAACTCTAATATAAGATAGAAAAGTCAGATTGGAATAGAACGGTCATTAGATAATGGGTTGTGGGCTTAATTTAATACTTTACAATAATAATCTGTAGCAAAAAGAAATTAATGATGCAAAATTTTGTTTTTATTTTATTTGTAAATTTCGAATTGTATTTTCGAATAAATTTCTTTGTTAAAGAACTATTATGCATTTAAATCGTAGACCTGTAATGTTGACTTCACCAACAACAAAATTAATGATAATATGACATCGAATTGCTTACTCCTATCCTTCTCCCACAGGGAGGAAGAGGCAAAACAGTGGGATGTTAAAAGCTGATTGCGTGCGTAGGTGCGCGTATTGCTTACTCGTTTGTTAATAGATTTTACGAGATTCTGTTAGGAAAAATATAGTACTTAAGAGAATAATTTCGAATTATAAGAATAGTATTCTTAAATAAATATTACTCGTTATGTATTCAGTATCCCTAACTTAATTAAATCAAGTGTTTCGTTCACGCTGTTCTGTTCTCAAACAAATAGAACCGATACCAATTTAAAAGTTCGAAGGTTGATCGCTAAACTCTATTAGTTTCCGATGAAAGAGAAACGAATAAAATCATGTGTTACTCGGAATACAATCGGGGTATCCTTTAATAAAACTTTATTTGGTTAAAGATTCTTGGGCACGAATAGGTAAAAAGGCTTAGAGGGGTAACACAGTTTCTGCCAACTCAAATAATGTTATAGCTCCGAAAGTTTTTTAGTCATCGAAAGACATTCTATCTCTATTTGTTTGAAAATAAGTAATACGATCGACAGTGCCAAACTTTGGCATCAAAGTTTGTGAAACGTAGCACGTTAATGATTTCTTTTTTAGCCTAGGTTCGTATATTTTTTTTTCACGGTATCTTCTTTATGCGCTTGAAATGTATTGGCAAAATAGAATACGTTGTTTCCGTTTTACGCAATACGTTGAACATTGTATAGAACATTACGGTACATATTACGTTGTTGACATTTTAAATTCAGAATTCTATCAAGAATAAATTTATATTTATATGAATACTAGCTGACCCCGCAAACGTTGTTTTGCCATTATAAACCCCCTCAATCCCCCCCCCCCCCCTTATAACTTAAGGGTATAAAAAATAGATGTTGGCCGATTCTCAGACCTACTCGATATGCACACAAAATTTCATAAAAATCGGTCCAGCCGTTTCAGAGGAGTCTGGTAGCTAACATTGTGCCGCGAGAATTAGATATATATGAGATATAATAAATGTTGATTTAGAAACACTTAAAAATATCATTAATTAAAATCTATGAAATAGGAACGGTAATTAAAAATTATCTATTAAAAAATTAAAAAAATAACAGGATGTGAAAAAGTATGTCATTTGTATTATAAATCTTATGTATTATGTTATATGTTTACATAATACTATAAAAAAATAACTATCGGTCTAATGTCGCGGGTTCGATACCCGAATATAGCAAATGTTTGCTCAGGTCATTTTAAAGTTTCGTCAATGTTCGTCTGTTAGCAAGTTATTGACGATTACGGTTTTATACACGTCTGTACTCCGTATATATAAATATACGTTAGTATGGTACTTTTCTGTTTAAAATAAGACTGTTAATCAAGTTATTGAATTTTTTTCTATTAATATTACTAATTTTTTAATTTTTTTTTTGTTCTATAAAAAACAAAACACTGACATTTCAAAAAATTCGTCCAACATTTTCATGAAAATTTATTATTAAATAATATGAAACTTTAAAACTGTCTTACATAAAGAGTGATGCCGGCGTGATGATTAAGATAAATCGATTGGCGGCTCATTTATCAAAATCGACGAAGCCGTTAAGCCTGTAACAAAAGTACCCTATACACAAACATCTACGTATATACTATTCGTATTATATGTATGCCTTATGTACTTTTTTGTATGACACATCCATTTTATTGTTTAAAATATGTATTTTATATATTATGAGATAGACAAAAATTCTAAACTAAATATTAAAAAAGGAAATATTTGCATTTTTGTATTTTTGAAAGTTTGTAACGGAGAGAAGAGAAGGCTATAACTATTGAACCAAATTTTGTATAATCTTTTACCAGAAAAATTCAACGTTATCATTAAGTGATATAGGATATCCGTTGAAATATAAACGGAAAAAAAACTGAACAGCCAAAATTGAGACCAAGACCAGACCTTCCGGCGGAAAGCTATTAATGAACTTTAATATACAAGTATATTTCGTACTCGGCACAACGGCTCAAACTAGGATACGGCTCCTGTATTGGGGGTCCGGTAACACGCGCTATGATCACAAACACTTAGACCAAGAAAACATCTGTAGAGTCCTATACAAATATTTGACATGTGTTCGTTGACAATGGCGTAAGCGCTGTGTCCATTTTCATTTCTAGTTACTGTCTAAAATATGTTTTAGAAGCATTCTTCTTCTATCTCCCAACTTAATAAGAAGTATCATATATTCTACTCTGTATTTAAAAAGGCTATGAGATAAGGTTTTCTTAAGATACGTACGTACTCATTATAAAAAATCAAACACCAAGAAAATGTTAACCAATCATAATAGGCTTTCGATCTGTTGATGTTGTTCGAAATATGATTAAGCGAAACACTTTTTTCCACGAAATTAATTGATACAAAAACATACTTCAGTATCATAATACATAACATTCTATAATTGACGTAAGGTAAACACATGAAATAAATTAATACTGTGAAATATTAATTCAATCTGAATTACAAAAGATTTGTCATTCAAGAATCAGAATATTTTAAAATAAAGGCACAACTACATAAGACGCCAAAGCATAAAACATATTTTTATTAAAAAAAAAATAATAATAATAATTTAAAAGCAAAATAAGTTACCTACCAAGTTAATTTTTTCACCAATTGCGTATACTTCATTAAGCAATGGCTATAATTTTCACATAAACTCATTTATTTATTTAATAAAGGCATATCACCTAAGTATATAAAATAACTTTATAGGTACATTAAAACAATACCACTAAGTTTTACATTTATGCACTTAACTTAAAGGTTTGCACAATATTGTTAAAGTGTCACTGTAAACAGACATTATCTAGTTTATGTAAAATACCGAAAAATAACATTTGTTTCAATACAAAAATTCGTATAAAAAGAAACAAAACTCTATTATAATTATACATTAAGGTCCAACTACACTTTCATTATTTATTTCTTAAGCTGGACTTATGAATCTCTGAAGATGGCTGTCTATGTCAATGTTAAGAAAAACTGCATTAAATTTTTTAATTTAGTTTATACTTCATAAAAATTATACATAAGAAAAAAATAGCATCCAAAAAGTACAGTTCAGTGTCACTTGTTCAAAAGCACAGTTTGTGATCAACATAAAATTAACAATACTCTGTGATTATTGCCACAATGAATTGTCATGGCGGCGATCAAAAGCGGCCCGACGGGATGGCCGTTCGGTTATCAATTCCTTTTAGTACCGTTTAAGTCAAAAGCATACGGCTTACGTATAAACAATCATTTAATACTTTGTTATTAAATGAAATTTGCTGCTTCTACTACGAAAAACTAAGCTTAGTGTGTAATGTGATTAAGGAGAACTAAATGTATGCAAGAAGCCTGTACAAACAGGCAAAGGCACGCACAATTTAAGCCATCAGGTACTGAAAATGCCACATAACGTTATCAAACTCTCCAAAAAATAAGTTATTACAAATATATATTTATTTAAAAACAATTACAAAATTCAGAAAAAAAAACATTGAATCAATGTGCTTAGTAACGTTACCTTATCTAGAGTTTTCACTTCAAGGTTACACCAGTGACTAAATACGTAAATTCTACGATATCTTTAAAATCTATGTAGTTCCTAATATTTTATTGCACGTTTATTTACATACTAATTTTAAATTGTTATTATTTTTATTTGTGTTTATTAATTGTTAATATTTTATTTTATTATTATTTCTTCGCTGAAGCTTGTAACTTCCAGCGATATCGAAGAATTAGCGACAACCTACGTAACATGAACCAGCAAACATACGGTCTTTATTTCATTCGGTTCAACCAACAAGGGTCGACAACGACATTAATGTCATATTCGTCTCGTGCCCTCGATACATCCGAATTCGAAGTTGATATTTATTTCAAACAATACGGGGTGCTCTGTTTGATATTTACCTTCAAACGGAATTTTGTTAACGTTTTTATCTGACGAATTTTAATTGTGTTACGATTGGTATGTCAGTGAAATATGCATTGAAAATTTTCGATTGTTTTGGCACAGTTTTGTATGGATTAAACAGTATTTAGGGGTTTAAAAAGAAGCCGTTTCAGCTGTATTCACGTAACTTTTATTTATTTGACATTTTTGCTAAGCGATCTACTACATAGCATTATGTAATTAAGCATTCACTCTATCTGTGACATCCATTTGTTGAATTTTTATAATTGCTAAGAATATACTATATTTGTATAATATAAAGCTTTTAATAGCTCTTTAATTAGTACACCAAACAACATACTGTTTAGTTTTTTTTTGCGTATTGCAATCACATCACATCAACCTATCGCAGTCCACTACTGTACATATACCTCCACAAGTTCGAGTCATAAAGGCGTGAACTCATTTGTTTTGCCCATAGTCACCACGCTGGGTAGGCGGGTTGGCGACCACAGGGCTGGCTTTTTCGCACCAAAGACGCTGCTGCCCGTCTTCGACCTGTGTATTTCAAAGCCAGTAGGTTATCCCGCCATCAGTCGACTTTTTAAGTTCCAAGGTGGTAGTTGAACTGTGTTATCCCTTAGTCGCCTCTTACAACACCCACGGGAAGAGAGGGGGTGGCTATATTATTTAATGCCGTAACCACACAGCATTGCAATATCAAGTCAGTATATGTATGTGTACGATTATATTATACCTATTTATGTGTACACCTCTATGCCTGTCTGAAGAGATCGCTCTTTAAGCGATAAGACCGCCTTCTGTACATGTTTATGTTTTTCATTAATACATGCCTTTTTTCCTTTTCGCTTTAAAAACGTTCACTTTTAATGTACAATAAAGCATATTTGTATTGTAGTTGTATTTACTACGTCATATGTATTTTTTTATATTTAAATCACTGAGAATGAAATATTGTATAAAACTTACTTTAGCTGCCTGTACGCCTGTAATAAAAGCCGTATCGTCCAAACCCCATAAAGGTTAATCATTTTATTCAATAGCGTAGTATTCCTACAATTATTATACCAACTGTCAAAGGCGAATGTGTCCCTAAAATCAATACGAGATACACTCATTGTAACGTTTGTCATAGAAGGGTGCAGTTGCTCACTTGGTGATTTTTATTTGTATGTCTCTATCATAACTGTTTTTATCGAACTAGTAATGAAATAAATTAAAAAAAAATGTTATAATTTTTGAGAATTAAAAATTATGTTATTCGCATATGAGTAAGCTTGAAATTAGCTATAATTGATTCAATAGAAAAATTACTCAGAAAAATGATGATTCAAATGTGTTTTTATAACTTTATTAAAAAAAATAACTTTGATTTGATTAAAAATTTGAAGCATTAGAATGTCGTCTTGTACATTACAAAGCCATGGCCAATAATATAATACTTCATTATGATAATCTTTATAAAATAGTTAAAAAACAAAGATTTAATTAATCGATTCGAATGATATTAAGATATGGAAGAATCAACTGTAGATATTCGAATGAAAAGCGAATCGCTTCCGCAAATTATATCAGTGTGTTCGATCTACCCGCGTCAAAGGAACAAAATCAATTTCGAAGTCGGTACGCGCCGCCGATCCAGATCTCGAGTACCGTTCTTCATTAACTCGATTTTATCGAGTGATTTTAATAATAATTGGAACTCCACTCGGATTTTTGACGAGACGGTCGAGATTTTTCTTAACTTAGTTCGATGAGCCTTCGTCTTTAGCTTTTACGGATATCGTTATCAGCATTCTGTAGCGATGAAAAACTTTTGATATCGACGAAAATTGAAAATATGTTTATTTTGTAAAATAAAGTTTACGTTACAAAGTGAATAGAGCTTTACTTTATTATTTATACAAGCAAATTTTATTATTTTATATCACAACCATAATTTACGTTGTACTTATAAAATACAAAAGATAATTATGGGTCCCGCAGGGGCACGAAATATTTAGATAGAGAGGAAACGCTTTGTTAGGTACATGTAATTATTTACATTATATTAAATATATACTGTTGGTAATTATTGACAGTCATTAAAATATTCGTCTGTATAATAGTGACATTCAGTAATTAATAGCTTCCTTATTTATAAATTTATAATCACAATCTTCTTTAACCCACTCTTTAAATAGCTTACTATATATATTAATCAGCTGCACCTTATTAGTTTTCTTATAATTTTATATTCTTCCAGACAGCCTACTGACTCGAGGTACATAGTATTTTCAATTTTATTCACGATGATTGATGAATTTAAAGGTAGAAATACAAATATTTATAGATTCGTACGTGTTATCACATTGTAAATTCTAACAAAGAGAATATAGGTCAATCTGATCATAACGGATTTAGCACAAAAACGTAATAATGTAAAATAAATCCAGTCACGATTGTCAAGGAAATAAACGAATGCTATAATTTTTCAGAATCAAATAAATTCAATTGATGACCAAATTAGGTTCGCCCATACTCACTTAAACCGTGAATGTTCAACGACTGCATAATTTTTAAATAAAACGTGTACCCCCGACCGTATCCCGTCGCTTCCAATATCTATTCTACTTATCTGATTCACACTAACAATCGCACTGATTCTTGAGCCTTTGCATTTTAACACTTAACGTGTGACATGCCCTGGCTTTTACTATAATTTATAAATGTCATTTTTAGGGTGCGATCCTGTTACAACAATCATTCATGATTTTAGATTGGTGGTGTTTTAATTACAGTATGGTTCGTTTTGACGACCTTGGTATCTACTAAATGTTACTAATATATTAATGGCATCATATTATAGTTTAGTTATCATATTGTTATGATTTTTTGCTAGTACTCATATAAAATTTCAGGAATAAATCGTATATGTTAATCATAAGGTGACTGTGGTTACATATAAGAACTTATCAATTTTAGCCCGATTTCAATAACAGTATTGTCTTTTTATAGTTAGATCCCACATATCGAGCTTTGCATACTTTGTAGGTATTTGAACAGATATACAATCAATACAGCCAACTATTTTTTTTTTCATTAATGTTTCTAATTTTGTGTATACTGTGTGTCTGAATTTATTTGTAAACTCAATTATGATTATTTAAAATCTTTCAACTAAAAACGGCGGAGCACACACAGAAGGATAAAAGTACGCTCTTTCTTTTATACTATTTAGTGAAAATCAACTTAGACCATTATGGAGCGCTCAGTGTGATTTTATCTCAAGCTAAATGTTTCGTGAACAAAATTGGTCGCGCTCGTTCGAATCGGATCTCGTATCGCGAACGATGGAACGATCACCAGATATTTTCGATCGTATCGCCACCGTTGCATAATTATAGAGTACTTGATGCGAGATTGTGCATTCTGCGAAACTTACCGCATGTATTATTCAAATTTTTTCTTTTTTTCTTTATTCATAAAATATTCATATCCATATCGTGTTCTGTATGGCTTACGTGAAATGAAAATTATTTTATGTATGTTTGCATATTTTTATTTTTATTTTACTATTTGTATTTCTATGCACTTTTATGTAACACGTGCATTCCGCTAATTTATCTTTAAGAACACGAACACTTATATAGTAGATGTGGAATTTAACAAAAAAGTTATTTCCATTTCGAAGAGTCATATATATAGCCAAAGATACTTCTTATTACATTAGATATCTGCCAGTGAGAGTCGCGTCAAAATCGGTCCAGCCGTTTCAGAGATTAGCCCAAACAAATAGACAGACAAGAATTTAAAAAAATATTATTTTGGTATATGTACGAGTACCGTGTATATATTCATATGCATTTAGTAAAAAGTGGTTATTTTAATATTACAAACAGACACTCCAATTTTATTTATTTGTATAGATATTATTCATTATTACTTCTTTAACTATTAATTTGCAAGAGATGAAAGGCTATGAAAATTAAGAGGCTTTTAGATACGTCTTAATATGAAGGTAACACAATAGGGAGGTACCCACCTCCGGTGTGGTTAAGGAGCGTGTTTATGTTGTTCTTCAAGAAAATTGATTTCTTTTGGGTAATAACAGACCTTTTAAGAGTAGATTAGATAATTCTAACTCACGTCTACAAATTGTATTAGAGGACGGTAACGAACGCCGATCGCATCGTCGTCGCAAGAGTAGATGAATTCCAAGCACCAGTACATGCTGGGCTTTAAACTGGCTATAGCACTATAGACCACATTCACTTGTTCGATAAGTGTACATTACGAAAAAATCTGCCTCTCTGTTTCGAAAAACCTTACCTGAGACCTGAACTACCCTGGATTCTTTGCGATATTTTTGCGATAAATTACGCGTCGACGATGAAATTCCAAATCCAGGACCAACAAAAAGGACCCATCCACCTTACTCCCAAAATAAAACAGGAGATTTTATGTCCTGAAACTATTTACCAAAGCGTTGGAAGATGTTTTAAAACTTTGGACTGGAGTGGACTACGCACCTGAAAGGTACCCACTTTTCATACCATCTTTTCATTGATGATGCTGTAATCTAGGCAGAGACGATAAGGAAGCTAGGCTAAACGTTGATGGACCTAAATGAGATATAATACTATACTCTGTAACAACTTTACGATTTAGAATCACATTTTTATCCAATAAATAAACGTAAGTCGTTTACAGATAAGGCTATATCTCAATTGGCTAAGTTCAAGCAAACTTTATTGGACAATTAGGTGATAACCCGCCGGTGCCAATTAGATTCTGTTGTGTTTTAGGCAAACTTAGAAGTGTCGTAAGGGTTGAAATCGACGAGTGGGAGTGACGTGATCCGCATACGAAACAGTCCCATTAACTCACTTCTCTTTGAGATGCAAATGAGTTTTTTTTTCTTTATGAAATCTCTTCATTGAATATTTCGAACCGCGCTTGCGGCCGAATTTATTTATTCCTCACTTGGAATGCTAAAATGAATATCGAAAAAAGATAAGTAGAGCTTTAATGGAATAATGTACACACTGTCATGTGCAGTACACGTGTTGGAACTAGAGCACGTACACAAACATGTACAAATCCCGAATTTACGTAATTATTCTTTTTCCCTTTTATTACAATCTTCGGTCTTATATAATGAAAAAGAACTGTAATTATAATACGGAATTAAATCAAATTTTTGTTTGTTTTCAATATTAAAATTACTAAAGCGTAGCGCGTAAGCGTAGGCGTTTATATATTTAAAGATAATTAGGATTTTAGTTAAAGTATGTATAAGAGAACATAATGGTGCTGATAACATAGCTTATTAACATAATAAAGCAAATCTAAAAAAATAAAAATATAACATTTGTTTGTCATCTATAACTTATATTTTAATCTGCCTAAAAACTATTCCAACCAATATTCTGGAATTGATTTAAAAATTACATTTAAAATTCAAATTGTCTCTTATTTCTTTTTATTACTTCACAAAATGAAGAATCCCTTGAATGCATCGGTAACAATTTAGAATTTGGAATCTCCAAAAGTGTCCATGAATATAGGGTAGCGCCAATAACCGACCATTGTACGGACGCCCTTTCAGCCGTGTTGTCACATAATGTCAGTATCGGAAGGGCTCAAAGTGTCACCCCCCGTCAGACAAGTGCACTTGCTACACATCCCAGATATGCGAATTCGGTACGGTACTTTGAATGACGACTAATTCCATTGTCACCGTTTTGGCATATGGGCGACATGACGAGGGCGGTTTAGCATAGATTGCCGATATTTAAGAGTTGGATTGTTTGATATGGGGCTGTTATTGTTGTAAGTGATTTTTATGTATAGTTCGTAGAAGCATGTATTATACGTAAATTGGATTATAACAATTGATGCTTAATTGAAGAAATAACAATTTTGTTGTAACTTTTAACTAATACTTTTTACCCACACACTTACTAGTAAGTACTGACGAAAATCTAAAACTAATACTTACTATAATTTTATAACTAGCTCTTAGTGTTTGTTTATCATACACAGTTTGATATTACAAATATTTTTATAAAAAATTAAATATGATTACATAATTATAAATTATTTAAATTGAAAAATACGCCATAGCAACATATCAAGCAAGTAATCATTTCTTATTTTTACGACAGATAAAATTAAAAATTAGGTGTTCATATTTTATTTCATACAATTTGAAAGCTTCACATCAAATTGCTTTTTTTGCGACCAAAATCATAAGCAGGCATATTATAATACTTGTAACTTTACGATGAATGATGTAAAGCTGCAATACTTAAGTTATTCGATAAACACTTCATAATACGAAAGTGTATAAGAAATTATTTGTTATGCAAATAAAATTTAGAATGAAGTGTCTATATCCCATTTCATATAATTCGGAACCCTCGCATAAAATTAAATATGCATCTGTTCGCGATCCCTAAACGGTTTACCGAATGTGTATAGCAATTGAAAATCTCAAATTATTCAAAGGACATTCGTTCATAAAGGGCAAACAAAAACACAATTAGCGACACGGGGGCGACAGAACAATGGCGGACGCGGTCCACATTCGGTCGGTTCACCCTAATTTGTTACCACTGTCACTGTCTAACGTACTTGCGGTTGTCTTATGGTAATAAGTACTTATCTCATTTTAATACCACGCTTTATCTTAATTAATATCATTTTATTTTATTTGTATTGTAAAATATCTTTAAATATTTTGATGATTTTGTTTTAGAATGCGTTTTACTTAAGTAGATTAAGTTTTTTGAAGTGATCGCATCAAAAAATTTTGGGAATTTTTAATTTGATCATTTTAAAATATTTACTCATTCATCACAGCAGCCTTTCGCAGTCCACTACTGGACATAGGCCTCCACAAGTTCAAGCCGAAAATGGCGTGAACTCATGTGTTTACTCATTACTGTTGACTATTTTATCTATCTCTGCACTCAAAAATCAAGTCTCCACTCAAACACCGTTGTCAAAACTTACAGATAACATCAACGTAATTGCTCAAATTGTAAATAATATTTCAACAAGAACACTTATACAAACAAATCGTATTTGATTTTAATCTCGTCCAACTATAGTGATTTCGCGTAGGTGGTGTGCCATTATTCAAACGCAGCTAAGAGGAATCGAAATACACATTTTCTGGTATAGTTCATTTGTTTCGCAGTGCCTCGCAAGCCATTTGCCAACATTATGTTCTTGATAAGCGTGCTCTTGGGAAAACATTATTAATCTCCCGGCTATTCGTCTTTTATCCCTTACCGTACGTCTAGTGTACGTATTTGATAGTCAATAAATCAAATATATTGCGCTGTGTACAGATTGTTGGATTAAGTGCTAGTCTATGAGATGTACTAAAAATATACTGCGGCAATCATTATCTTACGATATTTATTAATTTAGGGTATTTTGAACGATGATCATAATTATATTATTTTACATATGATCTTACGATATTTATTTATTTAGGGTCTTTTGAACGATGATCATAATTATTTACTTTTCAAACATATAAAATAAAAAATACGATTTCAATACTATTTATAATTTGTGAGTATGCTTGTGTATGCATATTTGTGTGTTTTTATATGTTACAGTAAATGTATATAACATGCATATTACCGCTACAATTTGTCCATTTTTTCCTGTTTGGTTTAAAGATTGACTGAGAAAGAAGGCTATACTAGCCATTATGTCAACTTTTTGTTTTAACTGTTTTGTTTTAAATTTTTAATGGTTATTACTGAATATTTTATGTTGAAATTTGATTGTTATAAATATAAATTTATTTACCTACGCAGTATTATTAATTTTGTTATTGTATTAATGGAGTAGTAGTATTGTAAGACGTTAAGAATCTTGTAACAAGCTTACAAAAGTTGAAGGGTATTACAAAGTTTTATGATATTACGTTAAAAGTTTGCACTATTAATTTACTTAGAAATATAATTACATTATAGTTATAATGAAAATATTCTGCTCATATACTATTTTTAATTGAAAAATTTTTAGTAATAGATATACAAAATGTCTGGCTTATGAGTTGACCTATACGGGTTTTTATTACATGGACAATATTTTTTTTTTCATTCTTTTTATAAATATAAATATTTTTGAGAAAATTAAAATGGCTCTAACAAATACCAGCAAATTTTATAGAATTCCTATAATATTTGTAGAATAATAATATTATAGAAACGATTACTCATGAAGCACATCAGTGAGTATTAACTCAATAAATTAATAAAAGTAGTTCACAGCCTTACTTAACAGCATGACAGAGTAAAATCAATTATGCCTTCGTACCGTGCCAAGATGCTATAAACGTATGAAAACTCGTCGAACATAAACCATTTGTTTTATCCTCAGTATTTGCATTGACGTTAATAGTGTCTCTATTACAACGGAATAAGGTCGATTATTCCACGGGATTAGGTTTCACGTAAACGATGTGTACTAGCGTTGAATAAACGATGTCGATACTGAAAATCATTTGTTTGGCTTCGAAAATGTGGAGATAACTGCTCGGTGTCGCAGTTTATATTTCCTTATAGTTGGTTGAGAATAAAAAGCCTCGCTGTAATACTCTCGCGTTGCTATTTTGTTGGCGCTACGGACTCGTATTTTTGATAGCCTTCCCCGATATCTTAGTATTGTCGATATATAAACGCCTGCATTTCGATAATAAGCGTTCTAGTATGCGACACGAAATAGTTATAAATGTTTCGAACACTACCAACGAAGCGTTACGTAAATTCATAATAAAAACATATTATGAATATTTATAGAGTTCGTCAGCACTAAATAAAAACGAAATAAAAACGTAAAGTTCACTGAACTAATATCATAAAAATATTTTAATTTAAATAGAATATAATTGTACAAAATGAACAATAAAATAAAAATGATAAACTAAATACACTTTACATTTTGAATATTCATATTGTCAAATAGCTTCTTTTAAGAAATAAGTACATTCACCTTTGAACTCAGTCACTTCAACCTATTGCAGTCCACTGCTGGGCATAGGCCTTGCCAAGTTCGCGCCAGACATCCCGGTTTTCCGCAATCCTCATCCAGTCACCACCGACAATCTTACATAGATCGTCGGTCCAGCAGGCCGTCCCATTCTGCGTTTGCCAACACTAGATCTCCACTCCAGGACACATCTGCTCCAGCCGCCATCGGTCAATCGGCACAGTTGACCAGCCCATTGCCACTTCAACTTGCTAATTCGGAGGGTTATGTCGGTCACTTTCGCTCTCTCGCGGACAGTTTCTCACTTTGGAACAAATTTAAAAAAAAAGTTTTATAACAAGAATTTATGTTACAATTATATATTTTTCCGAATTCTAACAACTCTAAACTTTGCTAGTGAATTTTCGAATCGAGCAATTAAAATCTAAAAGATTTATTACACTCACAAACACATTTATAACTTATTTATTACGCAACGGCAGGTATGGATAAATAAAATCAATTAAATAGTCAAACCTGTAATATTTATTACCAAATAATGAATATTAATGACATTTACATCGATAGATATAGGATCACTGGCTTATCGGTAAAATGCATAAAAAAATATCCCTTAATTATCAGCGTAATAGTCCACATACTTACCCATACTTAGGAACTATTTAGCGAGAAGCTTAGAATATTTGCCTTAAATCAAACTTTAGTCAGAATTCTAGGGCAAGCCAGAAATATCTAGATTTACGAAGCGAGGAATGTTGGTCTATCTAAATAGAACAAGAACTGAAGGTCATAGCATAATTCGAGTGATTTCAAAATACTGTCACGACAAAGAAAACTTTGAATATAAATTATTTGTATCGTAAATATCCCAAAGTGGAATACAAGCCTATTTAAAAAAAAATGATTTGGGGATAAAGTCGTTGCTCCACTTTGGGTTGACTAATCCTTATTATTAGTAGCAAGTGCTATTAGGTGTATTGTAAGAATAACCAATACCGATGACTTTTTATTTATCCAAGTGAAATGGGGTGACAAGAACATATACTCAGACCAGAGACTAGGAACAAATATTTATACAAATATAAATATTGTCCGGTAATCGAGGCCAGGACCACCGGCGTTAAGACGCTTTTTTGCACCGCACCACACCATGGTTGTCTAAGGAACTTTTAATGCCACGGTATCTTCACCCTTATTGTATGAGAGACACACGAATTAATAATTATGTTGGTATGAATATGGAGACACATATTTCAAAATTCCTAACATTTTTATACCTTGCTAGGACAACTGCCAACCCGCATTGGAGCAGTGTGGTGAATTAACCTCTGATCCTTCTCCTACATGGGAAAAGAGGCCTATGCTCAACAGTGTGATATTACAGACCGAAGCGTGAGCGTGAGGACAACAATTATCCTAAGTTATTTTCTATTTGTAATTGTAAAAAAACGTTACTAAGAAAATGTATAAAAAATTGAACTTTAAGTTTGAAACCGTTTTAGCAAAGTTGCTAATTTTTGAAAAAAAAAAAAAACTTAATTTGACTTGGCATCTTCTCCCTTCTTTAGATATTCTTTTAAAATTCGAATTCTATATATTAAATATTCGAAGTTTGATTTAAGTACGATCTTCCAAAGACTGTGTATTAAGTGTATAAAAAGGTGTATTAAAAAAGTATTTTAACAGTATTTAACAGATGTCGTATAGTCTGCAGTAGGTACATTTTTATAGTCCATGAAAGAGGATAAATTATTAGCCATTTTAATATTTTGAGTTCATTCACAAACAGCTCTCAAAAGATATCAATTTATTAATCAATTCGCTCTCTGAATTCGATTAGACCTTAAGTAAATATAGAGTAATGATAAAAGTTGATATACTTAAATTTATTGTGAACATGTACAATATTGTACATGTTTACAATACACTATTTGAGAATTAATTATTTACAGTTAATTATGCTATAAATCAAGTTTACGTGAAATGGTGTCAAGAATGTTATTATAGAAAAGCAACGTTTAAGTAAATCAATGTGTACTAGAAAATGTCTCATATAATGAATTTATTTACAATCAGACACCCCAATAACGAGTAATAAAATGGAACAGATATATGTATATATATATGACATAGTTGTATTAATACGAGTACCAATCAAAAACAACTTCGGTTTATTTACGGAAATGCTGTAAAAAGAAGATTAGTTCATATTACTGAAATTAACTAAAATAAGACTGTTTTTCGAACCTCTGTTCCATAAAGCTTGATTGGGACAGAGCCTTGCGAGCAGTCTGTTAGTTCTAACGCACGAAAGTCGACCATAAATGTGGTACAACGAGGTCATGGTGTTGTAATATAATGATTATACACAACTTGATCGAAGCTGCGGGTAACTGCTAGTTAATTATAAATTATTTACTCATAAAAACACATACCATAAATATATAAAAATAAAGTAATAAAAAAGTAGCCATTACACTCTTATCGTACACATAAATCAAAATAATTGAATTAATTTAATTGAATTTATACAGCTTTGGAACAGGTTCTGCATTTACATACTCTACGCAACATTGATAAGGTAAACAATACCGGTACGACCGTCGACGGGTGATAGGTCTGGACGATTTGTCGCATGATAAATAATCGAGTTCAGCCAAATGCCGTGAGGGTTATGATGAACGAGGCGTTTTGAAATACTGTCAACGTTACGCCGATTGCTTAATTTACTTTTTACTAGCTATATTTCGCGACTTTATCCGCGTAATTACTAAACCTGTAAAAAAGTGGCTTATGAACTAATCTGAGTATCAAGCTATGTACGGCTACGTAACAAGTTTCAATTCTGAATGTTCTGAATGTTCAGTATCGTTTGTGAGAAAAAGTAACTGCTTTTACTAATAACATAATTTCACAAAATTTTGCATTTATGATATTAATAGGATTGATATGGGACTAGCCAGACTAGTTGACATAGTTTTCAGTATTTTCTGCTAGCGGTTCTATTGTTAGCTCGATTTTTGTCCCAAGTCTGTGTGTGTGTATACGTATTCTATATTACATTTATCGAATTAACATTAATAAAAGTGTAACTATATCAGCTGGGTTTTAACTTAGAACACAGGCTACTTATCTAAGAAATGACCTTGTGTGCGTTAAATATATTTATGTATTTATCGAGTGATCAAAAAAATGTATGTCGAGTGTAAAAATGTTTTCGAAGTTCTTTTGGAGCGTTAGGGGAAAATGATAAGAAATATATAATATGATTTTTACACCGTCACAAAAAACCGACATCCTGAAGTTAGCAACGTGAGGTTAGTTAGCCAGGTAAGTATAAGTTCTTACATGCGTACATAAGTACACACTCACACACTTTTTTTTGTTTAATTTGTATTATTATTACGCTAATTAAACAGCTACGTTTCAAAACTTATATGTTTTTAAAGGTATATGTTAAATAAAATTAATCATAAAGTAAAATCTTAGATTTGAATAATATGACTGTATCTGATCAACTAAAGATAGTCAAACTAAACATTTTGAGATGCACTAATTTCACTGAATTTAATTATAAATATCTTTGATTGTTGTTATAATGACGTTTGTGTAGTAAAGAGCTTCCCGTATTTTGGGATATATCTCAAAACAATAGCAGTGTTTAATTTGATTCGTAGTCTAAAACTTAGAGACTTTGCGAAGATGGAATACGTGCTTCGAACACATTTTTAACGTTAAAATATTCACTTCTAAATCGTCAGAAATTGGTATTACTATCACGTTCACTATTATGCACTTTTCAACGTTTTCGTGAGTCGGTAATGCAGGCACTAAATCAGACTTGGGTCACCGCATTTGCATATGAGTAGGGCGACAAAGAACAAAGGGATATTTTTATTAATACTTTTTGTAGATACGATATCGTGCGGCGCCGCATAGCTTTGTTTATCTGGTACGGTTAAATCATCTCGTTTTTTTAAACTTTTAGATAAAATATATCGAACATTTCGCAATTTATTTTTGTAGCCTCCAAAAGATATGCCATTCAAAGCTTATTTATAATACATTGTTTCTCTGCGCTTTAATTAAATTACTTTTATCCATATATTTTTATCAATTTTGCTTTATTTTTATTAAAAAAACACTTCTAAATCATTTTAAATTTCAATTTCACAATGGAAAAATATTGACTCCGCTGAATTTGTGATAGATTATTTCATTTTACTTTACCGATATGTCACTCGTTTATACGATTAATCAAAATATATATTAAGGTCTGATGTAAGTATATATAAGTATATATCATAATATAAATATAGGTAAAGGTCTGAAGTACGCGATTCTTGAAATTCTATTTCTGAAAAGTGATGCAAACCTTTTTATGATAGTAATTTATAAGTAATAGTAATTTACAACTAATTGTACAGATATCAACCCTGTGGTCACCAACCCGCCTGCCCAGCGTGGTGACTATGGGCAAAACACAGGAGTTCACGTTATTTTTGGCGTAAACTTGTGGAGGCCTATGTCCAGCAGTGGACTGTATAGGCTGTAATTATGATAATGATGTACAGATATCAAAAGAACCATAAAATATTAATAATGCCAAACTAAATAAACTGAATGAGACCGGTAAACATCTATTGAACGCCACGTACATTTTCTTTAAAACACAATTCGAGTTTATTGTGACGGAGCACACGCCCGACGCATCGCTTTGAATCACTAAACAGTGGACTCCACTAACGTTTGTTGTGTTCCGATGTTTTTATGGAACGCTTTACTCAAGACTGTCACGTATAAATGTTCATTTAATTGAATTTTAAATTTCACTTTACGCATCTGAAATATTGTTTTCTTGGTTTTATTTTTACTTTCTTATTTGAATCCCTTGTGTACCGAAAAAAAAAACAATGTATGTGGTTATGAAATTGTAGTAACAGTATTTGTATGAAATAAATTGTTATTTTAAATTACTTCTTTTTCAAATTAATATCTATCTACAATTCTAAAGGATTATATATCACAAAAAAGTTTATTGAGTTTTTGTCATATTTTTTGATATTTTTATTCCATTTTAAAAAATGCACAACGTGATATTTCCAAGCATTTATTATTGTGGCTGTCATTTTTAAACTTAAATATTCCACTGGTAACTTATGATATAAATTTTGTGTTTATGTATATATCTTGTACTATAATACGTTACGTAACTTACTTAACAACATATAATTATAAGAAAAAATACTGTCCATAATTCTATCATAAACATTGAATATACTCCATTAAAATACTTCATTCAGCATTTTACTAGTGTATTTTTAAGAACTAGAATTACATAAATCGAAAAATTTAAATACCTTTGGATTGCCTTCAAAAAAAGTCAAACATGATACAAATACAATTAATTGGTCCTAAGATGTAATGAATTACAATTTGATGTATTTCGAAAATCAATCGAAGAAAATTTATCGTAGCATTCAAAGGTCCGGAGCGGTTTCGATTATTTTTATTCGCGTCCAATTATTTAGAATATTTATTTTATTTCGGTCTCCTTGACTCTCTCCTGTTTTTGGATAAGGAATGTTAGCGCTATTGTTATCTAAACTTAGTGGTTTTCTTTGATTGAGATCATTCAAAGTTCTAAAATTTTCTCTGCATGTTTAAAGGGTTTAATTGTTTGGAATTGGATTTTGTTTAGCAAAATATCTAAAGAATTATTTTAAGCATCATCGCGAATATCCCTGTTCAGCGTTTTATTTATTTATTTATTACTATTCGAGGTAAATTTGTAAATGATCCGCTTAATTTTACTCCTTTTTCAATCACTTGCTAAGTGCAAATGGTCAAATAAAGAAAAAAAATACAATGTAATCATAGCTCGATCTTCTTTCAAAATAATTTCAAATTATAGTAAAATGCTTGCCGTAACAATTTTTTTTGACTCTCACATCGCATCATCAATTTAAATAGCATATTAAAGGAAGTTATCCGTCAACGGATGTCAGTATTAGCGAACGCATGGTACATTATAATACTTTTAACAATAAAACATTCCGTGGACATCTCCAAGCTTCCTGGCGTTAACCGATTCAATATGAAAATTACCTACTACATAAGTTCATGTACATTACTAAAAATTGTATTGGCTTTACCGCTGTCAACTATAAGCATTTTTTGAATAAGCAATTAAAATATTCATTATACGACTATTCAAATAGTCTTAAACTAAATGCTAATAGTCGTGACCTTAATATAATTTAAATAAATATCATGGAGTATTTAATTATATACTTATACACATACCTATGTCAAATTCCTTTCTTCGTCATTCTTATGAACAATGGGTCAACCTCTGCTGATTATAATTTTTATTTTACACTACAAATTTCGTTATTACAAATGTAAATTTCCAAAATAATTCTCTGAAAATTATCTGCTTGGATATAATACTTTTATATCGCTCTGAGTGATTGTCGGAAGATAATAAATTTTCCCACTTAGGTACATACAATCATTGGTATTTTGTGTATATTTTACTGTGTTTTGCAACCTTCCTTTTGATTTCAGTCGCTAAAAAAAAAGTATCTACACTGAACTTTACAGATACCAGATGTAAACGATATGCTGCTGATAAAATCACATATAAAATTCCAATTTTATCGACCTATGTTTTTTCGATTTTGTATAAAGTTGGTAAAGGGTATTGATATTAACACTGACATTTAAGGTTCGAGCCGCATTAAAACTGTGCCGATAAAGACATTATTGTCGCCCTTAAGCCATACAAGATTTTATTGCCAACGTAAAAATCGCGAATTGATTTTATCCCGGTCGAGTAATTAAAATGTAAATGAGTGCATTGTGATCCGACTGGCGATAAAATGAGAAAAAAAAGTTAAGCGTATTGTATTGGTCACATTAAAATAAAATGCAACTCAACCATCTATAGGTTGGAGTGACTGTAAAAAATTTTGCTCATTTATTTTAAGTGAACATTCGAGTTTAAGTTATTTTTATTCTACAATTTATATTGAAAATATAATAATTATTTTTATTACCGTAAAACGTAAAAAAATGTTCTTGGAACATATACATGCTTAGAAGCAGCTCTAGTTATAAATTTTTAAATAATAATTATAAAAACCTATCTGTATAATGTACAAAGGCAAAAAAAAACAAAAATATACACAAGTAGTATGTTAAATGCTGTTTCAATTAATTAGGTATGTTAAATTACACATATGACCTATGTACATAGCTGCATTTTAATTATCAGAAAGTCAAAGCCTGTATTCACCATTTCGAGCCACACATGAAGGTGAACACACAACATTTGCGACTTAATACCACCAAGAACAATCGAAACCTTTAATATTACCAACGCGTGCAACATAAATAACTTCTTATCAGTAACGCCCCTCCATTGAAACGGTCGCACAATATGTCATAATTATTTAATTAATGCGGACTCAGCCGGGTTATCGGAGCCTCTATAATTTTGGCCTACACGGATTGAATATTTGAACATCATAAAATCAATTTTATAGAGCACGTAGGTTGTGTAACTGATACAAATAAAATTATTATGACGGTTTTGATGTAATGATTATGTTATAGGTGTAACTGGACAGGTAAGTACACGCCGACGTAGCATCGTTGTCATTACCTCAACTTCAATTTACTTTTATTTACTAAAAACAATTGTGAAATTCTTTACTATTTGTCCCTCTGGAGACACAATTCAACTATAATCATATTTCTATTACAATATAATTTTAATCTGCTGTGTGGTTACGGCAGTAAATAATATAGTCACCCCCTCTCCGCCCCCTCTCGTAAGAGGCGACTAAGGGATAACACAGTTCCACTACGACCTTGGAACTTACAAAGCCGACCGATGGCGGAATAACCATCCAAATGCTGGCTTTGAAATATACATGCCGAAGACGGGCAGCAGCGTCTTCGGTGCGACAAATCATGATGACTATTGGCAAAACACATGAGAGACCTGTAGAACTTGTAGAGACCTATGTCCAGCAGTGGATTGTAATAGGCTGAAGTGAGTGTGAGTGATGATTTTAATATTTAAATTACATTACACTATTCCGCGGGTCGCGGGTTCGATATCCGCTCACGACAGATATTAGTGTATTAGCCATATCGATGTTTGTCGTTGCGTCGTAGGAGCCATTTAGTGTTAAGAGTTTCTTTATTTAATTATTCCGAAATGCAAATTGCTAGTTTGATTTCAATATATTTGTAATTTTCTTTGATAATCAAATTAGCAAATGTTACCTTTAATTTAGATAGACATAAAGGCTTTTATCGTGAATCGTAATTTACTCAATCGCCTACATCGATATTTATTATGCATTTGAGGCCTACATTTGTGTCAATTAATTTATGTATGTACAACGATTTGTTCTTAATGAATACTGGAACAGAAAAAAAAAATGTAGCTGCAAAGTGTAGAAGTTACCGAGTTTCTAAGAAAATAGAGGCTTAGGGCAGACTAAAGACAGGATGACAATAATATTACTTTTAAAAGCTATTTACGCAAATAGGTTTCAAGTCAGATGCTCCTGATTTTGGTATGTTACTATATAAACAAATTTTTCAATTTTGTTATAAGCGTAGTGGTTATTCAAAAACTTTTCTTTTTTAATTATATTAAAATGTATTATTAAATAATAGAAAACATATTTTAAGGATATACTATTTACTATAAATAATAATTATAGTTTTTTTTTTATTTATTTATTGTAATAATCCTCCCTTTCACTTTAATGTTTACGCTTCTCCAAAGAATGTTTGTATGCAGCTAAAGGATTTAACACATTGCATGATATCGAATAGTTGTTTAACTAAATAAAGGAAGATTATGTGGGCTGCAGCGTAGGCAGATAGCAAGATCCTTATCAATTTGTTTAAATTCTTAACATTTGCCGAGAAATCTTGTGAAACGCCTAGATATAAAGAATTTCGTTTAATCAGTTTCAAACTTCATACTAGAAATGTTGCTTCAAGCTAGACTTTATAATATGTGTCTGATGTGTTATTTATACTATCGAGGATTAGATTTATTAGGAATTCCACAATATAATTTTTACTTTACCAGTAACGTATAAGTGTTTTTCTTACTTAAGATTTTCTGTGAACGATTGCAGTAAGATTATCCAATGATTGTACTCATATAGAAAACCCATACGCTATGTCAACTTGCCGTCTGATCAGATTGGTGTGGTAATCTTATCACTGGCTGTTGTGGTCACGGGTTTAATTGAACAACATTTTTTTCAAATATCAGTATAGATTATAGCTTTAAGTTTTATAAGCTGTCTAGATCACTATGAGCACCCGCGACCATGGCGTCTGCAAGGTTGCCAAAAATCGGGAGTTTTAAAATAATAATAAGTCCCGTAGAATCAAAAGCTGTTTTAAAGTGATCTGTGCTGTTTCAAAGTGGTTTTGTCAAAAGTGATCTTTGTGCGTGTTTTTATATTTGTGTTTTCATAAACATAATTTTTGAATTTTAATGCTAGCTAATAATTTTCAGCTTAAAAAGTTGTAAGTTATAAAATGCCCAATGATATAGACACTGTATTAAATTCATTTTAAGAGCACACTGTAGAGTTTTATATATTTCATATTATATCGTTTATATATTTCGTAGTAATCATATTTATATTTAAGATGTATTTCTTGTACCAAATATAAGTTATATATTTATTACTTTATTTATTCATTCAATTTACTTTATTCTTTTACCGATCATTCCAATCATTATAATTCTCTGTTACTTCCACAAATATTTTTATTTCAATAACGCTATAAGAATATTAATAAATGTCAAACGAATCGTCGCATGCGTAGTACATTAGATAGTGGGTTATATTATTAATGGGCTTTGTGGCCGATACGATGTTCGCATAACGATAGCCGAGTACACAAGCCAGGAGCACATAACGAAGTAGAACTAGCTTCTTACAATGCTATCTCAAAGCTGAGAACCTGTTATGACGCATTATCAGATCCCTTGCCCGGGGTGGCATTAAAACGTCGAGGTGCTCCTGCTTTGTTTATTAAATGATGTCCTATACTATATATATATATCTAGACGTTCATTTCATGAACGCCGATCAAGAAGATACGTATGAATTGTGTTATGTCCTTAAGAATATCGTTTTAAAAGGGTAGGGTATTGAAGAATTATGTTGCTTATCTCCACGTTTAATGTTTAAATGTCTGAATTAAGGGTTGAGATACGAGTTTATAAGTTTTTATAAGTACAAAAACTATATATTTTTTGTTACATTAAAGAAAAAGTTAATTTTACAATTGGGAGTGCTAAAATTTGTCTTGAGATATACGTGTAACTTTTTTTTTTAATTTACTACAAATATTAATTGTTTAAAATCTGATATTAAAGAAATTCTAAGAATTATGGTTTAAAAAAAAAATTGCAATTGAAATTGGCACCAAATCTATTTCTTAAGAGAATCATAATAATCAATGTATTGTTGAATATCTTCAAGTGAATTACATCTTCATTCTGCATTTCCTTTAGCAGATAAATTTGGCTTAAATACCAGTATATAGAGATGGCAGTGTCGAATATTTCTTCTGTTACAATAGTTGATTTTACAGTTCTTTATAAAATTCAATGTTCTACTTCGATAGGATTTTTGAATATTTTTTTATTGTTCATAAGCACGTGAAGGGGGGAGTGGAGGGGGGGGGTTCATTTAGTATACTTTTTTATTATAAGTTAAAGCAACTGCATCGTATAGACGTTGAATATATTAGTTATACTAATGTGTGAGGTGAGGTACAGCTATAATATTTTATATTTATTCTATGATGCTTGTCTATTCGTCAAGTATGAATATTAATAATTATTTTCTCTTAATTTAATTATTTTATATAGTTCTTGGCAAATATTGTATAATATAATTCGATTTGCTGTCAGGATTGAATTATATGAAGCAATTAATTTGAAAATATCCCAATACGCAGTAAATTTAGTAAGAACAAATTTTATTACACGCAATTATCGTAATCAAAATCAGAATATAACGAATTCAATCTTAAAAATATCTCTTACAGCGCATACCATAAAATACGCTTAAGACTAATTGAATGGAAAACAAACGAAAATGGAAGTGAAAAAAAAAAAGAAATTAAATTGGTAAAAGAGGGTAGGATCGAGATGTAATGATGTAGATAAGTTCAACCAATTACCCAGAGCGCAAAAGTGCTGCATCGGATAAAAATGGACTCGAACTTCGCAAATATGCAAAGATGGTAGAGAACGTATAAAATATAGACTGCAGGCGGGCTCAGTTAGAATTTATTTTTATTGGAAAACGTAAACGGCGATAGGCTACATTCAGTAACAAAATACTTTACACATATATAATACGTAGCTATGATAATGTAGGTTGTTGAATATGATTTATAAATACACGTAAAACAAAATAGAGATTACTTTTCCAGTTAGTTTTCTTTACCTTAATAGATTTTCGTACGCAATTTCTTCTCCTTCAAACCTTAGACCATATATTAAAGAGAGCTTAAAAAGTATAATAGTGTTTTTTAAGAGGTTTATTGGTTCAAGTACGTATATTAAATACTATTAAGAAAAATTCAAAAGCGACAGGATTTTATCAGTTGTATAATCAGACCATTATTTCCATTAGCCTTCCGAAGACGGTAAAAATTACCTCGAGCGAACCTCGCGATCCTTCTTACGATTGCAGAAGCTAAATTTAATAAGCAATTGTTTAAAGTGTTGTTCTTTAAAAAGGTTAATGATAAACGGAAACTATTGATTTAATTGACGTGATAAAAAAATCTTAAAATTTTATCTTTGGAATGACATGGACTTAATTGAAACGGAACAAATAAATATCAGTACGTAAATTATTTCAGAAAGATCTAGATTGTTTGCTTTATTTAATCTATATTATTTTTTTATAGATGAAATAAATAAACCTGAAATATAAATACTTGGAATGTGTGTTTAATTATCGTTTCGGTATCAGGTGTTTTTCTCAAATGATCAAAACAAAATACTCGAAAATAATTAAGACTTGTAAGCAGATATTATAATAAATCTTGTTATTTCTCATAATTAAAGTTCAATAAACTTTGTAACAAATTGTTTTATTTTAGTAAAATATTAATGAATTCTCACGAGACGAAAAACAATGAAGTTTATCAATAGTTTCGCACATAGTTCGTAAATACAAAAGCAATTTATTCAATTTAAATAATAAAAAGAACGTTACAAAAGTTTTATTACTAAAGAATTATTAGCGATAACTAAAGTAATTGAAACATTGACTTTGGTATAAACTAATTAAATCCGCTAAAACTAGACAAAATATCAGTTGAAATCCAATTAGGAAATAAATCTGATGACCGTTTTATCTTTTCCCATTGTCTGAATAATATCCCTATTTAAAATGTATTATCGCGTTTTGTCATCTATTATTATGGAACAGTTGAACGTAATTATATTTTTCTCACAGAATTTAACATGCATGATTATTTCCAGATGGATACTCTTTAAAAAATCTAAAAGGAAACTAATCTCATCGAAAGAATTTTTATATACATAATATATAAAGAGTCAAATAATGTGTTAAAATTATATATTTTTTAAAGATTATTAAATTTGTAAGAATTATAATCTTCAAATGGTTATTTCCTTTTTTTGTCTTCTCTTACACAAAATAGAATTAATAATAATTAATAATTACATACATACGCGTTTTATACAACAAATCAGCCAATAAAATCCCACTACTCGGCATAGCCGTCTTTCTCCATATAGGAGAAATACCAGAAATAACTCCACCAAGCAGCTCCACTGCGAGTTGGCGGATATATACTCTACTATTAGTAACGATTGCTATCAGGTGTATATGATAACAACCGGAACCGACAACTTAACCTTGCTCTCCAAGGTTAAGTTCCGCTGGGTAAACTCCCAAAGACAGGCATCCAAACCGGAAAGAAATATTTGTACACATAAAAATATCTATCCCGTGCGGGAATCAAATCCGCACACCACCGACATAGCACACGCACCACTACACCAGAGCGGTTATTGTTTTATACAAAAATGTCCAAAAATAATACATTGTTTATAGAACAATAGATGTTAAGTGATTTAATTGTTTATTGCTGGACTCAATCCCTGCACATAACAAATCTTTGTATACGTCAATCATTGTCGTGGTCTGGGCATTAATGATTATGTTCTGTGTATTACTTGACATGTTAAAGAACGCTTTGGTGTCGTTTAGTATTATGAAACGCTTTTTCAAACCGACTTCAGAAAAAGGAGGAAGTTCTCAATTCGACTGTATTTTTATGTGTGCTACCTCATGACTTTTACTGGATATATCGATTTCATTAATCGAAAGCTACTGCTTGTCTCGTGGTCTCGTTTAAATTTGATGGAGATCTGTCAAGTACTTCATGAATTAACCTTCTTATTTCGTATTTAATTGACTGTTTTGCCAACTGCCTACGTCGTTTACTTGTCGATGTAATTGAAGTAATATTTTTTCATTTGCAAGCAATCACAATTAGTTATATAATTAAAAAAAAATATATATAATATTTTTTCCATTCAGATTTGTATATTTGAGGTACTCCTTCAAAGATGATTCTTAATTTATAATCTAATATATAAAATTCTCGTGTCGCGGTGTTGTAGTTAAACTCCTCCGAAACAGCTTGACCGATTCTCATGAAATTTTGTGTGCATATCGGGTAGGTCTGAGAATCGAACAACATCTATTTTTCATACCCCTAAGTTATAAGGGAGGGGGGGGGGGGGGGTAAGAGGGTTAATAAAATATTATGAAATTTTATGTGCATATCGGGTAGGTCTGAGAATCGGCCAACATCTACTTTTCATTCCCCTAAGTTATGGGGGGGGGAGGATTGAGAAGTTTAATAAAATATATGGCAAAACAACGTTTGCGGGGTCAGCTAGTACCTACATAACTAAGATACGAGTTTACATTACCGTATGAAATATTTTCAATTATTAGTATAAAAACAACAATATTCAAAGTTATTGCATTAATAGGATTTTTAATATATTATGTTCGTAATGTCAAAGCTATTAATATAAATGTTAATTTGTTTCCTGTCTGGTTATATTATTTCTCATAACTTTTAAAAATAAAAAGATTGATCGCTATTGACTTATAACTACTTGTTTACTTGTTTTTTAGTTTTTATGTAACGAGAGCTTTGCAATGTCTTATTTGCTTGTCCAATTTTAAATGTCAAGGGCATATTTAGATCTATACAAACAAATAAAATTGGAGTGTCTGTTTGTTATATTAAAATAACCGCTTTTTACTAAATGCATATGGATGTATACACGGTACATATGCCAAAATAACGTTTTTTACAATTTTTGTCTGTTTGTCTGTCCGTCTGTTTGTTCCGGTTAATCTCTGAAACGGCTAGACCGATTTAGACGGGACTTTCACTGGCAGATAGTTGATGTAGTAAGGAGTAGCATAGGCTACTTTTATTGTAGAAATTTATAATTTTTTAAAATTCCACGCGGACGAAGTCGCGGGCACACTTAGTACGTATATAAAATATAAAATACCTAATAAAGCACTAAAATTGCGTCAACTATTTATTATATTCCTCAGGAAACACTCAATAAAATATTTTAATGCATAATTGCATTTATGTAAATTTATTGTCTGTTGTTGTTTTTTTTTTTTTTTTTTTTGTACATGTAAGGCAAAAACAGGCGAATTAAAACCAATAATCGTGGTACCTAAGTCAGGATGTTGTTAAAAAGTTGAAACCTTGTCCTCGACGGTGAATGAAAACATTGTGATGATGTAAACCTATACGTCTCTGGACTCGTTTTTTGTTTTATTTGTGTATCCACCAATCTACTGTACGTGTGGAGGCAAAAGCTTGGTGGATTAGATTACAAAATTCTTTATGATAAAAACAGTATCAGTAATAGTATCTGCAAGATCTACACAATCTACTACCTATTCACTTAGCCTTAATATAAAACTATATTTTATTTAAATATCTCATTTTTTTATTTCACTACGGTAACAAACAATTTTAAGGATTTCCTGATGGAAAGAGGATACCGTATTCTATGGAAATCTGCAATACCATAAGCATTATACGTGTGTTGTTGACTCTAAACCTGACTCGTCTAGGAGTTTTACCTACTCACAAGAGGAACACAACACTATTTGAGGGCGATATTATGTGGCTGTAATCTTTATAGGTACATACATTTTAAGTCTGTCTTTCTCCAAAATTTCAAGCAGATATAGTTGCTGTGTACCACAATCTAATAAAATGATTTTTCTCATACCAGTACTTTCTTTAACTCATTGAATAGATAAGATTTATACGAAAGTATCATCAATTTATAAAATATACTTTTGAAGATTATTACTACCAAAACAAGTTCCTGATATCGTGAAAGAAATCTGTCTTACCACAATGGACATAAACGTTCGAGTTACGTAACAGACGATTCAAGGCATCCATTCTTATGACAAATGACGAGCGCGCCTAACCTCTAGATGGGTATCGTGGAGCATAGTATAAACATTTACATTGGACGTGTGCCCGGTAAAAACGTTCTTCAATTTCAAACTTATCTATTTCTCTTTGTTTTCATGACAGGTGCATTAGCGTGGTATCATGGAACAATTAAATGCATCGGTCTGCCTTATCACGGTGAATAGTAGTTCGCTATCGGCGGCGTACGATCGAACGTTGTCGATTTGATTAAGGAATTTCTTTGTTTCGTAATACTGTCTACTGTCGTGAGTGTGATCTTGATTGGAGGATCGAATAGCCGGGATTATTAAACGTTTGTTTTTGGGATAGTTTGTAATCGCTTATGTAGAAATAGGAATCAATTTTTTAATAGTATATTTAATACTGTTACTTGCATTTCAAAATTATAAGTCCAATAATATATCATTAATTATATTAAATCAGTTAAAGTGCTTTCAAACATATAAAACTTAACAGTTTGACTCTTAAAAAAAAAAAAACGTTAATACAAGTACGAAATAAATAAAGATAGTAAACTAAAAATATTATAAAGTTTAATTAAAATACTTTTGTGTTATGTTACAACAAATAAAACTCGATACGAAACTGTTTATACAACATTTAATTAAAACAATACAAAGGCCTATCTAATAATGCCTGAGGTTTTTGCCTAGAAATTTCGGTCATTAAAATAACATCGTTTCACGCACCGATGATAAGGACTCCTGTAGACTATAGACTTTAAAGTTTATATATACCTACCGAATACGTCGAATTTTATTTATTCATTTAATTCAATCAAGCGTACAACTATCATTACAGGTACTAATTATTCGATAGTGAAGCACACATAATTTAACTTATGTAACAAATAACATATACGCTATCCTTGTGAATTTATTCAGCGATTCATGAGTTATTAAACGAAATACCGATACCGTTCTTAACAAGCGCTTTAAAGAAAAAAGTAGTTAACAATGATATCAACTCAGTAGCTCATTAAACTTTCCAAAGGTTAACATAAATTTACAATATTGTGGAAACTTACACCACACATTATTATATTACATAAAAACTTAGCTGTTTAAAAAAAACAGACCGACAGTCTTGATGTTTGTAGAGTTGTTTAGGTAACGTGGCTTAAAAAACGGTTTTATTGCTTTTAAATGACAGGTAACAGTTCGTTACCAATGCGTCGTAAACGTCTATTGGATATATGTATTAACTTATAGGTACGTGGGACGGTGATGAAATTCTTTGATTAAAGTATAATCAGCCACAGTTGAATTTCAAATCCAATAGCCATAAAATTATTTGATGTCTACAATAAAATTTACTTCAATGAAATCGTCGCTCACGAACGTATCTTTTATATATATGTTTCATTAATACTTTTGAAGACGTTGTCTTTTCGTGATTGTATTTTTACAACCGGCTTTTGAATACGACTCTCTCGTGTATCTTATCGTATATTTTGGAACTTAAATTATAATAAATTTTAAAATTTTACTCGTAATTCGTATTATTTATTTTTGTGTTACACATGAGGGAGTTCTAAACCTTTTTAACAAATATTTTTCTAATTTTTATTATTCGTAATCTACTTTATATTTAAAAAATAAATAATTTATTTCCTGATTAACTTAAATATAGATAATAATATAAATGTATATTATATTTGTAACATTCTTTTTATTTTATATTACACATATAGATACCATGTAATGATGAAGTGCATAAAATTATTCTTATTTTCTTCAAGATCTAAAACATTTATAATATTTTACATATAATCTCCGTGTTTGGCGCGAGCTAGGTAGTGTTTCCGTTAGAGTTTGTTTACACTGTTTATGTACGGTTATTCTGAGTTTCTCCCCCTAGCTTTCTAATCCTATCCCTTTAGGGGTACAAGTTAATATCGTAAATATGAAGTTATTTCCTTACTTAAGATATTCATGAAGTTAGGTATTAATATTAAAATTAAAGAGCAGTTACCAAAAACGTCAAATAATTTAAAGAAATCCAAGATCGATGTGGTTCAGAGCCCGTAGTATTATTATCACGAGATTTAATACGATTTCATTAGAAAATGGTATTATAGTCAAAACGTCTATTTACTATTATTTCTACTGTTGTTACTTAGGATCTTTCTAACGTAAATTAAAACCTTGAATCAATAGAAATGTTTGAACGTACGGCTCAACTTAGACTGGTGTTCGTACTAAATATCTTATAAGTTACAAGTCCCGATTGAATGCCTTACCAGAACTAGTCTATTTGAACACGCCTCTGTATAATGGTGACTGTTCTGAAGAGATCTTTGATTTAGTACCACCGTCACGTTTCTATCATCGCACCTTTTGCCGAAGGACTAAATTTCATCCAAACCATTTGGATGCTTAGTTTGCATTGAATGTACGAGCTTGACGCGCATCCTTTCCGCGTACATGCAAACTCTGGAATGACATTGCTCCTGAACTTATCTTGAACGCCATAACCTTGGGTTTTTAGGTGTTGAATGTACACACATCTTTTCCCTTAAGGCCGGCAACGTATCCGCAAATGCGTTATGTCCATGGGCGATGTTAGCCATTTAACATCAGATGGCTTCGTCCGTTTAACTCCATTGATATAAAAAGGCCATTTCAATTTACTGTGATTTCTTTGCTTAACGTGCACAACTAAGCCAAGTGACAATGATGACTCATTATTTTCAAATATTCGTAATTACTAGATTTGGCATAATGACAGAAATAAATGATATATTTATACACAGTTAGAACCTATATAAATAATAATATATAAAAAATAACCAAAAAGTTTAAGGCAGAGGTTATATAATGGAAACCGACCAAAAGGAATGTCAGAGCAAAATATCTTTTACTGATATCTAGAGAGTCTGACCTTATTTAGAAATAGGTTTGCAGTAAATAAATATATCGACATATAATTTAACCGTTATAACAGTTAAGCTTAAGAGTAAAATTGCGGACATAGGTTATATGAGAAAATACTTTATAGGTTCAATATTACCTATACAGCGTTTCTATATTTTATTTCATTATAAGCTAAGAGTCAATTTCTAATACTTTTGAAGTTCTTAATCGGTTTCTATATTTTCTGACTGAAACTCATCATCATTATAGTATTTATATAATCAAAAATTTACCTTTAACTATTTAAGGAGGCTTAAAAACTCCTTAGAATCGTTTTGGAAAATAATTGCTTAGTTAGCGTTAAAATAATCATAAATTAGAATATCTGCTGAGAATTGAACTTGAAAAATAAAATTGAAAAGAAAAAAATACATAAACCCGAAATTTGCTATATTGACACGTGAGAAACATTCAGCTGACCTATATATACGAGTATTTCAACCGACTTCTAAAAACGAGGAGGTTATTAATTAGACTTTCTGTTTTCTTTTTTTATGTTTGTTACTTCATAACTTTTTACTGGGTGAAACGATTTTGGTGTTTCTTATTCAAAAGGTGGTGCTTGTCATGTGGTTCGGTTTAAATTTTATCGAGATCTGAGAAGTGTTTTTTTAGTTACCTTTGATAATACGTACCTTTGATAACACTTGACTAATTTTTCGAAGACCTACGTTGTATTACTTGTCGATGTAAATAAATTGAAGTCATTTCTTTTTCGTTTGCGAGCAAATATAATTATTTTTTTTTCTTTTTCAATATTGTTTGAGATTTATGATAAGTGTACATTGAATACGAATTGTAGCCCAAAACTTTGCATACCAAAACTCTGTTTCAACCCGAGGAAGACGTTTGCGAGGAGATCAGGGTAGATATTAAAAATAAACATTTTCATATATCATAGCTGTGTAGCTATGGAGGTAAAGAATATAATCACCCCTTCTCTTTCCGTGATTGTCGTAAGAGGCGACTAAGGGATAACACAGTTCCATTGCCACCTTGGAACTTATAAAGCCGACCGATGGCGGGATAACCATCCAACTGCTAGCTTTGAAATACAGGCCGAAGACGGGCTGCAGCGTCTTCAGTGCGACAAAGCCAGCCCCACGGTCACCAAGCCGCCTGCCCAGCGTGGTGACTATGAGCAACACACATGAGTTCCCGCCATTTTTGGCGCAAACTTGTGGAGGCCTATGTCCAGCAATGGACTGCGATAGGCTGAAGTGAGTGAGTGAAGATGATGATGTGATGCTCGATTTTACTTACTTTTAATATTATAGTTAAATTTCTAATGCGAGTCCTTTTTTATGACAACATAACTACTACAGGGAAAAAGAGGCCTATGCAAAGTCGTGGGATGATACAGGCTAAAATGTGATAAGTACTCCAATACAAATAAACACTTTTTCTATATATAGATATAGTGTAACATGGTAAAGCAACCTATTGTGACAAAGAACTCTCTCTCACATCATATCACAAAGAGGAAACTCCAAACCTCATTTACCGTTATGGATGGACACAATACAAACTTTTTTGTTATCAACAGATAGACGATTTTTGATCGCCATTAAAGGTCATCGTGTTAGCTATAAATAAGGTATTTAAATGAATGCGTGTGGGCCTCCACATAAGTAGCCATGGGAAAGCTACAATCATTTTTGTATGTGATCTCGTAGTACTAAAAACTCTTAAGTTTATTAGTTTTTTGTTAAACTGTGATAATGTTATTGACTAAATATAGTTTTGTAATTTATTTAACACTTGGGAACTTACTAAACGTTTATAATTTTGAAATTGGAAGTACCAATTTTAACTTTTCCTAGTACCGTACTAATATACTTTTAATTATATTAAAATGTTTTTGAAATAAGTCAGTAAATAGTATTGCATCACATTGATTTTTTTGTAATTTTTTTTTTTCAAAGAATAATAATAAGAACTTCTGCTAGCGTGTGACAATATTTATATACTTACTTACGATTTGTATTTTTAAATATTAATCTAGGTAAACCGAATAAATAATAGATAGTCTGAAAAAAAATACAATGATTTGAAAATAAGCTAAGCATGAAGCTAAATTGGTTGTTCTTAAAAATAAACGTGCATTTGCAATTGACGACGCCATTGCTGAAGAGCACAGAATAGTGAATCTCAGTCTTTTATTCCCCAATGCAATTGGCTAAAATTTACAGTAAATACAATTTGTTTAACCTTAATCGTTAAAGGTTCACTTCCTATTCTAGAATTTGTATGCGAAGTTTACCCAACAAACGATGCAATTAGTGAAACTATCAATCCCATAGAACTTCGTAAGTTCAAAGACAACGCAAAACTTAAATTGCTCGTATCAACGATCGACACAAATAAACGACGCGCTATTTTGCTTACAATACTGCATTCTTAGGACCGTCGGACATTAAATAGTACAAAGCCACAATATCATGTAATTGCAAATGATTCACTGTCTCATACTAAGAGGAAATAGTAAGTTGGAACTAGGGTAGAATCTTCATATCAGATGGTAATGGACAAAAGAATTTTTAGTATAAAGATTTTAACATTGTTTCTACTTTAGTCAAAGATATTTAATTTATTTTTGTCCCTATTTTAGCAATGTAAATCTTCCTGTTTGTATTTCATTAGATATGACAATGTTATTTGTTTTAAAATACTTCTCTAAATACTTTTTATTTTCGAGTACCAATATAACTTGAAATATGAATTTACTTAATTCACAATACATTTCAAATGATAATAATGTTATTTATTATATTAAAATGATACAATTTTTTGTTTGAAAATATATTTATTTTAGCCTCCTGCCTACTGAAGATATAATTTTTGAGCTATCGCTTTGAAATTTTCAGGGTATGTCCATTCTGTCTTAAAATGTACAGGAAAAATATTGAATAAAATCTTTGTTACGGAAAAGCGGCTTTTCTTTAAGTACTTTTGAAAGTACAATGGTACTCAATTAAGTAGTGCTTTAAAAAGTACATAAACATTTCTTGTACATTTTACGGGTCAATAACATAATGAAATACTTTATTATTTCAACTTTTTAATGTTTATGCTCAACTACAAAACAATTATTATACAAACAAATATAAATTCTTTATAAAAATCTCATTATATCTCACATCGGATCCATAGAAACGTTTTATCTTACACATAGTTTAATTGCAACTTGACTTTTCTTGTGTGTTTATATCTTTTTAACTTCGAATTATAATAATTTTGGTATATTAATTATTGAAATAGTGACATAAGTACTAATAAACAATATAAAAAAAAATAAAAAGTACTTCTTTTAATTATAAACAAACTTAAACTTTTCAAAATAATTATAACATAGAAATAAATTTTTGGTAATTACTTAGTAGAATAATCAGACTTTTTATAATGAAAACACTAGTAAAGTTATTTTCTAGGTATTGTTTTCATGGAATTCAGAAAAGCAGTTTCTGTTCGGATTGAAACACAAAAAACTTCGCAACTTTTACAGTAAACAGTGGTTCGTTTGTCACATTCACTCTTTCTGCAACGATGTTTTTTTGAAGTATCATACTCAGGCAGATGTGCGGCTTTTTACACACGACATTCAAGGGTTGGTATGGGTTTTATGAGAACCTTACTCTTCTTGTGCTTAGGCTCCAACTCCTCGTAAACTCGGTCGATTTCTTCATCGCTTTGGTTCTCATTGTCAGTTATGAGTTTGGTGCCTAGCTCTAACTTGTATTGTCGTAGCTGCATTATATTTTTGACCAGGGTTAAATTTTGTGTCGCTTCCCTTCGATATTGCAACCAAGCATTCACAACACATAAATCAAAAATAAAATCGGTTGCGATTCATAACCATAGCTATTGCAGGAACTTTCCATTTAGGTGACCAATACATATCTATTTGTGGGTATTGAAGCGCAGACATAATCATGGTTATGCCCAAATAAATTTTTAACTCTTTCAGGGTCAGCCCAAGTGATTTACCTGTCTCTAAAATGTGCGTTCTATTCGTGTTCTCAACAATCGTTAAAAGAATTTCGTCGTTAATATATTGATCGTAGTATTTATGCCATTCCCAGTCGGTAGTGTCTACATGAGAATACGCAAGGACGGTAAAATTTAGGGTTTCAGGCACAAATTTGTCCGATGCCCAGTTGTCTTCCTGCTGCTCTTGCCTGCTGATATTTCGTCGAAGTGATGGTGACGAACGAGTACTGAGACAGGCTGTACGCGCTCTTGCACGCCCACGTGCATGACTAATTGTAGACCTCGTGCGTCCTCTTGATCCTACTTGTGATGTTGTTGTGGTAGGGATCACCTCTGAGTTGACAGAATATGCTGGAGAAGCCGCTGAAATCTCTAACCCATCATCGTTTTCATCAGAGCTGTTACTCGATTCATGGTTAGTTTGCTGTATAAGATCTGGTGGTGTGTACCCTGGATCTTCATCGGAATCATCCCCAGAGAAGTCTATTTCCGAATCATTGAGCAAATCTTCAATTTGGTCATCGAATATCCCTGAAAAAAAAAAAGGAATCTTTTAAGTACTTCACAAAGTACAGATGTAGTAAAACACAACAACTATGCAGTATCTACTTTTGTGCTTTGGAAAGTACATAAAAATAAATAGGTTGGTGTCTCAATTATTATGAACCAGAACAGAAAAATACTTCTCGGGAGATGGATTTCATTACTT
The DNA here is from genome assembly GCF_905220565.1 of Melitaea cinxia. Taxonomy (NCBI): domain Eukaryota; kingdom Metazoa; phylum Arthropoda; class Insecta; order Lepidoptera; family Nymphalidae; genus Melitaea; species Melitaea cinxia. The sequence continues at coordinate 4,799,452 of NC_059405.1, read as the reverse complement.
TACTTACCATTTACCATAAAAAATATTATAATTACAAACAATTAATTAAGATCCAAGTGGATTCACTTACCTCCACGCATGCGCTGACCCGAACGTGACTCCATCGACGCCATTTTTTACTTAAATGACAGCTGCAACTTGTTGTTGTTTTTTTTTCTATTGTTGCATGAACCAATGTTGTCAGTAGTAAGAATATTAGATAAAATAATTGAAAAAGAAAAGAACTTGATTTTTTTATTTCTTATGTACTATACGAAGTACGAAAGTAGGCAGGAGGTTAGTAACGATGTAAGAAGCAAAACAATTGATTGGCTTTGTACTAACAATTTAAATCCAAACAACTCAATCTTTCAAGTAAAATCTTCCAGTCCTTCTAAATAGAAATATAATATATATTATATATATGTATATTCTTTTTTATTAATAATATTTTTGGAACTATAGCACATCCAAATTGCTTACATAACATTTCCATGTCGTAACTGTATCCAAGGCTTCGTACACAACGTTTGTTTCACTACCATTTACGTCGGCCCACGTTAGTCAGAAAATACGTTCATGTATTCTGACTTGGTTTAATCTCGATTCATATTTTCATTTGTTTATACTTTTAGAGCGGAGCTTTTATCGCATAACCATTTATTAGTTGTAGGTGGTTAGGATTTTTTTTTTATGTTTGTGTTTTGTACCCTATTGTGTAGTAATAATGCACATCTGTTTTAATATATAAAAAAAGGAATGAAGGATACCGCTCTGGTATAGTGCTAGGCGCCTAAACACTGAAGGCTTGCAGGTTCGATTCCCGCTCGGAAATGATACTTCGTATGTTTGTATTTGTGCAAATATTTTTGAATCTTGTTGTCTCTCGTTTTGAGTTAAAGACCTATCTGAAAGAGATCATTAGGCATAGTGGGTATATTATCCGTCAACCTGGAGTGGAATAGCGTGGTAGATTAAGCTCCGGCCATTCTAATTTACGGAGAAAGAGACCTATGGCCAACAGTGGTATGTTTAAGGCTGAATCAATCAAAACAAATATTGAGAAACAAATATTTTCAAAAGTCCATAGACTTTTAAACGCTAGCTATGGCTTAAGAAATAATAATTATTTTTTTTATTTGAAAATATTTTTAATTTTATTTTGCAATTTTGTACCAAAAAAAAATTCAGATTCGTCGACGAATTTTTTAAAACATTACAACATTCAAAGGTTTATAACAAAAGTGCATACCAAAAATATTTTTGGCTATGAACTTAACTACTACAATTTTACGTACTATAAATACATTCTCATAAAATTTCGACACTGAAATATCTTAAACGTTTACGCAGCAAAACGGTCAGTATCTTTTAACATCTGGGTTCTCAATTTTGATCGCTCATAAATTTTTTTTATCACTATCTGATGTGATCTGTGCGCCTTAAGAAACTCTGGAAATATAAATTGTTCCAAGATTAATCTAATCTTGTACATTAAAGATAATTTGGTAACATTATAAATATTATGCCATAACATTTTTTAGTGTCAAAATAATTTTGTCCAAATGTGCAGAATAGTACGAAAATTTAGGATCGATTATAATGGCAATATATTAGCAAAATAATTAGAAACAAATAATATGAAGCTCATCGCCACAAAATGGCAATTAAGATACTGTTTTTGTAGTATAAAAAAAAAATAAAAACAAAATAGATATTTAGGTAGATACATTTTTATAAAAAAAAAAAAAATGTTAAGTGACTAATCATTATATAGTATAAAAAACAAAGTCACTTCCCACTGTCTGTATGCTTAGACCTTAAAAAGTACGCAACGGATTTTGATTGTTCCAGAGGAAGGTTTATATGTATAATACACATGCATGATATAGTAGAAGAACACTGATAGTTTTAACAGCCGTGCGAAGCCGGGGTGGGTCGCTAGTTATTAATTTTTGTTACAATATACGAATTAGGAAAATCACATTTAAAAACCTTTTACAATTTTTTTTTATATTATATTCTTAAATTTATTTTAATATTTTTTCCATCATACAATCACATTTATATTAAGTTAAAAGACTAAAAACGCACGCGCCGAAATCCCAAAAGTAAACACACGTTAATCCTTTCCACAAACCAACACATGACATTAAGTAAATCCTTCAAATAATCCACTACGAAAGCCGACAAGATTCCGTCAACGCGACATTCGCGTTTTACTTAGCGGGCGACAAACTTCTCAATGTATTTACATTTTCATATAAAGTAAATTCCTTGCGAGTAGAAGTCGAATGAGAATATCTACTCGTGACAAGTTTTTAGTCTGTAATCTCATTTAGATTATTTTTAAGGGTATAGACAATTTACTTCGGAAGTAATTTTTTTTTAATTGAACTAATATTAATAACTAATTAAAAAGAAGGATTGGTAAATAAAGTCAGTTTCCGTAAATTATATTAAATCTTCAAAATTTTATTTTTAACTATGACAGACATTTAAATTCTATCACAATTTTAGTTTATATTTTAATATTAAATACGTAATTATTATTTTTTTATAATTTGAATTTATTTATTTATGAAAATAACAGGAAAATTGTGTTGAATTTGTATTTTATGTTAACTAAATTCTAGCAATATACATATTATTTTAAAGGAATGGAGGCAATTTGTTCAGATTAAAAAAAAAAAATTGTCGTAAAGATCAAAGAGTAGCATTGAATTTAGCATTAATGTACTCATTGTTAATGTTTTTTACATTCACAATCTTCAATTATTTTCTTTTATCAATGACAATAATCGTAATTATTTCGTTTTACAATAAAACTTTGTTTTTTTTTTTGTTTTGTTTTTTTATTTTAAATCCAAATTCGATTTTCTTTTAGCGAGTTGTAATTCGAACAATTTTGTAAGCACTCAAATCTTTTACTTAAACTTCTTAAAATTCCGAATACGAAATAAAAACACTACGCACTCATTGTGTGACAACACCGCACACGCGATGCACGATTTTGATTTATTCCTGATACAGTTTTCGAGTTTTTAAAGAAGTGATAATTGCTATAAGCTTGATAAAAGTACGATAAAAGAAAATGGGGCTACATTTTTTTGGAGGGGGCTATTGCCCTTGACAGTGTCAGTGAGGTGGGTGTTGAATTCAAAATGATCTTCTGACATTGGATATAATGGTCGTTGTCAACATTTTCTGTAAGGCTTTGGGTTGTAACATCTTCCTAGTAGTTATAATAGTAATATGAAACCTACAAATATCTCGGAATGTCAGAGGCATGAAACAACATGTAAGGGAACGATTCTTTGGCCGGCTAAAGAAAGTTCTCAGCAGATTTTTATCAGGCAGTTACTAGATACGTCGTCAAAAGTTGGGTTATGCCCTTGACATATATAAAATGTAACAATAGGTTAAAATATTGAAATAAAAGAAATAATTATAAAAAATTTAAAAAAAAAATGTTTTTCAATGATCAATTTTAGGCATTAAAATAATATAAGATACGCTTAATAGGGCTACAGTTGTTGGGTAGTCTAACAATGAGAATGTTACGAATTCAATTTCAATAGTTTAGATTTCTAGGAACGTAATTCTTAGGAAAGGGGCACGAATTGCCATTAAACAAAAGCGGACACTCTTTAAAGTAATATGCAGAATAACAAGGGCAACAATGTTTGTTGGTTTCCATGCCACAGTAGTTTTTTACTTACTCCTAGGCTTGTGAGGCCTATAAAACCTTTCTTTCTAATAATTTTAATTTAAGGCACAATAAAATTAAAATTGATTCTCTGATTTCAATTATACTAATAGGGCATTTCACATTTTAACTTATGACCAAATAATATGCCACGAAAGTTATCCTAATATTTTTCTAATCATTCCGAAAAGCGAGTATCTTACTTAAAATTTATTTTAGATTTAAATTTAAAATCGAACAAATAACAAAATAATTAGCTAAAAAAAATGTCATAACCCAATATAAATCGATGTTTTCACACATATGTAAAATAATATAAAAGAATATTGGCAGTCGATCATTAAAGAAAAAATAATCAAAGAATATTGATGTATAAATTATGCAAATGTTAAATAAAATTTTACCACTTTTCGCATTTAATTATGTAAATTAATATAATCGTTGTATTTCAACGATATTTTCTATATTAATAGGAATTTAATATTATTGAAAATGAAGACACAACGCTTATGGATTATAATCAATTAAATATATGTTGTTACGTCACGATAAATTAATTTTAACGTTAGTTTTGAACTTTTGAATGGCTATTAAAATGTAATTATTTAAATAGGATTTTTGTTATACTGGTTATAAATTGAGTCGTTAATAATAACATTATTGTTAGTTTATTTTTTTTTTGCAATTTTCTTAAATAAAATTTACATTTAGTAAGTTTAAATACCTACTTAATAAAACACCCAATTGACATCTAAAACCACATCGAAAAACTAAAAACCTGTTTTGTGTCAAGCTGCTGATTCTATTTAACGATTTTTTTGTAAAAAGAATCAATGTCATTGAAATTTGTAATTCTAACAATTATGAAAAATATTGGATTTTGTATCGATATTAATCTTATTGTTTATTCGTTTAATACCGGAACAGTACAAAGACGTCCACACTTTCTTCCGAACAGTTAATACACATTTTCTGATTGGTCAGTCGCCATCTTTGTTATCAATAATTATCGGGATGGTTGTCCTATAAATATGATAATTTGTAAGTGAAGAAGCAGTTATTATAACTCGAGAAGTGGTGTATAAGAGATTAGAGTGATAACTTATTTATTGTGGTTTTGTATAAAAAGTCCGTTGAATTTATTTAATGAACAAAATGAAAGTGTTGAAATCTTATATTATATGGTTTTTACATTATCGTGTCGAGACTTCCTCATTAAAAATTTAATGTATACGTTTTTATATCCCGCGGTATGCTTTTATTTTTTTCTGATCCTTCGAGAAAAGTAAATCGTTAAAAAATATTGATTACATTCTCTGTATTTAATAGCTAAGAAGATAGATATATTTATGATTTTTTTTTGAAATAAACAAAGTCATCTGCATTGTCAGATTTTATGTCGATTTACATTAAATTTGACACATTTAAAAAGTGTTGGGGTTGAAATCACCCCACGCTATAGTGAACGTTAGTTACACTTTTCTATGAAAGTTTTTTTTTTTCTGATTGTATCAAAAACATTTAATTCTGACATATGATCCATATGAGGGGCTCTCCAAAAAAAATTACAGCGCTTAATCGAATAACTAGTTCCCGGGAGATTATTAAAACTATTCTCAACCGTGGCCATTTTATTTGACTGACAACATCAATTAGTAGTTGACGCTGCGGTATAAGATTTCAAAGGGATTGGATGAGTAAGGGTAATTGACTATTAATACTTAAGTGGGATTTAAAAAAGTAACACTGTTTAACTTTATACTTTGGTACTGACGTAAAAAAATGGAAAAAAATATACGGTAATTTTGAAATATGTTTAATGATAAAAATATCGACTTTGAAATTAAAGATACATCCCTCGTGCTGTATAGAGTTGAAAGATACTTCATCTATGCAATGCACGGTCCCGAGGAGGAAGTTGACCATGGTGTTCGAGGGAGCCTCTCGAAGGTCACTTATGCGACGTGCACTGGTTTGGGCAAACACCAGCGGGATCGCAGAAGTGCTCAAAGTCCCCGTGGCCCAGCCCCAGGCGAGAAAAGGAACACCCCAGGGGCATTAGTCTGTGCGAATCGGACAAACCTGCGGCTCCCCCTGGCCGTGGGTATCCGGTAGGGATTTCCCCTGGGTCAAAAAAAACTTCATTTATTATTTTGTAGTCCAGCTGAAGAATATTTATTAATTATAATTATTTATTTGGATTCTCAAAGTTATATACATATATATGTGTATCAATGGAATTACCAAAATTATTCAAAATTTCCCTTTGCGTTAGAAAATATATCTATAAATATTTAGACAATTAATAGGCAATAAAATATCACAGTTCAACTCGCAGGAGTCTGTCTCATCTCTATAGTAAAAATAAAACGATGTCGCTATAAAATTTTAATATAAATGATAATTGTCATAATTTTAGAACAAAGTTAACTTAGTTTTTAATTATATTTATCTTTTTAGGTATATGATTTAATATTATGTGTCATTATGATATTTTTACATTATTGAATGTACAATATGTCTAAGAATCCTAAAAATAATAACAAAGAAAAAGGATGGCTATTTTATATAGGCTGTATAAAATTTTATTACTTTGTTTCCTCAAATTAACTCGAGTGAAAACGCGGGGCAATATTATATTATACGTATCGTGAAGTCAGTCTTAGACCGACTGCACTAATACTAGTCAACTCGTGTGAATTTGGTCAAGCTTAAAACCACCACGTCGCTCCCCGAAGTCCTAAAGAGATATTTTATCTTTGAACAATCCCTAAAAACACGCTCCTTATTATAAGTCTAAATAACAAATCATATAAATCAGACTTGCACTAACAAAGAAAAACTTTAGCATCGTAATATCAGTATAAATATTACGCTACTCGTTCTCTTTCTCGAAGAACTCTACGTAATAGCCACAGTGAACAATAAATGATTATAATTGAAAAGTTTCCTCAGAAAGAAATCCAATGATCCTAAACAACTGTCCAGAGAACTCCAAGTTTGGGTTCAGCTGTTTAATCCCTTCATTTCTCGGCCAATTAAACTTCTGATTTAACACAAATCGAAGAACCGACCTCCGGTAAACTATAATACTTTATTGGATAAGATTTCTCTTGGATTCATATTTGCTGATCAGTTTTCCCGTCTCGATATCTTTAGTATCAATAAAACCTACAATATAGATAAGCTACGCATTGCAAAAAAAGTCTTTTAGATTAATTTTTTTTTATGATTACATTGTGTAATGTATCAAATTATAGTCCATTTTTTGGCTATTGACGTATATAAATAGTATTTATGTTTTGTATGACACGTAATGTTTACTTATTCACGCTCTTTGATGTGACTTTTAAATTTATTACATTGTATCAAATCGTGATCGTATTGTGTAGAATAAGTATCGATATCCCATAAAACTTCCAGCTGATGCGATTCTTCCTTTATATTAGCCATTAAATTTTAATAGCGATTTCCTTTACAAACGAGCCCATAATCACATCAGCGAAACTTGCAGACTGCACAGCAAAAATTTATTATTTTATGAGCTATAAAACTTTTAAATCTTGTTTACGTGTTTTGAAAGGGCAAGGTAATAAGGACATTAATATTATATTACTGCTCTACAGGGCGTCTTTATGAAATAATTATAATGAGAGTTATTTTCATACATCCGTAGGTTTTATTATGAAATATATCATAATAATATCATTTTTATTTAAAGAATAGGAATATGTGCTTTAACTGGTAATAAATAAGTATCATTTTATTTAAAGTAATCTTTTGTACCAAATAATTTTAACAAATAAATCTTCACGTAACACATAGTTACACGTAGACTTCGTGCATTCTAATAAATACTATAGAAATGATTAGAAATTGTTATGATATCATAAGCGGCTTATTTAAAAATTGTCTATGAAACTAACTCATATTTGCCATAACTATAAAAAAAATTGGAATAATGTTGTCCGCAGTTCGAACTGGATGGATTAAACATTTTACGATATATTGTACTTCATAGGATTAAAATATTGCCGTAGTAAAATAGTTTTCGTTACAAAGCAATATACTAGACACTTTAAATTCATATTAATGCGAGTCGTGAATATTTTCAGACTTGCAAACTAAAAAAAAAAACAATCTTTTCCTTAAAAAATTATAATTAAATTTAACGAAAAAGTTTAAATTACTAAAGATTCGATCACTGCTATCATGTAATATAATGTACATCAACTAAAACAAATATCTAACAAAAAAAAATCGTTGGTTTTTTACAACGGTATGTAAACAACGTAACGAAACGCACCGTAAAACGCGTATCAAATTCATAAGCACACGTTGTGATAGTTATCCGGGGAATTTAGTGCGTTTAATTGCGTTCTGTTGCGTTGGATTGTGTTGCCGGTATATTTCAATTAGATGGGCTCCATACATCGAAAATTATGGAGCTATTGATTGCAATCTATCGTTTTATATCTACTATATATCGTACAAATTATGACGGATTTGCGGCTTCATTTATAAGTGAACACGAGTAAGTAGAACAAGAGTAAGACTTTAAATTACTACACTTAAGGTACAAAATCAAAATAAGGAAAAAAAAAATTAAATAAAAATTGAAAATTTGGCGCAAGACAGTTTTACAGTTAAACTTAAAGTAATGCTTCCATTTGTCTGATTTTTATTTTTGTATGTAGCTTAGGAATCGTATTAACATATCTTGATTTGTTCTACTACTATTGGAACTTAAAAAACCGATCGTTGGCGGGATAACAATCCAACTGCTGGCTTTGAAATACACAGGCCGAAGACGGATAGCAGCGTCTTCGGTGCGACAAAGCCAGCCCTGCGGTCATCAACCTGCCTGCCCAGCGTGGTGGCTATGGGCAACACACATGCCATTTTTGGCGCGAACTTTTTGAAGGCATATGTCCAGCAGGGGACTGCGATAGGCTGAAGTGTGTGTGTGTTTGATTTAATGCTTCTTAGTTGTATCTACTTTGCATTTGCTTCTAAAATGTTAGTGTAAATCCGATTGATATATAATCGGAGCTTAAATTTGTACTTGGAAATTCAATGTGTACGTTTGGACAGTTTATCTTCATCTTCAGACAAAATAATATAAAGACCAAATACTACTACAACAATAATCGATAGTGTAAAGGTTTGAACACTTTTACACCATTTTCATCAGTCTGTAGCAAGATCAAAACGGAGGAAGTTTAGTGCTAAGTAATATTTATATCGACGGGTAAATATGAGGTATAATATAATTATAACTTACTACAAAATTAGCTATATGGCTTAATCAAAGTTGCCCTCTAGGTAAAAAATATATATGTTTCTTTGCAAGTACTGTAGATGCAGTTGTTACCACATTGATCGTATATAAAACTTCTTTATTTTCTATTTACTCCACCGCACCCCACTCTGTCTTTTGTAAGTGAAATATTCGCCAACCCAAAAAGAGCAGCAAGGTAGGTTAATATATATAGATAAGCTCTAACCCTTTTGTATATGAATAAGCTTTGCCCTACATTGGGACGCTTAGAGGCTGACTTAATATCACGTCGTCAAGTCTGTACAAATATCAGGTCAAATATAACATATATCCTCGCAGAGAACCTAAGTGATTTTAATAAAGTTCCTAAAATACAGGTATTTAAAAAAATGTACAAAAACAAACTTTTACGAAGATTAAGGTGTTCTTTTAAATTCATTAAGCGTAGATTACGCACCCTATTAAAATTCACTCTTTATGGACATCTCACCTTATTAGTGTCTCTCTGGACGTTTATACTTAATTAATTCATTTATTTACATAAAAAAATCCGCATCGACCTAAATTTTAATCACTCCGATCGTGGTAAGATATCTCTAAATACCGTTTAAGGTATCGTATTCGGAATATATCGATATATTTTCAATACTATAAAACGGTAAATTTTATCGTACACAGTGTTTTAATTATGTGTTTATAAACGTAAAATTGGTTTTAAAAGTATCGTACTGGCGTGTCGGCTTTTTAATTACATTCAATTGACGTTTATATTAAAATAAATTGATTACGATGATAATATTTTAAGTTTAGGTGTGACGATTGTAATATCGTACTTATTAAATGTTCAGATGCAGTTTTTTTTTCTCAGTAAAAAGCGAAATATTTATTTATTTGACGTGTAAATTTTAATTTCTTATCTTTATTTTAGAATTGTATACCTCCAAAAAGTTTTTTATCCTTTGCAATAATTAATGGTGAAAATGCTTAATAATTTACATGTTATCTTGTTGTATATTTATTTTATTGTAAAAATTATCACATTTTATATACTTACAAACGATAATGTTTTATAAATACACGTTTAATATAAATAAACTATCGTCTCTTCCTAAGAAAGGCTTTTTTAATTTTTTTTTCTTTCGGGAACGGAAATCGTACCGACATTTTAAGTATCTGCCTACTGTACCAACAGCCTTGCTAGACATAATCATTCTTACAAAATAAAATTTGATCCATAAATGTATTAAAAAGACCAGAAGTTCTTTTAAAAACGTTCCTTAAAGGAAGAATTATTGGTAATATTATTTTATATCCATAATAATATGGATATAGCCATCCCGCAGTGAAGCAGCGTGGTGGATTAAGCTCATTGGAGCCTTCTTCCACATGGAAAAATAGGCCTCAGTCACGGTAAAATAGGTTTTCTAAATATTTACTATTTCACAGTCACGGCGGTCGCGTGTAACAAAGCGAGAGAACGCCTTATAACATTTTATCACAAAACGATTATCACTTCCCTATAACATTACGAACCAGAGAGCATAACGCTGTTTAATTTGACTTATTTGATTTTTCCATTTATATACGAATCATGTTTGAGTGGTACATTCGTGTGAGCTTGGGATTTAGAGTTCGAATTTATGTTTTAACACTAAATTTTAATTAACATTTTTAGGTAATATCTGTGTATATTTTTAGGTTATATCTGTATTATTATTTAATTTTTCGAAAAGAAAATAGCTTGAAAAATTTAATTGTACATTTAAATGCCAACTTTTTATATGGTATTGTATAATGGCGGAAAAGGTCTGACTTCATATTAGGAGAAAGGATTGCATTTTGAAGCTTTGTTCAGCTGTTCAAAATACAACCTCTAAATATATAAAAAACACGGATTTTATACCATCTTAAAAAAAAACTTAATTAAGTATGTAATTTTTATTTAATCAATATTGTAAAACATTTTTTTTTAATTCCAGTTGCTTTTATGGATTCCATGTTATATTAAAAAATGATAATAATTTCGCTCTTTTGTTATTTTATTGTATCAGAATAGTAAAAAAATTGTAGGGTATTTAAACAAAATCTTAGTTACGGGCTGTCTATAAAAGTAATATAACACTATACAGATCTTCCACCTCACAATCACCAGTCACGGGCAGTCATGGTCAATATACATAACTATGATGTATCATAGTTATGTATATTGACTGTCTTTAGACAGTTTTAATTCATAAGCGTTAGTAACTATATGTTCTGGTGTTATATGCGTATTTACATCTACAAAAATAGATTAATTAGTATCTCGTTGTTGTAAACAAATAAAGTAGGCACCGAATATTATTTCTCAATATTTGTTATCCAAATTAAAATGAAAATATTGTAAGAATATGATAAGATTTCTACGGTAATATTAATTTTATATATCACTAGCTGTGCCCGCGACTTCGCCCGCGTAGAAATCAGTGTGTCATAAAGTTTTCCCGGCAAACTTCCAGTGAAACTATCATCAAAATCGGCTTAGCCGTTCCGTAAACCTCACTCTTGAAGCCTTCTCTCCATTGGTGAAATCGCGTGAAAATCCGTTCAGTAGATTTTGAAGGAATCGATCACATATAGTTTTAGGGACTTTGTTTTACTCACTGTCGCCCGCGACTACGTTAGCGTGGTTATGAAGATATGCATTACTATTAAGATGTTTAACGCAAATTATTTTTTTATTTCAGTCACTTGAAATGCTTATCCACACTAAGTAACTTTCAAAAGGTGCAATTTAGTATAATTTAATAGTTATTTTTATAAAACCTCTCTATACACCACTTTTTTAGTTTTATTTTCAAGCTGCAGTATAACTAACCTATCAGACGAACTTATAGCTGCTGTATATGTATCATACAAACTATTAACCTCAATTAAACCCCATTAGCGGTGGAATATCAAAAAATCCGTTCTTAGCAGACTTCTACTAACTATAATCTACCTCCCTGCCAAATTTCATCTTTGTCCATCCTGGATGGAAGGACCATCCACCTTTCTCTTTTATATAACTATATAGATTACGATGCATTATTTGGACACCTCCTCACCAAAGTTAATTTCTAAAGATACATTATTTGGACACCTCGCTATCTATAGAGCATATATTTTAAATTTCAAGTCTCTTACTTCAAAAACATAGGGCTTTCGTACAAACTACCAACCCCTGTTTTATCTACTTAAGGGTCAAGTTTTGTAAAATCCGTTCTTAACGGATGTCTACGCCCTATAAGAAACCTACCTGCCTAATTTCAAGTTTTTAGCTGTTATAGTTTCGGAGATTTCGTCATGAGTGAGTAAACCTACCATCCCCGGTTTTAACCCCAAAATGAAGTTAATTTCTAAACATACATTATTTGAACACCTTCTCGCCATCTATAGAGCATACGTTTTAAATTTCAAGTCTCTTACTTCAAAAATATACACTCGAGAGCAAAGAAATCGCACACCCCCTACATTTTCATTTTGACCGCAAGTATTTTTTAAATTTAATGTTGTTTGCAAATACAACTTGAATTAAATTGAAGTACACATTGTTAGCTTTCTAAAAACCCATTATGTGTAGCTTTGACCTTCGAAATCATTACAATAGCAACAAAACAATAAAATTACCTAAATTCATTCGTTCGGGTAGTTCGGTTTGTAAGACTTTGAGCAGATATAAAAGGTTAAGGGATGATTAAAATGACATCATTTACATTTCAACTTGCAGTCAGAAAGGTCCTTTACCGAATACGTCATCATTCTGAACAAGAAAATGGATACCACACTGGAAGCAGCATCTCAAGTGGTTGCACTAATTGAAGCTTGACAGAACCAAAGTCAAGTGGCTCGTCGGTTAAATTTGAGCAGATATGCTGTTCGACGTGTATACGAGCGATATCAACAAACTGGTAGCTTTACCAGGCGACCAGGATCAGGCCCAAAACGTGCGACAACTCAGCCCGATGATCGTTATCTTGTGACGACATCACTGCGAAGTCGCCGGTTAAATGCAGTTCAACTCGGACAGCAACTCCAGGAAGTTAGAGAAGTGGAAGTTAGTCGGTGGACGGTTAAAAGAAGACTAGCCGAAGGAGGCCTGATAGCGCACAGAGCAGCAACTGGCCCAAAATTGACCCCAGTACACAGACAAGCGCGCCTTCAGTTTGCACGAAATCACCTAAATTGGACAATGGATCAATGGAAGACAATACTGTTCTCTGACGAAACCAGGATTTGTTTCCATGGTAACGACGGACGGAGTAGAGTCTATCGAAGATCTGGTGAGCGTTTTTCTCAGTGCTGCATCTCCGAACGGGTCTCATACGGCGGTGGTTCGTGCATGTTTTGGGGAGGCATGTCACTGGAAGCGAAAACCGAACTTGTGTTCATCACAGGGGCCGATACCGACCGTCGATCGGGAGAATTGACTGCCCGATGTTACATCGAGGAAATCCTGATAGAACATGTTGTGCCTCTTTCCGCATTTATCGGCGCAAATTTCGTTTTTATGCATGATAACGCAAGATCACACACCGCCGCTATAGTACGCCAGTACTTGGAGGAGGTTGAAATACCCGTTATGGCGTGGCCTGCTCAAAGCCCTGATCTCAATCCTATTGAGCACTTATGGGATGATCTAAAGAAAAGAGTAAGGGCAAGAAACGCACCGCCGACAGGTCTAAGAGAGCTCCAAACCGCAATCAAGGAAGAATGGGACAGCATACCGCAAGTGTTTGTAAAAAAAATTATTTCTACAATGAAAATGAATGGAAGCGGTTATTCAGGCTAGGGGGGGCAATACCTCGTATTAACAAATCATAGTCTTCGAAAAAGTATTGTTTTTTTAAGTCTTTAATACCTGCTTAAAGTCTTACAAACCGAGCTACCTGTAACGAGTGAATTTGGGTCATTCTGTTGTTTTGTTCCTATTGTAATGATTTCGAAGGTCAAGGCTATACATAATGGTTTTTTAGAAAGCTAAAAATGTGTATTTTAATTTAATTTAAGTTGTATTCGCAAACAACATTAAATTTAAAAAATATTTGCGGTCAAAATGAAAATGTAGGGGGTGTGCGATTTCTATGCTCTCGAGTGTAGGACTTTCATACAAACTTCCAAACCCCGTTTTACCCACTTAGGGGTCGAGTTTCGTAAAATCCATTCTTAGTAGATGTTTACGCGCTATAAGAAGCCTACCTGCCATATTTCAAGCTTGTAGGTGTTATAGTTTCGGAGATTACGCGATGAGTGATTCAACCTACCATCCCCCGTTTTAACCCCAAAAGAAATGGCTCAACCGCTCTACCTCTAGCTGTGACATCCGTACCACAGACCACACACACAGTCACCACAAATACAAATACAATTACACATACACAAACACAACAAACAGATCGGTCGACTACCGTGCCTGCCATTCAGTGCCCACAACCCCGAACGCTGCTGGGCCACATCACCCAGACCATCCGGTCTCCTCTGCTGAAGATTATACAGAGGAGGGCCAATCAAAACGCACCTCCGGAATCACCTGCTCCGAGCAAGACGATAGAGTCCCTACTTGGAGAAGGCAACCGTAGCGGAGAAGTGGGCATAAGCACCAAATGCATAGCCCTCTTCATGGACAATGAAGCGGAGAGATTGGGAGTAAGTTTCTGTCGCTTCGAGGGGCGGGATCGACTGGTGATTTCCCCGGGGCTCGCCCTGCTGTTAAAAGGTAGCACAGAAAAAAAAACAAGCGTTAAAAAATCAAAGATCGATACGCTTGCGCAAAAATACGGGGACGACTCTACCTGCCGTCTGGTGCAGTTGCACAATAAAGCGATAGTGCTATTCGAGTGGGGGGAGAAGTCAGCCTTTGCGCAGGCCAGCTCGTGGCTGCAACAGCTGGGTGAATCCTCCGGGGGTGTCCCTGGAAAAATCAGCGTGGACTCTATGAGAGTTGGTTACGATAGAGGTGGCGTATCGGATAGATACGGCTGCCTACTAGCGTCAAGACACCACCAAATCATAGCCTATGAGGACAGGGGGGAGGATCTGGGCTACTTAAAGCCCAGATCACAACCACTTTCACCCCCTGCATGGCCGACTCTCGAGGAGACTGCTCTCAGTGGCTCGGAGCGACTGCAACAAAAGGCTGAGGCGAAAAAGAAAATGGAGGGACGACGCGACCCCGAAGATAATACTCAAAAGGCGAAGCCCCGACTGATGGCGATAGCAAAGTTCGTCCAGGCTACCATCTCCCCCAAAAGAGGTAAACGACTGTCCCACCTTTCCCCCAAATTGGCGGAAACGAGTGAGCTGCAAATGAAAGCAATAAGCAGATTTACCAAGGACGAAAGTCCGAGGTACTCTCAAGCACCATCAGCCACTCGAACGAGGGCCGACATGGGGCAAGTAACACCACCCAGACTTCGACCAGCATCCACACCACTACAGCATGCGGAAAATGCGCTGATCGAGTTCCTGGCCATAACAAATGCTAACCACGAGGTAAGCCTGGCCATATGCAAGAAAATCATGCAGACCTACCAGTACAACCATGAAAAGTTGCTGGAGGTGGAACTCGAAGAAGCCGAATCAGCCATTTATAATAACGACACCCGGCAAGTCCTCAAGGGCAACATGTCGGGAAGATATATGGCTGCATACAACATCACGTCAGGCTTCGTGGACGCAGTCGAGGACGAGGGACAGAACGACGAGATTCAGACCTTTCACACACCGAAAGGGGACCCGTTGGTGGTGGTGGCCAAGTGCACGAGAGTGATGCTGGGTGATAGGGTGCTCGGGATGGCTAAAACCATCATGAGTGACCCGGACGCCGAAGGCGCTTTCGGGGCTTGGAGGCTACCGCAACTGAGATGGACAAACGGGGTACCCGGATGCGGCAAGACAGCTCACATAGTCGGGAACTTCGATGAGGACGGCGAAGTCGTAGTCACAACCACGATCGAGGCAGCGAAAGATCTTAAAGAGAAGTTGGCGCACCGCTATGGCAATAAGGCCAAAACGAAGGTGCGCACAATGGCGTCCATACTGGCAAATGGTTTTCGTGAGGGCGTTAAGATAAGCCGATTAACGGTAGACGAAGCCCTTATGAACCATTTCGGAGCCATAGTCATGGCTGCCCGGCTATCGGCAGCAGAAGAGGTGGTCCTCATCGGAGACGTAAACCAGCTGCCGTACATCGACAGGGAAAACCTGTTCGAGATGCGGTACAGCAGACCTTACCTGACAGTAGGTATCTCATGCGAGCTGTCCTGCACGCATCGAAACCCAAAAGACGTTGCTTTCGCCATCAGTGAGGTGTACGACGGGATCTACAGCTCGAGCCCGATCATCCACTCGTTGCGCATGGAAGGATTCACCGACTCACGAATACCAGCAGAACAGGACCGGACCCTGTACCTGACTTTCACGCAAGAGGAGAAGAAGGCGTTGATAGGTCGGGGATACGGAGCTGGGGAGGGGTCGAGAATCCTGACCATTCATGAGGCGCAGGGACAGACGAGTGAAAACGTCATTGTTATCCAGACGAGGGCGGAGAGGCTTCGAATCCATGATAGTGTCTCGCACGCGGTGGTCGCGGTGACTAGACACACTAACACCTGTGTCTATTACACCGACGACAAGGACGACGCAATTGGCTACTTCGTCAGAAGGGCGGTGGAGGCTAACCGTAGGCAAATTCTCGAGCACAGCCTCAAAATGGCGATCCATAATAGGGATGCGAATGTTATTGAGGATGTGCTCGCGAAACTGGCGGCGGGCGCTGGTTTAGAAAAATGAGAGTGGCCGTCGACAATGCGGTAAATTAACAATGTAAGTCACACAATGTAAATTATAAGGCATGTAGTGCATTATAAAACTAAGGGAGCATGTAGAAAACAAAAAAAAAAAAAAAAAAGTGATTATTCTAGTTATTGTTATTTAATTTAATTCTAATAATTATTCTAATTATTATTATTATATAATTATATATATCTCTCACGGTCAATTATGGACTCACTACGAACACTGCAATGTTGAAAATAATACGCCTCAATACTTGAAAATTAAAATTTAAATAAAAAAAGGCATGGGCACTCAAGAGCCTATGGATGTTAAAATTTAAATAAAAAAAAAAAAAAAAAAAAAAAAAAACCCCAAAAGGGAGTTGATTTCTAAAGATACATTATTTGGACACCTTTTCATCATCTATAGAGCATACATTTTAAATTTTAAGTCTCTTACTTCTAAAACATAGGACTTTCATACAAACTTCCAAACCCCGTTTTATCTCCTTAGGGGTCGAGTTTTGTAAAACCCGTTCTTAGCGGATGCCTATGTCTTATAAGGAGCCTACCTGCCAAATTTCATGTTTGTAGGTGTTATAGTTCCGGAGATCTCGTGATCAGTGAGTCAACCTACGATCCCCCGTTTTAACCCCAAAAAAGAGTTGATTTCTAAAGATACATTATTTGGACACCTTTTCACCATCTATAGAGCATACATTTTAAATTTCAAGTCTCTTACTTCTAAAACATAGCACTTTCATACAAACTTCCAACCCCCGTTTTACCCCCTTAGGGGTCGAGTTTTGTAAAATCCGTTCTTAGCGGATGCCTATGTCTTATAAGGAGCCTACCTGCCAAATTTCAAGTTTGTAGGTCTTATAGTTTCGGAGATTTCGTGATGAGTGAGTGACCTTTCGCTTTTATATATATTATATTATAGATTGACAAAACCATTTTATAAAATTGCTTAAATTCATTTCAATGTAGAAATTTTAAATTAAGAACTAAGCATTTAAATACTTAATTATGGTTTTAATTATTTAACGAAAATAGAAACTATTACTATTTTCACCGTAAATACTTATTTTTAAGCTTCACAATTAAATTAAATAAAAAGAGTATTGACTATAATGTAAAAATATATATATTTTTTTTTTATATAATTTTATTCAATCAAATGATTTCGTTAAAAATGTTTATACTAATTATTGTAATACATACTTAGCATGATATACGTAGAAAATTTAAATTTGGAATAAAAAAACTCGTTAAAAAAAACTGTCGTAATTAAATAAGAACCAATTTCGAAAAAAGGATCGAAACAGATTTAAACGAAAAACTACGGTAATCCGTTCCATTTTCAAATTATTCAATCGGAGAATTTCTTATCCCTCGAGTGAGCAGTGATATGGCTCGCATCATCGGTCAATTACAAAAAGGTAATTCTGTGGAGGCACTTAATGAATCATTATGGTTGGCACCGCCTCGGCGCGTTACGAGAGATTTATAGACCGAGCTCAAAATTATTTGACGTTTTATGCGAAAATACTGTACGTTATAATTAAGCGGTATTTACGTAACGCTTTACAAAGTTATTTTGACATCAAGTGGGTGGTCTTAACGATATAAAATGTATAAATTTTGTATAACATAATTAAGTTTTTAAATAGTAATATTCTCAATAATATTTAGAAATTTAACGTCTATTGAAGAAATTAGATTGATTTATTTAATAAATTGAACGTTTATTGAAGAAATTAGTGTTAGTATTGAAAAAAAAAAACTTCTATCGTTTATCATCATCGCGGGAAAAAAAATTATCATCAGACCTTTGCATTACAATTACTTAACTAATATTATTACCAAAAAATGTTCGTAATATTTGTATACATCAGTAATATGTACACTAGTACCTACGAATCCCATCAATATTCTTCAAAATATATTATTTTGTAATAAAGTGCACCACACTATAAATACTAACAAGCAACGCGCGAGATGGACGTATGTACGAGTCGAAGTCAAAGGCGACGCGCGTCAACATCACTCATAGATCCACTGTGACCTTGCCTCTTTACCGCGTGAAATTAAGGTGGTGCGAGAGTTCACTATCGGTAAACAAGTATCTTGTATATAGGGAACGGGTATAGCACGTAATAGATGCATTCTGTTACGCAATATACTATTGATGGAAAATAAATTATTAGGAATACTGGAATTGGGAATACTTTGTTGTCTAATACTGAAATGCTATTAGCGTATGGCCTACCATTTCCATGTCAAGCGATTACTGTAGATGCCTGCAACACCACAAGTATCGCAAGAGCGTTGCCGACCCTCCCCAGGAGTTCTGGCCACCTTACTCACCCCAGGAACACAACACTAGTTGAAAGCAGTATTATTTAGCTTTGATCTTCTGTAATTTTGAGGTACTTCCCCATTTGTGGTTGCTTCAGATTTTAAGCAAGATATATCCTGAAGTACATTTGTCTCAAAAATTATGCAAAGTTTAATCAACGGCAATATTCTTTAAGGTTATTCAATAAAATACATACAATAAGTAATATATAAAATTTGAATTTTAATAAATACTGAAAGAATATTTCGTTTATATTTACGTATATCCATTTGCAAATGGAAATTTCATTAATAATTTTATACGCAGGAAGTACTTACTTGGGATGTAATAAAAACGTTAAAAAAAATTGTTCTTTTTATGAAAAGACGTATCGGACTGAATTATTTTTTGGAGTCGTTTTATGAATAACATTATTTCCTCGCTTCTCCGCTTTTGGCAACGAGTTTTGTAAATCGCCGTGTAATTAATAATTTATTAAGCTTTTAAAGAAAAGGGGGGGCGACACGGGTAATGAAGGTTTTGAAGCGATTAGCCGCCTTTCTACTCTGCATATAAAATCGGACTTAAGAGACGATGTAATTCAACGTAATCGGTTTGGGAAAAGAGCCATTTCGTAAAAAATATCGTGTGCCAAATTCTCGGTTACTGACACTTATTTATCGATACATATTTCGACTTTAATCTCAATAGCAATAAGGGTGTTAATCGTTTAAATGGATAATTTAATGATAGTTGTCCCTGCCATGTCTCCCTTGAGGGTAAACCAGGGCAATATATACGTAAAACATGTTGTTATGCGATTAAATGGACGCTCGTAAGTGTATCATTTTGAAATATTATACACCTTCATATTACTCATTTTATTCATATTTTCTGTATAAAAAGATTCAAACACAAATTTAAGCATTCATTTCTTACACTTATTTTGAACATTTTATTAAAAAATTTAAATTGAAAATACTGGTCTTTTTAATGTTGAAAAGTAAGTAAAGAATCAGCTAAATGAATTGCATGCCACGGTTGCGGGTTCCAATTCGGTCAAGCACCACTAAGGTTTAAAGTACTTTTTAATAAGGAGAAATTTCATTCGAGGAACTACTTCTGAATATACTGGTCCGTTGGCATAGTTGGCAGAATCCTGTGTTTGATTTTTACACTGACTTTGTGGTGTAATACAAAGGTAGCTATTTAAAAAAAGATGTGTACATATCTGTCTGTATAAGCCGTATTTTACCTAAAACACAGGTATTAAGTTACCTCTATTAAGAACAAACGACAGGGCGTATGTTAATTATAATTATTTATGTACAACTGCTATCAAAATACACAGATATAGTTGTATAAGATGTTACCCTCTTATCATTTTGTAAGATCATGTGTAACAAAATACTTGGATATACGGCATGGTTATTCTAAATTAAGTCATTGTTAGATCAATGTAATCGTTACTTTATGTCTCTGGTAGACAACAAACATCTATACAGCGAGAATTTCATCAAATATTAATCAACGAATTAAGAAATATTCATTTTTTGTGCCACTGTATGCAAGCAAGCCTGACAACTAAATATACAGCCTGATGATAAAATCGGTTGCAATGACAGCAATATCGGGTGTTTGCGTGCGTTGCTGATCCTACATAAATCTATTCATATATTTTTTGAAGAAATAATAGATATTTTTATAGTAAAAGATCAAAAATATAGTTAGTAATCATCATCATCATTACAGCCTATACAGTCCACTGCTGGACATAGGCCTCCACATGTTTACGTCAAAAATAACGTGAACCTATGTGTTTTGCCCATAGTCACCACGCTGGGCAGGCGGGTTGGTGACCGCAGGGCTGGCTTTGTCGCACCGAAGACGCTGCTGCTGCTAGTTAGTAATACCTTAAGCCAATTAAGTATACATTAAAAGTACTCTAATTTTATTATTATATAGTCAAAGCTGCCCCAAGCGTCTAATCTTCGTCTTAATAATTATTAATGAATGACCATTTTTTAAAGAACTTCCATTAATATTAGATTTCGAGCTGTGTATATAGAAATGATAGTTCAAACTAAACTAGCACACTTTTATTTGTATAATGTGTAACTTCGGTCTGACAGGCTAAGATCGTTTCTTTATTAGAGCGATTATCTTGACTGTGGAATTATCTAAAATTACGTATTTATATTATTTTATAATTATTAGCTTCACAATTTTATGGTTAACGTTTTATTTTGAGATGGATATGTTCTCTATAGCTGCGTAGATGAGACGAAAGAAATATTTAAAAGCATTGTATATTGACATCTATATATCACTAGCTGACCCCGCAAACGTTGTTTTGCCATATATGCTATAACTCCCTTCATCCCCTGTCCCGTATAACTTAAGGGTATCAAAAATAAATATTGGCCGATTCTCAGACCTACCCGATATGCAAACAAAGTTTCATAAAAATATTTCCAGCCGTTTCGTAGGAGTATTGTGACTAGTATTGTGACACTAGACTTTAAGATAACGTAAGAAGAAAACTTTGTTTGGTTTGTTGTAAGTCATTACATAGTAATTACATGTATGTATGTACATAATAATACCATATGTAGGCAATAAAATTAAATCCACAAAATTTACGCGTTATATAAATAAAACCACATATACAAAGAGGTTTTGAATCAAACTTTTCTTTGCCATCAATAGTTAAAAAAAGTTACTTATTCATTTACTTCATTTTCTAAAAAGTTTACTTATTCATTTGAAAGTACTATTCAACATTTTTCTTTATCAGAGAACACTATAGGCTATACAATGTCAATCTATGACAAAGAAATGCGGGGTGAAAACAAAAAAAAAAAAACAAACCTATACGACATCAACCGATTCGACGCGTTTGTAACTCCGTTTTATATCAATGGTCTTTCGACGGCGAGACTTCAGAGACAAATAATATTACTCTTTAACGATGACAGTTAAAAAAAACCTGTCACCATAGATCAAAATCTACCCGACGGTAAGTCGTGTTCGTCTGTCCCTCCCCGTTAAGTTTCTGATTACGGCCCACAGTGGGTCGGTCTAAAAATAAAACCAAAGTGAACACATGTCATTTGTCAGCGCTTCGTTCACTTGAGGTAGTCTGTGATTAATTTCGAATGTCATACAGATTATTATTATTACTTTTATACAAAATTCTTCAAGGAATATGACTTCTTTGTATATTTTTTTGTTATTATTTGTTACCTTTTTTATTATCTTGCCTTCAACATCATCCTTTGATTTATTTTTATGATGTGTGTTGTAATTAATAATGTTTACAAAGTTCTCTTTATCAAATACGAAACAATCATATAACAATAATAGTCATGTATTGTATTTATTTTACCAATAATTAAATTAACCGTTCAAAATCAATACAAGCACTTACAAATATTTCATTCTATGTTACATGATATTTGTATTTATAGTAATAAATAATTAGTATTTATAATAATAATCAAGTAACAATTCTATATTAAGGGTAATATTTTATTAAAGCTGATTTTAATTAGCATGAATCCTTTTATTTATCTTAATTTTTTTTAATATAATTTATATTCGATCGATTCAACCGGTAAAATCTCACTGCTGGGGATAAGCCTGTTTCTTCATGTTAGAGAAGGATTCGAGCTTAATCAACTACGCTGCTCCTCTGCCGGTTGGCATATATTTTTATTTTTTATTTATTTTATTTTATTAGGGACAAAAAAAAAATTGTACAGTAGATAAAATAAAAAGTATTATAACTGTGTGTGTGTGTATATGTGTTGTTGTACAATCAGCGCCATTATTCTCAGATTACTCAAATCTTAATACAGTAGTTGTAGCACAAAATATCAAGCTAGAAGTAGTTACAGTATTATACAAAAGTTTAAATAATAAAACAAAAAGGATTCACAAATTATAGTAAACTAGCCGATCTGACGAACTTTGTACCACCTTATTTTTTTTCTTTCTTAAATATAATAATTACATATATTAAAATAAGATATAGCCTATCTCTTAAGTTGGATAAACAAACACACGGTGTGAAAATTTGATTAAAATCGGTTAAGCAGTTTAGAAGTCCATCGCAGACAAACAACGTGACGCGCAATTTATACTCATTAAGATTTATCACTGCAGAGTGCCAATAATACCTTTCTTAAAAGAAGACAGTGACAAACAGAATATATCAACTCGTGCGAATCTATCATTATATGATTCAATTCAACTGAGGTAGGGCACAGCAGGAATTTCCTGCTCAAAATGTGGAGCAGCCCGACTGGGGTAGTACCTCGCCTTACAGAAAACCACAGCTAAATAATACTGTTTTCAAGCAGTATTGTGTTCCTGTTAGTGAGTAAGGTGACTAGAGCTCCTGGAGGGATTGGAGATTGGGTCGGCAACGCGCTTTCGATTCTTCTGGTATTGTAGGCGTCTATAAGCTACGGTAATCTCTTACCATCAGGTGAGCTATACGCTTGTTTGCCGACCTAGTTATATAAAAAAAAAAATGATTGCATAAGACGCCGCAGAGGTGCACGTTCACCCGCTTTTGTTTTAGTATTTTTAGGTACAAATAGATGAAAATTCAAAGCGCTACACGAACGGCTTGGCCTACTCGGAGCTCTAAAGAAAAGTTTATTGCACAAATTGTTGCTATCAATCATATTATTGCAAATTTTATATAGAAGGATCTAATCAGAGACTATCCTTCTTTTGCCCAATGGAAGTACTCGAAACTTTGATAGTAAATTATCGTAAGAAGACTTACTGTGATAACATTTATAAATAATGACACGCAGAAATTTACGCTGTACCATTTCCACACAATCGCTATATTTATCATAAAAATGATTCCAAATGACTGTTGCATATTCAAGTTGTGATCTGATGAGAGATTTAAAAAGAACCAAATACGACGATATGGATCTAAATGAAGTACACCCTCTAATAACAAAACCGTAAGGTTGATAGGCTTTGTTGGCAATATGATCTATATGGTAATCAAAGTGCAACTTCGAGTCCACCAATACACCTAGATCCCTTATAAACGATACTTTTTGTAACGGAACATTACAATGGCTATGTTGATAATTTATAATATTGAACTTTTTAGTAAAAGTAATACTTTTACATTTAGAGATATTCAGTTGTAATTTGTTCTCAACGTAATATTCAGATAGTCTGTCAAGGTCCGAATTTTATGTCCCGAGGTTTTATGATAACAACCGGGACTGAAAGCTTGAATGCTCTCCGAGCGATGTGGGTAGACCCACAAGGACAGATATCCAAACCAGAAAAAATATTTCTACAAATACAAATATCAATCCCAAACGGGAATCGAACATGTGAACCGTTGGTGTTTAGGCACCTACAAGTACCACTACACCAGAACAGTTGTTGTTATTATTATAATATAATTTATATACGTGACAAAAAAGGTATGACCTTGGTTAAAGGTTAATAAAAGCAAATTTCGTTTATATTCAAAAAGTTACAACAACTTTTTAAATAACTACAAGCATTGGTGAAATCTCCATAAGGTTTTTGTTATACCAATTGATACTAAAAACAGCAAAAAGGTCATTAAAACTAGGTTTTATAAGTTTAATCTTTTTTTATATTTTCTAGAATTACTAAACAATTTCTATTAATAATAATAAAATCCATTTAATTCTAAAATAGTTATAATAGCACTTTTAAATAACTACAATCATTAGTTAAATCTCTTGAACTATTCGTTTAAAGATTCCCAGTTAACGCTCTACGGTCGTTATTCCCATGACATATGGCGTACAAAATTAGGTTGGATTAGTGAATCCCGTAGTCTTTTTGCTCCATATTGTCGGATTGTAAAACGTATTCGGTTTCGCTGTGACGAACGGAACTGAAAAAATATGACAGGTTCAATTGTTTGTTCAATATCATATGGAGTGTGTTCTTTATTTTGTTTTTTGAATGTTATGAGCATGTGCTGCTTATGAGAACTGGTTTCTTGATTTTTATTTCTAGATGTTGATTGTTGTGTGTGAATAAATGATATAAGTATTTACGATAGGTTTTACTAAAATCTTCTTGTATTTTAAAAGAGTTTGACGAACTTATTCCAATACTGACATGGTCTATGTAAGTACTGAATAAAAATATACGTATGACTTTATATATATTTCGTAAAAATTTAGTTACATTTAATACCTAACCGAAAATCTGGTCAAATTGATGTGCAATGCTTAATTGAAAATATGTTTAGTTAATGTACAAAATAATACTTTGAAAGTCTTGTCTTAGAGAAAAATGAAAATTAATAGTTTCTAAGAAGACAGTTCTAAGACAAGTTTCTAAGACACAGGCCGAAGACGGGCAGCAGCGTCTTCGGTGCGACAAAGCCAGTACTGCGGTCACCAACCCGCCTGCCCAGCGTGGTGACTATGGGCAAAACACATGAGTTCACGTTATTTTTGGCGTAAACTTGTGGAGGCCTATGTCCAGCAGTGGACTGTATAGGCTGTAATGATGAAGAAGACAGTTATAATAGCGCTCATGCTATAAATTAGTTATGACACAGACAAGATAAACACCTCTTTTAAAATGGTGTTTTAATTTTTAATGTATATTTAATTGTATTTAATCGTACGCGGAGAAAGTATATTATTTTTATAAGAATATTCGTCATCACTTCAGCTTAACGCAGTCCACTGCTGGACATAGGCGGAATGTGGCGTAACCTCATATGTGTTGCCCATAGTTACCACGCTGGGCAGTTTTCAAAAGCCAGCAGTTGGATGGCTAACCCGCCATCTGTTGGCTTTTTAAGCTCCAAGGTGGTAGTGGAACCTTGTTATCCCTTAGTCGCCTCTTACGACACCCACGGGAAAAAAGGGCGTGGCTATATTCTTTACTGCCGTAACCACACAGCGAGAATATTCGTAGCGGGGTACAAATGCAGATAACTTTAAAAGTGGTTCAAAACACCTCCTTATAAAAGATGAAGATTCCATAATCTTACTGTTTGATACTTTAGTAACTATACACCGATAATGCATACTTCTGATAAAATAACTTGTAATCTTGTGTAGTTAACAATCACATCAGTTGAGCGGTGTAAGTTATACCCTAAAGGTGAAAACGATCGCGTTTTAACAACCGTTCAATTGCTACATAGTTTAGGCAAAAATCAGCTTTATGTATATAAGAAAGAAGAGTAAATATTGCGTTTACTATTTTTCCTTAGTGGTGAACTGTATTTAGCGTTTAGAAAAATCATAGGGGCTCGAGGCGTATCAAGTCAGTCTGATTGAAGTATCTTCAAAGTAACGTTTTATTTAATTATAATAACAATGGCATGTTTCGAATGTTTTTGTGTATCACCGCGGGCTTTGAATTTTTTATAGAATTCTTATCATATTTTCTTTGTATCGATAATTTTAAATTGCGTTGTTATTTTTTTTTATAGGTCGATTAAATGTTTATTGTAGCTATATGAGAGATAATATAAAAATAATAAATTGTAATGTTGTCCCTATTTTCTTTTTTGTTAATAATTACTTAATTGAGGCGGATTTAACGTGTCTTTATTTTGAAAAAAAGGCAAAGGATATGAATGGCGTGGAATAAACGTAATCATCATCATCATCATCATCATCATTTCATATATCATAGGCCTTCACAAGTTCGCGCCAAAAAAGGCGTGAACTCATGTGTGTTGCCCATAGTTACACATTGGGCAGGCGGGTTAGTGACCGCAGGGCTGGCTTTGTCGCCCCGACGCTGCTACCCGTCTTCGGTCTGTGTATTTCAAAGTCAGCAGTTGGATGGTTATCCGGCCATTTGTCGGCTTTATAAGTTCCAAGGTGGTAGTGGAACTGTGTTATCCCTCAGTCTCCTCTTACGACACCCGCGGGAAGAGAGGCTATATTCTTTATTGCCGTAGCCACACAGTAGGAATAAACGTAAGTAAGATCCTAATTCAACACAATCTGAAAGTCTGGTATTAAATAATTTCCCAACCAATAATAACTATCGCTATTGGATATATAAGTGAAAGACAAGAAATATTCAAGAACGTAACAAATATTTACACAATAAATAAATATACATTCACTTAGAGCAGAAATCGAATCCAAGACCAAATACAATATTAGAATTCTTGTCGCTATCATAGAACAACACCTATCAGTTAAAAACTATCAAATATACGAAAATATCTATAAAATAAATAACATACGCAAACACAGGCTGATTCTATGTGATATGTTATAAAATAGATTATCTTATATTTACTGAAATATTCAGTTCATTCTGTATTAAATTTTTTGTATAATGGACTCAAAATACTTCAAAGAATTTTATTGTAAATTAAAATTGGCATTCTTATAAACAATAGTCCGGTGCTACCGCCTCTGGCCACGCGCAAATAAAATACGGTCTCGCGTAAATCGTAACCAGACTTAAAGACCTTTCACCATGCTTTAATTCTCTCCTTTTCACTCCTGCTTTAGAAACAAAGAAAGGGGAATGGGGGACCAGCTTAAAGTAGTAAGCTGCAGGTATAACAACGAAATTCACGTACGGAATTAAAATGTTTAAATTTCGTTCCACATTTACTTGAAGTGAAGAAAATTGGACTATATTGTGGATTTTATTGTTATGACTTTTTGCTGAAAGTTCTTACAAAGTAATTTTGTACCGTAAAAATATATATTTATACGAAATACGTGGTAGTTGCTAAATGCGTTTGTCGTAAAATATCATTTTGTATTTTCATACGGTATTTACGTAAAATTAAATTAATATTATGCTCCGAAATAATTGCTCGTTGTACGATTGTTTTCATTTTCATAGTTTTGACAATGCTTTGGGACATTGAAATAGCATATAATTACCAAATGATATTACAGCCGGTAAAATACAATGCGTCATTAGTTGAGCAGATGTAACAGAACTCAGTCGCTGTGTTTAATTCAATTATTTCAAATATATATGAAACTGTACATTACAAACCCCATTACTTTTGGCTTATCTCTCGAAAAATTTGACAATTTGGATGTTTTATAGCCAATGACACTTCTGAATACTGTAACTTTCTAGTGGTTACAGATTAATCAAAATCGAACCAGTATTCAGTCCAACTATAATCGACCTCAAACAAACTCTCTTTAGAATATTATTACTGGAAATAAATCTTGTTTTTAAAACTTTTTCTACGGTAAACAACAAGATGTAATCTAAATGCTGCGAAGATGTGTCAAAGATTATGTCGCAGAAACGTCTAACTTAATTATTTTGGTTTTTATCCACCAAGGTGTTGGAGAGAAAAGATAGATTTAGTAACAAATACCTACTGTAAATAATTTAGTTAGTTTTAATCATTTTGTGACGTTCCTTATTTTTCATTTAGTTAAAGGAGATGTGAGACACAATAACAAAAAACAGAACATTTAACATACCAAATATGTTAAACATTTTGTAACTGCAGGAAATTAAATAATTGACACAAATACTTTCCTGTAATATGTATATGTTATTTAACAACGATTAAGTTGTTGATTAACTTTAAAATTGATAAAAAAAATAGGATTAAATCTAAAAATTGAGTAAGCTCGCATACGAATCCCCTATTCCTCGATTTCTCTGGGATTCCATCATCAAATCCTTATTTCCTTATCATTGTATTAATTATCAAAATCGGTTCATAAACGACGAAGTTATCCCCGAACATACATAATAATAAATATACGGTCGAATAGACCTCCTCCTTTTTTGAAGTCGATTAAAAATACTTTCATATATTTCTGTATTAGTCTACGAAGATGATCTACAAAGTACCTAATCTTTGCCAAAAGTAAGACTCCTCTATGCCTCCCGGAGGTCTCATACACTAGGCGTTTAATCTGCCTGCGCAAAATATAGCGCGTCATGTATATTAATGCGGACGGCCTTTATTGCTCTTAAAGAATTTATTCATTGCAACGAGCTTATGTCGTTTTTATTTTTATGTTAAATTTATCACTCAGCTACAAATTGTACAATTTAATACGTTTAATTTATTATTAATTACTACTTATGTTACAAACGTTTTATTTTCGCGTGAATGATATTCGTGAACTGTATCCTGGTGGCTTATTTCATGGTTTTGTATTGCAACTACGTGTATATATTCTCACAGACACTCAGAGTCATTATGCTACAAATAATTGAATTAGTAGTACATCAAACTTTTCAAATGCTATAGATACATGTAAATATGTTTAGTTGAGAATATCGGATTGAATTTATGAATCAAAAATGTGCTATGTAATTTTAAATTATAAGCAAATCAAATAAAATATGAACAAGTAATATTACGTTAATGACTGCGACACAGTTTTATACTAATGTAGTTACTATCGTTACGAATTGTTTTTGCTATGTACCAAATATTTGAAATAAATAAATATTATTATTAATATTATTATTACTTGACACTATGTAGGCATAATAATTAGAAAACATAAATAATGCTTTGGCACCAAACATCGTTTGTTTTTGTAGAAACGAGTTGGCGCAGAAGAGAAAGACTGGGTATTGAAATAGCAGTCATAGGTTCGACCTTTATTCAAGAAAAAAGTTCGAGTAGGTCACTACGGCCTATCGCAGTCCACTGCTGGACACAGGCCTCCACAAGTTTGCGCCAAAAATGGGTGGACTCATGTGTTGCCCATAGTCATAACGCTGGACAGGCGGGTTGGTGACCGCAGGCTACCGACTGGTGGCTTTGTCGCACCGAAGACGCTGCTGCCCGTCTTCGGCCTGTGTATTTCAAAGCATTATAAGGTTATAAAAAAAATTCTACCAGATATAATATTCGCTTTTTATTATAAAAATACTCTATAATCATAATAATAATAGCAAACAGTATAAAGTCATCGAGGCATGCGTTTATCAGATTACTCTACAATTTTAGTCGAGCATAAAAATCATCAAATTGACCCCTTCATAACTTTATAAAGTTGACCTGTCAGCAGGACTTATTTATTAAATCATGAACAAGGATTCTTAGTTGAATTAGCCAAGCATATGTACATATTGTAGGTTATTCTCTATTGTACTCTAAATAACACTACCTAATTTGAATATTCATAATTTTTTAATCTACATAGTTCTCATATATGTAACTTTTTTCCAGAATTTGACTTAAATAAGTTGTCACTAATAGATATACTTTTTATTTTACACAAATAAAGAAAATTATAAACAATCAAATAAAGACGTGAAAAGATGGTCTCATTGCTAAAAGAGCGATCTCTTCCAAATAACCTTTGGGTATAGGACCAAGTATAAAAAAGACTTAACCGCATTTTCTATACTTCATCCATCAGAAGTATAGGAATAATAAAATTGCTCAAGACATATTCTCATCTTATACATAAAATTCTCGTGTCACAATGTTAGTACTGCTCAGAAACGGCTGGACCGATTTTTATAATTATGTTTGTGCATATCGGGTAGGTCTGAGAATCGGCCAACATCTATCTTTCACAAACCTAAGTTATAGGGGGGAGGTTAAGGGGTTAATAACATATATGACAAAACAATGTTTGCGGGGTCAGCTAGTATTATATGAAAATTCTCGTGTCACAATGTTAGTTAAAATACTCCTCGGAAGCGGCTGGGCCGATTTTTATGAGATTTTTTGTGCATGTCGGGTAAGTCTGAGGGTCGGCCAACATCTATCTTTCATACCCCTAAGTTATAAGGGGGGGTAGATTAAGGGGGTTAATAACATATATGGCAAAACAAAGTTTGCGGTGTCAGCTAGTACAGATATACCTAAGTATATAATACAAGATAGACAAAATTATAAGTGCCTAATTTTGTTTAATTCTCAAAAAACTTGTTTAACTTGATTGATTATAACATGATTTGACAAAATTTAATGTATCTATTTTTATTTTTATTTAACTGGTCTTGATTTTATTTGACTTAGTTTCCTATTGAATTTGTTGTTGTTTGTTATAATAATTAAATTTTAACTTGACATTATTTAATCTATTGTACATTAACTGTAATTGTTATTATTATTATTATTTTTGATAATTATTGTTATTCTGTAATTGTGTAACTTGACATTGTTTAATCTAATGAATCTTAATTGTAACAATTTACTATTGTTTTTATGTTTATTATTATTATTATTTTATTTTTTTAGATAATTATTGTGAATTTGTAATTTTGTCACGTTTAACTTGATTGATTATAACATGATTTGACTAAATTTAATGTATCTATTTTTATCTTAATTTAATTTGTCCTGATTTTAATTGACTTAGTTTTCTATTGAATTTATAAATGTAGTCAAGTATAATGAATGTAACAACTGCTAGCAAACCAATTTAAATAAATAAAATAAATAAATAATACTCGTATGTATGTAGGTACGATACCTACTGAGACTGCTAAAAGTACTTCAGTACTAGTATCTTAGGTACACAGTATTTTAATTACAGTGCGTGCTTGCTGAGAGTGTGTACAGTTCACCAATATATTATAATTAATTTGCGTATTCGTTGTCGGGTTTGTATAAGCCGCTGTAAAATGGGGTGAACGGTAAAATTCTAATGAGCTTGTGTTTACAGTCCACACATTAAGTTAATATTATATTATTTAATAAGTAAATAAACAAAATGTTATGTATTTTTTATATTTTGTCAGTGAACAATTCCAAATATTTTCAATGAAACAGTGTGACGTAATAAGTTCCTTATCATTTTTAAGCAGGAGAATAGGGTTTCGCGGTATATTCCCCAAAAGAGACCTTCACAGGCCATAAAAATAATATAAAATTTTGCTTTCACTTTTAAAATACATTCTATGGTATAAACCCCGATATAAACTAAAATCATCAATATTTTAAGTTTCTGTCAAAACTATTTCTACACATGCGTATATTTCATGTTTTCATAACGAACTTAAAAGTCTAACAAGTCACTCGTATCTTAACCTTATCTAACAATAAATTAAAAACATCTTCAACGACACAACAGATGCAACCCTATACATCTACTTGTATCAAAGTTCACTCCAGTGAATAATCACTGATGTTCATTTGTTACGAAATCTAAAAACCCAAGGCTAATGCTTGCGGAACCACTGACTAACGATGCTACTTCATCTCGGCGCTTTCAGCCTATTGTACAGTGACAGGGTCCGCGATAATATTGAAACGCCGTAGCTGAATAGAACGTCTATTCATTTATCTTTCTATCGCTGGAACTTGCACTACACACGGGCGCCAGGAACTTAAAGATACTAATTTAATGTTAAAACAAATAAATATTTTTTTTGTTTTAACAAAAATAAATTGTATTTTTTTCTTTAATATCAGAAATTACCTTTTTTAATTGAAACTTAATGTTTACGATAGAGGAAAAGTTCGTTAACTGTGAAAAGTAACCTACTATTTATTATGAATTAAACAAAAATGAAAATGTTGGTTAGTACACAGAAACAAAATCATACTAATCCATTTAAAATGCAGAAATACTAAGCTATCCGATGTAAAAACAATTCAGGTCTTCTATTAAAACAAGACACACGCTATTTTGTGGTAAACTTCTTCAAAAACTATTCTGTGCTTCACTACATAGTATAAAACAAAGTTGCTTTCTCTGTCCCTGTGTAAGCTTCGCAACGGATTTTGATGCTGTTTTTTTAATAGATAGAGTAATTGAAAAGGAAGGTTTATAGTAGAGGAATACTGGTAGTTTTTGCAACCGTGCGAAGCCGGGGCGGGTCACTAGTTCACTATAAATTTGACGTTGTCATTGCCGTCTACATATCACCTAAAACTAAGACCATTCACAAGTATTATCCTGTTACAAAATTTATCATCTAATCTATTATTGTAAGCGCTTTTAAGTGCTGCCCTTATAGATCATAACAAGACAGAAACATTTCTCTAACTAATAATATACGGACACATCTGAAAGGGACATGGGTTAGACTGCAAATACATTGTCAAGATCCTATGTAACTACAGTAATTACACTAAGTCTTCGACTAGGCAAGTAATTACGATTGTCAGTATAACTGCTTGGCTGTAGTAAAATACATGGTGAGTGGGAGGAATTAAGAGGAACATGCGTATCAATATCAGCTTGAACAAGGTCCCGCTAAAATATTATTATTTAAAATGGAATGGAGGTTGTATGTCAATTTCGTATGAAAGTTATCTTCGTCTGTTATATTGTGTTAAATTCAATATGTGATTTACACGTTTGTTTTTATGATGTTGATGACTAGTTCAATAAGCAAGCGTATGGCTTACCTGATGGTACCAGATATTACCATAGACTATAGAAGCCTGCAACACCAGACCCCCCAATCCCCCGCAGAAGCTCAGGCCACCTTAATCACCATAGAAAAACACTGCTTGAAACCAGTTATATAATTGTAAATAGATATTTATGATATAATTTGTATTTATTATCATATTTTAAAAATTTATCCCCATTATACGTGAGTCTCCTTGACAAAATATTGTGTATAATCTTATACGTATTAAAATTGTTACATAAATAAATTAATTAAAAACTGACATACTTAGTAAGTTTTTCTTTCACTCTAAAAACATTTTGTTGTAAAAACAATTATATAAGACGATCTAAACGTCAGTATGTGACGATTATTTACAATGTCTTGCAACAGTATGATTAGATTATTGTGTTGCGGCTACCGTTTTTATACTACGACAAGGTCGATGTTATATTATATTGGTATATAAAAAACGCGATCCACTTTTATACGCTGCATAATATTCAATACGAAACATTACATAAACTTATTTAAAATGTCAATCAAAAATTCAATGCGTCAAATTGAAATCAAAAGCTATTTACATAAATTCTACGTCATTCTCTTATTGCAAAATTTCTTCAAAATGATATATTGTACATAACTCACGGTAATATTAATAACGTACAAAACGTATTTGATTTGATATTTTCCCTTCAATATGAGACATATCAAATTTTATTTCATAAATTTTATGTCGATTACTTAAATATTTTTTATTTAATAAAAGATATACGCACAGAGAATCGGTAACTCTTTGAACCATTTCATTACTCGACGACATTATTACGTTTCATTTTGAGACGTATAAAAATAAGTAATGTGGCTTATTAAGCTTCAGACGTATACATATAATTAGTTTCTCGACCCACCCAACTGTGCCCTTTCAAAGAGGATGTTTCTTTGACATTATTGCACTATTATTGCTATCTTTCCTTGTATATTTTCTCACAGTTGCTAATGTATGTAATGAGCCTTTTAACCCTTGTAATATTTTTTTATCTTTCACGATCGTGAATTTTATTTTAAATCGTAGTAATTAGCTACAATTGTCGTTTGTTTTTATTGACATAATTTCCTGCTTTCTTTTTATTTCGGTTTATCTTCTTTATTATGATTAAAATAATGGCTAAATAATCTCTTGTTAATTTTTATACACCGAAGCAGTGTTACAACCGCAAAAAAATAATTGGAACTATATTATGATTTTACCACGAACATTTTTTTTAATTCTATAAACACTGTATACTACATAATAAAATAATTGGTATATAAATATATAGGTAATGTGTTTTATTATAATCAATTAAGATATTTACATATTTAATAAGAGTCTGTGATAAATTTATTTTACAATCTCATTCAAAAAATTTGATTAAATTTTTTTTTTATGAATCTAAAAAAATATTTATGAATCTTGAGATCGCATTACGATAAAGAAATATTATTTCGGTATCAAACTTTACTTAACAAAATCCCTGTCTAAATCTACTTTGCTTAGGCACACTTTAAATATTCAATTTACTATATACACAATCAATTATACGCAAACATTTCTGAAACACATCTTTAACTAAAGAATGTTTTTAAACCTTTCCACAGTCTTAATTTTTTAATAAAACAAATATATGTATATATAATGTTACCAGAAAATAAGCAAATAAAATTATATACGCTTCAGTCTATAATATCTCATAGCCCCATCTTTCCCCATGAAGGAGAAAGATCAGAGCTTAATCCACCACGCTGCTCCTATGCGCGTTGACGGATAATTCTAATAAAATTATACAATCGTACTAAATATTATTTTTAATTATATTAAAGACTATTGCTAAAAATTGAGATACATTGAGGGAATGTAGCGGTTATATTGGTTTGTTTAGGACCACAATGCTTTGCGCTTTTACGAGTTGCACGTCTGAATAAAACATTACTGGTTTAAGGTCGTAAAACATAGAAAGGGGCGGAAAAATATATTTTTATCAAATAAGAGATTGTCTTAACACTAGTCGTTTATCACTTGAAATTTAAAATTAATTAAATGATGCCCGAATCAGGAAACCAAACATTTTACAGTAAGGTAAGTGTATTGTTATGATTCAAATGCAGTTAGGAATAAATAAATATGAATTGACTAATGTCAATTCATATTGTATATGGTAAAACAAAATCGATTACAATGACTCAAATAAAAGTTCAATGTCTTATACTAGGTTTTATGTATAATTAATTTGATTGCTAAAATTTTATTGTTTAGTAAACAAATGCTGTTAGTACTACATGACAATTGATTCAATAAATATTTAAGGTCTTAACTCTAGAATAAACGTAAAAGGCATGTATATATATTTATTTTATATCTAAAGATTTTTTTTTTTACTGAATCTAAAATCTAAGTAGGTGATTACATTTATTATAAAATTGAATGTCATCAAGTAATAACGTTGTTTACAATGAAATAGTCCACTTAAATACATTGTTACAAAATGCTTCAACAATTTCCCTTATAGCAAAATCGCTCAACCATGATACCTAAGTTGTTATGTCCCTGCTATTTGCAAATAACAGTGACTCACTTAGCTTTTGCACCGGAATATAACTAGTAGAGTATACTTAAAAAGCCTATTTTTCGAAACATAGCCTTCATTTTGACAAGGTAATTGTGTTCATACAAAGCCTTATAAAATCTTACATTACAGTAAATTGTAAATTACTGTATTTCGACAAAAATACGAAGAATAAATTTATAAATAATAAAATAATACGAAAAATAATAACTGGCAATTATATTCACGTTAAGTATACTTTAAAAAAATGAAACATTTTTATATGTTTCATTTGGCCTCACAAAACATTTCATAACAGCTTTTTTTAGTAATCAGTACTTCAAAATGTATCACTTGAATTTGAAATTCAAACAGTTTGGTTTGAAACAATATCGCAGTCTATAAATTAGACCATACATAACGCTAGTACATTTCACTTTGCACAATAGACTAGGTTTGCCTGTAACCTAAATATCGTATTGCGGCACAACAGGCTTCGGAAATGTCGATGTTTAGTACATTGAATTAAATATTAGGCTCTTAGTACATATAAACAGGTACTTCGAATTGTTTATTTAACCGGTATTCAAATTAGAGCGAAGGACTGATAAATTTCTGTTGTCTCTGTACTAGTTGGGGCAGACTGACCGATATGCAAATGTTAGAACATTGTTATAAGAGAAATTTTATCAAACAAGCCTAGTAAGTGTATCGGCATAAATATAAAGACGCTGATTAGTTTATTCTTCGATTGTTACTTTTAATTTATTTTAAAAGTTTTATTAAGGCCTATTTCATCATTACAGCCTATACAGTCCACTGCTGGACATAGGCCTCCACAAGCTTACGTCAAAAATAACGTGAACTCATGTGTTTTGCCCATAGTCACCACGCTGGGCAGGCGGGTTGGTGACCGCAGTACTGGCTTTGTCGCACCAAAGACGCTGCTGCCCGTCTTCGGCCTGTGTATTTCAAAGCCAGCAGTAAGCCTATTTATTAAAGAATAATGCTCTGAATCTCTTTAAATCTGATTCGGAATCTGAATGTTGTGCAAAATTAGAAGAATTTTAAGCAAACCGACAAGCTGAAAATTAAAGTGGGTTGCTATTGATGTCTAGTTATAAATATAAATGAGATATTAGCTAAAATAAACATATACACTAAAGGCAAGGTTCATGAAACAAGTTAACCAATATAGTATAATTGGAAAAAAATGGTAATTCTTTTTCTGTGTAACCTGATAAGTTAAACTCATTCCTAACTGAACTAACATTTTTAACATTTGAATATTACTGTAATTATATGTCTCGTCTATCAACCCTTATATACTTAGTTACTAACATATGATATCACCTCTTTAATTAGAACTAAACATACAATCTATAGATTAATTAAATAAATGACTACCCTCATATTTTTTAACTACAAATGTCGGTACGTAATGAGAGCTCATCTGGCGATATTAATCGCGAGGATGTCGAAGCGCATTCATTAGTAATAATTGCAACTAAATGTACGATCTATTTTTGTAGAGTCACCTGTAGCCGTGATACTCGTTTGACTAGATAGCCTTAATACCGGATCGGAAGCCATTGTCCATGGAGGCTTCTTTAGATACTACGTAAAATGATCGCATAATATTTATAATTCCATTATTTTATTAAGTAACCTTTTTTTAAAATACATACATTCAAAATATATAACCCTTTACTGTTTGATGTTGTGTCTATTCAAGTACATACCTTATATTTTAAAAATCCTTAGACCGCCTATAGCCCGTTTAAGATTATGTATGGTCTCTGAAATTATATGTAATTATTAATAATAATAATAATAAAAACTCTTTACTCTTCACCAAGAGTGAGCAAAAATACAAAAATAAAAACAGGAGTTAAGTACAAAAGGCGGCCTTATCGCTAATGAGCGATCTCTTCCAGGCTACCTTTGGGTAAAGGAAACGGTATATATGTATGTAGACAGACATTATTGGCAATGTATACTTTAAAAAATAATCTTTTGAGATTAAGTTCTGTCTGCTCATTAAATTAATTAAATTGTTAGGTATTCCTTCAATATTTGAACTGAGCATAAACCATAAAAAAGATTTTATCAATCTTAACGTTGCAGAAAGCATCTTTAAAATTTGTCATAAACAACAATTGCTAATTAGACTTCATTATTCCGAATTTGCTTTGTAGTGATGTGAAAAAATGCAATGTGAACTAGTGTAAAAACTCTCCCACGTAAAAGTGACACAAAGTAACCCGGAACCGAAAACACTTCACGAGTAATTTCTCTAATAGCCGTTGTTGTTGACAATATTTGCTTTGAGTATCGCTATAACTAACTTTGCATCGGTCAAGTTTTGGTAACCGTTAAAATTAGGCCCAAACTAACGTTAAAGGCAATGGTGTTAAATTGTACCTATTATTAAGGCGTAAGAAAAATCTTGTTATATAAATAGAAATATTAAAGAAAAACTTTTTTCGGTTTCGATACGATATCGTATCTCAGGCTGTAAATTAACATAATTATACAAAACCCTTACGAACGTTACAAACAATGCATATAGCCATATTCTTTTATTAAAAAAATATGGCGGTTACTATTTTAATAGTTGACATTGTTATGCCGCGATCGACAGCAGATGGCTAGCGAAGCAGATTTCTTGTTTTGATTAGTTTTGAATATAAACTTTTTGGATAATTCTGTTTTCGATATGTCATTAAAAGTTAGTTCATATGTGTTATCATTTACATATTATTACTTGTATATATTATTTATAATATGGTATATTCATAGTTTTATTCAATTTTTTTTTGCAGATTTTCTATGTTGCTAGCTAAAATTTTATTGTATGTATCTCTACTAAAGTATCAAAGAAAATGATCCAGGTTGTTTATTACAGGAATAAAATCTTATACACAGATATAATAATTTTAATACTTTTTAATTATGCATTAAGATGACTTATTAATAAAATCATTATATTAGGAACAACAAAATTAAATACTTACAATTATCTATAATATAAAAATGAGTCGCTGAATGTGTTGCTAAGCGCAAAACTCGAGAACGGTTGGACCGATTTCGCTAATTCTTTTTTTAAAATATTCCTTGAAGTACGAGGATGGTTCTTACGGAGAGAAAAATTCTAAAAAAAAAAAAAAATTAATAAAATTAAAGAATCGACTGTTAGGCGATACGAAGTTCGCCGGGTCAGCTAGTAACTTATAATTATAACAGTATTCCATATTCAATATAAAAATATTCCACCGGATACTGAATTATTTTTTATACTTTTCTCACCAATAAAAACAAATAATTACTTCATCGGTACTACAAAGAAGTAAATAGTATTTGTAACAAACTCCAAAATATGCGAACATAGTCATTATCGTAATCAACAAGTTACCAGACAAGAAATGTCGTTTTGCATAACTTTTTATCGACCTCTGTCGCGCGCAAGAAATTATAGCGAAACTAGTAATACAAAAGTTGTCCGTAATAAAGGGTTGTGTACATCTGCCATAGCATTTACAATATACATATAGAACCCTATTTTTAAGGAATACGGTTGAAAATAGCTCGTAATACCAGTTAACGTACCAAGTTTTTTTCGATGATCGGCAACAACCGTTCGTCATTTTGGGCTATTAAC
The DNA here is from genome assembly GCF_905220565.1 of Melitaea cinxia. Lineage (NCBI taxonomy): Eukaryota > Metazoa > Arthropoda > Insecta > Lepidoptera > Nymphalidae > Melitaea > Melitaea cinxia. Next base: position 4,759,784 of record NC_059405.1, on the reverse strand, counting down.
GTTTTAAAACGCCGCGAGCACGATTTGGTCGCCTACAGTAACACTTGAGTTATTTTAAAAGAAAATTATTATATTTTTCATTCCAAGTTAAGAAAAATAACACTTCAATCGTAATTGCTATAATTTATTTACAAAAAAAAAAGTTTAACAGTTGTGTGTGTCACAATACAGCAGGTCTCTGTTGTGAGTTTTATATACACTCGTTTGTGGACTACTATTTTCTTCATAAAAAAACCGACAAACCTCCATTAAGTCCAACAAAGTGCCGTGGACGTCATAAAATATATTTTCCGATAGTCAAATTGCAGCATCGGCGCGACCCACAAATCTTTTCCGATAAATTTTGTACGATCCCCTACCATTTTTCTCATACTCACTTAAATTCATTTTATTAACCTTAACTTATTTCCTATATCAACTATATTTGATATGTTGTATTTAATAGTCAATTAATAAAGAAAAAAAAACGAGTGTGGTTTAGACCATACGACAGAAGTATAACTTCTTTAGTTGCACCTACAGTAATACGAAACGTAACTCTGTCTTTCTATGTTCACTAACTTATGTCTCCCTCTTAACTTCCGTTCGCGTTGCCCGATCGCACTCTTCGTTACGATCTCGTCACGCATTCATCAGCTTAATAGATAAAAAGATGAAATTAGAAGCTTTTCATCCAATTTATAGTACTCGTCTTACATATAACGATAATGTATCGGTACTTGGTCGTACCCTAAATTTATTTAATAAATAATAAATCGCTTACACTCAACTCCCCACTAGGATTATCTCCTGTGTCGGGGGTCCGGAAACACACACAGTACACAAGCACAAACGTCCAGACCACAGCAAATATATGGGCATTTCAAATGTTTGCCATATGTGGGGATCAAACCAGTAACCGCCAGCACAACAGCTATAACCAATGCTGTGACCGTTGCGCCAACGCGTCATCTATTTATATTATATTACTTTTTTTTTTAACACATACTATAGGATTCTGAGTATCGACGTAGAATTGTTGGTATAAATATATCTCAATTAGTATTCAAGGTTCAAGTATTTATTGCGAAAAGATTTTAAAATTAAAATGAATCACAATTTTAATCAATCATTCGAAACATCTTTAGCATTCATCAATTAAATGACGTATTTTTTTTTCTTCATATTTTGACAATAGCTTTATCGTTATCAGCTATTGAAGAAAAGTATGCTATCAAACATCGGTATTTTTCCTACTAAAATTATTTAAAATGACATATTCGTCTCATGAACTTGACATTCGTAGATATTGCTGCAATGTCGAGCTGCGCAAAATGAAAATAAAAAGCACGGTAAATGTCCCATTTTTAATAATTTTAGTAATGTTATAAAAATCACATTTATAAAATTTGAATAACATAGAAAAATAATATAAATAATATATAATATATAATAATATAATAATATACAAATGATATTTGGAAATATTATCGATATCCAATGGCAAAGAAAGATATCAACGTCAAGTATTGCAGTAATTCAAAAGCCTAAGTAAGATCTTTAAAAATTAATATCTATTAAAAACAATGTTTTTCACTTCAACCAGTACTTAATTTACAAATTTCAAACAAAGCTGTTCCAACGCGATAACGAGATGAGTGTGAGTTATGGACAGAAAGTACTATTAAAAACTTTCGTTGGTCGACGGTCGACCGGGCGAGCGCGTAAATGCATTTTGTGAATTATGCTCCAAATGTGGTGACTAGTGAATTCGTCGTACGCTTCAGTTAGACGAATTCTTCTCACCTGTGTCCGTTTGAACGTGCTTTTAAGCGACACTGTGGTTTTTGAAAAGTACTTATAATTTCTGATGGAATTGTAAATCGTTCTGAAGAAGTTAGGGGCTGAAAGGGACTTTTTAATAATGTGGTCAAGACGTCTAGCGAGTGTATACACAAAGTTTGTGAGTTGAGTTACGTACTTTCCGTGCTTTTTTGTGTATCCAATTAGAATACGAAATATAATTTTTGATTTATTGCGTTAATTAAGTTTGAGCCTTGAAAGTTGTGAATTTAGTTTTTAGTATTGTGAAAGTATGTCATTTATCCCTACGCCTAACTCACGACCAGTGAATGTTGATCCCTAATTAACAGAACAACTTAAGGACCGTATTCGAGGGGCGTAGACCTAATTTACATCTCATAAATACGTTCAATGATAAATCTTTAGAAATTGTCGCTGCTCTGAGTTAACGATCTAGTTGCGAAATTAACTTTTGACGTAACAGTTGAATTAAGTATTGCACAATAAGCACAAGGAACGATCACATTCCAGTATGACTTTCGATTAGAAATATACAATAAAATAGACCTTGTCAAGTTTGTATCTAGACCGTCTATATCTTGTTATATCAGGAACAAATCAATTACTACTATCGTGTTTTTGACAGTTACTCAATGTCTTGTACCATGCCCTAACACGATTTGATGAGGTAGCTGTATTTTAACAAATACTTACAATGAGCGAAACGTTATTTCATTGTAAAATTATTATTTTTTTAATTTAATATTACATTTTACTGTTTGTAATACTTTTTAAACTAAATAACCGATTTAGCCAATTGTTTAATCGTTACCAAATTGTAAGTACGATAATATTAAAATTAATGTCATTAAATAAATAAGTAAATAAACGCTTCACATTCAACGGCCCCCAGTAGGATTTTTTCCTGTGTCGGGGTCAGGAAACACCCATAATACACAAGCATAAACGCCCAGACCGTGACAAACATCTATATGGCCAATACAAATATCTGTCGTGAGCGGGGATCAAACCCGCGACCGCCAGCGCAACAGTCAGTACTGTGACCGCTGCGCCAGCGCATCGTCATTAAAATATGAAGAGAATGTTTACTGCTTGACGATTTTTTTTTTTTTTTTTAATTAAAACTATGCAAATTACCGTTAAAAATACTTATAACCTAGAAGTAATATTAGAAATAAATTTAACATTTCATTGTAAGTTAAGCCTTTAACGTAAAAGTGAGAGGCGTTTAAATTCATCCGCAGTCGCCGTTTTATTGTCACGTCTATTTTGATAACATTAGAATTATTTCAATTGGAAACATCAGACAAGTTCATCGTTCTACGGAACGTGCTAATAACTCTAAGCGATGTCTAGGACGAAGTTTCTTTTTCATTAATAATAATAAGCGGATTTATATTTATATATTAAGGTGATATACTGTAAGGCTCTGTGACAACTGCTCTGGTGTATTAGTGCGTGTACCATCTTTGCGCTTAACAACTGCAGGTTTGCGGTTTTGATTCCTACTCTGGATGAATTTTTTTTTATTTGTACAAATATTTCCTTCCACTTTTGATGTCTGTCCTTGTGGGTGTCCCCACTGTGAGTCTGAGAGCACGTTAAGCTTTCGTTTCCGGTTATTATTATAAATATCTGATAGCGATCGTTACTCATCTCTATAATATAAAAATGAGTCGCTGAATGTGTTGCTAAGCACAAAACTCGAGAACGGTTGGACCGATTTCGCTAATTCTTTTTATAAAATATTCCTTGAAGTACGAGGATGGTTCTTACGGAGAGAAAAATTCTAAAAAAAAAAAATTTAAAATTTCCTGAAAAAGTCTAAAAACAACACTTTTCTATACTCCCATACAAAAGATTTGTGATAATACTTAAAAGTCAATTTGAACTTTAATACCATACGATAAAGTTTGTGTTAGGCGATACGAAGTTCGCCGGGTCAGCTAGTATTATATAGAGTACAGATTATTATAGAAAGTATATTCACCAACTCCCAGTGTAGTGTCCTAAGTGGAGAAAAAAGCGCACGCCCAACAGTGGAATGTTACAGGCTGAATCCTATACTGTAAAGCACCTATGAGGAGCATAACATATACATTTGTAAATAAGTAGTAAATAAAGGATCAAATTAAATAATAAAACTGGCTGGAAATTCTAAAAAATTAAACGAACTTATAGATGTATAATAGTTAGTCATGTTGAGAACTTACATTCTTATATATGTATTCAATACAAAGCACTTATATATGCAGTAATCGTATCAAATCTTTTACTCCACATGTATATAAATATGTACATGAATTAAAACATAACACACACGAATTATACGTGAACACATAATTTAATCTTAAGACCTAGTTAATAATTATTCATTTAACAGTCAGATTGCAGAGGCAGTCTTGGTATCAAAAAGGTCCTTATTTGCAGCACCATTTACGCTTAATAGACTGAAGTATCTAATGATTATAAAAATTCCGACTCATTAATAAAAAATAAAGATAGAAAAGGAGGCGTCAAACTAAATATCCGATAAATCTTTTAAATTTTAATAATCTGAAATTTAAGTAATCAAGAGTATAAAATCAATTTTAATAATCATCTCTTCTACTAATACAAGCAATTAATTCGAAGTTGGCGCCGAATAAAATTAATTAGCGAATATCAAAGCAAGTAATTTATCTACTTTAATTTGTCTTAGTACAGTTTTACCATATAATTTATTCAAAATAAACAATTTAAAATCTTAAAAGCGAAATAAATATTTAAATATATTGTAAATGTTGATGGCTTTTAAAAACTCTAGACAATACTACATAAAACTAAAGGATATCCTTTATGGTATAGATTTAATATTTTTTCCGTGATAGCATTTAAAAGATATTCGATTTCAGCCCATACAGAGCATTTTAACGTGAATTATGACTAAGCAATATCGAAGCAGGTGTACTTTTAATAAATAAATGCACTGCCTTCACCGAACACGAAAGGCTTGACCGATCAAGCAAATGACATACTAAATGTCGATTATGTTATGTAATATGTAAGACTATATTAATCGATTCTTGTCTATTAACGGCCGTTTTCCACTATCAATCTGTCTTGAGTTTTGAGTCTTAGCGATAGATTTTCGACACAATTTTCATGGCGCTTACGTCAAAATTCATTCTCTAGTTAGCAAATTCAGAGTTAGATAAAATATTGAAACTGGCTGTAAGTAATCTCCACAACTTTATGGGACAGATTTTTTTTGCAATAATAGTAAAACATGAGTTTAATTTTAAATAAAAATATGTAGTTTATTAATAAGAAAATGTAATTATATATTTTTTATTTAAACATTTTCCGTAGTGCATATTTGTACTGAAGTTGAAAGATTAATTAAAACTGATATATTAAATTCTACGATCTATATACTTCTAAGATTATTACTATGTTGCTTGTAGCTTAATAAATTTGGTTCCTTTTAAAAATTTAAAGACCAGTATCCGTATAGTGAATAATCATTAAATAATATTAACAATTTTTATCATACTGACGTAAAATACTATATATAAAAACTATTTTAAAGAAAAGAAAAATCCATTTGAATACATTTGAAACAGGAACATGTTTGCGCAAATCCAGACAATATACGACACAATAGTTCCAAAGCTGAAAGCAATAAGACTGGTAGCTACAGATATATTCGCTAAACTTTCCATTTAAATATTTTATGCAGTTTACTCGTAACGAAATTTAAGTTCGCAGAACTAATGCTGAGATGACTTAAAGTTTAATCTTTATTAATGAAGGTTTGTTCAGCTTATAGTTCACGCGGGAACTTATCTATACGAACTAAATTATTTAACGTGAACTACGGTATTGATGTATGAGGTAACTTGGAAGAACAACTCCTTGACGGTAAGTATCTAAGGTATTAAAGTAAGGTAAATTCATTAAATATTCTACACGTAATTTCTAAAGCACCTATTCGCATCTAATAGAGTTTTTTTCATCAATGTTCAAATTTTTGATAATCTAAATTTCAATATTACAGCACCAGATCTTTGTCAGAATATTATTTGTGTTAAATATATATATTGTAAACATATCGCTAAGTATCCATTTGAGAAATCGTACGAAATAACAAATTTCAAACTTGGGATATTATCTTGAAAATATTTGATTATTCAATCTCGAGACCGACGGAACAAATTCCTGCGATATTTGCCCAACTTCCCGGTAATATTGAAGCATTAAGTCGATGTCTCTGGGCTCGAAAGTTCGTGTTTCATTGTGAGGGTTCCAGGAGCTTGGCGAAACTTGGTCAAAATGCGCCAAGTTGGGCCAAGTTAACAAATTTTAGACGAAAGGTGCACTCGTAAACAAACTTCAAGTTTTAATTGCTGCAGATTGCATCGTTTGTGAACATTAGATTACAAGCGTGCATATGAAATTTGCTACGTAAAAGTTGTTGAAGTAGTGCTGGGGCTTATCAACAAAATGTTAGATGGGAGTGGTATAACTTTTACCCATATAAGCGTGTAGCTTTTAGATTTTCCAATTTTTTTTTGGATTAACTAACTATTTTCATTTTATTTAGTCTTGAGCTAGTTTCAATTTATTTAGTCTTAAGTAACAATACAGAATCACAAGTTTTTTATTTAAGAACATTTTTAGATAAGTAATATCACCTCTGAAATCTGACTATAATCACTTTTCAAATTTGAATTGTAGATCTGAGTTCTTTAAAAATTATAACTATAAAGGACAATTAAAAAAAAAGAAAAGTCTTTGCAAAACAATGAACACTAACGTTCTTTTTGTAAAGTTATCGACGAAATCAAAGTATCGAAAATATACAAATCAAAGCATATTTGTTTCAAATTTAATTTTAAGCAATTCGTAACAAAATGCACCGTAGTGCATTTAATGTGGCTTACCTCTAGTGTACGAGTTAACATTATTGATAAAATTATTGGTAAACACGAATGAAATGAGTGTAAACTTCGAATTAATATAATTTTTAATCATGTTATGAATTTGTTGATTAATATCTAATAAGTAGACAATGTTTGTTAAATTTCATTTAACTATTCTAATACATTTAATGGCGCAATTATTAGATCAACGTGCTTATATTGAATAGATTATTTTAATAAATAATTGAAAATATTATATGAATAATAATTTAAAAAAAGTATTAATAAGAATGGTCTTTTCATGTAAATATACTTTTTTTTAGAATCGCAGATCCCTTCAGCGACAGGCTGGCCTCGGCGAAAAGGCTAGACTTCTCCTCCGTGGGGACTGTCCAGCTCACCTGTGAACAATCGCGACGACGCCGTGTCTAAAAGGACCGGGTTCCCATCCCGGCCCAAAACGGGCACAAGGCGTAATAACGCCTAATTTAAATAATATTGGAGGCGCATTAAGTAGCGCCTACTACGCACCCCCGTTCGTCGCCTGCGAAGGGAGGCCTCGTCGGTGGCCTCCTCTCTCACCCACTTGTCATTCTCCTTCTGGGACATTACTCTCTCGCAGAGGGAATCCTTCCAGGATTCGCTTCGCCGAGCATCGCGGTGATGACGCTCGGCAGTGAAAAGTCCGCTCCGAGGACTGTTGTCAGATTGCGACGCAGCACCGCCCATCTCGGGCACACCTCGAGGGTGTGCTGGGCCGAGTCCACCGCCGCAAATATTTACGGTATAATAGTAACTAAATTATTTTATTTGTATTGTTCTATTATTAATACTTAATTATTTATTTATTTTATCTTCAGCTTTTTATATATCATACTACTAATGACAGTAGATCAACTAACACAAATCTAAAAACCATTTTAAATTTTAAAGAAAAATACTATTAAAAACAAACAATAATGAAATAATACAATAATGTCAAAGTACAGTTAATTTAACAGGCTGGCGGAAACGTTGAAAATTTCTTAGACAAAATACTAGTGTTAGCGGCCTGTACCGGTTACCGCTCCAATTCTCAGGCTGTGTCGCCCGCTTTGTATCTTGACTCTATCTGGATCACACACAGCTACTATAGACTAGGGTACAAAGCGTAAAATTTAGCGATTAGTTTTTGTGGCATTTATTAATCTATTAGACATAGTTTAGAATTATAGTAATTTTACCTTCATTGCGTTTTTATTTTTTTATACGATATTTTAATTAATTTGTTCTAAAAAAGTATTAAAAAAAATATCAATTTCATTCTTTATGTAGCCAGTCTTAGCGTAATATTTGCGTAATACTTTTTACACGATATTGTAAAATACATTTAACTTTATTCGCTGAATATTAATTTTTACTAAGATTTAACACAACATTATATTACATTTAGAGATAAATCAGATTTTTTCAATTTTATTATTTCATATTGTTATATTAATATTTTTCTTCTTATTAAAACGCTGTATCTTATATTTCAAGCCGGTTATTTTAACAAGCCCGGCCATAACTGATCTATGGGCCATTATTACGACCTTGCTTTCTAACAGTAGAGTAATCTAAACATGCTTTATATTATTATAATGAGAAAATAAGCCAAGGTTGTTTGATTGTAGAGATAAAGAAACTGCTGTACTACTTCTAATTACTGTATCTTGATGTGACAGATTTAAAATATCGATATCATATCTCCACATCAATTATTTGTTTCTTGATCTAAAAATATCATTGCGTAATTATAAATAGCTTGAATGACAGTGTCATTATTTAGATTGTGTAACCAATACCGATTAAATAATATTAAGCGCGAAACAACTTAAATAACTCAATTTTATCTCAATCTGTAATGCAATTAATCTTATTACTTTATTATACTATCAATATTATCATGTACTTCAAGAAGCTCTATAAACGGAGCTCATGAATCGGACCCAGATAGATGAAAGTATTTATTCAGGAATTTCGTCCTAAAAGTCTCTTAAAATACTTCCATGTATTTCACCATCTGAAGAATAACATCTTAAAGAAACGTACATTCTTCAGAATACATTTTTAAAAAGGAATATGGGTTTCCATACCAAAGTGATTAGGAAACGTTAGACCTTAACCTTGACAGATTAAGGTCTAACGTTTTCCTTTATTGGAGGACAGCACAATGCCAAGATCCTGAATCTCGCATTGAAAGAAACGAACTTTTAAAGTACTATTATTTTGTTTTACTTTATTTTTAACCGACTTCAAAAAAGGAGGAGGTTACTCAATTCGACCGTATGTATATTTTTTTTATGTATGTTCGGGATAAATCCGTCGTTTATGAACCGGTTTTGGTAATTCTTTTTTTTTGTTGGAAAGGAGATATCCCTAGTTTGGCATCATGATAAGGAAACCAGGATCTGATGATGGGATCCCAGAGAAATCGAAGGAAATTCTCTAAAATTCGCATAAATTTTTACTGGGTGTACCGATTTTGATGATTTTTAATTTAATCGAAAGCCGATGTTTATCATGTGATTACATTTAAATTTCATCGAGATCTGATTACAACTTTTAGAGTAATCTTTGATAATGCGTATTTACTTGACTATTTTTTCGTCTACCTACGCTGTATTACTTGTCGATAAATTTGAAGTCGGTTTTTCTTCGTTTGCCTGCAAACACAATTATTATTATTATTTTTTTAGCGATTCAATGAGGAAATGCTGCCGGCATTCTTGACACCATTCTACACAGATATAACTTGTACCATAACTATCTGGTGAATTGTAAATATGTATAATATTTCATAAAATTTAACGCTTGATATATGAGTACTTTATAATATCTAGTTTAAATAATTATTTTTGTACTTTCTTATTTATTTTATCAATATTTGGAGGTTGTCTTTGAGAGATCACTATTAGTGATAAGGCCGCCGTGCACTGTTTTAAGTTAAAGGTAATATTGCTACTTTTTTGTGTAATTTCAAAAAAAAAAAATTAAATAAAAAATTACACCAACTTTTAGTATCTGGATGACGTGAATTTCTTAAAAGCTAGTCTAGTTTTAATTTCCAGTATCATAAATTAATCTCCATATAAATATAAAGTAATTTGCTATATTATTTTTAATGACAAACTTAGTCGTTAATAGTTTTTATCTTTTATCGACAATTTTATCAAGTATCAATTGATTTTAATATATATGAAAATTTCTCGTACTAAGAAATAAATGAATTTATTTTTCTGACGTAATGTGAAATAAAGGTATTCGTTACAATAATATTAAAGTTAATATGTATTATTACGTTTAAGTAACTTTTGTAAAACGTTTGTATAATACCTATACCGTTTCAGTTTTTGATTCATTCCTAATATGAATCATGATTAACTTATTTATCATTATATTATTAGAAAGTTTCACTAAAATAGTTTCACAAGGTAAATAGTACAAGCAGTGGATTCCACCTAGTCATAAATGACACATTACACTCATTTTGATTAAGCTAACAGTTTAATAAATTTTAAAATTACATGTAATTATCTACACCTTTCGTGTCAGTCTACTAATGAAACTATAACTCAAATATGTTGTCACTATTTGACGCCGTTAAGCAATTTGAGATGTCTTAATCGAGTACCTATCTTGATTTACATTAAAAATACACCCACAATAAAAACACTAGATTATTACTCTTACAAAGAAACATTCCGACATCGACCGATTGTCTCACACCTACTGCCGATGCCTTGATATTTTAATTACCTCTTTCACAAAAGAACCATATAATTAAACGTACTTAACTTGCTCACCGACTGTGTGAAGACATTCAAAACAATTAAACGCTGTAAAATAGAATTTTAAAACGTAATGGATAATTAATGGGACTGTAATAAAACAGTCTCGTGTTTAACGTATGCTAATACAAAAGATCATATGAAGAAGGATATCTCGCTAAGACACCGATAAGTTGAAGTTATGAACTCATCATCATTACAGCCTATACAGTCCACTGCTGGACATAGGCCTCCACAAGTTTACGCCAAAAATAACGTGAACTCATGTGCTTTGCCCATAGTCACCATGCTGGGCAGGCGGGTTGGTGACCGCAGTACTGGCTTTGTCACACCGAAGACCCTGCTGCCCGTCTTCACCCTGTGTATTTCAAAGCCAGCAGTTGGATGGTTATCCCGCCACCGGTCGGCTTTTTAAGTTCCAAGGTGGTAGCGGAACTGTGTTATCCCTTAGTCGCCTCTTACGACACCTATATTCTTTAGTACCGTAGCCACACGGCACTCAACTAACTAAACTTAAACTGTGTAGGGTCAAAAGAGATTCTAAGGCTAATATTATTAAATAATAATACGCCCACATATTAGGTAAATTACAAAAAAAAAAGCTCATATAGAATATTTTAATGAGCCGAATAGATCAGAGTATTTTGTTAAGTCAACCAAACTAAAAACAAACTTTTAAAAGAATTGAAAAAAAAGAATTGTAATTAATGCAATTTGTCCCTATGATGGAACAAAGCATTCATGAAACACGAATGACCAAACTCGTTACTCGGTTGTTGGTTTAAATGAAAATAAAAGTATTTACCAGTCTTTGTGGTGCACTAAAAGCGGTAACTATAAAAATAGTTATTAGCATTGAACTACAAATGACACACGTGACGTAAAATAAATATATTTTTATAACGAAAAACGACATCCCATTTCCGAACTAATAAAAAGTTCGCTTCGCAAAAAGTTCTTTACACTCTTGTCATCAATTATTTATCGCAGCCAATATAATGTATCTTCCGAAATAAAGGTATAAAAAATGACAGCGCATAAATAATATCAATATGCCAACATATCTAAGGCTCTTACAAGTGAACTTTCGAACAATAAATCACAGTACATGTCTGTGAAGTTGTAATACAAACGTTTAAGATCCAGCACATAAATCCAGCAAAGCTAACAATATCCAAGTTCACGTTACCATGCGATAACTGTTGTACAACCTTTTATTGTAGACGGTTGGACTTAGTCATAAATTTGTCTATAGCTGAAGACAGTGCTTTCAGAACACTTTATATGTCAACTTGTTTGTATTGCTTTTTTAGTAAATATTATTGAATTTAAATCGTTTTTGTAATCAGTTGAGTTTGTCACTTTTCTTTTAATCGTAATGTCTTGGTTGAAAGTGATTTGTAATGGATCAATTGATTCAACTTTACGTAATCTACTTTTTTTTAAACTTAAAACTGTTTGACGCAACGTCAGTAAAGCAACACTATTATAATAAAACACAGTGGTGGCTTGACAAAGACTAAATTTATTTATATTTTGTCATAGACATAGACACAGTACAGAGTACAAAAAATAATTTTTATATTTAGTAAGTGGCGCTAGTGTTGCTATAGTATTATAATATAGTTACAGTTAATATTATTTTGTTATAACCTGTCTAAATAACACCCTGACCTAACAAAATAATCGAACACATATATAATTACAACTTATTTATTTATGAAATTTCTACTATACCAAGCATTTTTAAAAACTTATAATGTTTAGTTGCACTCAAACTTTTTGTAAATATGTCTGCTGGCATTTCCAAAGTTGATACATATTTTATATCTATTTTTTTTTCAGCTATACACGCTCTAACAAAATGATGTCTTGTGTCAATATGTTTAGTGCGCTTATTATGTAACATTGGATTTGTTGCTAACTTAATAGAACTCTGGTTGTCACTAAACAAACATATTGGCACATTCTCACACAATACAGTTATTTCATTTAATATATTACTCAAATATATTGCCTCCTTGCATGATTCAGATAGGGCCATATATTCGGCTTCCGTGCTAGATAATGCTACAGTTTTTTGTTTTTTTGCTTCATAAGAAATAACTGATCCTGCCAAAATGAAACAAAACCCAGTAAATGACCGTCTATCCATCGTACAAGAGGCCCAATCAGCATCAACATATCCATATAGATTACATTCTGTCTTCCTGTATAATAAACCATAATTTTTTGTTTTTTTTAGGTATCTTAACAAACGTTTCAGATGTTTCCAATGAATTTTATTAAAACAATTATTATATTGACTTAAGAAACTCACACTATAAGAAATATCTGGCCTTGTGAGCACAGACAAGTACATCAAACTTCCAATTAATTGTTGATATGGATAATTTTTCTCAAATTTATTGTTTACATCTTTTTCTAGTTTTAAATTAATTTCCATTGGTGTATCTGAATGTGAACAATTCAACATGTTAAATTTCTTTAAAATAGCCTCAATGAATTGCTGTTGATCAACTGTAATACTATCATTATTAACATTAACACGCATTCCAAGACATTGTTTAATTTGACCTAAGTCTTTTATTCTGAAATTTGTTACTAATACATCTAACATTTCTTCATACATATTCTGACAGTTATAAAAAACAAAAAAATCATCTACAAACAGTGCTACATAGATTTTTGTATTTTTATAATTTTTTATGAAGAGACATGGTTCATGTAAAGATTTTTTAAACTTTAGCTTTAGCAAACATTCTTCTACTTGAGTATACCATGCTCTAGCCGATTGCTTAAGGCCATAAATACATTTTTTTAATTTAAGAACTTTGTTATTACAATTTTCAATATCTGAACATTCTGGTATTTCCATATATACTGTCTCTTGAAGGAGACCATTGAGAAATGCAGTAGGTACATCTAGATGATTAATTTTTAAACCTAGTTCAACACTGATAGCTAACATTAGTCTCAAGGTAGAATATCTCAAAACTGGAGAAAAAGTTTCATTAAAGTCAATACCTTTTTGCTGTGTAAATCCTTTTGCCACTAGTCTGGCCCTATATCGAACTTCACCTTCACTGTTATATTTCTTTTTAAACACCCATTTGTTTTTTACAACCGTACCATCTTGCGGCCTATCCACTACTTCCCAAGAGTCACTGTCACGAAAAGATTTAAGTTCATCTTTTATTGCACACTGCCACTGATCTTTTTCAGATCCACTCATTGCATCATCGAGAGAAATCTGTCCACCTGACATATCTACACACATGTTCACATTACTATGGTAATAATCTGGTTTGCGCCTAATACGTTTTTCTGGTAGATTGACGTCACACTGCCTAGAGGCGATATTCCTTGCTTCTGGTGACATTGACAATGTGTCAACGAAACTGTCATCTGATTCGCTTGATGAAATATCAGGGATATATGTCTTATCATTCTGATTTTCATTATCTGAACTATTCAAAGAATCCTTGTCGGCTGACTCATCAGGTTGTCTCTGCTCTTCAATCAAAATAGATGTTGTGGGATTGTCATGTATTTTCTCCATTATAACAACATCTCTGGCAACAATAACACTTCGTGAAGTTGGATCATATAAGCGATAGCCCTTGACATTCTCTGAATATCCAACTAGGTACATCTTTTTCGCTTTTTTATCCCATTTTTTTCTTTTCTCTTTTGGTATATGGACCATTGCTGGACTACCGAAAATCCTTAGATGACTTATATCCGGCTTCTTGCCCGTCCACATTTCATAAGGAGTAGTATTCTGGTCTAAGCTGGCCGCTGGTGATCGGTTCTTAATATATACAGCTGTGTTTACAGCCTCCGCCCAAAGGAATTTCTCAAATTGAGCATCATAGAGGAGACAGCGTGCCTTCTCAACTATGGTTCTATTGTTTCTCTCGCATACTCCATTTTGTTCTGGTGTATAACTATTGGTTTTCTGATGAAGTATTCCACACTGCTTTAGATAATTAGTCATCTTTGCTGAACAAAATTCTGTTCCGTTGTCAGATCTTAATATTTTTATTTTCTTTGACTGTTGATTTTCAACATATTCTTTGTATTGTTTGAAATACATAAATGTTTCATCCTTAGATCGCAGAAAATATACTATGCACATTTTACTGAAGTCGTCCACAAATAACAGGTAATATCTTGCTTTACCCAGGGATACATTTTCCATTGGCCCGCATAAATCTGTGTGAACCAATTCTAGGACCTCCTGACTTCTGCTGGTGCTTGTTGGGAACGGAAGTCTTGTTTGTTTGCCTTCACAGCAGACTACGCAACTGGACTTTCCAGTATCACATGTATCGTCAACATTGATACCTTCAGCTGCTCCATTCTTTAATTTTCTTAAATCACTGGCGTTGATATGGCCTAATCGCCTATGCCAAGTAATATTTGAAATTTTTACTACTGCTGCTAAATGTTGTTCAGACTTCACAACTCTTAATCGGTATACACCATTTTCTAAGTGAGCCTCGCCAATACATTCGTTTTCTGAATTGTAAATTAAGCATCCATGTTGATTAAATATTACTCTATTGCCACTCGCAATTATCCTACTCACCGATAATAGGTTCGTGGTGAGGTTAGGTACACACAAAACGTTTTTTACATCAATCGTAATCTCTTTATCACCAACACATGTCGTGATCTGTATATCTCCGGAGCACAAAACTTGCACTGCGGTTTGATTGGCAACGATTATTTCTTTAGTCTTGGGTTGATAGCAAACGTTTGATAGTAAATTCACGTTTGAAACAATGTGTGTGCTTGCGCCGGAATCCAAGTGCCAATCTGACTGATTGAATTCTTTTGTCAGAAAAACTGCACTAAACGCATTTGACTTCGTTTTTTCTGTAATACGACACTGATTTTTAAAATGTCCAATCTGTTTACATTTATAACAACGAATAAGTTTCTTTCGCTGCGCCATGTTGATTTCACTGTTACTTGTACTGACGGGTGGTGGCGCGAGCGTTGTGTTCTCTCTGACATTTGCGTATTTGGCAGTAGTGCCAACATTACGCTTAGGATAACTTTTAGCGGCAAATGCACCTTCCGACTTAACCTCAAAATCTGTACTCATGTCTAATAACTTAGTTTTTATGGAGTCCGCACTGATGTTTATCCCTGAATGTTCGATAGCCATAATCATTGGTCCATATTTCTCTGGCAATCCAGCTAACATGAGTGACCCAATCCACTGGTCGTTTATCTCGAAGCCGGTGCCTTTTAGTTTTTGACCGGTTTCTATGATCTGGCTGACATAGCTGGTCATGGTCTCGCAGTTTTCTAGGCGTATATTAATAAGGTTCCTCAGCAAACTGATTCTTCGTGAATATCCTGAGTCGTCAAACATATTTTTTAACGTCTTCCATAAGTCATATGTTGTTGTAGCTTGTTTAATATGCACGTAGAGAGTTGCGTCGATTGTCAGAATTAGCTTTGCTTTCGCCTTCAAATCTTCTGCTATCTGAGTCGGAGTAGCTGATGACGGTAAAGCTGCCTTAATGGCGTCCGCCATTCCCTCTAACACGAGCACATTTTCTGCCGCGAAACACCAGTCGTCGTAATTCTCGCGACCTTTCAGTTTCGGGATATTTGCCAAGTAATTGGTAGACATAATTCAAAATTATCACTAACTGAATTATTAATTACTTTTTTCACTGGGACTGGGCCCATAACCTATTATAATAAAACACAGTGGTGGCTTGACAAAGACTAAATTTATTTATATTTTGTCATAGACATAGACACAGTACAGAGTACAAAAAATAATTTTTATATTTAGTAAGTGGCGCTAGTGTTGCTATAGTATTATAATATAGTTACAGTTAATATTATTTTGTTATAACCTGTCTAAATAACAAACACAGTACTGATTACATCTTCAGATAAAATAAAAATCAAAAATACAATTAAATGTAAACCTAATTCTGAAATTAAATAAAAAAAATATATAATTAGTGAATTCTCTTAAATAATGAATCTAGGTGAATTTTCTTAAGGCTTCATTAAATGTGTACAATTTTTTATTCTAGGCCCAAAAACAATAGATAAAATATGAATTAATTATTATTATAATCAAACAGAAGAAATCATATATTCTTACGATTCTAGAAAATAATATGTTAAACTTTATCTATTTTGTTCCTGTGCAAGGCAGAAAACTCTAACTCAAACATGTCCCCGAGAAATATCCGCGTTCATAAGTTATACATTATCAAGAATATACATGACAATCCATAAATTTTAGAATTGTCAATCCGCTAAACATTAAGCTGATTGCGGCTTTGATTTGTAGAACTGATATTAATAAACCTATAATAATTATTTAAGCTATTTGAAACTCTAGTAAAATTTTCCAAGAATAGTTCTTGTACATTTAATCTTTCATATTTGATTATCTAAGCTTATTTTAATGTCGAATAGAATTGCGATTAGAGATTTATATAATTCAATTTAGACCTGACTTAACAAACCAGACCTCAGTCAGTCAGTCAGTTCATCCTATTGCAGTCCACTGCTGGAGATAGGCCACCACAAGTTTTCGCCAGACATCCCGGTTTTCCGCAATCCTCATCCAGCCTACACCGGCAATGTTATGTAGATCGTCGATCCAGCGGAAAAAAGACCTAAAAAAGTAAAATTCAAGATAAGTTCGATGTAAATTAAGGAGTCTCTACATCATACAATTTTTTTGGATTATTTGGACCTGTCCAGATTTTTATAGAAGTAATTTGATTAGCCTATTGGCGCAGTTTGTGGTGCTTTCCGCCTCGGGGGTTGTGGGTCCAATTTCTGTCTGAATATGGGTATGGTGTTTATATAATTTATGTATTATTTCTATGTATACTTATCAAAAAATGTATATATGTCGGGTGTTACCTATAATACAAGCATAAAGTTGCTTACCTTAGGAATAGACGACCGTGTGTTTGTTAAATATATATGTTTTTTATTATTATAAAATAAGATTATATATAAACTATTCACTAAAACCATTCAAAAACGGGATATTTACCATGTTTTTTATTTTCATTTTGCGGCCATTCATTGCGGCCATTTCATTTTTTTCTTTCATATTTCGACATTAACTGGTAATGTCGTGTTCAAGAAACTGAAATTTGCGGGTAGGTTTTGACTGCTTTAGCAGTGTCCATACCGGAATACCTGCTTTCTCACACGTTTTCTGCGGAAACAAAAAAAGATTATACGTAAGTTATTAAGGTATTGAAATTAGCTAGAATAAGGATCGGTAATTTGTTCCATTTTTTATTGGTTTTATAACGTGTCATATTAAAATATGAACTTATTTCATCAAGATATTTAAGTGTAGTTTTTTTTTCAAATTTAAAAATAAAATGTTATGAATAAGTGCATGTATGTAAACATATGTTATCGTGTTGTATGGTTGTGTAATTTTGGGTGTCTGAGAGTAAAATGTGTGTGTCTTTAAGTACAAGTACCTGGGTGACCGACCTTAGCTAGGTTTTTTAGTAAGTCGTGTTTGTTGGAAATTATATTTACATACGAATTACATTTTGATAAAAAATATGAGATGGTTATTTAAATAAAAAATTATGAGTGCAATTAGAAAAAAAGGGAAAAAATAATTGATCTGGAGACATGGGGATTTGAACCGTGAAGATTCTCGGTCGATTCTGACCGGTCGA
This sequence comes from Melitaea cinxia, assembly GCF_905220565.1. Lineage (NCBI taxonomy): Eukaryota > Metazoa > Arthropoda > Insecta > Lepidoptera > Nymphalidae > Melitaea > Melitaea cinxia. Next base: position 4,741,559 of record NC_059405.1, on the reverse strand, counting down.
TTTCACAGTTGAACTATTTATTACAACTTTATTAACTATAACAACTTTATAACTATATTGCGGAATTTACCTTCGTATTCTAGCGATATTGTAGCCATTTTTTCATTGCCTTAAAACAGGGATAATAAGACATTTTCTAAAAATGAATCCTACCTATATCGATTTATCGCCCCCGAAACCCCCTGCATACTAAATTTCATGAAAATCATTGGAACCGTTTCCGAGTTTCAGATTATATATGTATTCAAGAATTGCTCGTTTAATAGTATTAGGTAATACTTTAAAAATTCAAAGAAAATCTTTTTAAAAATAAAACCCTATTTGCTTTTGACAGGCTTTATTAAATGCTTTAAAATTACAAAAATAACGTTGTGAAATTAAATGCTATCCAATAACATGGTTTAATAAAATATTGCACGACGAAGGAAATAAACACAAAATACACTATCAAATATATTGCAATGATAAAATAAAAAAAGTTTGTTATGGAATGTATATAATACATTAAAAAAAGATGTATTTGATAAATAAATACTGACGCAATGGGAATATAAATTTTAAAACTTGTGCTTGTTCGGAATAATATGAATAATTTCGGCCGCTCTGGTGTAATGGTGCGTGTGCCGTATCGGCACCGCCTAAACACCGACGGTCGCGGGTTCGATTCCCGTGTGGATATTTGTGTTTACACAAATATTTATTTCTGGTCTCATTTTTAGCCCTTGTAGGACTCCCCACTGAGCCTCGGACAGCACGTTAAGCCGTCTGTCCCGGTTGTTATCATGTAAACCTGATAGCGATCGTTACCCATAGAATATATATGCCAACCCGCATTAGAACAGTGTGGTTGATTAAGCTCTGATCCTTCTCTCCTACATGGGGAAAGAGGCCTGTGTCCAGTAGTGGGATATTACAGACTAAAGCTTTTAACTTAGCTAATATGAATACTTTAATTGACAAAAATAATAATGTAATAGCAAAAGCTTATTTTCTGTGTCTGTATAGATCGATAAATAGTTTCCCTGCCAAGAATAAAAATCATTATAAGGTGAGAATCACATCACACAGCGCTATTAGCATTACTGTTTCTTCAAAGGGCGGTAACGAGAACACATGGCCAGCACTTAGACCAAAAGTTAATATTCATACAAATCAACACGTCTTCTAAGGGCAGCAATGATAGCTACAAAAATTGGTATTGGTTAGTTCACGCCATATAAGAAAGTCACAAAAGAATGGTTATATTATATAAATAAATATTATATAGCAGTAATATACGAAAAGATAAATCCTAAAGCATCGAAATTAATGGACAAATCAGAGAATATGATATAGTTCAATCAAAAAAAGAAATACTGCATTCTCATTAACTTTACTTATTTTTATTCCTTACCTTATCTATACAGTCATATATTATCTCCTGTCTTCACTTTGAATCGTATCACGATAATTGATTAACTAAATATATACGTTTATGTATGTCTATTATAATTTCTTTTTAAAAACATGCATAGCGGTTTATCGACTTTATTTTTTTTTTACATGTCCTTCTTTGTCAGAATATATTGTATGTGTTTACATAAGAACTACACCTATACCATCTCCATATATACCATTTCCTCTGCCCAAAGGTAGCCTGAAAGAGATCGCTGTTTTTTTATAATGTTGCTCATTCTTGGTCACAAAAAAAAATATTAGTATTAGTACTATCCTGAATTTCAGTCCATCCGTTTAATATATAATAGATACACATAATATTATAATAATTTTACATATAGTTGCATAAATAAATTTAAGGGGATGGAGGATTAGGGCCCGCAAAGGAGATCAAACGGCCGGGGGTCATAGCTGTAGGCTGAGAAATCAGCGGACAATCCTAGCCGAGTCAAGTAATACCGCCTTCTGCATCCTGGCTGCGAGCGAACCGTCACAGATCTCCAGTTGCCTAAGATGGTGAGTGAAGCTAACCGCCAATCAAGCCGTTGGCAGATATTACGACAGGGATATTTTCAGCGGACCTCACACCCCACATGTCGACAATCTCGCCAGATCCTGATCTCTGCTTCGGCTTACACGAGGTTATTAATATTATTTTTAATATAATTGTATTCCATAAATCTTCTTTACGTTAAAATATTACTTGAATTATATTCAAGTCTGTTGTGTGCTAATATATTTATATTACGCAAAATGTAATTCTGTAGTGAGACAAATTTAATAGAGCATTATTTCGACATCAATCAGAAGACACCTCATGCATTCATGCAAGACGTGTTACAGATCGTATTGGATAACATCTACAGTTGACATTTTGTTATTTCACTCCAACGAGTAAATAAACGGCTTAGAAGTGATATCAGTTTTATACAATGAATGTAGTATTTATTTATTATTGTAACTAATAACTATATAATCATTCGATAGTAAATAAACATGTACTATAATAGATAAATATAAGCGGTAGGAGTGTTATGCCCAGGAAGGATGATAATTAACTGCAATATTTGTTTTTTTTTTTTTTTTTTTTTTAATAAATGTCACACACTCAATTTAAACTTTAACGTCTAATATTTAACAACCAGTGGTAGGAATAACATATATCATGAAAACAAGAACCTGCAAATATAGAATATAATATTTATGTAACGGCAAGGCCATGAGCCTCGATACAGTCTGTATATTCATTTATCATGATGACAATGGAACCAGCGACATCTAGTTCTGTAGCCAGTAACTACGAGCAGTATATTATTGTGAAACGGATATTCGTGTTTCTTAAATTGAATCTCAAAAGTTATTAGTGCAGTCTAAATAATAATGACATTTGTGTTGCATGTCTCTTAAGACTGGTCACTAGCTATACTACGAGTAAAAAACGAATCAGTCTCAAAACCGTCTAAAAATCCGATTAGTAATCATTTTAATCCCAAATACATTTCCAGAGAGTCCTTATTTTTTTATTATTAGTGTAATTATAAATGAAATTTCCATATCGTTTCTAAGAATCCTTTGTATTCAATAATCGAGCTACAATTTTTTTCCTTGCCTTTTCTCTTTGATAAGAAAAACAAGATTATCTTTACCTTATTTTTAGTACAAAGAAGAAAATATTGCTTACGATGTTGCGATCCTTTTTTAGGAATTATAACGTTTTTACATTATTTTATTAGTAACATTTCATTAAAAAAAGGAACGTACATTTTTAAACTTCTTTCTACAGATACTAACGGTATTTTACTCTAGCATCTGTAAAATATTAATCCCAACATAACTTTTTTTAATTTAGGTAGGGCAAGAAAATTCCTGCTCAAAATATGGAGCAACCCGTATGGGGCAATATCTCGACATTACAGAAGATCACAGCTAAATAATACTGCTTTCAAGCAGTTTTTTGTTCCTGTTGGTGAGGTGACCAGAGCTCCTGGGGGGAATACGGTATTAGCTTACCATCAAGTGAGCCGTACGCTTGTTTGCCGACCTAGTTATATTTAAAAAAAAACCTGTTCTAAGGTCCCAATTATCATAAATACTTGGGGGGCGTACACAGCACTTTGGTAATAGTTCAGATAAGTAGGTATTAGTAGATCAATGTATAGGCAATGTGACAGTAGGTATTCCGAGGTCACGTTACGTAAAAAAGTGATTGAATTCTATGTCACAATAATGAAACTAATCAAGAATCAAATGACTTTTTTCTAATTCGCATTTCAACTTCGGTTTTTTATTAATTACTTTTTTGTATTGTAAGCTATCATATATCATTTTTTATGACATACAATCGGTACATTGAATACATTAAAAGATAATACTAAATTTTCCTCCCAGCTTCTTCAACTTAAATTTCGATAATAGGACTCTCAACATTTGCAATAAGATCTTTACTTCCGTCAGTCATGATGATACTTTATAGCTTAGTAAAAAATAGCTATATTTTGCAAAATATTATGTGATGTTTCAATCCAGTGAATTAATATAATAACAGATTCAAACAAACAAACTATTTTATACCTTTATTAAGTATATTATAGAATAAGTATGTGCGATATCACTGTCGATTCATAGATTGAAAACATTGTTAAATATCAGCGTACTATTAGGTAATTTTGTTCCTATCATAATATTAAATATTACTTTTAGATAGATGGGTATTTGTTTTTATTCGATATTATAATTGTTACTTCGGGTCGGGTTTTTGACTTAAAATGAATAACTAAAATCGTATTGTTGACCCAGTGGCAAGTATATTAAAACAAACGGATAGGCAAACTTTTCTGTTTTATATTAAATTTGTATTTATATCTTTCGATCGAGTTTACCAAATTGGATATTTTTTTGGGTTCGTTAATGTAAGAGCATTCTGTATTTTTATTTTTATTTACCTTTACAATTATATATAAAATTTAAACCTAATTAAAACTTTATTTACATAAAGGAAACTTAAAATAAAAATCGATTTATTCACGAAAAGAAAAAAGTAAAGTGGTACACATTTCGTTTGGTTTAAAATATGCATATGGTCGCCTTTTATATTACATTTTATATAAGACAACGTTAAAAACAGCCTCAAAGTACGAACAATCACGGGACATTCACTTGATATTCTTATCTCCTCTATTCCACACCGTCCGAACCTGTTCCGCGGCGGAGACCAACAATAGCTGCGGGCAGTCTACTACTTTATTACCATGTACAGTGTGATACAAGCCATTAGCAGAGGACTTTTTAAAAATTAAAATGTTATTTTAGCGTTCTTACAACAAAACGCAAACACTAAAAAAAAGAATAAAAAAATATATTTTTATACATACATATATAAAACCAAATAACCTAAAATTATAAAAAAAGTAAATTTTATTACAAATCGTTGTTACCACTTTCTCTATTTTTAATTGATGATTTTAAAATCCGATTGTAATGCATGTATAATTTTTGTTTTTCTATTTTTTTTTTCATAATTACTTATTCGTTGTTTCCAAATAAAAAACGTAATAAATGATCAGCGGTAATTCATAGGCATTACAAAGATGTTCTTAGATTAATTTTTATTTTATTTTTTAAATTATGTATGTTTATGTATGTTGAGTTATATAAATATAATTTACTTTATCTACGAATAATGTATATAATATCTAGGTTAAGTAAATGATTTTCCTACTTTATTGTTTATTTTATCAATATTTCGTCTATTTTTGGAGGTTGCCTGTAAGATATCAATGCCTGCCTTTGCACTTTTTTAAGTTATTATACTGCTATTTTCCTTATGTAATATCAAACGTGGTATAGGTATTAAAAATAAATAATAAATAAATTATCAGTAATTTACGAAGCCCATAACTTAGACCAAACACAACAAAATGGGACCATTTGGTAGTGCCTTTATGTCCTCACAAATGTCTTAAGCTGGGAATCATGGCGGTGCGTCATAACGAGCGTAATGTTCGTGGGATCAAGTGTAACATACCACATATCATTTTAAATTTTAACTCTCTGGTAAAACTATGTGGGAAACGAGAATAAATTCTGAGCATTAGAGCCTTAAATTTACTTGCATGTGAATCACTTTTATGTATTATTAACTAGAATTCATATAAGGTAAATTATTTTATTTAGGCAACCTAATTGTCTATTTCAGACAATAAGTGTCCATTCCCTTATTGAGTAGTCGATATTTCTTCAACATATAATCAATCAAGGACTTCGTTGCAACTTCCCTATAATACTATACACAGGACAGGTTTTAAAACATTTTTTTATTCAAGTAGTTGTTACTAGAAATAGTATGTCATTACTTTTTTTTTTTTTTTTTTTTTTTTTTTTATGTCACTAGGTCGGCAAACAAGCGTACGGCTCACCTGGTGGTAAGCGATTACCGTAGCTTATAGACGCCTGCAACACCAGAAGCATGGCAAGCGCGTTGCCGACCCAATCCCCAATCCCCCCCCCAGGAGCTCTGGTCACCTTACTCACCAACAGGAACACAATACTGCTTGAAAACAGTATTATTTTGCTGTGATCTTCTGTAAGGTCGAGGTACTACCCCAGTCGGGCTGCTCCATATTTTGAGCAGGAAATTCCTGCTGTGCCCTACCTCAGTTAAAATATAATATACTTTATAAGAATTTAACTTTTAATGGCTTTTAGTTTTTAATTGTATTTCTAATTTGTTATGTATAGCTGTAAGTTTTTCTAAACAAATAAAAAATATATAAATTACAGTAAATGTGCTGATGCTACTGGATATTAATTTTAGTGAAATTTTCGGAAGATTTCTGATAAGAATAATGATTGAGATACTGCAGGTTGTTTTTTTTAACATTATCATTTAATAACTATTACTTTAATATTATGTCTTTCTTTCATTGAGAAACGTAAAATCTGATTTAGATAAGTCAGTATAGAATTCGTAAAGATCTATCACCAGATAGAGTATACTGGCTGATTTTAGTAGTAAAAAAATAATTTGAAATTAAAAAAATTATTATAATATATAATATATTGTCTACGTAGTCTTATCATAATTTCATAAAATTATTTTGAAATCTTGATTAGAGATATCGTTGTCGTATTCTTAATATAAGTATCTGTATACCTAAATATTTGAGAGGTAATATTATTTTAACTTTATTTGACATTGGACTTTCAGTCGCTTCAGCCTGTAATATCCCACTGCTGGGCATAGGCCTCTTTCCCCATATAGGAGAAGGATCAGAGCTTAATGCACCAAGCTGTTCCAATGCGGGTTGGCGGATATATTCCCTACTATGAGTAACAATCGCTATCAGGTGTACATGATAGCAACTGGGACCGACGGCTTAACGTGCTCTCCGAGGTACGGTGGGGAGGCCCACAAGAACTGCACAAACACCCAGATCACGGCAAACACCTGTATGGCCAATACAAATGTTTGTATCGAACCCGCAACCGCCAGCGCAACAGGCACAATCAATGGCTGTGCCCGTTGCGCCAACGCGGCGTCCTTTAGTAGTAGCATCTAATCTAGGTAGTAACTTAGAACTTTCACTGGCCCCTTAACACCTTGTTAACTTGCCTATTGTACGAATAGAAAATCATAACTATGTGTGCGTTAAACAATAAAGAAATCACTAATAGGCAAATCATCTGTAAAATAGCTTATACATTAGCTATTGTACCAGTGCCTACTAGATTCAATTACACTTAGTTTTTTATTTATTTATTTATTTATTTATTTGATGAGTAATTTTTAATCTAGCGCAACCAAATTACTTAAATCCGTTTTGAATCAGCTTAATTATGAGTCATATCATAAGTGTAACATTACGGCATTTTAAAAACAGGAAATACCACACGCTATTAAGAAATATCAAATAATACATAACTGCTATATATGTTGTGTAGATTTGACACCCATTATTGAATTCAAGAATGAAATTGCTTTATTTTAATATTTTATTTAATTCCTAATCTATATTAAGCATTATATTCATTGTGTTTTCAAAATTTTAATGCTTCATTGTAATTGTATGCGTTCGAAACAAAAAATATATAAATATACTTTTCCAAATATGCTAATTTGTATTTCTTTTGCGATTAACGTTGTTTTCTAATGAATATCAGTTCTTAACCGAATATAAATACAAAATAAACTACCAGATGCTTAAAACAGTACACAGCACTTCAGATTTGAAGTTTGCAAGAATAAAGAGTAAGATTTATTCAATTCTTTCACTTTCCGATGTCGCTCATATAAAACTTTCATATTATTAGAAACATACAAATACCAACACATTTAAAACGCGTAACTCCTACACAGTTTGCTGATCATATCAAATATCTTATTACGAGGAACCGTTGCCGTGTTCAGAGATTTTCTGTTAAAGGTAATGAAAAATTAAATACTAATTCAATGCTGTACAGTTTTATTTACTTAAGATAAGAGAAAAGTAATTTATAATACCATATTAATACAATAACAATTATTAAGTGCAGTCACTTCTAATCGATCTAATAGTACAAAGATCATTGATAGGTATGTTTATGTAATTAGTTTTTGTAAATTAATAATTTATGTACATAAAAACATACATTGTAGGCTACAATACAAATAACTAAAATCTCATTAACATATGTATAAAGTTACTCCTTCCACAAATTGACAATAATGACACAGACGTTTTATTGGTTGATATGTACGGTAAAGATTGTTTCTTATTACAGTGTAGCATACGTAATTTTATTTCGCAACCATTAATTCCATTTGATGAGGACAAAATTATCGGTTGCTTTGTGAGGTTGGCTATCGTGTGTAATTATAACGCGAGCACAAAAGACGTCAAAAAAGTCTCTATAAATGTTACGCTACTGGTAAAGAATGGACTATTGTATTTTGTAAGAGCATTTTGTGTTTTTATTTTAAATGTTATAAGGTTATTGTGTTGCAATTTAAATGGTATTTAATTTTAATATTGGTGTCACATTTAAATTTTGATGTAATATAGTGAATATATGTGCAGATATTGATGTGTAGAATGGAAGTTTCAATTTGAATAATTGATTTTAAGTAGTTTTTGAAAATTCATATTGAATTCACGAGGAGAAAAAATAAGTAAGAGAAAGATTTCGGGGCAATAATGTCAAAAAATATCCAACAGCAGAGCGACATAGCGCATTAAACTTTGATTCACGATGCTGCGTTAAGCTTTACGTATTTGTAAGCTACAGTTTGATTTTAAATAGCACTTATATTTAATAAGAAACCATTATTTTTTATGTATCTCGAGCAAATAATTTTAGCCTTTTTTTAATCATTTCCCCGTCTAATCGGCATAGCGATTCAACGAGGAAATGCTAGCCTATGCCTATATGCCAGCATTCTTGGCACAATTCCACGCGGACATAATTAGTACCATAATTATCTGTAAATATTTAGATCTTAAGTAATGAATTGTAAATTATCAAAAATTGCATCATTTTTAAGATCAACAATTACAGTTTCTAGAAGACAGCATTGTTAGGTAATTGACGCAATAGTTATTGGAAATTATATTTACGTAAACATTCATGGATATCAAGCCACTCGTGATAGTGCCATTTTATGCGTTATGTCGTAGTATCAATTGTGCCAATTTTTTAAATCACTTTTAAAAATAATAATTTCCATTTATCTAAATTTATTACCATTAATGTTTATCCAAATATGTATGGGAAAAATACTTAAAAACTATTTATCTATTTCAATCGTATACCAAAATATAGTCAAATGTAATACAAGGCAATGATACGGATCAGAAATATTTTTAGGTCAATGATGGTTGGACCAATCGATCAATGTGAAAATACTATCTAACGACCTATAGATGTGTTCGAAAATAGTCGTGAAACGTAAATTATTCCTTCATAATAACATTCAACGGCTTTAAGTCGTTAAGAAATATCAATCAATCAAAGTTATTACAAATCATATCGTGAAAGACAAATACATACATGTGTAATCGAACTTGTACTGCTTACTAATAAAAAAACATAACTTCTGTCTTTGCATAAATTTTATAATTAGCGAAATTATTGGCAACTTATACAATATATTCCTATACAACTGAATAAGTGTGAAATTCAATAAGTGTCTTAAATTTGTCAACGAAATTAATTCAAACAATATAATATTTAAACTAAATCATTATTTAATTAATATTAATAAATGAATCATTTCAATAAATAAATTGAAGCTCTTATTAATCTCGCAAGGATTAATGATTTAAGGTATCTTTTATGCATAATTTTAAAGTAATATTAGGATTTTGCACTCCTTCTCTATATAAACTATAAGTGTGTGAAATTTCACACTCCTCTGTCCGCACAATTTTCGTAAAAAGGGGTACAAAGTTTTTGCTTCATGTAAGTATTAATATATAGATTTTCCCAAATACTTAATGTATTTGATAGAATGCTTTCTCATACTTAAAAATGAACGATTCAAATTTACTTCAAAGGACGTCGCTTTTTTTCTGACAGTTGCGGTTGTTATCATAAACACCTGTTAGTGATTGTTACTCATAGTAGGAAATATATTAACCAACCAGCAGTGGAGCAGTGTTGTGGATTATGCTCCGATCCTTCTCCTAAATGGAGAAAAAGGTCTATACCCAAAATTGAGATGTACAGGCTGAATGAATCAATGATTAATTTATGAGTCAGTTATGAATCTGTAGTTGTCGAGCGAAATGTGTTAGAACACTTTATTGTGATTATACAGTCAATAACTTGAATTTGGCAAAAAGCTTAATATTCTGATGCACAGATATCGCATAATTTGAAATTTGGACTTTTATACTTAAGAATCGTTTAAGAACTTCGTCGTTTATGAACCGATTTTGATAATTCTTTTTTTGTTGGAAAGTAAATATCTTAAGTGTGGTACCGTGATAAGAAAACCAGGATCTGATGGTGGAATTCCAGAGAAGATAAAGAAAACCCTCGAAAATCTGCATAACTTTTTACTGGGTGTACCGATTTTGATGATTTTTTGTTTAGTCGAAAACCGATTCTTTTCATCGAGATGTGATGACAACTTTAGGAGTAATCTTTGATAATGTGTATTTACTTGACTATTTTTTCGTCTACCTACGTTGTAATTACCTGTCGATATAATTGAAGTCGTTTTTTTTTTTCGTTTGCCTGCAAACACAATTATTTCAAACATGTTATTAATAACTAGTTAAACATTTTTGATATTTTTAAATTTTTTTCACATAAAAATAACAAACCCTATTATAATTACATTTGTATTTTTAATAATAATCAAAAATATCGTATCAACAATTCCCATATGCGCAACATTTTTAACTTTAAAAATGAGTTTTGTTAAAAAAAAGGGTTTGTAATATTTTAACTTTCTTAATCTTAGTTTTTTATAACTTAAGTGTACCGTACTAGAACACTGTTTTTATTTAAATATATTATTATATTCAATAACATAACAAGTAACTAACCATCACGTAATTATTTTTCTGTTCAGTATTTTTTCCTACTGCCAAAGCATTTCTTTATTTTTGCCTCAATACTACTCAATACTTCAATGATCCTGCAAACGTTCAAGAGTAGGTACTAGAGCTAGACTATTCTAGCTACTCTGTGCCACAATATTCGCTTTAATATCAGTCGTTGGTTAGCTTGTTATTTTAATAAAAAAATATTGTAATGGGTCGGTATCACTAGCTCTTACTACAATGCCGTATCAGATCTAATTAATACGACATTGATTGATACTAATGTAGTTCGGTAACATCGGACCGCTAAGTAATTGATTGTCACAACACGAGGAACGAAATTGTAGGTTGAAAAAAAAGTACAGAGCTACAGTTGTTAACATACGCTTTTGTAAACATTGATTAGAGCAGTATAGGGACTGTAAAATTTGATTGTTTTTTTTTTATATCTTTTGTATGGAGCTCTTGATGAAATGTTCGATTGAATGAAGAACAATTTAAATTAGATTTTAAATTGAATTCAAACTGTAGCTTAAATTTTTTTTAAATATTATTTCTAGGATATAACATAAACAATTAATCTACTTAGTATCAAGTAGGTCATTTACAAAACGTAGTTTTAATTTTGACTAAAGAGTATAGTAAGCTTTATTACAGATGAAAACAATTTGTTTTTTGTAGTTAAATCGATCGAATGGTAAATGTATGTGCAAAAAGTTGAACATTTAAACTCACCTACTCGTTAGTATAGATTACTTTATAAAAAAAACATTGTACTGCTAATAATACAACACAAATGATTACTTAGAACTGGTTAATAGATAATAATAATATTTAATTTATTTCGTACTATGTTTTACTTGTGACTTCGTTTTACGTGGACGCACCTTTTTATTTCTTAGAATACTTACTTGATTTGCTAATAATATACAGATATACTTTCACTCAGCAGCGTCTTCGGTGCGACAAAGCCAGTACTGCGGTCACCAACCCGCCTGCCCAGCGTGGTGACTATGGGCAAAACACATGAGTTCACGTTATTTTTGGCGTAAAATTGTGGAGGACTATGTCCAGCAGTGGACTGTATAGGCTGTAATGTATGTATGTATGTGTATGTATACTTACACAATACTTTCATATTCTGTTTATAAATAAATAAATAAATGAATATTCTATATGGACCCCAAGCATTTTCATGGGATAGGATGTACATGTCATTTTCTACGGTCTAGCCTGTCTCTGTATCAATCATTTATTTGACGACCTCTCTTGTGTAATGGTGCTTGTGGCGTGTCGGTGGTACCTAAACACCGACGGTCACGGGTCTATTCCCACTCGGAGAGGAAATTTTTTTACACAAATATTTATATATCCGGCCCATTTGTTTGTTCTTGTGGGTCTCCACACCGTGCTCTGGAGAGCACGTTAAGCTGTCAGTCCCGCTTGTTATCATGTATGTTCTCCCACATGGGAAAAGAGGCCTATTCCCAGCAGTAGGGTATTACAAGCTGAAGCGCGAAATTTTTTAAACTAAAAAATATAAAGGTTAAATAAACACTAATGACTGTTTTGTTTTAATGCGTACTAAATAAATATTCAAAGTCCATCCTTTGTTTGGTTTTGTCCAGTATCGCGTGTTACGTAATTATTATGTCTTGGTCAACGTTAATTATGGAAACCAAAATAAGTTAATGATTACATTTTACTTGTAATTAATGTTGATACGAGTGTTTCTATAGAGCTATTAGTAATTTTTATCAAAATTTAATATATAATTGCAATTAAAATGAAACAATTAAATTTAATAATATAAGTATGTAAATATTCCACTGCTGGGTAAAGGCTTTTTCTTCATCTGCTGAGCTGAATCCACTACGTTGTTTTACTGCGGGTTGGCGGAAAATTTGCCAACTGAATCTACATAAATAAAAGTAAATCTTCAAAATGTATGTATGTGCATCACTTCCAAACGACTGCATAAAATTGAATATTTCTTTTTCGTATTTGATTTTAAGGACGAAGTTTGTATGAAAGACAATTAGAAAAAAATCGATATATTTACAAAATAAAATATGGTCAGCCAGTAATATATATAGAAATATTTAGCAGCACTGACGTAATAATATGAAAACACGAAACCTCAATTAGCACAGTGTATTGCATGAAAATATACGTAATTTAACGTTGAGAACGTAAGTGACACTCGATTTTAGTAACACAAACTGGGTCCCTGCCGTAGGCTGGTTCATTAGCTGACCAATTACTTGCCACGAAATGTCCGTTGATTACAGCCCCCGAGCCGGAGTCTGACCGGCAGATGCCACTTCATTGTTGGAAGAGAAATTCTCTTATATAATACAGAAATTTATTTCATTTAAAGAATGCATGTACGTAAAGACGAAACCTGTACATTGTGAACAGGTGTTAAGGATTATATGATTGATAAAATTTATGGGTGGTTTGTTCTTTTGTTTTGCCTTGTTGCATTTTAAATTAAAAATTTAACCATTTTGTTTTTTTATATATTTCACGTCTTGTATACTAATTCAATGTATGACAGTACGTTGGTTAAATTTAGGCTATTTTCCTCTAGTTTGATTATGTAAATCTGACTACGCGTTGGCGATTAACTTAAAAATCATCAAAACGGTACACCCAGTAAAAAGTTATGCAGATTTTCTAGGGTTTCCCTCAATTTATCTTGGATCCCACCATCAGATTCTGGTTTCCTTATCATGGTACCATACCAGAGATATTCTTTTTTCAACAAAAAAAGAATTATCAAAATCGGTTTATAAACGACGAAGTTATCCCCGAAAATACACACACACACACACAGAGACACACGTATATATATATATATATGAAACATATTTTTGTCTAACACAAAGAAGTCATAGAAAACACAACTCACTGGATATTAAAAAAAAATACTACGTATTCTTAAATGCATTTTCATATCATGTGAAAATATGATAGAAATAGTACCAATATTCTTTCATAATACACGTCCTTGACTTCGCGTGTAAAATATAAAATTTAAGGACTACCTCAATTTAGATTACTTCTGTATTATAATTTATATGTTTTCTTTAACATAGTTTTAAATTGATAAAGCAAGCGATTAACTGCAACCAGTTTATTCACCGATTGGCGACTACGTTGGTTAGGGAATTTTTATTTGACGTGTACGCTTTTGTTTTAAAGTTTAGGTTCATATATTTCAATCCATCTATTTGTGACTACAATAGTAATTAATTTATAATACATTGGTTATTACAAAACCGAGTTTTAATATATCAAAAGTAAAAGTAAATGACAGTCCTTTAACTACATATTTAATTTAAATTGTTATATTAGTGTAGTATTTTTTAGATGAGATACTGAATTGAGACAGCCTACTATTGACAAAATTTGACGTAATTTTTTTTTGTGCCGTAATTGTTTTATGTTCAAAATTGAGTAAAACGGGATACAATAGAAACAGAATAAAAAAGTTTAATTTTATTTTTATCATCCTTCTTTTACGTTTCTACTTCAAGTCATCGCTGAATATGCATATTTAAGAACGTATCTGTGACTCATTTGATAATAAGAATGTCCATGCCTGAGCATCTGATCATTTTCTGGTAATCGCTATAATAAGGCGTATTATAATAATTTTCCATTGCCATAATTGCAGTCTGGAATGCAAACGGAACATTACAGCAAAATGAATTTAATAATTTGTCTAGTTTGGATATGAAGTACAAAACTGAGAAAAAAAAATTACCGTGTAAAATTACCTAGCGTAGTTTTGCATAATTATGTGAATATCTAATTTGATTGGATTTTTTTTTTCATTAATTTAAAAGAAAGTTATTATCAATAAATAAATAATATTGAAGTGTCTGTTTGTACTATTAAAATAACCGCTTTTTACTGTATGCATATGTACCTATGTATACACGATACATATAAAAAATTAACATTTTTTACAATTTTTTTCCGTCTGTCTGTCTGCCTGTGAAACGGTTGGACCTATCTTGTCATGACTTTCACTGGCAGATAGCTGATATAATAAGGAGTAACTTTGGCTACTTTTATTTTAGAATTTTATTTTATTTTATAACTCAGCGAACTGAACAATATCTTTTTTGTTAAATTCCACGCGGACGAAGTCGCGTGCATAGCTAGTTGAGTATATATTATGACCTCAGTGAATCAAAGAATATTATTTATTGATTAAAGAAGAGTGAAAAAATACATGTAACTGAAAAGAGGAAAAAACAATTTAGATAAGAAAGCGACATTTTAGTAACCAAAGGCCGAAAAAATTCTCAAACTATAATGACAAAACTTATATAATTTTTTAAATTATATCAAGAATAGTATAATTTGATGGGAACAAAACCTTTAATTTTCCCTTAAAAATAATTCATGTTTACTTTGCTATAAACATAATTACGAGTATGAATAATTAAGCTGATTCCGTTCAAAGAATGTCAGCCTTAATTACCGAGCTCCTGAAAGGCAATCATACTAATTAAACCGCTAATATTTCGCTTAAGCGGACCAAAATAAACAACGAAGAAATTCAATAAGCTCCGTATCCAAGCGTGGTCTTTATGGTCCTTGTGGTCAACACGAAAGATTCGTATGGATTTTATTATGAGCAAAAATAAATTTCTTCATAATATTATGGTTACTTTTATACAAATTGGCTATAAACGAACAAATCTGATTCAGTAATTTTAGTAGTCGTCATGTTGACTTTATATCATTATTGTACCACTGAGGTGGCAAATATTGCGTAGTCCATCTACTAATAAGCTTTTACTGAAGACTATGAACTTGCTATACCAAGTGCATTTCGATCCTACCCATTAACATCCCCCGAAGCTATGGCTATCTTACTCATTGCGCTGCTCCGGATTTTGGACAAAATATTTTCTTTAGTGCACTGCCTCAATGTAAATTGAAGACTTTCAGCTGCAGTAGAATTTCACATACGGACAGTAATTTACTGATAAAGGAGAGTATGAATGAGTGAAAGATCGGTAAAAGATTCGAAAACTCTTATTAACCAACTTCAAAAAGGAGGAAGTTACTCAATTCGACCGTATATATATATTTATGTATGTTCGGGGATAATTTCGTCGTTTATGAACCGATTTTCATATATTTTTGTTGTTGGAAAGGAAATAATAACCTAAGTGTAGTACCATAATAAGGAAACCAGGATCTGATGATGGGATTCTAGAGAAATCGAGGGAAACCCTCAAAAATCTGTATAAATTTTTACTGGGTGTACCGATTTTGATGATTTTTAAATCAGTCAGATTTAAATTTCACCGAGATATAATTACAACTTTTGGAGCAATCTTTGATCACGCGTATTACTTGACTATTTTTTCGTTTACCTATTACTTGTCGATGTAATTGAAGTTGGTTTTTTTTTCGTTTGCCAGCAAACACAATTATGTATCTACCGTTTGAAACACGGAACTAACAGCTACACAATAAATACTTTTTATAATAAAAAAGTGGCATTCTATTGATTCTACCATTAAATTTTTAAACAAAGACCTTATCAAGAAATTAATTTATTACAGCTTATACTCTATGAACTTAGTCGATTGAAAAAAATGAGGATAAAATTAAAAATCTTATATTTTTACAACAAATTAAAAATCAAACTCAATCAAATAATAATTACCTCAAAATATAACGAAAGTTTTAAATACGAAACCTTATTATGTATTTACATTAATTTCTACTCGTCTTCTAACTAATTTCATACCGGTAGAAAGGCAGATTCTTTTGAAGTACAAATCCCTTTCAGTCAAACGCGAACTTTCGTAAAGGAACAAGATTTTTACTGCGCTACGAACAATGGGCGTGTTTTTAAGAATTAACCTATGGATTAATTAACATATTCACAGAGCGTATCTAATTACTCTCCCTTTGATTAAAAGTTTAAGCCTTACGCTTTATTTGCTTCAATTGGAATGGGTTACCGTATTTATGGGAATAAATAACGAAATACGAAAAATAAACGTTAAAAAAGTAATATTGAAAATACTAAACAATAATGGTTCGAGCAGGTGTAGAATTTTATAATTTCTTTTGGTACAATAATGTGGCAATATCAGAGTAATAAATACGTTTGTTCCAACAGTTGGTCAACCAGAGAAAGTGAACTATTGACTTGTTTGTTTCGTGTTTGATACCTAAAAATTAGTAAAACTTAAGATGTCCTATTCCATTCTTATTTTTGTACCTTTATTATGAATATGGTCATCCTGATGAAGAGCAAATACTGTAACGGATGCCTTAACCGACCCTCTCCAAGACATCTGGCTACCCACCGTAAGAGCACAGCGCTACTTGACAACAGTGCTGTTTTGTTTGTTGTCATCTTCTGTAAGTTTAAGGCACTTCCCCGGTCAGATCACTATAGATTTTATGCTAGATATTTCAAAAAAAGTAGTGTATTAAATACAATGTGACAATAATTATTTTTTAGTTTAAAATAAAAAAATAATTTATAGATATAACCAAACAATCATTCTGGATTCTTAAGAAAAGTAATAAAACCTTTCCAATAAAGAACCCAATTAATAGCTTTACCCAGAGAATTTCACAAGACAAACAGTCAAGTAAGTGACTAAGATGGTGACACTTCTTAGTAGTGTCGGCCATAAAGAAAAATTTTCCTCAATAAATTTTATTTTAATGTGCTAAAAAAGTTCGTTATCGCTTAAGTCTAATAAGTTCGTATGACGAATAAATGAATGTTAATCATGATTCACATTTCTAGAAGTGTGGTCAGTTTATTTACCAGAATTATTTTTATATTTAAATAACCAAAAAGTATAACCAGAATGACAAATAAAATATTTCGTTTATGTTAATTTTCTACGCCTACTATAAAAATAGATTAGTCATTGAATAGATTTTGACAAAAAATAACTAGTTTTAGCCACAAATAATAAGCTTAAGTCTGTATAAATAATCAAAAAAAAACTCGATTGCCTTGTTTCAAACACTCTGTTATAACGAATCTAATAACACATAAAACTTTACAAATATCGAATATTTTAGACTGCAAAATATGCAAAGATTAACACTTAATAATATATACTATATGTGCTTCAGCCTGTAATATCCCCGTACTGGGCATAGGCCTCTTTCCCCGTGTAGGAGAAAGATCAGAGCTTAATCCACCACGCTGCTCCAATGCGGGTTGGCGGATATATTCCCTACTATGAGTAATGATCGCTATCAGGTGTACAGAATAACAACCGGGACCGATGGCTTAACGTGCTCTCCGAGGCACGGTGGGGAGACCCACAAGGACTGCACAACATATACTATATGTATATATATATATACATATACTATATGTATATATATAAATTTGGCAGTATTACAAAATTATTTTAAATTTGTATATTAATTTCAAATGAAAAATTAGAGCTCTTAACAAGCTCAATTTTGTAAATACAAATGTAATCAATATCGGCAACACGTGAGCGCAACGATCGCAGCACTAGCTTCTGGCTTTTAATATAGCGGTCGCGGGTTCGGTCCCCGCAGATGGCACACATTTGTATTAGCAGTACAGATGTTTATCGTGGTCTTGACGTTTGTGCTGGTCTGTGTTTCTGGACACCCGATAGATTTATTTATGTACTATAAAAATATACTTCGAAAATTAATTACTTAATTATTAAAAATATTAATCATTCTTAACTAATTTAAATTAAACAGTCAATTATTCAGATAAATATCTCAAACATTCACAAATATAGTTGTAATACTCGTAACACATAAATAAAATGCGTAATTACACTTCTGACTTTATAAATCTCAATAAATTCGTTTGAAATCGATAGTGCCACGTAACTATTACAAGTTATTACGTCACGTAACGTTTGCATTGTGTTACAAATATTAAGTAACCTCATTATAATATCGGGGACATTAGTTAGTAGCAGATAGGCAAAGATACTGTTGTATCAGATATCAGATGTAAACTCTGTTGGGACAGGTTAACAACCTATGGCTGCATTCCTCCCGCCGGTTTAATGATAAAGATCTATATAGAGCTGCTTCTGTTGAAAATAATAGTGCGCAATTTGAAACGTGATTACGTGATAAATTTTCGCAAAATTTTCGGAAGCTATAGTCATTTTTGGTCTAGTTTTGTAAGGTACAGTGTAATTTTTACATGTTTTACCAGGAATAAAAAAAAAATGCATAAATATTATGACTTGTTTTTAGATCACGCAAAAAAAAAACAATTTTACCGCTCATATTCTATGTATTAATGACTTTATGATTCTTTGTTTACAATAGAATTGACAAGCATACATTGATGAATAATTTTTGTTACGTATTCCTTTATATACGTTGTTTCGAGCAACTATATTTAAAGTATTTTGATAAAACCTACTACAAACTTCATGGAAATAATGTAACAATATAAATTTCTGTCAATTTTATAGTATAATTAACATTTGAAAATACATTTTTTAAATTAATAAAAAAAAAAATTATTATCAAGAAATAAAAGGCCATCTAGTGGTTTTATTTGCTCTATACAGTTTAATTATTCCAAAAGGTCCTATATAGATAATACAGAAGTGGAACGGTGTTTACTGGCTATTAAACGTGAATGCGATTCAATTCCACCGTCGTGTTCGGCGGTAACGAAGTATGTGCGACTGTGGCTGATAATGAAGAAACGGTGACTTGCCTATAATAAGATGCGTGTATTATACTGACCTACTCGTATTAGCTGAGTCACTTGATTAGATAACTTGAATCTGAATAAAACCATTTCTATCGTTCTAACTTTGATTGCTTGTTGAAATTTATCTATCTATATTTTATTGTGTATGTTTGACGCGAATTTCACGCATAATAACTCATTATCATCATGGTTGCTGTAAAGTATCCATAACATCGGGCATCTAAAAAACTTAATAAGCCGTGATAAAATCCGAAAAAGTTGTATCATTCATTATAATGTCTATATTTTAATTGTTTTTTTTTTTATATATATTTTATATATTTTAATTGGTTTATATTTTCGTAAGTTTAAATATTAGATAATTATAATGATATCAATAGTTTTAATTAAGGTTAGATTGTTTTTATGCTAATAATATTATTATGATGAGTATCTTGATGATAGTATCTTGATATGATAGATACTTGACTTATATGTAGTTTTATATTTTCTAAAAGAGCTCGTAATATTGATGTGTTTTAACATTTTACGACAAAAAATAACACAATAATAATAATAAATAAATTTTTATTTTATTGATTGATATTTTGCTACTTTAACTTTCTTTTATTTTTGTTATTTTTTGATGTTCATTAATATATGTGTGTAATCACCTTGTAGCGAAACAAATATTTTCATTTCATTTCAATTCAAAATATTTATTCATTTATTTTTTTATTTGAAAATAGCTCAGTCTATTTCTATTAACAAACTTCGATATAATTTCACGCTTTTGTTACTACAGTAGTTCCTGTTCCTTCTGATTTAAAGCGGAGCGCGTTTATTTTAGCAGAAAACTTTCCCACTACTTTAGGTAGTCCAACAACTGTCTCGGGTGGTCCAGTTACAAAATATCCCTTGTCCGGTCTATTTTAACTTAACAGCTGTCGCTAAACCGGTATTACTCGTTAATATTAACAACATTTTGTAATATAAACGTTTATATTTCAAAATATTTACCAATTAATTGTTTTCAATGGTCGCGTTGAAATGTACGTTTACATAGTCTTACAATATCTGCTTAACATATTAATTAAAGCAATCTTGTTAGTTTTGTACGATTAAATTGTATGTTGAATTGAGGTTATTATGTTATAAAGTCTAGATTGAGTCTCGTAATTTCCGCTGTATTGGTTAACGAGACAACGTTTTATAGCCTAGAAGTACCTTAAATGAGAAGATGAGAAAGAATCATAAGTTTACGGCATTATTTTCATTGATTCAGTTTATCCGAAACTTTTATATACCTAATAAATTTCCTCTGCATTTTTTATCTTAGTTGTAAGAATTAATTTTGCTTAAGTCAATTTTTGCAATGGAAACATAAAAAACTAGTATGAGAAAAATAAATACATTGTGAAAAGAAGTATTTTCTAGTTGATATGGTTCTGAGAACTGAAAGGCTGGGTAGGAACATCAAAGGCATAAAAAATAAATCTGGATGAGATGAACAAAATACTACTAGGGATAAGTGCCAGTAAAAAGTGAAAGGGCTTATATTAAAGATTAAATCAAAGGACACATATACCAATAAACATGACTTTTACAGAATACTTATATTCGTATAAAATTTGTAACTTTTGTTCAATTTTACACTATCGAATTGTTGCCTTTGTTGGCAGAGTTTTATAATATTAAATCATAACTACAAATACCAAGCGCGACAAGTTTTATAGGACATAAAAGTTAGGAACAAACACGAACACCAAAGAGGCAAACTTGAAAATTATGCAAAATCCGATAAACCCTTTTAAAGATATCGAATTGGGCCTCAAGTTAAAATAAAACAGTTATGCAAATGAGTGGCGAAATAAAACTCATTTTGCTAACAATCAAATAACGATATTGGATGAAATAAAAATTTTGTAAATGCCATTAATTGAGAGTCTGGTTTCTATCGAATCTCAAAGGGGCGAAGTTTTAATAAAATTTCAAATGCCTCGAGCGGTACAGACAGATTTGAGTCTTATATGCATCTTGTGTCAGAAGTTACTTGTTCGGTGTATCTTTCACTTCGATGAACGCCTTTGACTTCAGTATTCTATCTTTGAGGTTGGTTGTTATCTTCGATACTGTCTCGCGTTTGACGCTTAGACTTTGAGACTCACATTTTACTATTATACTTTCCGTGTTTCCTCTTTGAATAAAATTCATATTTCATGGCTTAAAAGTATCAAAATTATTTTTGCGTTCAAGAAAATATAAAGTAAGAATGTCATTGGTCAGGAAACTTCTTTAGTAACTTTATTTACGTTTACTTCTATCCTCCAACTAATTACAATTAACTCATAGGTTTACAGTAAATTTTCAAATTTCACTTCCGCGCTCAGGTTACAAAATAACGATCAGTAATCAAAATTCGAGCAATTAAAGCTTTCGCGAACTAAGTAAATATTAAGAGTTTTACTTTGTAAGCCATTTATGGCCCTTCTAAGGCTTAATTAACCCTCTTTGATGTTCAATCAGTAACTCGAATCCCAGTAATTGCGTCTAGTGAGATGTTTTGATAATTATATTCTTGAGCGAATTTGTATTTGAATTTTAGACCGTAAAGTATTCAAGTTTTTAACTTTTATTCGCTAAGTCAAAAAAAGATGGTTAGAATATTTGATTACTGTTTATTTTTTTAAGCATCTTTGTTTTTATATTCATACTAGCTGACCCAGCAAACGTTTTCATGCCAAACGCTATTAAAAAATGGAGATTCGTGGTATAAGGATGAAAATTTAGGGTTGTATGCATTTTTTAATTTAAAATCATAATAAATTAAAAAAATTGTCAAAAAGTTAAAAAATATATATTTAGCCGTGGGTCGCCCTTATCATTTGGGGGTGTAAAAATATATTTTAGCCGATTTTCAGACCTATTTGATATGCACACAAAATTTCATAAAAATCGGTCCAGCAGCTTCGAAGGAGTTTGGTAACAAACGCCGCGACACGAGAATTTTATATGTTAGAAAATAAAAAGTTTGTAATGTCAAGCTAGTTTTTATTTGACAGACAAAAATAGAAAACAAATTTACTCATAACTCATAACTCTCGTAAACTTTATTATAACCCCTATGTTTTTCTAATAACATAAAGGAAATAAGTAATGTAATTACGAAAGCTATTACAAACCGCATGTAATATAATTAAATAAACCAAGTCACTATTAGCGCTGCCAATTTCACACCCCCATTCATAATAATCCGCGGTCGCACAAAAACTTAATTAACCGAAATATATATGGATATAAACAAGTCTCTCCCTTCCCCCGTGGGACTTTGCGGTGATACTATTTCGTGTAATGACTCCAAAATGAGGATATACATCCCTGAAATACACTGTTGTCGACGTTCATATAAATTTACTGGATGTGTCATGCTAATTCTAATATATAAAATTCTCGTGTCGCAGTGTTTGTAGTTAAACTCCTCCGAAACGGCTTGACCGATTGTCATGAAATTTTGTGTGCATATTGGGTAGGTCTGAAAATCGGCTACCTCGAAGTTATAAGAGGGGGGGGGGGATTTTGGGGTTTTATAACATATATGCCAAAATAACGTTTGCGGGGTCAGCTAGTATTTCAATAGAATTGGTAATTACTATTAAAATTTAACGAAGCTTTAAAATCGTTATATGGAATAATATTCATATACGAAATACAAACATAATAATGTCCTATAAGCTAGATCATTATTTTAGCCTATCGCAGTCCACTTCTCGACTTAGGGCTCCCCAAGTACGCGCCAAACATTATGACGCGAACTTATAATTATGTTTTGCCGAATAAGCTTGATAGTGTGAATTAATTTACTTTGACACTACAAAATTTGTAATCAATTTTATTTTACAATACTATTATTATATACGCATAGGAATTTCAATGACAAGTATATTTCATTATTACAGCCTATACATTTGCGGGATGGTTATCCCGCCATTGGTCGGCTTCTTAAGTTCCAAGGTGGTTGTGGAACCTTGTTATCCCTTAGTCGCCTCTTACGACACCCACGGGAAGAGAGTGGGTGGCTAAATTCTTTAGTGCCGTAGCCACACAGCACAAGAACACGGGCACAGAAGACGGGCAGCAGCGTCTTCGGTGCGACAAAGCCAGCCCTGCAGTCACCAACCCGCCTGCCCAGCGTGGTGACTATGGGCAAAGCACATGAGCTCACGTTATTTTTGGCTTAAACTTGTGGAGGCCTATGTCCAGCAGTGGACTGTATATGCTGTAATGATGATTAACAAAACCTTTTGTTTATAAAGTTTTGATTAAATTTAACTCGGGACACATAATATAATATATATATATTCTCCTACATGGGGAAAGAGGCCTATGCCCAGTAGTGGGATATTAGAGGCTAAATCATTATATATACTCGTAATATAACGGATTGGTGCAGTAGTCCTTGTAAATAGCTATGTGTCTCCTATCATAAAGATACTAGACACATATTCTATGCCCGTTCATTGCAAATTTTTAAACCGTACAGCTGTTTTTCCTGATTCAAATGCAGGTATATGGCTGAAATCTCAACAAAGAAATTCATTCTAACCGCAGGCTTTAAATGTGGGATATATTATATTAATAGTCTGAGATGTTTATGTTATGCATGTTCTATCTAGCCGTCGAGTGTGAGGCATTTATTTATTAAAAAACGAGTTTGCTTTAGACCACACGACTGAAGTAAAACTTACAAAACGTAATTCTCTCTCTTTCTATCTTCACTGACTTATATCTTCCTCTCAACTTCCGTTAGCCTCGCCCGAGCATACTTGTCGTAACGCTCCCGTCACGCATTTACCAGCTTACTCCCAAAGTCAAGAATGCGTAAAGAGGTTTTACTTCAAAAAAAATCATCTAGGTCATCTTGGCATATCTATTAAGTGTATATCAAAGAAAGTGTACGGTACCCCACGGTAGATCCTTAATTCATACACATCACGTTTCCTGGGGAGGCGTGACAGCGATCCCGCGGATCGGGACAAAATGTATTCATCATTAAAGTATAGTCGCCATCTTTTCGTAACACGGAAATTGAATCTGACGTAAGGAAACTTCGATAATAATAACACAAGAAACGTTTTTAAGAGCAATTTTTTTTTTGAACAGCAAGATAAGGTTTTCTTTTGTTTTTGAAGTTTAGGCTAATTAAGATACCTATCAAAGGTTTTTTTTCGAAAACTAAGGGTTACCAACTTTGTTATTTATAAGTCTTTGATTGACAAAAAAAACTTTTTAAGAAAAATAATTTATATGCTTAAAAGAAGTCGTCTTTGTCAATGGCAAATGTAACACTAATTTAGTTGAGATCTGAAATTATACTGAAAAAATTAAGAATATAGAATTCTTTTAAACTTAACCTCAACACAGCAATATTTTTATACCAAACAGCTTAATAACTATAATATATTAAGATTAAACAATAACTTTAAGTTGTGTCGTCCTTGGGCATATAATTACTACGCGCGTTGCTACGCATTTTTTTTTTTGTACAAACTCAGAAACTTTTGTGAACTAACGCACAACAGTTTGCTGAAGATCATGACATGATCAAATGCATAGTTTTCGTTTCTATAAGGTCATACAGACAAAACAGACAAACATTCATTTTTATATATATAGATGTGGAAAAAAATTTTGAGTCGAAATTCGTCTGGGGGCGACTTAAAAGAAGTTAGCAGAAGCTATCATTTTCATCTCAACGCGTTTGTACCTTGTAATGTCACATCTGTCAGCTACATGTTATTAATTTTCATAGCATTTTTTTTCCTAATTTCAATTTACTTTTTACTACAAGGAAAATGCATTATCTTTTTTAATTAGCATTTTGATTCTAAGGAATCTTGTTGAAATTGGAAGTAAAATTTTGAGTTTATGTTCAATTAATTATAAGTTGAAAAAGTATATCCCCTGGATTGAGATTTAATCTAAACGAATTTGTTTCTTATTCTACGGAACAAATTAAGTCTTTAATTAAATTTGTTGGAATAAATCTAGTTCGATTTATCTGACCTACATTCTCTTGTGATATAGGATCTTGTACAGTGTAGTCACAATATTGTTTTTTTTATGCGACTAGGTCGGAAAACAGCCTACAAAGCCTACGTAAGTCTAGTACATAATTACCGTAGCGTAAAGGCGTCTGCAACACTAGAAGCGTCGCAAGCGCTTTGCTGACCCCACTCCCTAACCTCCTTAGGAGCTCTGGCCACTTTATTCGCCACAGGAACACAACACTACTTGAACAGTAATATTATTCATCACTTCAGCCTATCACAGTCTTCTTCTGGACATAGATTTCCCCAAGTTCCCCAAGCTCACGCCAAAAACGGCGTGAACTCATGCGTTTTGCCCATAGTCACTACGCTGGGCGGGCGTGTTGGTGACCGCTGGACTGGCTTTGTCGAACCGAAGACGCTGCTGCCCATCTTCGGCCTGTGTATTTCAAAGCTAGCAGTTAGATGGTTATCCCGCCATCCGTCGGCTTTTCAAGTTCCAAGTTGGTAGTGGAACTGTGTTATCCCCTAATCACCTCTTAAGACACCCACGGTAAGGTTTAATAATTCATAAGCAGACTTGATTCTCAAAAACTTAAAGTTACCCATAATTAATTTGTATATGAGGTATTTTATAAATATTTTTATAGTTCGTATTAATTACACCCAAGCCTTCATTTACAGCTTTTATATTTAAGTTTTGTAATTTTAATAAAGCATTAAAAACATTCGAGGTAAGATTCAAAATGTTTAAATGAAAAGTTGTTTAATTTTTATGAATATTAAAATACAGACGAACACAAATTTCATACATTTTAAATACGGTATATTTCTTATTTGAATTCTGCACGGAAATATTGCATGGCTTCAATAAAGTGAAAAATATTTCATTCATTTTATACATTCCATTTCCACACATTTATATGTTAATCGCGGCCTCCATAACTCTGAAACTACATACTCGACGCATTATGAAATGAGAAAATTTTTCATATACACATTACTACACTTTGTAGCACGCACTGATAACGTGTTTAGTCAAAGCGCGTCCGGTTTTTTCGACGGCAGCATTTATAATTATTATTTAATATAAATTTAAAAAAAAAAATCTGATGTTTCCAATTTTTCAAAAAACCACCTCGTTGGTGAAGGAAAACATCCCAAAGAAACATGTATGTTTTAGAGGAAACAACGTGACATCTGCATCCACCAAGTCGCAGTGAAGTAGATAGATTAAACTACGAGTACAATCTTTCACCTCGACAGGAAGGGGGCTTTCGTCTCAAAACAGAATAGGTTTTTAAAGTACAGTTATAAAATAAATAGAACTATGCTACAAAAAGCTTATAGATATATAACGTCAGTGAACTAAATTCAGTTCACTACTATGTATAATTTATTTTGCATAAATAAAATAAGATTTTAAATAAAGTGTTTTATTTTTAAATTATATAAAAAATAATCTACATTTTTATACATAGACGTTATAATTTTAGGTTTTTAAATAAATAATCGATAAGAAATAAAAACAATCAATCTTTTTTTTAAAGTTAATCTAGTGGATTTAACTGGAACAAACCGATTTTAACCAGTTTAAACCGATTAAGTAATATTACGTAATATGAAATTTTACCCGTTTGTGTATCTGTCGTGACTATGAAATGCGAACGCACCCTAATATTCCCATAATATGAATATTTGTCTCAATGAAAATGAAATTATTACGGGCACACTCCCCTGTGCTTGGGGAAAAAATTTATAGCTACAGTCAGCGAAAATTTTATACGCGAATTGTTGTTCTTTTTTAGTTATTAGTTAACAGAGCTTTTACACAAATTTTACATAAACAAAAAGCATACGAATTTTGAAACGAAAATGTTATCAATCCAAACTAGTATAATTTAATAATCTATAAAACTACTACTAAGTTTTAGTAAGAGTTACGTACATTTTCTTAAAACATAAGTTATGTATACAAATAAATAAAATTGTCTGTTTGTAATATTAAAATAACCTCTTTTTACTAAATTCATATGTATGTTTCCACGATACATATACTAAAATAACATTTTTTATAATTTTTTCTGTCTGTCTGTCAAATAGACAATTTGTTTGTTTGTTCCGGCTTATCTCTGAAACGGCTGGACCGATTTTGACGGGACTTTCAATAGCAGATAGCTAATGTAATAAGGAGTAACTTTTGTTTTCGATTTTTTTATAACTGCTATTTTATTAAATTCCACACGGACGAAGTCGCGGGCACAGCTAGTTTTTAATATATGTATAAACGATGGTTAAAGTTATCTTAATTGTTAGTGATAAGCGAAAAAAGGGAAAAAATGAAATACAATCTAAATCACTAAACTTTTTTATTGAATTATTTAAATAGGTTTTAAAAATTAAACAATATAAAAATACACAATGATTTCTCTCATTATAGGATTAAACGGGTCTGAAATTTAATTTGATTGTATTTGGTCTCATAGTTTTTTACAATTTAGTATCATTTTTCATATCTTTAAAATGCAGGCTTGTGAATACTCTTCTTAAGGAATTCAACAAAACTTGATTATTTTTCATTCAACGGCTCCCACTAGGATTTTCTCCTGTGTTAGGGGTCCGGAAACACTACAATGTACAAGCACAAACGTCCAGACCACGGCAAAAATCTGTATGGCCAAAGCAAATGTATGTCATGCGCGGGGATCGAACCCGCAACCGCCAGCACAACTGCCGTAAGTCAGGACTGTGACCGTTGCACTATCGTGTCATCAAATGTTAATAGAAATAAATAAATATCGGCTTTAGGCTATCGACAAGAGATAAATATTTGTACAAATATATCGTCCCGAGCGGGAGTCACCAGACTGACCGCTTACACGGCATACACCAGAGCTATGTGAAAAAAGAAGTTTTCACCAAGTGTACAAAATAGATTTTCTTTTCCAGTATCATTTATTAATAATCTTTTGACTTGTACATTAAGAGGATTTGTTTAACTCTGTTCATTAAATCTTCGGTTCTGCACACTGAACAAATATACTGAATATAATAGAGTTCCACGTTGTAATCCGTTTACATCAGATTCAACTAAGAACATAGTCATCAAGTATATAAGCGTGTTGCCTCACTCCCCAAATGAGAGCTGTTATTACACATCAGAACACTTAATATTATGCCTCTGGTTTTATTAGACCACAGACTAACAATAAAACAAACAATGAATACTATTTCGAACATTACATCTATTTTTTAAGTACTGACAAAATTAATCTGCGACATTATGCTTCATCTGGATAAATATGATGGCAAAATAAAATGACATGTTAAGTAGCATCCACGTAAATATTTCATAAGGGTTAAAATTCGTTGCCCGAATTTGATACACGATTCGCGATCTATGTCGCGTAAGGTAATTATGTAAGGAGCGGATGCCTTTCCCTCCTTTAATAAATGAGACTAATTAATCTAGAGTGGCGTCTGTCATGCTAAAGAACAGTCAGAACGCCCGTAGGCGCAACGTCAAGTAATTACTTTTGTAAAATCAACAATATGCTGAGGTAAGCTTCGTCCGTCACTAAAATGAACTGGGCCTATTCGTTATTTGTCACTTTTTAGATGCATCATTTCTAATTTGTTTCTAGTTAGCTTGATCTTAAACGTAATTTTCCGTTTCCTTCGTAATAAATCTCAAAGTCGTTGAGGGTGTTCATCAAGCGAACTATTATGAAATTATTTTTAGTGACTAACGAACATAAAAGACAGAACGTAATAAAAGTTCCGAAGCGAGTTAGAAATGATTTATAATAGAATCGATATATTTTAATAAACCAATTTGAAGATCTTCGTACTAAAATAAGCAAACGTAATCTTAAAATATTAATTTCCCGCTAAATTTCATAGTAGTCTAACGGTCAACAGAATGATATATGTATGTAACCTATGACCCACTAATTAATAGATATAATCAAAGAAAAAATTAGTACTGCAATGTTTTTTATTTTTAATATTGATTAATATGTTACTGAATCCATTCTAAACTGCAATTCAATTAAGTGATGACATCATAATAACACGTCATCTACTTCAATATACACAACGTGCAATAAAAACAAAAGTGGAGCAAGATAATTCAATAGAAACAATAGACGCTTTCAAAAACAATATTATAGACTATGATGTTACATCAAATTTCATAATACAAAAGTATAAGAAGATGTAAATATACCGTTGGTAAAAGAAAATAATGTTTTATGGCGTAATCGAAACTTAGCTTATATAATTTTTTTCTTTACTTAGTTTTAGTGATCTATACATAAAAGGTAGGAGACGAAAGATATGATAATAAAGTCACAGATTAAATTTTTCAATTTAAATATTACAAACTAATAATAATTTAATTCTTTGTAAGATATAAATATTATTAAGATCTTCGTCGTATCGTATCGTATTTAAAGTATTTTCAATAATTTTGTAATTATGCCCGCTTTTAACACCAAGTAGGCAAATACGGAACACAGGCAAGAACAAGAACAATGTACTTAGCCATTTTTTATTTTATATAAATTTAATGTTAGAAAGTTCGTAAATTGCCTATAATATTCCCTAACATCTTTATAATATCACAGATCATTTGTAGACTGCAAAGAAAGTCGCAGTTCACGTAACAAATGTCATTACGACGCAAAATTCGTATTAATCACTGTATTTTATATCGAATAATCTCGAATAATCGCTACAGCTCAAATTACAGCTTGCGAGACCGCCACGAAATACCGTTTGACAATGGAATGAATTATTCGATAATTGAAGAGGTTCTTTTTTATTCGAATGATTTTTTTCGAACTCTAGTAGATGAGTGAATATTATTGAATCTAAATTATTAATACTAAAATAAAATAATATTTAATGAAAAATTTCCGTTCATTTCCTAGTTGGATTTATGTTTGAATCCAGAATGTTTCTGTAAATTAACTATCTATGTTTTATAAATGCTATCAGAAAGGTTGGAACTTAACCCACCATGGTGCTCAACTGCGGGTCGACGGATATATACCCTGCTTTGAGTAAAGATCGCTATATATGTGTCTGTTAACAACATTTTTGCTGTCTGGTTAACAGATTTAAAAAAAAGACACAACATAGACTTATGTTTAATATCATATTTTTTTAGTTTTAATACATCAAAACCCGTTTTTGTACATTCATACAAAAATGAGTGCAATTAACATGCAAAACACCAGTTCAATTGTAAAACTAACTCCGAATAAACAAAGTATAGATAGATTTGAACGGGGATTGAATTTTTAACTTTTAATTTATATGACGTTGCCGAGTGAGATTTATCGCGTAACCTATTTAAATCACTTTATTGCTTGAAGCTCCGCGATAGAGACAATAAATCCAGCGCACTTGCCGTGCGCGTGAGTAATCGTAAATTTTTCCTCGCAGAATAGCTGACTGGGCTTGTTTGCGAATTTTCGCAGAACAAAGAGTATGCTTGAAAGTGCTTCATACCTTACGTTTATGAAATTTAAGGATTTTTATGTTTGGATTTTAAAATCTCTGACGAGCTTGTCGTATTCTTGACCTTTGAAATATGCAAGTTTTTTTTTATGATATTTTTTTCTAATATTTCAAGAAATATCTCTTTTAGAACACTTAAAAAAGTAGTCAGTATGAAAATTTACCTAAAAATGTATTTTGTATATACTTGCTTTTGTCATTCAGAGGCTGAATTTCTTTCATCATATTTAAAACTATGAGCAAAATACATCCACTAAGCAGTAACCCATTGTTAAATAACGTTGATTAACATTATCTAACTACTGTGTGGCTACGGTACTCAAGAATATAGCCACCCCCTCTCTTCCCGTGGGTGTCGTAAGAACTCTAGTAGATGAGTGAATATTATTGAATCTGAATTAGTAATACTACATAGAATTTTTTCATTCATTTTTTAGTTGGATTTATGTTTGAATCCAGAATGTTTCTGGAAATTAACTATGTATGTTTTATAAATGTTATCAGAAAGGTTGAAACTTAACCCACCATGGTGCTCAACTGCGGGTCGATGGATATATTCCCTGCTATGAGTAACGATCGCTATAATGTGTCTATGATAACAAAATTTTTGTTATCTGGTTAACAGATTAAAAAAAAAGACACAACATAGACTTATGTTTAATATCACTTTTTTTTTAATTTTATTTATTTATTTATTTCATTTGGACAAACAGTAGTTGCTACATTATAATTTTCACATAAAAACTATAGGTACTACAATTAAGATTAAATGCGCAACATTTTAAGTTGTCACAACATGCACTAAAAAATGTAACACTAGTATTATTAAAATATTATATCTTCAAATTGAAATACAGATGAGTATAATTAAAAATAGATTTAGTAAGTTAAAAAAAAAAAAAAACAAACATAAACAGCAAACACAAAAATCACTTATAATTAATTAATCCCTCAGCAATCCCAAGACAACTTTTTTGAAGGCAGGTAATTTATCATTAAAAACATCCACTTTCTCACATATACTATTATATATCTTCGATATACGGGATATGGCAGAGAATTTTTTTAGGTTAGTTCTGGCATACGGCTGATGCAATAAACCCGAGTTTATATGCCCGCGTCGAGGCAGATAACGTGGAACATGTAATTGAAACGAACTCAAGAGGGCAGGACAATTAAGTTTATTTCTTAGTATTTTGTAAAGAAATATTATGTCGTGCAGCTTTCTGCGTGTCGATAGGCCGTCCATTTTGAAATGATTTAGTCTATCGACATATGAATGAAGGCGCTTATGTAATCCACCCGAAAAGGCAATGTGTTTTAGAAACCGTTTCTGAATACGTTCTATTCTTATTTCGTGTACATTATAATGTGGTGACCAAACTACAGAACAGTATTCCATCTGACTCCGTACATAAGTGTTATAGATAGCAATTTTTGTGGTTGGCTTGCAAAATAGTTTACTATTACGAATGATAAAGCCTAACATTTTAGAAGCTTTAGTAATTATATAATTCATGTGAGGTATAAACGACAATTTTGAATCAAAAATGACCCCTAAATCCCGGATC
This sequence comes from Melitaea cinxia, assembly GCF_905220565.1. NCBI lineage: Eukaryota > Metazoa > Arthropoda > Insecta > Lepidoptera > Nymphalidae > Melitaea > Melitaea cinxia. Next base: position 4,708,732 of record NC_059405.1, on the reverse strand, counting down.
TCCGACCTTTGTTGCAATAAAGTTCCGTCAATATGGTATTGATTTTTTATTATATTATGGTTGCGCGTAAAAGAGATACTGTAACACTTACTAGTGTTTAATGACATTTTGTTAGCTATGCACCAATTTCCTATAGAATCGAGGTCCACTTGGAACATATCGTTATCATTAGTACATGTTATAGTCTTGCATAGTTTTAAATCATCTGCAAAGAGGTACGCACTGCTATATTTAATACAAGAAGTTAAATCATTGATAAATAAGTTAAACAGCCAGGGACCTAAATGTGAACCCTGTGGAACTCCAGATATGACTGAATATGTCTTAGATTGAAAGCCCTTAACCACAACATATTGCGTTCTACCTGATAAATAAGATTGGAACCATTTTAGTAGAGTACCGCATATACCATACAATTCTAACTTTGCCAGCAACAATTTGTGAGAAACTCTATCGAATGCTTTAGCAAAGTCCATGTAGACAGCATTTATTTGGATGCCTTTATCAACTGCGCTAACCAAATTATTATGATAGGCGACTAAATTTGTGGTAGTAGAACGTGATTGGACAAAGCCATGTTGTTCATTAACAAAAATCTGATTAGTATGACTTTTTAAGTAGGGATAAACTAAAGCTTCGAATGACTTGGCAAATACAGATAAAATTGAAATAGGTCTGTAACTAGATATACTATCTTTAAGGCCATTTTTAAAAACAGGAACTACCTTTGCTGATTTCCAAATGTTAGGGAATGTACCAGTCAACAAGGATTTCTCAATAATAAGAAACAAAGGTACGCTTAAAGACAATGCACATCTTGAAACAAAATATGGCGGAATTCCATCTGGTCCTGCCCCTTTGTGTACGTCAAGCCCCTTCAAATATTTTGCTACGCTATATTGCGTAATATGAACTTTTCCAAAGCTATTAAAATCACTAATGCCTTTGATATAGGGAATAGAATGGTCTAAAGAAGTAGCAAAAGTAGAAGCGAAAAAAGATGCAAATAGGTTACATATCTCTGTTCCATCAGACACACTTATATTGTTTAAGGTCATAGTTTGAGGTAGTTGGACTACGTTACTTCGTTTATCTTTCAGGTAAGTATAAAAATATTTAGGGTTTATATTAATGCTATCCTCAACTCTACTAACGTAATTATTATAGCAAAGTGTAGCCATCTTTTTACATCTGTTGTTTAAAATTCGTAAAGATATTTCATCTAAAGGATTTTTAAAAACCCTATATTTGTGGAGTAACTTGTTCTTTTCCTTTATTATTTTAATTAATTTTTTATCGAACCAGGGTGGATGTTTGGTTATACTAGTCTTACCTTGAGGTACATATTTATCAATTATATCCTTTAAAACAATATAAAATATCGATACCATATTATCTACGTTTTTACATTGTGAAAATTTAATGTTCCAATCAATTTTACTTAATTCTAATTCAATTTCAGCGTATTTAGCCTTATAAAAATTGTGCCGTAAACTATTGTTAATTCTTAATGACTTACTTTCAATGAATTCCAAAACAATGTTCAGGGGAATGTGATGTGGATCCATATTTACTAGCACATCCACAGACGGTCTGACGGTTACACCCACCATGTTGCTCAGAACCAAGTCCAAAATCCTATTATAGCTATTAGTGACGTTGTTATGCTGTTTGAGATTGCAGAGTGATACAAAATCTATCATCAATTGAGCTAATGAAGAACCATGACAGATTGCAGAATTATCATGATTCATATCAGTCAAATCAGGCCAAGAAATAAAGCCCAAATTAAAATCACCCACCAAGCACACATTTTCTACAATATCGGAAACGTGGGTAAAATTATCTATAAAATGTTCAAGGATATTTCTATTTAGAGGAGGAGGAAGATAGACAGCGCAAAAATGTATATATTTCTTTGGACTAATTTCTACCTTAACAAAAATATCTTCACAATCACTTTCTCCTTCTCTATACCGAGTTGAGTAGAATTTGTTGGATACTGCTATTAGTACACCCCCACCATCTTTATTCGCATGAAAACCAGTGCTTTCGCGGTCTCTCCTGTAGACTGTAAAGCGACTGTCGAATATTTCAGAATCGTAAATTTTGCTGTTCAGCCACGTCTCCGACAAGACAATGATATCATAATCAACACACGCAATACTAGAAATAAAGTCATGAGTCTTGGTACGTAGACCTCTAACATTTTGATAATATATATTTAAATTATTGAATTTAGAAACTATATCTACATAAATAAAGCTTCACAATAAAATATAAGTAAAGGAGTTTAAGTATTCGTATCTATTTAATCCTATCTAATGTTTCTTGGTTTTTAATGTATATAAATTCGCTATCCTCTCCTTTGCGTAAAAAAACTCGACCTTGCTTTACCCAAACAAACTTGAATCCTTTTTCTTTGGCAACCTGTCGAGCAGCTGCATGTAGTTTTTTATTTATAGGCGATAGGTGCTCAGTGACATAAATCGGTGTCTTATTCCCACCTATACCCAAGTGGCTAGTATTAATTTTATCGCTGGGGTTTGCCTTATTATAATTTATAGTTTTCGCTAACAGATTATCACGTAGTCTAGGTGTGGCAAGTTTAACAATGATTGAGCGAGGTCTCTTATTGTCATTGTTGGCCTTCGCCACACGAGTGCAGTGATGAATGTCTGATTCCTTTATTTCGCATGATACTATTTTAGACAGTTGCGTTATGATTGATGGAAGGTTTTCATGCCTGTGCTCGGGTACACATTGTATCTCTAGATTATTGGATCGATTGTGCTGTTCTATTACTTGAAGTCTTATTTGCATATCATGTACACAATTATTCAGTTGAGTGTTCTCCTTCTGCAGCTTACTCAAACTTTCCTGGTACTTAGCAATATTAGACTTGTTAGTCTCATAATTCTCGTTCAGAAATTCAACGCTACTCTCAAGTGCAAATACTTCTTCTTTTATGGACTGAGGTTCATTTCTCACTAACTGTTTTAGTGTTTGATGCAGTTCCTGTGACAAAGCTTGTCTCATAGATGTGAGTTCTTCCCTAATAATTACTCTCACATCATCTTTTGTAATCAGAGACGGTGGCTGATCTAAACTTGAGTATTCGTTTATTACAGAATCTTCAGCCCGGGACTTTTTGCGATATGTAACATTAACATTGTCTGGATGAGAATCAATATTGTCCCTCGATTTAATCGGGGAATCATTGCTACGTACAGGTGTATTTGTATTATCCATTTTAGGCTGTTTTGCACGGCACCCGTGACATTTCCATTTATTTTTTTGATCGATGCCCATAGTCAGGAAGCGTTTATCAGACGTTTTTTTTTTTTTTTTTTTTTTATTTTAATACATTAAAACGCGTTTTTGGACATTCATACAAAAATGAGTGTAATTAACATGCAAAACACCAGTTCAATTGTAAAACTAACTCCGAATAAACAAAGTATAGATAGATTTGAACGGGGATTGAATTTTTAACTTTTAATTTATATGACGTTGCCGAGTGAGATTTATCGCGTAACCTATTTAAATCACTTTATTGCTTGAAGCTCCGCGATAGAGACAATAAATCCAGCGCACTTGCCGTGCGCGTGAGTAATCGTAAATTTTTCCTCGCAGAATAGCTGACTGGGCTTGTTTGCGAATTTTCGCAGAACAAAGAGTATGCTTGAAAGTGCTTCATACCTTACGTTTATGAAATTTAAGGATTTTTATGTTTGGATTTTAAAATCTCTGACGAGCTTGTCGTATTCTTGACCTTTGAAATATGCAAGTTTTTTTTTATGATATTTTTTTCTAATATTTCAAGAAATATCTCTTTTAGAACACTTAAAAAAGTAGTCAGTATGAAAATTTACCTAAAAATGTATTTTGTATATACTTGCTTTTGTCATTCAGAGGCTGAATTTCTTTCATCATATTTAAAACTATGAGCAAAATACATCCACTAAGCAGTAACCCATTGTTAAATAACGTTGATTAACATTATCTAACTACTGTGTGGCTACGGTACTCAAGAATATAGCCACCCCCTCTCTTCCCGTGGGTGTCGTAAGAGGCGACTAAGGGATAACACAGTTCCACAGCTACCACCTAGGAACTAAAAAAGCCGACCGGTGGCGGGATAACCATCCAACTGCTGGCTTTGAAATACACAGGCCGAAGACGGGCAGCAGCGTCTTCGGTGCGACAAAGCCAGTACTGCGGTCACCAACCCGCCTGCCCAGCGTGGTGACTATGGGCAAAACACATGAGTTCACGTTATTTTTGGCGTGAACTTGTGGAGGCTTATGTCCAGCAGTGGACTGTATAGGCTGTAATGATGAACATTATCTAACACCATAACATTTAAACTTTTTTTTAAATATAACTAGACCGGAAAACTAGCGTACGGCTCACTTGATGGTAAGCAATTACTGTAGCTTATAGACGTCTGCAGCACCAGAAGCATCGCAAGCGCGTTGCCGACCCTATCTCCCATACCCCAGCAGCTCTGGTCACCTTACTCACCAACAAGAACACAGCACTGTTTGCAAGCAATATTATTTAGCTGTGATCTTTTGTAAGGTCGAGGTAAATGCCCCAGTCGGACTGCTCCATATTTTGAGCAAGAAAATTTCTAATCTTTCAAAAATATCATTATTTTATTTTATTCATGCTATCACCTACCGGGAACGAGCAGTGAACCTTTATTTCCTCAACGCATTCTGTAACAACGTGTAATCTAACGACGCATATTTGAATGTTGTTGTTATTATGTTAATAACCATGCTATATAAGTTAGCTTCACACTATAAAAATCACGCAATATAAGTATCTAAGCCGATAAACATAATTAAATGAATATAAGTAGACAAGACAATTTTAAAGCAGCGCCATCTATGAGATTTTCTGTAGATATGAGATGGAAAGAAGAAACGGGTAAATGAATATTATTTTAAAAGGTATAATCGTAGGTATTTTTGGTGCTGTTAGCGTCCACGCAGACGACGACGTCGCGGGCAGCAGCTAGTCTATAATAAAAAGAAATTTTCATGTTAGATTTTAATAATCTTTTCCTATATTTTTATTAAAAATCATCCTATTATTATTAAATGGGAGCAGATTGTCGCGCGTTAAAAAAATAATCTAGAGAGAAATTAAATTTCTAACACGACAAACTAAAAATAAATAAAAAACTAACTATAATTCAATACAAAAGAAAATAGCAATTACGCTCCAAAATAAATTAGTAACTTTATATATATGTACGATTTTATTTTTGTGTTACCCACAATTAGGAATTCTAAACATTTTTGAATATCATATCAAAAATTGACCGCTCCAGCGGGATTCGAACCCGCGTCTTCGACATACCGTGTCGACGCTCTAGCCAATTAAGCTATGGAACGATATACCCGCTAGAGCGAAACTTTTGATATGATGATTTTTACTTTCGGTTTAAGCGAACCGTGGCGCCGTCTATAGTGAGTTCTTTACAGAGACCCGTAACTATTCAAAGTTTCATATTACAATGAAAATCTTTGACAGGAGACGACACCATGCTATTTTTAATATGTACGATTTTATTTTTGTGTTACCCACAATTAGGAATTCTAAACATTTTTGAATATCATATCAAAAATTGACCGCTCCAGCGGGATTCGAACCCGCGTCTTCGACATACCGTGTCGACGCTCTAGCCAATTAAGCTATGGAACGATATACCCGCTAGAGCGAAACTTTTGATATGATGATTTTTACTTTCGACTATACTATCGACTTTACTATAGACGGCGCCACGGTTCGCTTAAACCGAAAGTAAAAATCATCATATCAAAAGTTTCGCTCTAGCGGGTATATCGTTCCATAGCTTAATTGGCTAGAGCGTCGACACGGTATGTCGAAGACGCGGGTTCGAATCCCGCTGGAGCGGTCAATTTTTGATATGATATTCAAAAATGTTTAGAACTTTATATATGTTACAAGATCAAAAAATAATTTTAAAAGTATCGAAACCCACACTATGTTCAAAACACGAGGAATGAGTTTTTATTATCCCCACACATACATACAAAGATCCCTTCCGAACGAATTCATTGCTCTGTGTCGCACACTATATTCGAAGCAGTTTATCCTGCGGCTAAGCATGCACTATCGCGGAATTTGTTTTAAGGGTCACGAGTTGGATGCGCTTGTGTAAAAACCTTTAGGCTTTTTTGATGATAAGTCATAGTAAAATTATTATATTTCTTTTCCATTTTTAATTATATTACACGCTTAAAACTATTTTGACATTATTATTTTAAATAGTCTAATAAGTTCCCAAATTAGCTCAAATAAAAATTAATTGATCATAATTATTAAATTTTATAACTTTCCATATATGTAACATTGTATACGAATACAACGTACAGTTTTTTTTTTCTACAGACACGAATTATATTCCCTTAAATTGTATAAAAAAACATGTTCATAACATAATAAGTAGTATTTTAATAAAAAACGTCATAATTCAACATTATTTTCACCGATCGTGAGTCTTAAAAATTACATAATTTAACACCGTGCATTTTTCGACGCACTTTAAACGTCAGCAAAATACTCAAATATAATTACTATTCTTTCCACAGTGCCAATAAACAGCGGTTGCATCCCAGTAGTTTGAAACAATGGAAAAATCTTTTCACTTACTAGCCCTTAACCATCCAATTAGACGCGCCTTCGAGTGAAACTCAAAACAAATAGTGGGTTCCTCCGATACAGCACGTTAAAATTCACTAAAAAGGCGAGGTGTTAGTGTAAGCGTTTTTAATTATCATTTTCTTAATATTTTATAATTCTAGATTTACTCATTAAGCTTAGTATAACTGCTGGATTATTTTATACATAGCTTTATATTAAGATAATCTCAATTATAAATAGGAAGCCAATAGTTATTTCATTGAACAATGCTACCCACGTTGAGTCATCCGTGACGATTGCGTCAACAACACCGTCAAAATATCAGAAATTTCAAAACGAAAATAGTGGTAATCGCTGTTCAGAGTTATGAATTAATCGACAGCTTTTATCTGAAACTTTCTAAAACTATTAAAATTTAACATTTATATCCATAGGCATCACTTTTCATCTATACAAATAAATAAAATTAGAGTGTCTGTTTGTAATTTTAAAACAACCGCTTTTTACTAAATGCACACGGTAAATATACCAAAATAAAATTATTTTTAATTTTTGTCTGTCTGTATATCTGTTTGTTCCAGCTAATCTCTGCAAATGCTGACCGATTTTGATGGGACTTTCACTGGCAGATAGCTGATATAGTAAGGAGTAACTTAGACTACATTTAATTTAGAAATTTGTTTATTTTATAACTCGGCGAACTGAACAGTGACTTTTTTTATAAATGTCACGAGGACGAAGCTAGTCATCAATACGATTACTAAACACTCTTTGAAAAGTGAGTGCTGTCTACTCTCCTTTAACTATTTAACTTACAACGTTATTATTATTTCCCTAGTATTACTATCATTTATATTGGAACGCAACCTTTTTAGTATTTCCTTTTAATTTTTTATCTATCATATTTTTTTTACTGCTTTCCGCTCACTGTTAAACCTCCAAATAAGTTTATTGTAATTAGTGCTTTTTATTATTACATTCACACAGTTTCTCTGCAATTACAAATACTTTGGAACATAGAAGATTACTTAAAAATTAATATTGACGGTTTGCTATTTAATGAATTACGTAACACTATAATCGCTATCATTATAAACCCACACAACTGTGAGTTTACACGTGCACGAAGTCCTGACTCGTCTTGAAATACATTACCAATTAAACTCGACACCCCCGCCTTCCTTTACTTTTCACCTCGCACTGAATTCGCTTGTAGTAATTTTAATTTGTACTAAAAAACTCATAAATAATAAAAATAATAAATAAAAATAATTTCTCTCACCCATACTATACTTAAAATAGAAAAATTAAATTTAATAACAATACAAAAAAGGTGGGGGCAAACAATGAATTATTTAATTCAAATTTTGAGTTTGTGTACACTATGTCCGCACGTGTTAGAATGTAAGAAAATGGGAATGAGACGATAGAAAATAACACAAAAACTTAACATTATTATGATGTGAAATGTGTGAGTTACTTATTTTAATAGCAATCATTTTGTTTTTTAATATTTTATATTATATTCTACACATCCTTTATAATTTGAATCGTCAACCTTACACTGACAACTGATGAACAGGCATTATTCAGGAAATGCCATAACTTGACAATATATACTTACCGTAACCAGTATACGTTATATTTTACTGTATTGTAAATATAGTCACTTAGACTAAGCTATTGATATTTAAAAAAAAAAAATAGTGTATATAAACAATGAAAAATTAGAGAGCATCTAAGGCTTCAATCATAAGAAACTCTTTTATCAGCGTGATGGGTGAAATGGGTTATGCTTAATGATGGCTATCAGGAATTTATGATAACAACCGGACCGGTAGCTTAACGTGCTCTCCAAGGCACGATGGAGAGACCCATAAGGACATACATCGCAACCGGAAAGCAATATTTGTACAAATACAAATATCCATTTCGAGTGGGAATCGAACCAGCAAAACGCCGATATTTTGTCGGTACAAACACCACTTCACAAGAGCGGCTGTTGTATTTGTATGTTAGAAGATAACTGTTATAGAAGTAAACCTCAGATCATAATCGGTATCGTTTTTCAATAAATTCAATATACATTTTTTTATATATAAATTGAAAAGATAGATCTTAAAGCATAAATATGAAATGTATTTATCTCAAGAGATATTCTCATAATACTACGTAGAAAACTCTTTATCATAACGCCATCTCTTAGGTGTATGAAAATTCTTTCGAAAAATAGACTACACACATGTTCTTTATTGCTATTATATTTTTAAATACATTTTATGCTTACAGTCATAGTTTGCATTAGTTTTCGTATTCAAACATCAAATTTCAAACAAAAATATTCTGACATACACATATTTTATACATACAGTATAATTACAGAAAATCAAAGCGCGTTACTTCTTCTATTTTAACGACGAGACTGTTGAAATTTCGAATTGTTCGAATCATTGCTTTTTTCATTCCAATAAGGGTTGAAGTGTAAAAAGAAGGTGGAGGTACGGGTAGCGAAACAGTAGTGATTTTGGCTGCCTCATTTTTCACACAGTAAATCAGCCAAAAATATCAGCAAAATTACCATATTAATATATCGGTTTATAATTATATAAGTTTGTAAAATTTTAGCTTAGTCAATATATATATATATATTTCGCATATAGGTACCTACAGTCAAAATTATAACTCTAGTAACAATAAAGACTACATACAATACCTTGTAAGCATAAAAAAAGTTATAGACCAATTTGTCAGAAGATACTAAGAGACACTTTTTTAAAGAGACATAGCAAGACATATCCTGCTCAAAATCTGGAGTAGCCTGACTGGGGACCTTACAGAAGATCATAGCTATACTATAACTATATACAATTCTCAAGTCAGTGTTTTGTTTCTGTTGTGTGTAAGGTGACCAGAACTCCCGGGCGGAGAGGGCGTACGCTTGTTTGCCAATCGAGTTAAGTTCAGAACTAATATACAAATATTTAATGTCAAACTTTAATAACTTAGTAATTCTATGAAGAGTTCACATAAAATTAATATGACATTTTTTTCTACAACAGTATATCTTATGAACTGTCAAAACAAATTGCGGAATTCTCCCCGCGGGGTCAACGACCCACCTACATATCACCCTTCACGATTCGCTCCCACCCATTTCCCTAATGTAACACGACCTATGATAAAAGATCCATCCTTATAATAATAGCACATTGTTGAGATCTTATGGATATTTTTCGTAGTAATGCTGTTACTTGATAGTAACGCGATATAAATAAATAAAACTAGGTTTTTCTTTAATTTAAAAGAGTTAAGGAAATATTGAGTTTGACGAATGGAGACTAATGTCTATTGTAAACTTTTTGTCTATCGTTTGATTGTTTTTAATGGTTTTCTGTGATGTTATATAAATTGCATCCACTGCTTTACATTAATAGATCTTCCTAAGAGCGCATCAAATAAATCAATTGTCCACAATCCTTATCCAACCTCCACTATTACATAAATGCTATAAGCGAAATCGTAAGAAGTTGCCTTTTTTAAGCTAAGCTAAAGCTAATGCTTGTCATGTAGTCTTATTTAAATTTGATCGATATCTGAAGACTACTTTTTTGAGTAATCTTTGATAACGCGTATTTACTTGTTTTTTATTTTTTGTATTATAACTCATAACTTTTTACTGGGTGCACCGATTTGGATGTTTCTTTTATAAATCAAAAGCTAATACTTGCCAAGTGGTTTTATTTAAATATGATCGAGATATAACGCCTCAGCCCGTAATATCCCACTACTGGGCATAGGCCTCTTTCCCCACGTAGGAGAAGGATCAGAGCTTAATCCACCACGCTGCTCCAATGCGGGTTGGCGGATATATTACCTACTATGAGTAACGATCGCTATCAGGTGTACATGATAACAACCGGGACCGACGGCTTAACGTGCTCTCCGAGGCACGGTGGGGAGACCCACTAGGACTGCACAAACACCCAGACCACGGCAAACACCTGTATGGCCAATACAAATGTTTGTCATGTGCGGGGATCGAACCCGCAACCGCCAGCGCAACAGATATAATCCATGGCTGTAACCGTTGCGCCAACGCGGCGATCGAGATATAATGAACACTTTTTTGAGTAATCTTTGTTGACGCGTATTTATGAGACGGCGCAACACCACGCCACGCCAACACCATCTCTCTGACATCATTAAAACTACTTGAGTAAAGAATCGATCCAAGGAAGTATCTACTATAACGTAGTGAGCCGTATTATCAATTAGAGTAGCAGTTTTTTTTTTTTTATAAATAATCTTGATGATTCTTGTTTTAATTGAAAGCGGATGCTTGTCTTGTGTCCCATTTTATGGAGATCTGATGACTACTTATTGAGTAATCTTTGATAGCACGTATTTACTTGACTATTATTACGCCTACTTATGTTATATTACTTATGAATTTAATTGAAGTCGGTTTTTACTTTTTCGTTTGCGGGCAAACACAATTATTGGTTTTTAATTGAACAAGAAGACTTATTCTATTGTTTTTTTTTTTTAATATCTTCAACTTAAACATTAAATATAAATACAGTTATATAATACCTTAAGTTATTTTATAACTTCTTTGAAATTCATTTAAAATTGTAAAATTGCTTTACAAATATTATTATTCAAAATACAAATTTAGTGATTCTCAGAATACAAAACTAAGAAATATAACTAAATTTAAATTTCTCTCTAGCTTCTGTATTATTTCTGATCCTAGAATTATAACTATACCTTAGACATTCTGACTTTCAAACTTACAAGGATAACAATAAATTTTAATTAAATAAATAAAATTGGAGTCTCTGCTTGTAATATTAAAATAACCGCTTTTTACCAAATGCTTATTGATGTATATACGGTACATACATATACCAAAATATTTTTTTTACAATTTGTGTCTGTCTGTCTCTCCGTCTGTTTATTCCGGCTAATCTCTAAAACATCTGGATTGATTTTGAAGGGAATTTCACCGGCAGATACCTGATGTAGTAGAGTAACTTAGGCTACTTTTATTTTAGAAATGTATTTCTTTTATAACTCTGCGAACTGAACAATAACTTTTTTGTTAAATATCACGCGGAGGAAGACGCGGGCACATCTAGTATCACATTTAATTAATATAAAACAATACAAACACATATATGAACCTAAAAATAAATCGCTAAATATGCTACCTACAACGCGCAAAACTCGATAAAAACTGGACCAATTTGTCTAATATTTATAAAGCTTTTTTTTACGTTGAATATTCCTACGGAAAGAGAAATTAAGAAAATTGAAAAATTTCAGAAAACATAACGCATGTGACATTCAGGTATGTGACAGTTTGTAAGACAAGACAACTCAGGATCAGTTGGCAAAAAAATATTGAACAAATTAAATGGAAAATATAATTTAATTTAATTTCAATCTGAAAACTTTTGTTTAATTTTCATTTTTAACTAATTTATTATATTTAAACAAACTTACGACGTAGATCCGATGCCTGAACAAGGCTTGGTTTTTATTTTATTTTTTTAAATTGGAACAACTTTTTCAACACTTCCATAAATCTTTTACATTTTCTTTGCAGCATTTTCTTGGTATAATGCTGTAGTCAGCTGATTACTATAAGAGGACCAGGTTCCAAATTGCCATCCAACTGTCGTATAATTTGCGAACTAGTCACAATTTGGAATGGAATATTTTTCCTCCAACTGCTTTTATCGCTTTTAAAGATGTTTTTAATAAAAGTAATTTATTACTTCTTATGTATTTTATATTGTACTTTTAAAAAAGTACGATATAACAAATATTTAGTCCACAAAAGTTTGTAAATTGTTACTTAAATATAAGTATATTCATATGTTTATCTGGAACTATGACTTCTTCATAATTAAATTACCTCGTTGATTTATAATTTAAATTATCGTTAATAATTAAGATATTTTGTTTTCAGTAGAAGTTCTTCTCGTTATCTTTAATAACTTTTGTAGCATAATTTTCTCTATAGTGGCTATACAGGCAGTCGGTGTAGTAAATGTGCAATGTCACTATTGCTGGACAAAGACATAATTTCCTGTTAAGGCGATGGATTAAAGTTTATTCCTTTACTTTGCTCTCTGTGTGTGTGTGTTAAAGGTATATGTATATATATATATATATCTATATCTATATGTTTATAATACATGAAGCAAATATGTATTATTAATAAGTGAAGCAAAAACTTTGTACACCTTTTTAAAAAAAAATGCTGGGCAGAGGAGTGAGCACAATAATTTTACTAAGGTCATATACCTAAAACTACATATGTAAAATCTATCTCGTATATAGGTACTCTTAATAACCAGAAAACAGAAAAAGTGTGTATCTATTTATGTTCACACGTAAGAAGTTACACTTCATTGGCTAGCTATCTTCACGTTTCTAACTTCATCTTCGTTGACTACCTAACTTTAGGATGTCGGTTTTTGTAACGATGTTCGCGCGCATCGTAAAAAATTACTCCTATCATTTTTCCCTTAAACGCCAAAAGAAGTAGGTATATCTTCTGTAAGAAAAGCAATATGAATTGGGATGCACAAAATCATTAGCCTAATGTTTATAACGCGTAAGTCGTAACATTAGACTGTCAAATAAAAATTTTATACGCCATACCGTAATGTTTCTAAGCCTTATGCACATAATACAATAAAAGTAATGTTTTCTAGATATTGTCAAATGCGTCTCGCATACAATGTTACGCTTTACGATCGCTTTTAACGGCACATATAATGTTTTATTTCTTTCTCATGTTATGGTCTTCACTTTGTCATATTTTTGTTTTGATTTAGATGGTATGATTCTATGAGTGTATTAATGTGTGTACTATGGAAAGAATTTCGATTTTATATTATGCTTTTTATATAGTATTCGTCCATTATGGATTAGACGATTTTGGTTGTTCCGTTTTCCTCCGTTAAAATATATCCTATCCTACTTAGTGATCATGCAGAACTTTCTTAGTGAAATTTTGAAATCGGTCGATTATTATTATTATTATTTTCATTTTATTCGTTCAAAAATAATAAAGAAACAAAAGATCAAATCCTTTCTCTTTACTATGTAAGTGTTGATGGCTTGTTGTCACAGTAAGCCTACACTGGTCCATGCACTTGTGATTATGGGCTTAATTCCAGCACATCATATGAAGGTTTCTTGCTCGATGCTCAATAAAGCGGAAACATACATGGCAGTTTATCGTGTTCTATGAAATAAATAAAAAAAAATCTAAAACTGCAAATATTTTAGTAAAGTTTTAAGTATTCATAGATCCATGGTATTAGATAAGAATAACTAATGGTATCTATTTTGTGATGTATTTTACGAAGTGGATATAAAATCTTTTTGTCTGTCGCGTCGATTTCATCGAAAACAATAAAAGTAGTCTGTTTGTAATAAACATAAAACAGTATATCGTTCAGTTTGACATTTTATAGTGTGTTGCAAAACTTTTCGAGAACGTTATACTCGTATATTTACAAAACGAGAGACAAACACGTCATTTTATTTAAATTTTACCGATACATATATGTAAAAATGTTTATACAGTTACTATATAAAATATTAAGATTTGGTTATTAAATAATTATCTGCATGTTGATTATAATAAAATAAAAAAGGCTTCACTCACACTCAATGGACCCACTACGAACTAAATCCTGTTCCTCAACATATGTTAAATTACTTTTTCCGCCTGGCAACATACAACACACAAGAACATATGCTCATATCAAGGTAAAAATCTCTAAGGGTTATACAAATAGGTATTTATTATTTCAACCAATATCTATCAATATCTATACTGACCCAACGCATCCTCAAATAAAAAAAAAAAACATTAATAAAATCTATAACAATAATAGTTATACCACGACAAAATTAAAACACACTTAACAATATACAAAGATGTATTCGATACCGATACTCGATAATGTCTACTTAATACGACCGTATAATTAAACTTCTAATAGCAGACAAGATATTATTCTCAAACCACCGTACGTGACGCTGTTTATCTAGGCCTCGTTTTAATTGAACATTCAGCCACTTGACCGCTATTACAGTTAGCTTGTGAAACGTGCAATTTTAGATGTACAAAGCCATACTAGTTTATGGGGAGGAGAGGTGTCAGTTTTAATTTAATCGTGCTATTTCTATACCGATTTTAATTTGTCGCATACATAAAATGGTTACGTAATTACTAGGGTTAGTTTTACAATGTGTTTAAGAGCTTGTTCTAAAGTTGGGATTAACGTTTATCAGATTTATAAATTACAAAATAGACTAACTTATCCCATTCCTCCTGAATTATGTTATAAATATTGTGAAATTCGATGATGAAATAGAAAATTACATCATAAAGTTTTATTCGTCGGATACCTTCATAGGTCAGCTCAGCGGCAAACGGTAAAGCAGGCCCTAAGTATTTATTTATGTGCATAGTTTTCCCAAAGATCAATTACGTTAAATTAAAATCAAGTTAAAGAAGAGTCAATAAAATCTATCATTAAAAACCACTATAGCATATGTGTATATTTTTATGCGATAAACTTATGCATTAATTTAAGATATGAAATTTTATTGTTTGATAAGATAATAGAAATTATAATTTATTAATTTTTTTTTGAATGCTGACCTTAAGACGAACACAAAACAAAATTACTCAAATAAGCTGTCACAACAAAATGGCACAGGCGCATTGCGCGATTGAACACGTGATAATAAAATAATTTGACTTTTCAACAGCCAGTATTAACTGAGCTCTCAATACCTTGAATACTAACCTCTGTCTGTATCATTTTAAGCCCGTCTCAGATTCACGAGTAAGGGCAACGTGTGAGGGTACTCTGTCTCCATTCGAACCGAGCTATTTTTATTCGCATACGATATTCAATAACTATTCATCTATTATAAAGTTTATTTTTCCGTGTACAGTTTTGGTTGTAGGTTTTAAACTACCTTACACGTCGTTCGCTTTTTTTTAATTATCATCCGTCAATACTCAGTGCAATCATTAATCAATAAGTCAAAAAGATTGATGGATGGGTCAGTAAAATCAATTCGGCTCTGATGATGTGTTTTGCTCAGTAATTTGACACTAAACACAGTCGACGTAGGCTTTAAATTGATGTCTTGCTGTTCCCCGAGTTTTAGTTATATTAAAAGTAAGGACTATCATTACTCGGAAAGCCTTTAACTAAACTAAATATAGGTTTCAAAATACCTTCCCGCTAAATGACTTTTACTTAGAACAAAGGCTTTTAAGCTAACGAGATCGTTCGTGAAACTTAGATCCTTACTAACAAGAAACGGCACCAAAACCTATAGGTATTGTATGTTTTTATCGCTTTGTATTTTTTATAGATTACTATTATAATGAAGATTACATCTTTAGAGGCTTATAAAGGCAAACGCTATCTCACACAGTACGCTCAATGGTAATAAAACGCAAGGCGTAAATTGGACATCAGGCATTACATTATTCAAATTAAAATCACCATTTAAAAGAGGTAATGTGACACCGCATCAGTCGTAACAATCCACGGTTATCAGCATTCAAATCTCGACATTTGTGAATGGTCAATGGTACAATGAAGCCCTAAATAACGTCTGTGGACGTCGGCGCGGCGCCGCATAGGACGGTCAGGGCGAACCGCACGTACCCGAGGACTGACGGACAATGCAGTCAGGATGACTGCTCACCGCTGGACTGGCTCGCATCCGCGTTTGAGGGTTATTCGAGTGTGAAAATGATAAACCTGTTTTTATAGTCGCCCTGAATTGAATTATTTGTAGTCAATGGCGATAGATTAATTATTTTAATGAACGAAATAAACTTTTCAGACTGGTTTTAATTTTTACTATATTTTAAACAAATTTGGACGCCGCGTTGGCGCAACGGTCACAGCCATGGATTGTACCTGTTGCGCTGGTGGCTGCGGGTTCGATTCCCGCATATGACAAACATTTGTGTTTGCCGTGGTCTGGGTGTTTACGCAGTCCTGTGGGACTCCCCACCGTGCCTCGGAGAGCAAGTTAAGCCGTCGGTCCCGGTTGTTATCATGTATACCTGATAGCGATCGTTACTCATAGTAGGGAATATATCCGCCAACCCGCAGTAGATTAAGCTCTGATCCTTCTCCTATATGGGAAAAGAGGCCTATGCCCAGAAGTGGGATATTACAGGCTGAAGCGTAAACAAATTTAGACCAGTATAACTGACATTTACATAGACTTATAACATTTTTTGCTCAAATCTCTAAAGTTTAGTTTACATAAGCTTGTTATTATTTCCTGTAAATATTTTGTTTATTTTTTTTTTACTTTTCGACATGTCAGCAATGGACTAACTATCGTTTTCGGTACTCATCCCCAATGAAACCAAAAACATAATCCTTTTATTAATTTTTTTTAACTTAAAATAGATATTTAAATAATTTTAATTAGTAATTTATAAACACTTATTTGTTCCACTTTGCTACGAATAAATTAATTAATTATATATTGCTGAAAATGTGATCAGAATAAGATAATAGAATATTACCTCTTTCTCCCTACTCGCATATTGATTAATAACGATTAAAAATTGTAATTCTCGTAGATATCTATGTTTAGTATTATTACGTGTGTAATACCGGAAAAAACAAGATATCAATTTTACATAATTTTAAGTGGTCCGTAGTTAAAGGATATAGTAATCCTGTCTATTTATATCTCCTTCAATCATAAGAATATGTACCTAAGATTTAAATAAATTTGACAAAATTTATTTCAATATTTCCACTGTAATAACAATGAATGAAAAAAAAAAACTACAAGGAAAACAAGTCTATCAGTGTCTAATATCTATTATTTTTTAACCTAAAAATAAATATGTAAATACCAGTTGTAAGAAATCTTCGTGTGGGAGACTGTACTCACGCGACCTTAACACGTTATTACATACCATTAAAATATTACACACATATTTTAAAAACATTTTGTGATTCGAAATGTATTCGATCCCTACTGTATAGAGTAAGAAGATACTTATTTTTTTCTATCGACACACGTTTTCTCTATTTTCCGTTAGACGCTAATAGGCTGTAATTTAATGTTAAGCGGTTCATATATTATATGTTTTGTGACATAAATCCCGTAGGTGTTGTCCAGAGTATTTTATTTCGAATTTAACGAACGAAAGACGGCGAATGGACCTTTTCGGTACTTTATACGATGTCTCTTGACTTTGATATTATCGTTTCTTAAAATCATTAATTTTTTTATCATATCCATTTTAAGTACTTTCCGAAGAAGCCATAACAATTATTTAAATTAACTTCCAGTGATAACTTTATTATATTTATTTCTCTTAATTTAAACGAATTTGTCGGAACGGATTTTACGAATTTTTAAGTCGTTAATAGCATTTCCTACAATTTATAGTAGTGTATGAATTATTGCCCTAGTGTTTAGGAATTTTTTTTAGTTTTAGGTATTTTATGATACCTTTAAAAGTATGCGAAAACTCGTAGATTAACAGGATGTATCCGGATTCAAATAATTTTGAAGTAGTTTTTTTTTGTTGTTTATCTATTTGTTTCGTGTGTTAAAAAAATCCTAGTTTCATCTTAATAGCCTTATTTATTGATAATTTAAAAATAAAACTTTTAGTAACATTGGGATCAAAGTAATTGATTTAGAATTTCTTTCTTTGGTACAATACTCTTTCTAGTGTATTGGAAATATATTCAAAATAATAAATATACTCTTAAAGACGTTTATTAGAAAAATTGTCCGAGATTGCTAAACACTAGATCGGAGCTTAATGAAATGAAATCTACTCGTATATACATAATGCTTAACAAACACTCGCGATTAATTACTTTATTGACATCGTTTTTTTCTAATTTATGAAGTTACTTAAAATATTTTACTTAATACTTAAATATAAAACCATGTTTCAATTGTATGCTTCTATTCGGGGGTGTCTACTAAAAAAAACACTTAAATATACATATACAAAATATATTATTCTCGAATACAACTTGGTTATAGATAATTTCTGTTCAAGTCGATTTAGTCTCTATCTTATACTGTTAATACGTTCAATATCAATTGTAAATGATTATGGACAGTACGTCTCCTACATACGCCATTTCTCCATTGCCTTAATTGACACATCTGACGTGGATAACACGCGGTAACGTAATAAGTTATTTAAGGCATTGCTATACAAAACATCGCGAAGGATTGATTGATGAACCCCAGTTTATATCACTTTAAAGACGAAATAAGTTTATTTTACCATAACGAGTATAAGGCATAATATGCCAATTATTAATTACGTCGATATTAACATATATTAAATTATTTAACTTTATTATAAAATTAAAAACAGTACGTGGAGCTAAAGGTGAGGCTTCTCTACTTGTTAACTTTAAGAATTACAAGAAACAGACTTATTAAGGTAGATACATGAAGCGAAAAAAAAACATTAGTGTTATAATAAAAATCAATAAAAAATAACTTTAAGTATAGATGAAAATATAGGTATTACTAATAGTCGTATTATAAATAATTATGTTTGTCCGTTATGCTTATCGAAAAACAAGCAAAACGAATTTTAATTAATCGCTAAAACCTTTGAGTTTGTTTCAAATATTTAATGATCTTAAAATTTTAAAACTTCTTTTAATTATAATAGTAATGTTTCCAGTAAAAGTTTTTCGCTTCTATTCATTCTTCTCGTGATTAAACTATGTAGTATAATTTTGCAAAAGATGTTAACAAAAAAATGTGATTCTATGATTATACTTTCATTTTGTTTTGTTTTTAAACAAACAGTTTAATTTTAAAATCTTATTCTTGAAGTCAAATAAATAAAATGACATCTCAATTAAAATATAAAACAAAATAGTATACAAAAAAAAATTATATCTTTCTCGAGACTTTAATTCCCTGCTATTATATTTTTATCACAAAACTTTGCTTTACAAATTATTATTCTTAACAAATGAATAGTTTCATAGAGCAGCTGGATGGTAGGCAAAGCTAGTAACAAGAAAATGTCAGGCAACAATGCAAGACCCTAACGTCGCGACGTGGACCGTGATTGCACCCGTCTCGACACCCTGAGATATTAGACTTGTACTGTCTCTGCACTTGTTGTGCTACACAGAATTATACTAACTAGATGCGTTTTCAAAATTAACTGTCAAAACACTGCTTTATAATGTCGATACTCAGAATTTAATGGAAAGCTTCATACTAAATATCAGAACGCAGAACTGAACCCGAAATGATACTTATCTTAAAAACAATACTTAGAGTATTATATTTTTATTTATTTTACATTTTTCATTGTTTTAATTTTACAAGTTAAAATGGGCATGCTTCTGTACTAATAAGTACAAATTAAGAACACACAAATTGTAATTACTTCTAAACGTTAAATAAATTAAAATGGAAATGTGCTACCGAAGTACAAAGCAGTTACTTTATAATTTAGAAGCCCGAAGAAACAGAAAATATGTTGTTTTTCGTTTTATATATTACCATAAAGAAGTAATTCCGTTAATTATATATCCACGTAAATAAGTTTTAACTTCATATTGTCTCTCGACTCTTTGCAGGTTATTAATGTAGTTTTAAAATGTGCACTCGAAAAGACTCCAAGTTAAAATCGCGTTTAAAGCTTGTCTTTGTGCGTTTGACGTCACCATTTAACCCGGTATGAAAAATTTCTCAAGAATTAAGATAATAAAAAGTACTTCCGCAGGATCCCTTGCACGGATTTTGAAAACCATATTATATATTATATTATATCTATAAAATAAAATTTTCTTTTCTATTATATTTTATTTACATATAGTTGGATGACAATCGCTCTGGTATAGACGTGCGTGTAGGGGCCTAAAACACCGATGGTTTACGATTCGATTCCCACTGGGTGTGGATATTTTTATTTGTACAAATTTTCTTTCCACTTTGGATGTCGGTTCTTGTGGGTCTTCTTACTGTGCCTCGGACAGCACGTTAAACTATCGATCCCGGTTGTTATCATATACATCAGATGGCAATCGTTACTCACAGTAGGCAATATATCCGCCATAACTCCGATCCTTCTCTTCCATAAAGAAAGAGACATATACCCAGTAGTCGGATGTTTTAGGTTGAATCGACCGATCAAGTTGGATGACAAAATAAACTACGGTTCTGTGTAATAAATTTCCATTACCGTCAGTGGTTACGGATTCGGTTGTCACCGAGAGCTTGAGAAATTATAAGAAATTATAAGCAAAGACATTTGTCTTTATAATTTCTTTTATAGTTTAGCACTTCGAAAAAAACATAAATAAGTTGAAGTTAGAATGAACATGAATTGTTATATATGTTACGCTCTACGGATGTTTTACTGTGACCACATCGCGTTGTGAGCTATTTTTCCGCTCAATGAGCGTTTTCGATCTTTGAGCGTAACATATTATATATCTAATATTAATAACTCTTAGTAGGGAAATATTCCGTCCACCTGCTGTAGAGCTGCGTGCTTGGTTAAGCTTTAATTCTTCCACTATGTAGAAAAAGAAGAGGCCTTCGCTCAAAAGTAGAAAATTTTTAGACTGTTTAATTAAAATATAATATTTATAATCAAAACAGTATGTAGGTACGTACACAACCGTTTTGTGGGGGCACGCTCAACCAAATTGTACTTCTTAAGATAAACTTAGTTATTTGGAATGTTTTCTTCATTTTAAGTTCATATTATTGCAATGAATAGTAAATAATTGTATAACTAATAATAATACGTAAACGTTCAAATCTGTTCAACATTTGTATGTGTCAAATACATTAAAAAGATTACGTAATAAAATGAATAAAAATAAGCGAAGTCAAAGTAATTAAACCATTACTAACCAAAATACTACTATTTGTTTGTTTTTTACTAATGTTGTATTCTTACATGTATTATCAACCTATTTTATTACAAAAAAAGTAAAATGTTAAAAATATTTATCGTCAATGAATGATATCTATTAAAAATCGAAAAATGTATCAGTTCAAAGTTTTTGAAATAAATAAGGTCATAATTAGCGTACCTATAAAAGATAAGTCTGTTAATTTAACGAGAAGCATTAAAGTAATGATAAACTCGACTCGAATCATTAATTATACTCGAACGTTTCTTCCGACTTTTTCCCTTAAGTAAAATTTATGTGCAAATATTTTGAAAGTCTATACATTAGTTAATGAATGCAGCTCCTCGCAATGTGTACGCAGCGTCTTTTACGTCCTTATTCAGTTTTTTTTTTAATTATAACTCTTTATAATTTAATACGTCTATATTAGCGCCCCTCCCGGTTTTTTTTTATATTTGTGGCTATTTTGTTGCTAATAGTATAGTGCCAAAGCGTTTAAATATGGTAAAAATTAAAAAAAAAATGGGAAAAAGAATCAATCATCTTGTTCTATCTTAGATATCAACCCACTGGAAAAAATAGATAATATATCGATCATGGTCTTATAATAATAACTTATTTTCATTCACATAGTAAAACAGTACATAATATATATATATACAAATAAATGTAAATAAAGTTAACGAGCGATAGCTGGAGCCTAATATAGGGCTGCCTTTCAAGTCTCCCTGTCCCACCCGAAGATAGTAATTGTTTTATTAATTCCGTACAATACTTTCTAAATGTAAACAGGGTTGACCAATTCTCATGAAATTTTGTGTGCATATTGGTTAGGTCTGAGAATCGAACAACATCAATTTTTCAAACCCCTAAGTTATGGGGGGGGGGGATTAAGGGGGTTTATAACATATACGGCAAAACAACGTTTGCGGGGTCAGCTAGTAAGTATATATTCTCATTAAATATATACCCGTAGATTATTAAAGAAAAATCTCCATCAATTTCTTTTTATTTAATTTTGCATACTAGTAAATAATACTATTATATGCTTTAGTACTATGTACGATATAGTATACCTGTATACATCTGTGTCATAACGAGACAGTCTTGTCATCATGATTTCGATTCCTAACTATTATAAAAACTTTTTGTCACGTATCATACATATTTTAATTTAATATACTCATAGTTTTTTTTTTTTTTTTTTTGTGTGTTCGGTCTTCTGACAAAAAAGTAAAATGTCACTAGTATATAAAAATAAGTAGGTACATCGAGCGGGTAGGAATAGTCAAATATTTTTTTCTGTCATGGGATATTTTTTCCGAACTAAAATATCAATCTACATCAATGATATTTTGTGTTCATTACTTATTTCCGCCATAATAACGTTTCGTATTCTCAAAAAAAAAAATCTTATTTCCTAAGATGTCGTTTATTCGAATACAAACTTGTCACTGTGTATTTTATTTAATAGTTTGTCATTTCTGTTTCCGAGAATTTCTAACAGTTATGTCAAAATTATATTTTCAAGGATATATTGCGGTTAAGTGTGTGTGCTGTGTGGCTACGGCACTAAAGAATTTAGCCACCCCCTCTCTTCCCGTGGGTGTCGTAAGAGGCGACTAAGGGATAACAAGGTTCCACAACCACCTTGGAACTTAAGAAGCCGACCGATGGCGGGATAACCATCCAACTGCTGGCTTTGAAATACACAGGCCGAAGATGGGCAGCAGCGTCTTCGGTGCGACAAAGCCAGTACTGCGGTCACCAACCCGCCTGCCCAGCGTGGTGACTATGGGTAAAACACATGAGTTCACGTTATTTTTGGCGTAAACTTGTGGAGGCCTATGTCCAGCAGTGGACTGTATAGGCTGTAATGATGATTGCGGTTAAGTGACTTGAGAATATTTCAGCATCGAATAGTCACTCTGATATATAATTTTAAAAGTTATAGAAATTTAAAATTTATTGATTATTGGTATATTTTTATTTCGATTTTAAATATCCAGAAAAGTCAAGTATTTATACACATAATATATTACTTATCGTAAAGGGAAAACCAAAAACAGAGAGAAAATCTTTCTTCTTTCCAGAAAAATGAAGATTTAAAAAGTTGGGTCCATATCTGACTTTTAATTTTTTTTTGTGCAATCATAGTACACAGAATTATAATTCACAGAAATATCATAGAATGCGTATATAGCCTAAGGCTATATTTCATTTCAATAATAGAAATTCTTATAGAAAAAAAAAATGAAAAACTGTCACATCGATGCAATTTAAAGAAATATATAAAATATAATGGCCCGAATGCCTCTACACTCGAGAATAAGGGTGCGGTTATAATGGATGGCAATGAGACTGTCACTTGACGCACCCTTGCAATATTATACAGCCTCCTTCCATCCGAGATAATTCGTTCTTGTTCGAGTATACTGATGATCCTGTATAGATTATTGTTGTATTATATCCTCAAGGTATTCCTTTGAACCTTGTATAATATGTAACGAATTATTCATTACATAAAAAGACTCAACCGGGAAATCATTATTTTGATGATGAATAAAACTTGGGTTCTACTTTATAGTTGTAAGTGGGTGTATTCTTTTAAGCCTTACCAGTATAATAGAAAAGAACAATATATCCAAATTTATTAAATTATAAACAAATTCATCTATTCGGGAAATTAAATTCACAAAATTTGCTTAGTAGTTGACTGAATTGATTTTACTGAACTTTTTATAAATTATTGAGTAGTTAGTTACTTTAAAAACGTAGTCGCGTTTGTAAAAAAAATAAAAAATAATAATAATAGCGTTCTTAATAAAAAATAATATAAATATTTAAATTCGGGTTGTTTGGAAGAAATAGCTAACTAGCCAATAAGACCGCCTATTGTACTACACATTCTTAAGTTGTCTGTATTATTATAATATTGTATTTGCATATTGTGGTGTACAATAAAAAGTAAAAAAAATAAAATAAAATGAATAAAAAAAAAAAACAATAATATGAAAACAAAAGCCAAAATAAAGGTAAAGTTAGTAAGTTACTTCTAAATAATCATAACAAACAGGCAGCCTTGGATAAGTTACTAAATTACAAAAATATATACCTAATCAGTGAAATCTCGTACTTCCTTTTCAGTCATACCCATTATAAAGTTAATAAATAGGCGTTATAAAGTAAGTATAATACGTCAGTAAGTAACGCCGCCCCTCTATTAAGCCCAGCTTCGAGTAAGCCAGGCTTATTTTTCAACGTCATTAGCTTCATAATAACGTATAATAATTCATTGTTTGCGATACTACGATAATGTTTTAGAACTTGGTAATATTAATTTAATGTTTTATGAAGAATAACGTACCTCTAGGATTTTACTGATATGTAAGGGTATGTTTGTAAATTATCAAAATTAACAAAATAAACAAATTCAAAAATTAATTTATTCAAGTAGCACACAGTACACAAAGCACTTTGATTTAAAATCCTAGCTTAGCTAAGGCTAAAAAATCTTGTCAACGTATTAACACCACGACTGAAACAAAAAGTATAAAATTTTATCTGTCCGTCAGTAAAATTAGAATATAATATGGAATGAACAGAATATATAATATAATATAGAAGACAGTGACGAAATCTTTGCGATCAATCAATATTATGTATTAGAAATAAGGCATTTTGTATATCCACACACTGACACAAATTCAGGCGAACTTGGACAGCAGCAGGTTTTAGAATTAAATATTACTACATTATAGCACGTTGTAAGGCAACTGTTTCCTTCATAAATAATATTTTTTTAAGTTACACGATATTGTTCTAAGAATTTATGAGAACGTTCCGTTGATGTTGATATATCGTTACGTATTATAATACAAAGCATAAAAACGTTAAAGCCCTGCAAGAGGGGTCAGTTTTATTAGATTTATACGGAATCTCTATTACCATGGAAGACATTCTTTTTCATTAAGCGCGTCCAGTGTCCACGCTTGGCGTCGTCGCGTCGTATCATATATTTATACGTGTGAAGTGGACGTTTCACACTATAGGCATTTAAGCTTTTCAATACAATTTCAGAGATATTTGACAGTCAATGTAAAACCTACCCTTTTTAAACTGCGGACTTTTCACACGGACTGATTTGTATCACTTTTCAAAGTGTAATAAAACAAAAAGTGAATGTGATACGTTCATTGTTAAGTAACTTGTGTGAAAAAATAAAACCATGTACAAAAAAAAAAATAACATTTTAATCAATAAAAAGTAATAAGCTACTACAATTCGTATGTTTAATAATGACTGATTCGTTACATATCATCCGTTATTTAATTACCACGCAATAATGTGAGTAAAAACAATTCTTACATAAAACTCACGCAGATATATAATTTCTTAAACTACGTTGTAGCATTTAAGGTATTTAATTAAAAGTAGAGTTAAAAATTAAAATTTTGCCTCTGTTAGAGTAACACATTGACATCGCTCTGATGTAGACGTTCAACCACCATGTTATAGGCACTCACACATCGGTGATTGTGGGATGGATGTTTGTATTTGTATAAATATTTCTTGATCTGATCGTGATGGATAAGGATAGCGGAATACGGGGATGTTTGGCGCGAACTTTGGAAGGCCTAGGCCTCCAGTGACTGTGACAGGCTGAAGTACAATATTTCTTTCCGGTCTGTTGTGGGTTTGCCCACTGAGCTTCGGAGAGCAAGTTAAGCCGTCGGTCTCGGTTATTATCATAGACACCTGATAACGATTGTTACTCATAGCAGGCGAATATGTCCGCCAACTCGCAGTAGAGCAGTGAGCCGATCCTTCTCCTATATGAAGAAAGAGGCCTATGCCCAGCAGTGGGATGCTACAGGCTATATCGTGATTAGAGTAACAATAATGTGTCTGATAGGGATGCATAGCCTTTGATATCTTGCAAGTACCTAAGCGAAAAATTGTTTACACAAAAGAAGCTAACAAAAAATAAATTTTATTACACAATTTAAATCAATTTTGAAAGACTAATTATTTCCAATACCGTATTTTTATTTCTACTTTTTCACTCAAATTTTAATTTTCCTTATTAGTCGTTACCTAATTCTTTATTCCACAAAAGTATCTAACACCAAACAATTATCACATTTAAACATATTTTCATGTTATAATTTTCCAATACAATAAAATTTAAAATCATCTATTTCTCTCATTCACACGCCGAAAGAAAGAGTCACATTTAAACAAATTTTCAAGTTATAATTTTCCAATACAATAAAATTTAAAATCATCTATCTCTCTCATTCACAAGCCAAAAGAAAGAGAGACATCCTAATCAATTCTACTTTTCAATCAACCAGATACCGTCTGACTGCTAACTTCCCGTCTTAGATGTGTCGCGTCGAAAGCGTAGGAATTAATGGCACTAATAAAATAAATGTGTTACATTCGTTTACAGATCTCCGTATTTATGTCTCATTTAAGGCGACATATACTTTTACAGCTAGCAGTAAAGCGTCGCATGTGGTGATACGTTGTATCTAAGGAAAATTTTTATGTCACATTTTATACATGAGCACATAATGTAATTATATTTCTGTCTTTTTTTTTCTCTCAAAAAATACAGTTCAAATATTTTTTTAATGTGGCAAAGTGTATAAAAAATTAAAACTAAAAGTATAATTTTGTAAGTTAAAAAAGTATCGAATGTCACATTTTTTTTTTAAAGTTTAAAAGAAAATATTCACCAGATACGTTTCAAAGGAAGTTGTTTTATAAAGACGATTAATAGTTTCAATAAAATCAAAAGCACATATATACTCAACTACAATTATTAAATAATTATCTATAGCATCGCTTTCCCTATACGAATATTACTTATGTGATAAATTCCCTTATACTAATAATGAAAAATTATGTAAATACTGTGTAGTTTATTTTAAGAGGTAGGGTCTCATAGAAAAACTACTTTGTTCAGGACATAGACAACGAACTACAAAATTGACAAGAAGCCGAGTAATGAGGATAAATATTAGCAGATTTGATCTCAAAACATTGCAAACAAGAAGTAAAAACACGGGGGACGTCTACTTTAATACATTTATATAATTTAATTTCCAACAAAATTCGAATATTGCTTTTAGGCTTCCACTTTTAATTAAATTATGCAAAAAATATAACCTTAAAAAAATAACGAATTCAGTAAATTATTTTCTTCAACATTCGCAAAAGATCTTCCTCGCAGACTCAAGAATTTTCATGCATACATTTGCAAGCAAAATTCAATTCGAGGAGACTGAGCTTTGGTTAAACTGTAGTTCGAGTTCTTACTTCACCTATTTTTTATCGTTTAGTCAATCTTTTCAACGGACATTTAAAAGATATCTTGAACTATTCAGCATCTTATGTTTTAGTTCGTATTAAATTGAATTAAATAAGAATTAGTATGGCGTGGATTTGAATCAAATGGATATATTTGATATCATATTTATACAAAATGTTTTTGAAATCATTCTTCATTTATTAATTAACAATTAATTATTTACAAACTTTCTACTTTAAGATTGTCAAAAACATCGCGTAACAACACAATTTTTTTATTCAAAGCCAGTAAAAAGACAAAAGTGATGAAATTGTTTCTCTAAAATAATTTCTTTCAGAGACAAGTCCACCTTTGCCATAACCTTACTATTATTTTATATTTCTATTTGTATTTTTGAGTGCAATAAACTATATTAATAAAATAATTTTACTGGGGAAGGGCAAAGCAGGAACTAGCTTGCTCAAAATCTCGAGGAGCCCGACTGTGAAGTACCTAACACACGTGACGTGATTTTTCTCTGATCGCAAATAAATTCTGATTACAAAAGTTCTAGATAAAATTTGAACTATCATAAAAATAGAATCCCAATAATAATAAAAACAGTAGAAGTATTTTTACAAAAAAAAAATGTCCACTAGAAAGAGCAAGACTTCTCAATGATTTATAGTGAACAATTAGCGCGATTTAAGAGAATCACGTAGCCATTAGAAAGCGAAATCATCTTTTGCTGCAGTCGTAAATATTTCGTTGGACGCAACAGCCGAATAGAATAGAAATAACAACTACATATTATATAAACAGTACAGAATTAAACTAGAAGTAGATACTATAACTTTACATATTTTGGCTATGATAGACATTATATGATAGCTATAATGACAACTGTTCTGGTGTAGTGTGTATAGTCACTATAACACCGGTAGTCGTGATTTCGATAAATATTATTTAAAATATTTTTTTCTCGAGGTAGAATTATTTTAAATATTTTTTTCTAGGCAAGTTCTTGTTGATTTTTCCGTCTCACCTCTGAAAGCGTGCAAAACAGTCGGTCCCAGTTACATCGTGGTAACTGGTAGCCAAAGGAATTCTTTGGCGGATTAAGCTCTGATTTTTCTTCTATATTCTATATTTATGTATCTTAGCCATTAGCCTACCAGTGGAACGCTTAAGACTGATTCAGTTAATTTCACAGATTATAAAGAAAGGCATTAAAATAATTGTCTGTAAAACAAATTATTAAGAGTCATAAAAACGTAGTTGTGAATAGAAAATATTCTTTCATATTAAATGCTATATAAATGTATAGAACAATTAAATAGTAACTGGAAATTCGCATGTTCAAATGTGCATGACACCATTACTTGCATGTTTTAAAGGTTAGACGGAACTAATACAGCAATGCGTTTTACAAGTCTTAGAATTTTCACCCAAAATATATTACTATAAATTTCATATGAATGTATACATAACATGTACTTTTTCATAACATGAATCAAAGCTATTTTCCAATGAAAAGACAGACAATATAACAGACAATATAAAAGTTCAAATTTGACACAATACGGTATATGAATTACATATAAACAGATTTAAAATTAATTAACAATTGTTTTGATCAGATGTGTGTTTAATAACATATTTCAATAATTTAAAATCAAGTCTATATTCACGCTTACGCTTCAGCTTGTAATATCCCACTATTGGGCATAGGCCTCTTTCCCCATGTAGGAGAAGGATCAAGGCTTAATCCACTACGCTGCTCCAATGCGGGTTGGCGGATATATTCCCTACTACGAGTAACGATCGCTATCAGGTGTACATGATAACAACCGAGACCGACGGCTTAACGTACTCTCCGAGGCACGGTGGGGAGACCCATAAGAACTGCACAAACACGCAGACCACAGCAAACACCTGTATGGCCAATACAAATGTTTGTCATGTTTGCGGATCGAACCCGCAACCGCCAACGCAACAGGTACAATCCAATGGCTGTAACGGTTGCGCCAACGCGGCGTCTATATTTATCTTTTGTTAAAATATAATTTATATATTAAATATAATGATAACAATATGTTCCTAAACTAAACATGTACTGTTGTAAGAACTTCGTACGTTTTAACGATGAATCGAAAGGGAGAGCGAGTGAAGATGAAATGTCAACATATTAAGAGCCGACGAGACGGGAACGAGACGACTAAAACAATCTGAGTACGAGTTTTATCTCCTTAAATTTGTAAAAATCTGATTTATAAACAATAAGCTATTAAAAATAAAAAAGAATGTTAACACTAAAATTTTACAAAACTAAAAATAATAATAAATATTAAAATGCTTCAGGAACCGTTTTCAAAGTTTGTTGACAATGTAATGATTGTAATTTCTAACAAAATTAACATACGAGTAGATACTTTTTAGTAAATTCACTTTGCATTAACCACGCTTTTACTTTTGTTAATAAAACTTTAACGTAAACTATCTAAATTATTGAAATGAGTTAACAAAATCTTCACTGACCCTAATTGCCATTTCAAAATTATCGTAATCACCTCATGTGAATTAAATGGCTCATGGCCTACCTCTGGTATTGACATTATTTCTGATGTTTCGAAGACGACGTAAGAAGTAAATATTCTTAATGTGCACTGTCACGAACAGTGCTTAGACAATTTGCTTTCACATTCATTTTCGTTGACTACGGATGTAATTTTTTTATTTGACAAATGTTAGTGAGGATTTCGTATATTTGTTCTTAGAAGTAGATGTTCATTGACATGAAAAAATATAAAAGTTATCGCTAAAGCATGTGTATTTTTTTTCGGTAAATTGATAAGCTTATAGTATTATTAGCACGACGATTTGCGTTGGTTAAGGCTCTTTATTTATATCATTTCCCAGTGGTGGAAAAATTACAAACTGTTTAATTATTAATATCAGATTACCTTCCAGAAAACATTCAGAGTTGTCATATAGAATTATATCATCACCCACCAATATCTGAAGTTTGTAGTAGTTATTCACATGCTTTTTACTACTGGAATATTTCGACTTCATCTACTCATATTTTTTAATTATGTACCTACTGGAACAACGTGAAATCCCCCATTTTTGATCTATTGTCTTTTTCCTATGACACTGTTTATCTGACTATAATTTCCATCTTTATTCAACACTAACACCAAACCTTGTAAAGTATGTTACTAATGATGCTTAACAGTAAATAGTTCTATACAAAGACATGTCGTAATCACGTAATGAAATATCGAAACAGACAACAGAATTCAATGAGGTAGCGTGTGAAAGCACAGATCTCATTATTATCGTACAAACCAATCTTCTCACTGTTATATAGTCGGAAGTAATAATTTACGTAATATAATAATTAAATTTGTTTTTTTAAAGAAATTGTGTTATTGTGTTTACTTACTTGGAATGTACCACGTTTAAGTAAGCACGGTGTTGGACATCGGGAAGGACGGACAGAGAACTTGAAAAAGGTGGCGATAAGGGTTGGATATGGACTGCTTAGGATCGGCATGCTTACATTATTAAATACTTCTGTACAAAGGGTATGTCAATACTACTGAAATGGATTACGTTTAGTTAGTAGTTACATTTATGTACATTTATTTATGACTAGCTGCTGCCCGCGACGTCGTCTGCGTGAACGCTATACAGCACCAAAAATACCTACGATTGTACCTTTTAAAATAACATTCATTTACCCGTTTCTTCTTTATTTATACACTTATATTCATTAATTATGTTTATCGCCTTAGTTCCTTATATTGCCCTTATATTTTTATGGTGTGAAGCTAGTTTATATAGCATGGTTATTAACATAATAATAACAACAACATTCAAATATGCGTCGTTAGATTACACGTTGTTACAGAATGCGTTAAGGAAATAAAGGTCCACTGCTCGTTCCCGGTAGGTGATAGCATGATAATATGTAGCCTATATGTTGACCCGACTTCTTTATAATATTCGTGCCAAATTTGAAGTAAATCCATGCGTCACTTTTTGAATTTATCCCGGACATAATACAGACAAACAGACAAAGTTCTAAAAACTATGCTTTTGGCTTCGGTATTGATTGTAGATCACACCCCAAGTATTCTTTAAAAAAAATATTCAATGTACAGTTTTGACTTTCCTACCATTTTATTATATGTATAGATATACGTAAACACTTCTAGTGAATGATAGACTAAATTTTTTGAAAAAATAAGCAATCGATTTTTTTTTTTTTGTATTTGGTTTTATCCAAACGGATTTAACGAATAACTCTTGCAGTGTATCATTTTGACTCCTTTCTTTAATTAAATAGTCAAAACACATCAAAATAAAATGTATTAATAATAATACACCGAGCTCTCTTGTTTTTAATTTTTATACTAATTAAACGAAATTAAATAATTAAAAAAACTACGTCAAATAACATATTTTAACATATGCCTGAGTACTTTAGAGTGAACGAAATAAATTCAAAGATAAATTAAATTTGGACAAATACGATAAACCCACAGTGACAGGTCATTATTGCTTATAGGGATAGGGAGAATCTATTAAAACTTGAAGTAGCAACAGTTGTATTTCATTTAGATCCGTGCTCAAAGGTGGAGTTGGAACCCCACTAAGAGTTGTTTATTTGACCTTCTAGTATAAAATTTGTGTAAATTATTGTGTATAAAATTTATGTTAAAATTGTGGAGAAAATAAAAAATTTAGTCAAACACTTGAAAATCTCACAAAACATGTAATTACTATGGTCGCAAGACGCAAAAGCAAAAGTGATTATTTTACCGTATAGTATTTAACGTATCATAATTATGTTAAAATCAATATTTTTATACAAAGACTAAAAATTTGAAAATTACAATGAAAATTATATATTTATATATATAATTAACAAGGAAACTGGTCTTATGAATGTTCATCAAACTTAAAATATTAAGGATTTACACTCTGAAATAACTTTTACAAAAAAAAACAAGAAATACAAAAAATGAAATAAGGTCTGCCAATGATATTATACTTTATAAACCACGCACTAACTATGGGAAGAGATGTGTAATGTTCGAAGGTACCCAACTGTACAATAAACTGCCAAACGACGTTAAGGAAGCTAAATCGCTTTTTACTTTGAGGAAACTACTCAAAAGCTGTATAAAAATCCAATAATATAATCATAATAATTAATAAAGTAAGCACTAATTATTTCAATTTCATAAACATATCTAATTAAAAATTAAACTACATTAATGCAATTAAATTAAAACTAAACTACGGGTTATGGAATTCGGCAAGAAAAAAGTATAATAATAATAAAATATTTTTTTAATTATAATAAAAAAATACTAAAATTTATAATAAAGGAAAACAATTGATACGTTTTCACTTTAAAAAAATTAATACGTGTATTAAGTTTTTGTTATATTATGAAACGTAAAATAACTCCTTAACAATGACACTTCCAGTTGTGCATATTTCTGTTAACTTGTGTATATATATTTTAATACTACCCTACATATTGTTAATTTCTTGTCTCGACTATAAATCGTTTATATTATTCTATTCCGATGTACCCAACATATTAATTTTTGTTTGATTTTAGTGTTTGTGATTTTTCATGTAAGTGACATTATAATAAAAGATTATAATAAACATTATTTTGAGAAATAAATAATCTTTAACATTATATTATACAAATACAGGCAAGAAATTGACTTGTGATACTGATAATTTTACTATTGACCTTTTTTTTATTTTTACAAGAATCGTCCTTCAGATCCTAAGTATTTGATTTTATAGAATAATATTAGCTGTAACATGTCTCTTATTACTGAGAACCCTTACTTCATATACTACAAGGCAGTGTATGTTACACACCAAATAAAGGAGAAAACAAAGATAGCATCAAATTCTGTCAACTTTGTAATGCCCTATTTAAGGTTCACATTTAAGTCTTCCAATTTGGTCTAAGCCTAAAATTCAGTTGGCACGGGAATCCTTATGCCTGCGCCAAACTTCAACTAACTACAAAAGCCTCGTATACACCGAAACACATAAGTACTCATTGAACTATTTCCAAAGTAGAAATAGAGCAAACTGCTATCTGTTCAAACATATAAATGTAACCTAAACATAGGTACTTATATAAAATGTATACTAAATTTAACCGAAACGAAATTGTTTCAGCGGGCTGGCTTTTATATAATATATTTTTAATCATTAGACGAACATGTTTTGTTAGGCATATTTTGTGTAGCTGTGGGCATGTGGGCATATATTTTTTAGTGTGGGCGTATTAGTATTATTAGTATGAACGTGCGTGTGTATTTGTGTGTGTGTGTGTTTGTGTGTCTGTGCGTGCGTGTGTGCGAACTTCGAGTGTGTATGCTAATGGGTGTGTAGGTGTAAGCGTATGTGTAATAATTCTTATATTCAATAATAAATAATTAAAATAGAGTCATGACAACGGTAACCATTTAAAGGCGTTCGACGAACCGTGGTATAAGTGACATCACAATTAATGTGTACCCTTTTCATAGTAAATGGTGCGCGGAAAACTTCCTACGAGTCATCGAGAGAGGGTATTCTAAGTAATATATCGTGGGTTAAGGAAGCGAACTCATGTTTAAATTGATATATTAGCAATTTGGCATAAGAAGTTACCCGTGTCGTTCTTTTCGCTTTTTATTATACTTTTAAATATATAGGTACTTTTTGTTGCATTACGTGTATTAAAATAACAAAATGGCGGAAAATGTTAAATGTACCAAAAAACTGCCGTCACAGTAACAAATAATGAGGATTCTATCTATATCCAAGTTATACATAAGAGTCAATAAATATTTATTGTCGCTAATTCATAAATGCAATTAAAAGAGAATCTATAATTAATTAGCAATTTTTTTTTAATTTGACGCTTTATAGTTTTACTGTTATACTTGATATTGCAGTGTCTATTTAGCTTATGGAGAAAAAAATAAAATATGTTACAAATGACAAACAATAATCCGAATAACGAAATGAACTATGATAATTATAGAAAATGAAATTTAATTATTAGTTATGGATTATCAAACACGCAATAAAACTTTAATCATCACAAAGGAAAACAACGACCAAAAATT
The DNA here is from genome assembly GCF_905220565.1 of Melitaea cinxia. NCBI lineage: Eukaryota > Metazoa > Arthropoda > Insecta > Lepidoptera > Nymphalidae > Melitaea > Melitaea cinxia. Next base: position 4,673,630 of record NC_059405.1, on the reverse strand, counting down.
GTATATACCTATTTTATTCAATTGCCCCTGAACCCCTCAAATTAGTGTATCCGTGTCACGACACAGTGTCATTTTACAACTGAATGACAAACAACGTAGCGGGGTAGATATTCTAATTGGCAACCACGGACGGCACGGTTTGCATAAGCCGGCGAACGGGCTTTATTTTTGCACGTACTCAATTTCGCGCTTCACTGGGTGTCTCGGAGAATAGATATTAATTTACATGAATAAATAAAATTTGCATTAAGAGCGTCCAAGACGCCAAAGAAACTGCTACTTGAATACGCTGCACTACGCTTTCGGTGCTAAATTATTGTGGCACACGTCAGATGAAATTTTTATAACACATGATGTTCAGTTAAGTAGGCCGTTTTATATTTTAATTTTATCAGTATTTTTATTCTATTAGTATTGAAAATATAACTCAGTAAAAAGGTCCAGTGGCAAGAAAGAAGGTCAAGGCCTTTCCACACGTAGCTACTTCAAAAGACTCGCAACCGTAATTTTATTTTTAATTATCGTTAAAAACTAACAGTGAAATCAAGATTAGGAATAATTTATAACAAAACTACTATACTATAGAAAGCTATATAATATTTGAATGCAGTCGAATTTGAAGATTTGCTTTTCATTAAGCCTTTTTACTTTGCAAAAAGGAACAACTTTTCTCATATTTCCCATTGCCTTCCTCTTATATCTAGTAGTTTCAGCTTCTATCAATGATCATACTGTGATAATGAATCAGTCAATCATCAACTTTAAATGTTAAAATAAATCCATGACAAACGAAACTACCAATTTTCAACTTTATAATTGGTTCGGTTTCGTTTCAGTATCATATACGTCATACGAAGTTACACAATAAACACAAGAGATTAATTAAACCTGAACAAATATACGGCAAAAATAGAGTAAATTGTAAGTTTACATTTGACTGTTAATTACTTGTGTTAAAATATTCATAGCGTCTTTGATTCCCAACAGACTCAAATAACAGTAATTTTCAGTCAGTTTCGGTAGTTGTGTTTTGTTATTTCTAAACACACTGTATTCCGTACCGCTTTGCTGTATTCCCACAGGGTTGCCTCGAATGCATTTTATTTAAGCTAATTTTATTTCGTATGTTTGCTTTCAGGACGATAATAGAATTTCTTTTGAATTTGTTTTTAAATTATGAGTATTTCGATTTGTGCAATTTATTTCTTTGTTGTGTCAATTTTTATGAAATATTGTGTATGTGTTCTGTAATACGAGTACTTTCATGTTACGTAAGGTATTGTGCACATTGTATATATTTCTAAGTTAATAATAGTTGTAAATACATTTTCAGTCACTTACTTATTTTAAAATTTTATATGACCTATACATTATGAGGCCATAAGCAATCTTAGGACAAGTTATGGAGATTACATCGCATTTCACATATTACAAGGATTATTCCAAACATGAGAAAAAAGATTTAACATTGTACTACTAAGGTATCAAGTTTCTGCTCTACCTACTACGATTTTGTATTTTATTTTAGTAGCAGTTATAAGGTATCTTTACTCTTCTTTTTTTGGGTATTATAGGAGTAACAGTTTTTTCTTACACTTTTATAGTCCAAATTATTTCGTGTTGAGAAAGGCCTTAATTATTTAATTAAAAAAAATTGTCATAAAACGTATTTGACAATAAGTTGTCAGATCAATTTTATCTGTTTTATGATGTAAGCATCATAAACTCCAAATTATTTAACTTCAACATTTATAAATATGAAAACACGGGGGTATGACAATACACCTCACCTAATAGGGTACGTATAAATAGCTGTGAAATAACCAGCTTTTCATCGTATTTTCCCTATTAAGTATTTCGTTAAAAGACCCTTCTGGGCTCCCACGAATACCATATCCCCTCGAAATTATGAAAGAGTATAAACATTTTCACGCCCTAACTTTACCCTCTGATTTTCAACGCTACCTTCGATGCTATTATTATCAAATCAGTGTATAGATACGTGCATAGATAACAATGTTACTCCCCTTTAATCAGAAAATAAGGCTTCAGAATCTAAATCATTGTTTTACGATACTATAATTACGTTAGGGTGAGGAGTTGTTGGTGTTGAAGTATTATTATTTTTTTATTCAATTCGAAGATTGATTTTGACTTACAATGTATATTGATTTGTAATATTTCTTTACGAATTTATTTAAGATATATAAGAACTTTAGTACAAAAGTATATAAAATACATAACATTGAAAACATTATTTTATATAAGCTATATAGGATTGCTTAATTTTATCTTCAATAGACAAGTATTGAAGATTCATTCATCACATTGCAACACCAAAATTGGCACATAATTTTTTTTTAGATTTCATCACGATGCTAGTAGGTACCATACGATACATATCGATATATTATCTCTATTACAAAAAGAACTGTTACTTTAAACTGTCATTAATTTTATATTAAAAATAAAAATAATAATCAATTAATAAGAATAACGATAATTACCAGGTTCTCATAAATAATAAAGACGTGAAGTATTATTCAGATAAGATATACACTAACATTTTTGCACATATTCATATATTCGTTTTCTCTAGAAATTTGAAAACACAGACGACACGAAATTTGAAGTCATCGACAAATAAGTAAACAATTTGACATTTATAATAAAATATGCATAGTTTTGATATGAAATTGGCCGATTAACTTTATAGAAATGATTTTAAATTGGTTAATGTAATTACTTCAATGATTGTACATATTTTCTTTTCATTTTTAATTATTGGTCATTAGACATCTGTATGTGTGTGAGTGTGTGTATACACTAATTATTACAGTTCTATTTTAAAGTGAGTAATGAACACAGCAAGGTTTTGATTGAAAATCTGAACCATAATTCACTGGCGCGTAATCTTTGCAAAGCCTTAATAGTATTAGCCAAAGTATTAGATGCCACAAGTTCGTCACTTAATTGCAATTTTACTGTGATAGATGTGTACTGGTAACGAGGCACTATTAAATAGTATTTATTACATTTAAGTTTGAAGTAGCAACTATTTTGCACTATTACAAACGACATCAAAATTCGAAAATTTGTGCACTTCTTACTTAGATAAGCAATTTAAATTTTAATTGACAATTATTTTGTTGATTAAAGATAACAAAATAGAAACAAGAAAAAAACATATTTCATAAATATTTTAGTATGAGAAAAAATATTACGTTAATACTTCATCACCATCAGCTCAGCCTATTGTAGTCCACTGCTAGCATAGACCTCCCCAAGTTCGCGCCAGACATCCCGGTTTTCCGCAATCCTCATCCAGCCTACACCGGCAATCTTACGTAGATCGTCGGTCCAACGGGCCGGAGGACGTCTTACACTACGTTATCCAAGACGCGGTCTCCACTCCAGGACCCGTCTGCTCCAATGGCCATCGGTCCTGCGACACAGATGACCAGCCCACTGCCACTTCAACTTGCTAATTCTGTGGGCTATGTCGATTACTTTCGTCCTCTCGCGGATAGTCTCATTTCTAATCCTATCTTTGAGAAAAGCCCCAAGCATAGCCCGTTCCATTGCATGTTGAGCGACTTTAAGCTTTATTTTACGGCTTCACGTCTCGGCTCCGTATGTTAACACAGGCAGGACGCATTGCTCGAAAACTTTTGTCTTCAAGCATTGCGGAATCTTCGAAGTGAAGACTCGACGAAGCCTGCCAAACGCCACCCAGCCCAACCAAATCCTCCTATCGACCTCCTTCTCAAAGTTGTTGTGGCCTAGTTGGATAGTATGGCCTAGGCAAAAATATAATAAACAGTAATACTTGCAAATCGATAATTATAAGTAGTAAAAAATTTATAATGACATGTTAGATATACATATATACTAATCGTCATTAACCACTACCTAATACTTTGAATTACCAAAGTAAAGATTTCGGGAAAATAAAAACACCAAATTAAATTTCGCACTATAATTCTGGCTAAGTTACACCACGTTTAGTACAAACTGCCGAACCTTCGCTACAGAATATTTAACGTCGCAAAACAGAATATCCGAAACAACGTACAAAGTTGCACATTACGCTCTGTCATGTACACATGAGACTGTACGCTTAATTATATCGCTAGCCTTTGAAAAAGGTGCAGTAGGAGATCCGAACTAGAGCTGAACTTCACCTGTCTGTATAATTAAGGATTATTTTTATATTTATTTTAGTATATTGGAAATAAATCACTCCCAATACTTACTTTAAAAGTGGGTAAAATATTTGTAACTAACATTCTTTTAAGCTTTTTATAATATGTTTGTTTCTGGTAATTTAAAATAACCAAATAAATAAAAACTAAAACAGAAAAAAAATTGTGAGAATGGATTGAAATTAATAATGAGAAAATGAAAACTTATGAACACTGACAACACTGGGGTGGTTACCGCCAACCCGCAGTGGAGCACTGTGGTGGGTTACGTTTTGATCGTATTTCCACCTGTGGGATGTTACAGGCTGAATAGCGTTTGTGATCGTGAAATAAAAATTTAAAAGTTTAGTGACGTATTCTTGACTTAACTTGTAAATACCCGAAACTGCATCATTTTAAAAATAGTCTAAAACACACTAAAAATTACAATTTTGAACACAAAACAAGTCTGAATCTTTTTTGAAAAACAAATATTCAAGTCTCCGAAACTCAAACTCGTATGAAATATGGTAATACGATGTTGCAGAAATCTTCAGACAATCAAAACTCACTCAGCGGACGTGACAACAAAGAGCCGGGACGGATATGCGTCGATTTGCATAATCCATGCATCAAATTCCGTTAATTTTCTTTTAATGCCACGTCGGCTGCGCTGCATACACATACAGCTCTCATTAATCTTTCCGTTTCACGAACGCTTATGTGAAAAACATGTTGCCGGCAGCTAAAATATACTTCATTTATCCTTGTTCTTGCGTCTGCTTGTTTTTGCTTTATTTCATATTCTGAGTTCTAATTAGTGTAAGGTTTATCGTATTCCAACGTGACTGAGTATCAGCATCTGTTAAATATAGAATAATTTGATATCGGACCTAGGCGGACAATTGTGCTTTCATTTCACTTCATTACTAATGTATTCTCGACTATCTGTAGGTTGTTTCAATTTAGCTCGAAGTTAACGGTACCTAACAATGTTTAAACATAAAAAGAACCCAACAAAGGCAACGACAACAAAGAGAATCACTGAATCCGAAACAATTGATTTTTAAACTAACTTTCGTATAAAAACGATACCTACACGTCTAGGCTCTTGTTAGCTACCGATTCAGAGCACATAACTTCAAATAATAAACGTATATAATAACATATAGTATACTCACATGACCGCACACAGACAATAATATATCTTATGATTTTAGAAATAGGGGTGTAATTTGTATATGAGTGTATTGTTCCATCAACACGCAAGCTGTTAGATCCCACCGACTGGGATGTTAATATTCATTACGACTCGCCTCCAGGGAGCTGAGGCTTAGGAAATCGACGAGTCTGTCGCGAAACTTGTCAATCTGTTATCGACGAGTATGTGAAAAACATTTCGCATAATGGCGTAAAAGTTGAGAAAATGTAAACGTAAAATTATATGGAGGTTGTATATACGATGGCTCATATTAAAGTTATGTAAAAATATATAACAGACTGATATATAAATTCTTCTAATTTGACAATTCAATTTTGGTTTGGCAAATGTCACTATTTATTGCTACATTTTACAAAAGTATTAACAATGTATATATTAGAAAAAAAAAAATGATTTATGTTTGAAACGGGTTATACCGTGTTGGTCGCGTCATGGTCACGGGTGCGGCCATAGGCACAGTTTACCCATGATCACAAGTTTACGTTATGGTTGGAAAAGATAGTTTGTGAAAATAAAATTTTAAAAAGATAAAAATAGCATTTAACGTGACCAAATTTGCAATAAGCTTAAAACTCTCTGTTTCAACAAAAATACAGTCAATAAACTGTATAGAATATCCGTAAAACACTTGTCTCAATGCAAAACGTTTACTTTAATTTTGATGAGTTTCTTATGATGTTTAGTAAAAATGCACAACCGTTCTGCGCCAATATTTTTGGTAAAATGTTGCGAGCACCTTAGCACAATAACGCTAGGTTCTCGCTTGTATTTGTACAAATATATACAAATATATGTGTTTCTTGTCTATATCATTGGGAGTGTCCCCACCATGCGTTGAAAATGTGTAAAACAGTCGAAAATTGTACCATTTTCCTAGTACTTAGTTATAGTTCTCTCATTTTATTTTAAATAAAACAAGAGCAAAGAAGCGTTTCGATTTCATTATGATATAAAACATCTGCTATTTATTCTAATTATAACATAGTAAAGATTAAAAGCAAATTGCTAATATTAATGTCAGTCAATGACCCCACGTGTCAAATGGCGACGCGTGTGTTGTTTGATGTTTAATATTCACGTTAATTAGATCGTATAAACTCGTCAACGCCATTTGTATCCTAAATTAAAACCAATAAAGTCGAATTTTTAAAATTAATAAAAGTATTTATATGTACCCGATAATTAATTAATTAATTACAAGCAAGACGTGTAATTAATTTTGAAACTTTATTAGTTTGTAAAAATGTTTAAAGCTCTGCTAATCCAAGGTTCAAGTGTTTCAACATCAAACAGCATAAAGGTGTAATAATTTTGATTTCAGGTTCCTCCGTAGCGGCTCTCGTTCTTAGGGCTGTTTCCTTGACATGGGGTGGAGCGTAGGTTGCGTCCAACAAAAGCGCCCGTCCTCTTTCCCAGGGAACCAATGTCAATCCATCAGGTATCTTACCATCATCGTGACTAATTCGCGTAGGCTCGTTAAGAACAGGAACGTCAATGGTGGCAAGAGAGAGACATTTTTATTGATTTCATTAAGATAACTGTAGCGGAAAAATCTACCTGAACTCTTGTTGCAGGTAAGACCGTGTAGCCCGAAAGAATCAACTTCCTTTTCGCATGGATATCTATGCTAAAACACATTGGAGCTCCCGACCGGAGACCGTGCGAATTATAAAGGAATCAGTGAATAAACTTGTGAATGGACAAATATGACTGGTATGAGACTGCACTATGTCACATCTCATCTCAAAAATTATACACTTGAAAATCATTTTAGTTTTATGGTTTGCAACTTATTTTTGAAAAAAAAATGTTAAAGAATACGTAGCATAAAAAGTTTAATCTATAAAAATGAATAAAATTGGAGTGTATGTTTGTAATATTACAATAACCCCATTCTACTAAATGGATATGGATGTATACACGGTACATATACCAAAATAATATTTTTTTTAAAGTTTTTGTCTGTCTGTCTGTTTGTTCTGGCTAATCTCTGAAACGGCTGGACCGATTTTGAGGGAACTTTTCATTGGCGGATACTTGATGTAATAAGGAGTAATTTAGGCTAGTTTTATTTTAGTTTTTTTTTTTTTAACTGCGAACTGAGCAATAAAATTTTTGTTCAGTTCCACGCGGACGAAGAAGCGAGCACAGCTAGTTTGAAAATAATTTTGTGTGTATACGCGCAGCATATGTCAAATGTTAATAGCAATAACCAAGCGTTGTGCTGTCGGAAAACCTTTAGTAAATCTAGCACGCAAGAGTGTTTTAGAAAAGACAGATGTTAACTTCTAATTTTCATTTCTAAGCATTCCGTACATAATTATAAGCGTTCCAGTAAAATGAAAGCGAGCAGAGAATTCCCTTAGTGTAACTCGAAGAGAAATTTCAAAGCTTATACAACTGGGTCATTAGGACGTTACATGCAGATTTCGAATCAAAGGATTTGCTTATTACTTACTTTCGACTTCGTTCTTCAAGTTGAAAAGAATCTATGTCAAAGACAATCATAAATATAATTTTATTAATTAACGTATATAAAACTTAATATAGACGTAAAAGGTTAGTTAAGGCTCTTACTCCAGTTGTAGATAGCGTTATTAGACGTATGTCAGTACTCGACAGTAAAAACTTTTTTATTCATTATCCTTTTCTACCATCGAATTCTATTATATTTATGAGTTATTTCTAGTCGCATATTTTAATCTTAATGTTGTAGTTTAGTAATTGTGAAGAAACAGGCCTACTTGGCTATTTTACCTTCCGCTGTCAATGTCTATTTGTATCGTCTTTCTTTAAATAGCGATATCCATTACTAGTGTAACATGTCCGTACTCTTCTAAATAAGATCATACTTTAAGTGATCTGTATAAAAGATGATTATAACAAAAAAGAAATTACGTGGTGTCATGGGACACCAGGTAGGAACGAAGTTCCTTTGGATAGTATAGAAGCAACACAATTTGAAAAAAAAAGTTGAATTTTATATATATTTTCTAGTTCTTGTTTTTTTTTTTTATTTTGTTAATTGGTTTTTAATTAAGTACACAAAAGTATTTAAGAAATTTAGTATTTTAGAAAATAACAAATACTGTAAAATAAAATAAATCAAACAAAATAATAATAATAATAATTCAAAGTATTAAGTGAAATAAAAAAACACATGTCTTTATTTATTTTTGTCGACAGTATAAATTTACATAAATATTTTAAAAAAAGTTTACTTAATATATTAGTTTTACAAACTTCATATTATAGAGTCGTGTGGCTGATATTACGTCACTTCCGTTATATATTTTTCTTACGGTTTTAGTATCACATTTTTTTCAGTTCGGTCGCCCAGCCAAATGTCAAGCCTGCCGTAAGGAACTTCGTTCCAATATACGTGGATGTAACGCTATTTCAATCCATTTAACACTACTCATTTTTTCTTAATACGACAGCAATCGTAACACTTTTTAAAGAAATTGTTATATTTTTAGGATTTAATTGTAACTATATTACTGAGGCTGTGTGGCTACGGCATTAAAGAATATAGCCCTTCTCTTTCCGTGGGTGTCGTAAAAGGCGACAAAGGGATAACACAATTCCACTACCACCTCGGAACTTATAAAGCCGACCGATAGCGGGATAACCATCTAACAGCAGCGACTTTGGCGCGACATAGCTAGCTCTGCGGTCACCAACCCGCCTGCCCAGCGTGGTGACTATGGGCAACACATATGAGTTCACGCCATTTTTGGCGCGACTTTGTGGAGGCCTATATCCAGCAGTTGGCTGCAATAGGCTGAAATGATGATGATTACTGAGGAATAATACACATATGAGATTTTTAATATAAGTAAGCTGTTAATGTTAAATTATTAACGAATAATACATTTTTTTTCGCAGCCGAAACCAATTAACAGGTTTGATCAAAAGATATTTTCACGATGCTTCATTTTCGTTTACAAAAAGGTAGACTCAAATTAATTAAATATCCTCTCCCCTGGGTCAACAAATTTCTGCTAATCCTATTCACAAAGACCATCAAGAAACTAATCTGATCAATTTTCTTTAAAAGATAAATCGTTAAAAATATGATGATGAAAACGAAAAGCTTCCAATCTGTTGTGGCTAATAGGAAACCAGATATTCGTGTTTTATGAAATCGACCATTTCAACAAGATAAAAAACGCATCTGTTTTAAAAACCATCTTAAGTTATTTGATTTCATAATAGTTATTTTAATTATATTAATCATTGCTTAACATTGGATCGTGAGTTTTTAATAAAAAAAATTTCCTTTCCGCAAAAGGTGAATAACTCTAATTGATGATTCCTTTCAACTATTTGAAAATGTTACGCTGCTTAACCTATTATTATAGTTAAGGATTTTTATGTGTTATCTGTAAAAATAATTTTTAACAAAAAAAAAACCGACTTCAAAAAGGAAACTAAAAAGTGAAAAATAAATTTACTTAGTACAAAGTAATTCGTATTTTGATTTAGTTAATCAGAAATGATTAAATAAATATTTTATAATTTTGAAGTCGGTGCCAAGTAATACCATAACTACTCTAGTATCTACTCATAAGTTGTATTCAGTTTTCTTTCATAATTTGTTTCATTGACTATTAGGTTGAATACTGTTATTATTCTGTTATTGTTTTGACATATCTAATAATATTTTTTGTACTTGTTTGTTGTGTGTGTGTTGTTTGTATTTGTTATTGTAGCCAGGTTGTTGTAGTATTTACTTGGCACCAACTTCAAAATTATAAAATATTTATTTAATCATTTCTGATTAACTAAATCAAAATACGAATTACTTTGTACTAAGTAAATTTATTTTTCACTTTTTAGTTTCCTTTTTGAAGTCGTTTTTTTTTGTTAAAAATTATTTTATTTTACAATTTTTAGTGATGGGTAGACCTAACAAGGATGCTTTTTCTCTTATGTCTGGGGTTCGGAAACATACACAATACACAAGCACAAACACCCAGATCATGACAAACATCTGTATAACCAATACAAATGTCTGTCGTGCGCGAGGATTGAACCCACTAACGCCAGCGCAACAGCCGGTGCTGTGACCGCTGCGCTAATGCGTCGACATACTATGAGTAAAGTTCGCTATCAGGTGTACGTAATAACAACCGGGACTGACAGCCTAGCGTGTTCTCCGAGGCTAGGTTGGGAGAACCACAAGGATTAACAACTAGACCAAAAATAAATATTTATATAAACATAAATATCCAATCCGAGCTGGAATAGAACCCGCGGCCGTCGGTGTTTAGGCGCCGCCGACACGGCACATGCACCATTATATCAAAGCGGTCGTCAAACAGCAAAAGGTAACTGCTGTAAATTGTTGAGAAATTCCCTCGAGTGTTTATTGGCTCCATCATCAAACCTGGTCCTGCGACACAGATGATCACACAGCAGGTAATTGCTATAAATCGTTGAAAAGTTCCCTCGACTATCTTTCGTAACCCTCATCAGACTGAAATGGCACTTATAACACATATATATGCAAAGTTCTCATCAATAGAAACGAATTAAGTTCAAACAGCAGGTAATTGCTATAAATCGTTAAAGAGTTCCCTCGACTAACTTTTGTCTCCATCATCAGACTGTAATGGCACTTATAACTCATACAGGTGCAAAGTTCTCATCAATAGAAATGAATTAAGTTCAAACAGCAGGAAATTGCTATAAATCGTTAAAGAGTTCCCTCCACTAACTTTTGTCTCCATCATCAGACTGTAATGGCACTTATAACTCATATAGGTGCAAAGTTCTCATCAATAGAAACGAATTAAGTTCAAAAAGCAGGTAATTGCTATAAATTGTTGAAGAGTTCCCTCGACTATCTTTCGTCTCCATCATCAGACTTTAATGGCCCTTGTAACTCATATAGGTGCAAAGTTCTCATTAATAGAAACGAATTGAGTTCAAACAGCAGGTAATTGCTATAAATTGTTGAAAAGTTCCCTCGACTATCTCTCTTCTCCATCATCAGATCGACTCCAGACCTTTGTTAAATAGTAGTGCTTTACAGTACCTAATGAAAACATGATTAAATTTACTTGTCACCCTTACGATTTTTGAAAGTTTCCCTCGATTTCTCTAGGATCCCATCATCAGATCCTGGTTTCCTTATCATGGTACCAAACTATGAATATCTCCTTTCCAACAAAAAAAGAATTATCAAAATCGGTTCATAAACGAAGAAGTTATCTCCGAACATACATAAAAAAATATATATATATATATATACGGTCGAATTGAGTAACCTCCTTCTTTTTTTGAAGTCGGTTAAAAATACGTAGTTTAATAAGAAGATAAGGTGAGGAAATGGTTACATTAATGCGTAATACAAGGAACCGAGTAAGTTGTAATTGGAGGTTTATCCAACAATAATATTAAGCTAGTCTGATATGTTATTTTACAAATTTTCGATGTTTTTTGACGTGCAATGAAAGACATTGTTACGTCGTTTTTGTAGAAAAGATTGGTGTGTTAACTACGTAATTTTATCCTAATGATCTATGTATTAACTAGCTAATGGTGTAATAACAAATTATTGTTAATGTTGCTTGTTTATTTTATTTCTTGTTTGGTGTACAATAAAGTGTAAATAAATTAATAAATATACCGCTTTTAATGACCTTGACAATCAAGACTTGTTTGTGACGTTGGTGTTTATTTATTAGAGTTGACAATAAATTCAGTCATCGTAAATGTATCTAGTACTGTCTATTTAGTATTCGTATTGTTACAACTTTATTGATAGGTACACGAGAAACGAGACACAAAATAAGAACTGACTTTCACAATTTTATAAAGGAAATGTGACTTGTAATGAATGTGTATACTTAAACATAAAAATGTTCTGGCCAGACTTTTGGTGTACTAAACATCTTTAAGAATTTTTAAGTTATTTTTAGACATTTCTACTTTAACTGTGTATCATTTTTTTTTACAATTTTGAAACTTTACAAAAAAAAAACTTGAAAAATGCGTTAAATTATTTCAAATATTGCAATAATATCCAAACTTTACAAAAAAAATCTTTAAAAAAGCGTTAAATTATTTCAGATATTGCAATAATATCCATGGTATAGAAATAATTTAGTATCAGTATTTAATTTTTATTATCAATATAGTGTTGTAACTGATATAATTTTTAGAAAATTAATACTAATTTTTATTTAAACTTAATTGTACTTATAGTGCACAACTTAAGAATAGAGATAATTATAGTATAATCCGTGTAATGTCCGCGTCGTGTGGTACCAAGAATGCTGGCGGCAACATGCATCAGCCGTCTTTTCACCAGTAGAAGCAATAAGACATAAAATACATCTCTTAAAAGAACTTTCACACTGCGATTCAAAAATTCAAGGAGATACGTTTATTGAATTTTTATATTACTAGGTCGGCAAACAAGCGTACGGCTCACCTGATGGTAAGCGATTACCGTAGCTTATAGACGCCTGCAACACCAGTTGTATCGCAAGTCCGTTGCCTACCCTATCCCCAATTTCCCTCAGGATTCTGGTCACCTTACTCACTAGCAGGAACAAAACACTGCATACAGTGTTATTTAGCTGTGATCTTCTATAAGATCTAGTCGGGGTGCTCCATATTTTGAGCAGGAAATTTCCTGCTGCTTCCTACCTCAGTTGCATATTTTATTTGTAAACGGCACAGTGAAATAATTTGAAATTAGTGATAAATGAGTGAGTTTATAATTTTTTATACATAAAAATTGAAGTATAAAAAATAAATAAAAACGTGATGTTTAAACGAAATGTGAAAAGTGAATTTTAAACGGGAATCACTACAACGGAGGATGAAAATAACTTAATGAGCATATGAATAAATACATAAGTATATTATTTATGTCTATAAAATAATGATTGTCTGTCACAGACAGTTTGCTCGAAATTAATAGATCGATATAGTTGAAATGTGAAAACCTGAGATTCAAACATAATTGTAAAGCCTTTATAATTAGTTTTTTTAACCGACTTCCAAAAAAGGAGGAGGTTCTCAATTCGACTGTTTTTTTTTTTTTTTTTTTTTTATGTATGTTACATCAGAACTTTTGGGCGGGTAGACCGATTTCGACAAATTTTATTTTAATCGAAAGGTTTTGTGTGCCAATTGGTCCCATTTAAATTTATTTGAGATCTAACAACTACTTTTCGAGTTATATCTAATAATGCGTTTTTACTTGACGCTTTTTTTGTCGACCTACGTTGTATTATACCACATAACTTTCTATTGGGTGTACCGATTTTGATAATTCTTTTTTTGTTGGAAAGAAGATATACTTAGTTTGGTACCATGATAAGGAAACCAGGATCTGATGATGGGATCCTAGACAAATCGAGGGAAACTCTCAAAAATCCGCAATAACTTTTTACTGGGTGTACCGATTTTGATAATTTTTAATTTAGTCGAAAGCTGATGTTTGTCATGTGGTCACATATAAATTTTATCGAGATCTGATAACTACTTTTTGAGTAATCTTTGATAACGCGTAGTTGCTTGACTATTTTATTGTCGATCTACGTTGTATTACTAGTTGATGTATAATTGAAGTCGGTTTTTTTTTCGTTTGCGAGCAAACACAATTTTTTTTTTTTTTTTTTTTTGTTAATAATCAACAAAGTCAGATAGTAAGCTGCTTTGAAAATAGTAAAAAGAAAAATATCATCAGATAAAACCGAATAGAAAAGTAAGAAAATGTAACGAAAATAAAAGGAAAAATAGTTTACGGGTGATTTGAGGTCAGAAAGTGGGGAGGGAGGAAGTGTTAATTATAAGGTTGATAAACGGTTTATCACGTTTTCAGCAAAACTGCGAGGCTTATATAAAAAAGTTCTATGGCAAAAACTTCTTTGTTTACTTTTTTCATATCATTCATCATCATCATCATTACAGCCTATACAGTCCACTGCTGGACATAGGCCTCCACAAGTTGACGCCAAAAATAACGTGAACTCATGTGTTTTGCCCATAGTCACCACGCTGGGCAGGCGGGTTGGTGACCGCAGTACTGGCTTTGTCGCACCGAAGACGCTGCTGCCCGTCTTCGGCGTGTGTATTTCAAAGCCAGCAGTTGGATGGTTATCCCGCCATCGGTCGGCTTCTTAAGTTCCAAGGTGGTTGTGGAACCTTGTTATCCCTTAGTCGCCTCTTACGACACCCACGGGAAGAGAGGGGGTGGCTAAATTCTTTAGTGCCTTAGCCACACAGCATTTTTTCATATAACCTCAAGTTTATGTGAAAAATTAAATAAAAACTGACCTTTTTTTCAATTTTTATCTCCCACATAATATAATTTTTGTCCACATATTCATTTTCAAAATATTTAAGCAAAATAGTTAAGATTATTCTGCTAGAAGTATAAAAAATGATGTTAATTAATATTTTATTTCAATAAAGCATTATAAAATTGTAATAACAGTAATAGCATTTGCATGTCTCTATTTATTTAGTATCTCATAAAAGGTAACCTAATTTATTAAGGCGTGCCTTTGTTTTCAAATTACCTCGAATACAGCATTTCATTTTATTAGCTTTTTAGTCGAAATTTTACGACCCTTGGCAAACATTTTAGAACCGTCAAAATAATCTGATTTAAGCACGTGTTGAAAGTGTTATGTTAAGTTTTAATGGTTTTATTTTTAAAAATATTACAATAGCTACAATTTAATTCCTAATGAAATAGCTTCTACTCGCAGTAATACTTTCTTTTTTTGTTTTGTTTAAGTAAGCGAAAAAAATAGTATCACTTAGCTTGTACAATCTATAGCTATGGGAATACAGTGGAATAAATAGGAGAAACAAATGAGTGACAATAAATTGTCAAATAATGTTGACTATAGCTTGTTATATAGCAATTATTTTGTCTGTATAAGAAAAAGCTACATATATATACGTATGTATTACTACGAGTATATAAAGATTGATAAGCGGTATCATCAATTATCACCACCATGGGTAGGCTGGTAGAAATCTCTTATAGAGTATAGTTCAGTATAAGTTCGCCCTAGCCAACTTTCTTTGTAAATATGATTTTCTTGTTTTTTTTTTTAAGTTCAATAAAGAATATATATAAAGTTTCAATGTTACTGTACTAGTAATTATAGTTATTTAGATAAAATTTTGTGGAATTCTACACAAAGATACGTTATCGTATTATTTTCTACAAAAAATATATATCTATGTAACATTCCTGACACAATTATTTTAATAACACATCAATTAGGGGAGGAACATTTAATTTGTCTATGACAATTAATATTAGTTTCACATCAATAAACATATTAAGATGTAGACGCCTATATCCAATAACTAGCATCAATATGGTATTGATATTCATAGTTCTGATACAAGATCAATACGACTTCACTCTATCCTTTGTGAAGCGGATTACATTATTTTGGGTAGCCATTGACATGTAAATCAAAGGGAGCTATTAAATTTGCATTCTAATTAAACACCGCCATCTTTGAAGCTTCGTCCTTACCGGAATTTTACTTTCGTTTTTTTTATTATGATTGAATTTCTCTTGAGTTACGATAAAGATTCTTTCCATTAAAAGATATAGAATTTTTAGGCAAGTCTATATTTCATACTGTGAGTACCATCTGTATTTTTTATATTACCTTTTTTATTTTAGCAAATTATCACCTATTTTTTTTAATATAGGTGTAATTATTTTCATAATATTACGTCTTAATTACAGATTTATATTGTATAATCCTAATTTAAACATATTTTTAATTTATGAAATAATAAATAAATAAATAGACTCATTTTATTTTCATAATAACAATATCAGAGGCTGTAATACCCACATCTCGCAAATCCGATGTTATCATACGTGAAAATAATTTTATTCCGCTGACCGCTGAGACCCTACGCGTGATAATGCATTATTTATACCACCTAAGACATCCGAAATGAATGCAGATACTAACGAAAAAGAAGGTAAAGAAGCATCTTTTGTCTCAACGACAAAACGTGCTTCGTGAATAAATATCACAAATAAAAATCCTATAAATATTGAACAATCGAATATATTTCACACTTTACCGAGAGCCAGTAACTGAGATATATTATGACACGCGTGTGTATATTGATGTAAGTTTTTTTTGGGTGGCGATGTTTTTACCGAATCTTTGTTTGTAAACGATGAGGAACAATGCGAAAGTTTTTTATTCTTTTTTAGGTTTTCAGCGTTCGTTTGCAGTTCGCAAAAAAATTTTAGGGGACAATGTATTAAGGCTGAGATGACAGGCTTTTTTGCGGCGCGGTTCGTTATTTAAACTCAAGTGATATCGCGCGATAGTACCACTTTTAAAAGTTTTACAATCGATTATTTTAACAGAAGGGATTTTTACGCACACATTTATATAATTTGAAGTTTGTAATCGAATTTGAATTAAACTTTACAAAAAATACATATTATACCTTATGTATTGTTATCGTAACTTTGATAATTTCCTGTTAAAGCTGTCACCGTTTTGATATTTACTTCAATCAAACGCTAACATCTCACGTTTAAATTTTGAAGCGAAATCAAATATGGCAAAAGAGTGACCAAATAAATTCACTTCGAAATTTTTTTAGGTATTTTAAAAAGTGGCGGCTAGCATAGATTTTAGATTCCAATCAATATTTCATCGTCACGGGCAGCCGGTCACCGCGTAACATCACTCCGACATCAATGGGCAAGGGAATACATAGAGATGAAATCTGACTAATTTTTTTATATTTTATAGAATTGTATATTAGATTATTTATTTATTTAATTATGTGCATATTTCATGTTTTCTATTTTTTTTAATTTATTTTTAATTTATACACATCATCAATTTATTACGAGATAATTAAATCATTAGGTTTTGTAAGGATGTAACAAATCTATACATATAGTATATAAGATATATATATATATATATATATATAAATGGTAGGAAAGTCAAAACTGTACATTGAATATTTTTGAAGAATACTTGTGTGATCTACAATTGATAATCGAAGCCGAGAAATATAGTTTTTAGAATTTTTGTCTGTTTGTCTGTATTATGTCCGGGATAAACTCAAAAAGTACTGCATGGATTTACTTCAAATTTGGCACGAATATTATTAAGAAGTCGGGTCAACATATAGGCTACATATTATCACGATATCACCTACGGGGAACGAGCAGTAAACCTTAATTTCTTCAACACATTCTGTAACAACGTGTAATCTAAATTTGAATCGAAATTTGATCATGTTGGTGAGGTTAATAGTTGTTTTTAAAAGTCATAGATGGAATTGTGCATTTTCTTCTTAAAAATTGTATTGTTAATTCGTTTCAGAGATGAGCAAGACAATTAAAAAAATGTGTTTATATAAGTTTTAAGCTGCTTCATCTATGTCTTGTAAAATTCATTATTTCCTCCATCTGCTTTAGTCACAACTTATGACTTAATTCAGCAGAATCACCATAAACTCATTCATTCAAAGCAGGCTGAAAATAAGCACTTTTTGAAGGTCCATTTTACAAAAGACAGAATGTGAAATGTAAAGAAGGAACGGGTAAATGAATGTTATTTTAAAAAGTATAATCGTAGGTATTTTTGGTGCTATATAGCATTCACGTAGACGACGTCGCGGGCAGCAGCTAGTAAAGCATAAAAGGAGCACCATGCATGTAGATATTTTCACTGTTTAGTTTTAACTACGATTCATTGTAGTAACTGGAAATTAAACTAACGAATACGGAAATATACTACTATTGATAATAACACAGTCAGATACAGTTTTTGATATATAAAAGTAACAATTTTTGATAATTTAAGTGATAGGTTAGTCGTCTCCATGGTTCCGGTAGTCCGCGTCGGTACACAAAGGCGTACATAGTGGATGTATGGTGCAAAACTGTGCAATAGTGTTTGCAAAGTATATATAAATCAATCCATTGTTACCCTTTCAGGTTTTCGGAGGAATTAATATTCGACAGTTTGGATCCGTTTCCGCAAGCTTTTGTTTCATTTCGATGATTTTGCTGTCGTTGTATTTTTTAAATTTATTCAACACTAAATCATTTTGTATCGTAAAAGTGATATTTAAAATAAAATAAAAATTCTGTAAAACATATGTTGTCCTTATGGGTGTCTCTACTTGGAAAGCGCGTTAAGCTGTCAGTCCCGGAAGACATCATAGACACATGACTGCGATTGTTACTAAAAGTAAGGAATATATCTGTCAGTAGAGCAGTGCGGTGGAGATGTTGCTTCCACATAGGGTAAGAGCCTACGCCTAACAGTGTGATTTTACAGGCTAAATTAATATACAAATGATGTTGTGGTTTTTATTTTATTTTTCAACTGTCTAGCTATTTCAGCTTTAATTAGGTGCGCGAGGTTTCTGCGACCCCAGTTGGTCTAAAGTCGTGATATTTTTTTAAGTATTTACACTCGTAATTTGAATCTCTGGCTAGATTTCTAGCTCGCTAGTCCCACCTCTGTGACGTCTGTGCAGTGGTTAGACATATAGAAGTGGGCACTGGTTAGCATAATAAGATATGACAAACGAGGGTGGGGAGGTGGGGAGATGTCTAAGTGTGACGCGTGTCTGTGACGCTCGTATTACATAATTTTTTTTTGTAATTTTTCATAACATGGCCGTTCTTAAATATTTAGATGACGATGAAATGTCATTTATAGATGGATGGTGGCCTAGTTTTTCGACGTAACATTTCCTAGAGGTCCAGGTCCTGCGACAACTACCAGTGATTTTCAAACAATGAAACGAGGAACCGGTCACCAACCCGCCTACCCAGCGTGGTGACTATGGGCAACACACATGAGTTCACGCCATTTTTGGCGCGAACTTGTGGTGGCCTATGTCCAGCAGTGGACTGCAATAGGCTGAAATGATGAAACGAGGAAGACGTCACGTCATCCCACAAAATTGGAATTAATGACCATGAAGTCTACCTGTCATCTAGCTGTCGTCTACTCGAAGAAAATTTATGATAAATCTTTATAAATTTTTTTTTCTTCAAAAGTTTTTTTTTTAATATTGTGAATTGCCTTTAAATGTCCTTTACTATTATATATTCTAAAATTTTACAGCTAATAATTAAAAGAAAAGGAATTGAAATTAGATATATATATATATATATATATATATATATATATATATTATGTATAGTTTTATTTACTGCTATCATTTCTGAGAAACTAGCGACCCCGCGCGACCACAAACGTTAGTTTTTTAACGCACCTAATTAAAGATTAATTAGCTTCTACTATTGAATTTAGCTTCTACAAAGAGCATAACGTAACAGTTTATAGTTTTAATTTTAAATGCAACTGCAATTAGGTTAAGGCGAAGACCCCAAGCAAGGTGAAGACCCTAAGGGCATTATGACCCTGGCCCAATAGGGCCGAAAGGATGTGACCCCGGAGGCGAAAGCCCCGGTGAAGAAAGCCCGGGTAAAGAGGGTAACCTCGAGGCCCGTACCCGGACAGACCCTCGGGCCTGTCAGGAAGACCCACACACACACGCAATTATGCACACTGCATGTACACTTAAAATGTTTTTTTTTTCTAGTACAAATTTTCGAGCTTATGGAATTTTCAAAATCAACATTTCAAATTTTTGTATCCAAAAAATTAAGCTAGACAACAATACAATATCATAATAACGTAAAAAATAATGGATACTTAACGCGTCATCTTTAAGATCTAGCTTAAAACTTAAAAAAAAAATGTAGAGCCCTGAAAAAGTAAAAAGTACACAATTCACATAGAATAATTTTTTCATAAGTAGGTTTTACATTTTTTCAAGTTACTTTAAAAATACTTTAATATATATTTTTTTTTGTTAAATTATATAATTTAAATGTAAGTTAACAATACTCAGTAGAAAGGCACTTACAAAAGACCAATAAAGTATAATAATGGAATCTATTACGCTAATAGCAATGCTGTGTTAACGGCACGGAAAATAATTTAAAACATCATATTTTAAAGAAACGTAGCAACTACATGTATATGAAGCAAGTAAACTGCTACGGAAATTTCGACCTTATCACTTGATGAGAAAGGAGTGAATTTCGTTGACGATAAAATTAATTTTACAATATTTTACACGATACATGACCATCAATACCACCGTCAATACATCTTCGCTAAAAGGTTAACTTCGAACGTTCATTGAGAAACTGATTTTATTTTAAGTTTTGAATTATTTAAATTATATGTCTTAGCGTTTTGCTAGTAAATATTCATGTAAATATTTTAACCTTCGCTTCGACAGTATATTAATAAAATATACTACCTGTAAAAGTTAATATATGACCTTAATTTATTATTTTTTTATTTGGTACTATCTGACTGACAACCTTCCTGTCCTGCAAAATGTCACATGCATGATGCATGCGTTGAAATATTCGTTACTCTTTTTGAAAATATTCTAGATTTTTCAATTTTTCTTTCCATAAAAATCTTCTAAGAAATATAAGAAATCTTAAATAAATAATCGAATAAAAATCAAATCGATCAAACCATTCCCGAGTTTAGCGCTTACTCGATTAAATTAAAAATCATCAAAATCGGTACACCCAGGAAAAAGTTATGCGTTATAATACAACGTAGGTCGACGAAAAATAGTCAAGTAAAAACGCATTCTTAGATATAACTCGAAAAGTTGTTGTTAGATCTCAAATAAACTTAGGTGGGGCCAAATGACACACACTATATTTGGCGATTAATTTTTATTTAGACATGTAGTTCGACTCTTAACTACGTTCCTACAAATGGCACTTCACTTTGCGTGAAAAAAATTCTAGCTCATTTTTAAATTTGACTCAGTTGAAATCTCAATTGAGTCAAATTTCAATAAAAATAAATGTTCGCTATTAAACTGGGGTCACTAGCGACTTACCGATCTCCGTTGCAACACGTGAGCTGGCTCGGTCCGGGCAGATCAGCGACTCGGCAGTTCACTAATAGTTCCAATTCATATGGCGAACACCACCATAGGGACACACCAGTTCGGATCTCCAGCGAAAGATATATGTTTTTGTCCTCGATCGAGTTAAACGGTAGGTAACAGTATCGTATGCGCTTGCGGCAACGGTTCTCTCGGGACTGTTCATGCGCCCTTACTAGAGGGCGCGCAACACGGTGCGTTCGGATACAGTAATATATCGCTAAGCAACCCATTAACAATTAAAGAAAAAATAATAATATGAAATTGAAATTGTCCAATTCATGTTATCCTGTAAATGTACGTAAATACGAAGATCTTGTTCCGGTACGGAACATGCCGCTCACCTTAAAAGCACGTAGTGTCTTTTAAAGAAAAGAGTACAGAGTTGAAGAAAATTCTATGTAATTTAAAACTAAACTTAACTATGAAATATGCAAATTAAAACTAAACCTAACTATTAAATATTGTTTGTAATAATTTTGACTATTGTAATGGTAGAGGACAAATCTTGACAACAGGACGTTTGAAAAGCGTACTGCCCATTCTTAGTGTTACGACTCGTACGACCTGATCAGAGCCGGGATGAAGCGCGTGAATACGTGCGAGCTTCCATTGGAGAGGTGGAAGATTCTCGTCACATACCACAACAACAGTGCCCTCACGGAGAGTGGAGCCGCGGTCTTGGAACCATTTATTAGTCTGTTGGAGTTCGTGAAGATACTCCTTACTCCAACGTTTCCAAAAATGTTGAACCGACTGTTGAATCCAGCGCCAACGAGTTAGGCGATTAGGATTTTCGTCTACCAAGGAGACATCAGGGACCGCCGTCAAGGGTTCTCCTACCAGGAAGTGCGCTGGGGTCAATGGGAGAGGATCCGAAGCATCCGAGCTCAATACGCAAAGAGGTCGTGAATTTAAAACAGCTTCTATCTGACACGTTAGTGTGTGCATCTCATCGTACGTTTGAATTCGTGTCCCTACCACGCGGTGAAGATGATGTTTAAAGCTCTTTACGGAGGCTTCAAACAAGCCGCCGAAATGACTAGCGTAAGGAGGTTGAAAATGCCACGTAAGGCCCTGCTTCAAAGTTTGTTTATTTAAAATATTTAGAACTGGATCGCTACGTAAAAACGCGTATAAATCCCTTAAATAATTATTACAACCGACAAAATTCCTTCCACAATCTGAATAAATGTCTGTACAATAGCCACGCCGAGACGTAAAGCGTCGTAGGGCGGCCAGAAAGGCTTCTGCAGACAACTCGGATACGAGCTCAAGATGTACGGCCTTTACCGCCATACATACAAAAACTGCAACGTAACACTTTATTACTTTAGCATTCCTAACTTTATTAGCACGAACGTAAAAAGGACCCGCAAAATCTACAGACGTCTTTTTAAAGGCACGAGTTGGACGTAGTCTAGATTCAGGGATCTGTCCCATACGCGGTTGCATACGCACGGGGCGCGCGCGGAAGCACCGTACGCAGCGATGTATGCGCTGGCGCACGATATCGCGACTCGACAAAATCCAATATCGCTGTAAAAGTGAGTTACGCACTAATTGAGATCCCGCGTGTAAATTGACCAGGTGAGCGTCATCGATTATAAGATCCGTTAAGGGATGTCGTTTAGGTAAAATCAATTGATGTTTAGAATTAAATGGTAAAAGAGATTTGTCAATGCGTCCTCCCACGCGTAAATATCCGTCACTATCCAGAAATGGCGTAAGACGTCGTAAGCTCATCGAAACTAATTTATTGTTAGAAATATTTTTTATATCCTCACTAAAAACAGACCGCTGAGTCAAAAGTATAAGGCGATTAAGTGAAAAGTTATATTCAGGGACGGTAATGTAATTAGGAAGCGATTGTTTAATATGTTTATTTTTACATTTGTTATAAAAACGAAATATGAAAGCAGTTACACACACAAGTTTATTTAACGACGAATATCGTGAAATAAAACTATCCGTATCGCTAAAAGTATACGTCATAGCTGTGTATGAATACTTATCAAGATGTTCTTTATTGTTGCGCTTTTCTTCGCTTGTATTTACGATCGTTTATTGTATAGGCCAAGAGTCGGAACTTTGTTGGAGCCATACGGGACCATGGTACCACAAGTCACTCTTAACTAATGCTGCCGGCAATAGACCGCGAGAGGCCGCGTCTGCGGGATTGTCAGCAGACGGAACGTGACGCCAGCAGCTTGCGGGTACGCGGGTCAAGATCTCACTGACGCGGTTAGAAACAAAAGTCTTCCATTCATGCGGAGAAGAACGAAGCCATGCCAATACGACCGAAGAGTCGGACCAAGCTACAATGTGGCCGGAACGGATCTTGTCTCCGTATACGTGGTTTACCTTTTCAATTAATTTTGATAGCAAAAGCGCAGCCATCAGTTCAAGGCGAGGGATAGTAAGACATACACGCAACGGTGCGACCCGAGTTTTTGCCATTATTAAATGTGTCTCACAATCACCGCTCTTGCCTACATGGCGTATATAAACACATGCGGCGTAACCGACTTGAGACGCGTCAGAAAAACCATGTATTTGAATAGATTCTAAGTCATCAGTATTAAAAATATAACGGGGAAAAGAAATCGATGCTAAAAGCGGTCGCTCTTTAGTAAAATAAGTCCATGAATTTAATATATCAATAGGCGGGGGCTCGTCCCAACCAATGTTCGCTAACCACATCAACTGAATTAAATGCTTAGCAAATAATGTTATCGGCGACAATAACCCGAGAGGGTCGTATATTTTTGCTATTTCAGATAATATAGCACGCTTAGTGTATTCGCGCGAAGTAACATGAACCTTGAAGCTAAATGAGTCTGCTCGGGGGTTCCACTGCAATCCGAGGACATTCACACCTTTGTCACCCTCCATCTCTGAAAAAAGAACACTCTCACACCGCTCACCATGAAACTCTGAGGGCTGGACTGCGGCGAGAACCGCTTGCGAGTTGCTATGCCATTTGCGTAGCTCGAACCCAGCCGTTGCGCAAATAGCAATCAGCTCCTGCTGAAGTAGAAGAGCCTGGGCTTCGCTGTCGGCGCCCGTAATGACGTCATCAACGAAGACATTATTTAGTAAAACAGCTGCAGCCAATTTCAAACGCTCGCCTTCATCGCAAGCTAATTGTCGGATGGTACGAAGTGCGAGATAGGGAGAACAATTGACGCCGAAGGTGACTGTACGAAGTCTATAGTCACGTAAAGGTTCCTCTGGTGATCGACGCCAGAGAATACGCTGAAAATCTCTATCACTTTCACGTAACAATATATTACGAAACATCTGTTTTATATCTGAACAGAAAGCAACACGATAAACACGAAATTTTAAAAGAACGTCTACAATATCTAGGTGAAGTTTAGGTCCCGAGAACAGCACATCATTTAATGAGTACCCACTGGTCGTACGACAGCCGGCATCAAAAACAACTCGGGTGCGTGTTGTCTGGCTTGAGGGCTTAATCACACAATGGTGTGGGATATAGTAACTCGCACCAACTGAAGGCTTATCATCAACGAGCTCCATATGATTGAGGTCAATGTACTCCTGAAGGCAAGCGTGATAGTCAATCTTCAGCTGGGGATTACGTTCTAACCTATATTCCAATTTATGAAAACGTGCTACTGCGATTTGTCTAGATTCGCCGAGGGGCGGGGCGTTGACCTTGAAGGGCAGAGCGACCACGTATCGCCCTGTGAGGTCTCGATTATGCGTTCTTCGAAAAAAGGATTCGCATAATTCCTCATCGGGAGTGTAACTCCGCTTTTCTGGCACTGACTCCAGCTCCCAAAATCTTTGTAAGTTGTCGTTGTCAAACGAGCTATAACAAACTTGGAGTGGAGTCGAAATGTTTGTATTGAAAGTAAGTTTCCCTAACAGTAAATAACCGAACACACTATTCATAGCGATCGGTGTACCCGGTGGACCCGTAATAGTGTTATTTAATAAAATGTGGGATAGTATATCCGCTCCTAATAACATTTCAACCGGTTGGGGTGTATGAAAATGAGGATCAGCCAAGGTAAGTCCCTTTAAGTGAGGCCACTTAGTATAAGGCAAAGACAAATTAGGCATTTTTGACATTAACTTAGGCAAGATTAATGCGTCAACCGGAATAACGGGATGATGTTTATTTTTAGGCGTAATCGCGCACGTAACCATACCCCTGGGCATCAATGGTTCCGTATCTCCTATGCCTAATACTGGTATGTGAACGTTAGTGCGCGGCAAACCAAGACGCTGTACGCATGCTTCACTTATAAACGAAGCCTGACTTCCACTGTCAACTATACACCGAACGGATGAAATCTTATTATTTCCTAAATATAAATCAATTAAAGCCGTAGATAATAATACCGTAACCATGGAATGCGACGAATGCATTTTTGTTGCGTAATTATTATGTACGCGATCGTCCTGTTTATCCTCCGTAAGAGGAAGCGAAACGGCGCTAGCCGTGGCAGTTTTGTTTACAATTGCTAAAGACTGCGGTGAAATTAAATGAATAAGGCTATGATGTTTCTTTTGACACGTACGACACACAAATTTCGATTTACAATTTTTAACATCGTGTCCGACGTTTAAACAATTGTAACAAATATTTTTGTTTTTAATAAAATTGTACCTATCCTGCGGAGAAAGATTTAAAAACTCTGTACATTTAGATATTAAATGCTGACCGGAGCACTTCAAGCAAGATCGATCTCTATTACTATTGACATAAGGTCCAGTTTGTTCTGTGATTGAAGCGACACTTGCATTGAATGAGTTTCGATGTATCGCGTTTGACTTCCCACCAATCTTCGTACGGTGATTATTTATATGTTGTGGGTAGTTTTTAGTGGACTGCGTATAAGAAGCTATAGCGATTTCGTCAGCTGATATTTCGCGTTCTAGAAATTCAATTAAAGTATTAACATCTGGTATGTCGGACGGTCTTGACAATGAACGTTCGTAATTTTTTCTTAAACTTATAGGTATTTTACGCAGTAATATGTTAAGTAATATAAAACTCCATTGGTCTATAGGAAAATCCATGACTTCAAGCGCCCTGATGTTTTCTTGGTAGACATTTAATAAATTACGTACACTATGATATGATCGCTCGGAACATGTTTCAAGGTCAAGTATACGATCTAAATGTTTCGATGCAATAATTCGCCTATTTTCATATCTATATTTTAAAATTTTTAACGCAATAATATAATTATCTCCTGTTATAGGGAGTGATTTAATCAAATTATATGGTTCATTTTTAACCGAAAGTAGTAGGTATCGTAATTTTTCCGTCTCCGTGTAGGCTCTGTTGTCGTGTACTAATGAACAAAATAAATCAAAAAACGATTGCCAATCGGTAGGATCACCGTTAAACTCGGGTAAAGGCAAGACGGGTAAATTTCTTTTATGACAAATATCGTCCTGATGAAGTGACCGACGCCGATTGAGATCGTCATTTTTGAAACTATTTACGTACGAAATAATGGCATAATATACATCGTTAAAGTCATTACGTATTTTAATATGCTCGTCTTTATCAAATAGCTTGTGTTTAATGAGCGTTTTCTCAATTTTACTTTGAATTTTGTTAAACTTTCTTTGATGTGAATTTAAATCACTAGCTCGCGAACGAAATTGTTGATCATTTGTGGTTGCAAGCTGTAAAATGCGTTTAAGCTCGTCGAGAATCAAATCTCTTTCGAAAATATCCTGTTCACATAATATTTCTAACTTTATTCCGTCCGGCATTTTGCGTAACAAAGATGGCGGCGAAAGAAAATACGAAAAGAAATACGTTGGTTGAAAAATGAGTTCGTACTCAATTGAATAGGATAACATAAGCTGGACAATAATCCTGGTTCGAAGGAACAAAAATTTATGTTCGCTATTAAACTGGGGTCACTAGCGACTTACCGATCTCCGTTGCAACACGTGAGCTGGCTCGGTCCGGGCAGATCAGCGACTCGGCAGTTCACTAATAGTTCCAATTCATATGGCGAACACCACCATAGGGACACACCAGTTCGGATCTCCAGCGAAAGATATATGTTTTTGTCCTCGATCGAGTTAAACGGTAGGTAACAGTATCGTATGCGCTTGCGGCAACGGTTCTCTCGGGACTGTTCATGCGCCCTTACTAGAGGGCGCGCAACACGGTGCGTTCGGATACAGTAATATATCGCTAAGCAACCCATTAACAATTAAAGAAAAAATAATAATATGAAATTGAAATTGTCCAATTCATGTTATCCTGTAAATGTACGTAAATACGAAGATCTTGTTCCGGTACGGAACAATAAATATACTTCAATTTTAATAATACTTTGACAGACTCGTTCCAAAAAACATTGTATGAGAAAAACAAATCGTTTCGATATGCGATTCTTTAGTTGTATGTGACAGTATTATTAAATATTAATAGTATTGGACGATTATGCAGAAGTACATTGCCAGAGTAGCTGGTAAATTAAAACAAAAGGTAAAATTTAAAAAAGGGCTAGCATTTTATTTTCTTCGTATAATCTATACCAACTACAGAACCCCTCATTTGAACAGAGGACAGAAAAGTGCACTTTTATATAAAAGGCAAATAACATCACTGTCATAGAAATCCTATAGAGAACAAAAGAAAATACATCTAATATTTCATTCATTCGACAGCGTGTATATGAAGCAACGCGTCAGTTACGGTAAAAGTCTCCAAGCAAGCAAATAATCCGTAAATAGACAAGCGAACTGTCAATCTTCGTGTAGTGACAATTTCGTTTTTGTACATAAAATATTAATAACGATTAGGATTACGGGATTAACGCCTATTATGAAGAGTGATATGTATAAACAAACTCAACAAATAGTTGATAGGCAAGTGAAGGATTATATTAGATATAGATAAAACAATGTTATTTGAATGTTTTCTAGTAAAGTAGTAATTCAAGGTTTGTCTTTTCAGGTACAAACTTTTTAAATCAAATTGATGGTAATAAAATGCAATATTTTTTTTCCAATTGAAGGGTACAGGGGCAAAACAAGGAATGTCACAAAAATTCAAAAACTATTTTTTGATGGCAATATTTTAATTTTCCTGTGTATTTTTAGTTGGCATTACACAAAAAGTGTAACAACGCGTATAGTCAGATCTATTACTAAAGTTTCAAAACTGTATACAGGAACAAAACAGGGGAGGTCCATAGTGTAACGGAACGTAAGAAGGAATGTCCAAGCTGTCAAAATACTTATGTCAACTTTGAAATTATGTCGAGTATTTATTTGGAGCGGCTGTTTCGTAAATATAGTTATTTTTTTTTCAGTCTATTATTAGTAAAATGATTGATAGTGACGAAGAAAATAATAACAGCTTTGTGCATAAAACAAAGAAACGAAAGAAAACAGGAAGAATGCGGGAAGTGATGAAAAAAATGAGAGTTGCTACGCACGAGCCAGGAGATGATTGTAGGTGTAAAAGATTAAAATGTTTCGATAGAATATCATCGGAGCAACGTGTAAAATTACTTAAAGACTTCAACAGCATGAAGGGCACAAATGATCAAAATTTATACTTATGTGGCTTGATAAATATATGTTCAATAAAAAGAAGGCGAAGTAGAAAGACAGATGAAATGGATGCTAATTTCCACCAAACCCATTTCACTTACAAGGTGAGGGTTATAGAAAATGATGACACAAGGGAAGTACCTGTTTGCTATAAGGCATTTTTATCCATATTTGGGCTTACTAAAGGAAAACTTGAACATCTTCAAAAGTCATTGAAAATGACAGGTACTGCACCAAGTGACAAAAGAGGCAAGTCGAGTTCAAACAAGAGATTAGACAATAACATTAAAAATCTAATATGTAATCATATAAAATCCTTCAAAGGAAGGTTAAGTCACTACAGCTTAAATGATACAAAAAAAAGAATATCTGCCCGAAGATCTAAACATAAAAAAAAATGTATAAATTATACTTGGATGCATATGAGTCACCAAATCATGTATCTTATGAAACTTACAGAACCATCTTTAACACAGAGTTTAATATATCATTTGGTTATCCAAGGACTGATACTTGCAGTACTTGTGATGAATTTACAATAAAAGCAAAGGCATTAAGAGCTGAAGGAAATACTGTTGAACTTAATCGGTTAATTATTCTTAACAATTTCCATAAGAAAAAGTCTCAAACATTTTATGATCGCAAGAAGAATGCAAGAATGAGGAGCAAGAGAGATGTGGAATTTCAAGCGATTGCCATGGACTACCAGAAGAATGTATCCCTGCCAAACATTACAACAAACGATGTGTATTACAAGCGTCAGTTATCAATGTACTCTTTTAATATCCATATATTGGGAGATGCAAGCTCCTACTTTTATACCTAACCTGAAACCTGCGGACGCAAGGGATCAGATGAAGTGGTTTCATTTCTGTTTCATTATTTTACTAACCACCTGGATAGTCGTATTAAGCATTTAGAAATATATTGTGATTCAGCAGGTGGACAGAATAAGAACTACACAGTGGTAAGATTCATTCATTTTGTTGTCCATAAAATGAAACTTTTGGATTCCATAAAAATAACATATCCAATGCGAGGACATTCATACTTAGAATGTGACAAAAATATGGGCCTTATCAATCTAAAAACCCCCATGGAAGTTCCATACCATTAGTATGATTTGCTGAGAGTTAGTCACCATAGACCCAAACCCTTTGAGGTGATTGAGGTAGGAATAGGCGAGGTAATCAGAAAATTTTCAGAATTTTTTCAAAATAAATATCTGAAAAAATGCTCATTTCCTGTGCAGTCTCAAAGAGAAATAATGTGTGTAAGAGAACACCCTAGAATTATTTTACACAGAAGTACTTATAATGGTATATGGGAGAAATCACCCATAGTGGCAAAAAAGGGAACTGGATCAGACACATCAAATGAATTTGAATTACCAGAATTTTCCTATCAATTTTTTTTACCTATTAGTGCAGAAAAGTACAAGGATTTAATGGATTTAAAAAGATTTTGTTCTAAAGGGGCTCAATCCTACTTTGAAGGCATTCCTCATGCATAATTAGTAAAAAAATTATTAAGTTGGACATTCCTTGTATGGGACACAGTGGACATTACCAGTTTTTGTATGTTCCAAAAGTGAATTACTTTAATTTTTTAATTATAAAAAAATATATATTTTCATTTCAATATTTTATGTTCCTAAAAATAAGACTTTATAATGTAAACTAAAGTTCCTATTAGCGTTTTATAATTTTAACTGACACTTAAGAAAGTTTTTAACTTTGAAAAATTAAAATGTCAATTACATAACTTTTTGTTTTTGTGACATTTCTTGTTTTGCCCCTGTACCCTTCAATTTGATTATGGTATAAAAACAAACCCGTGACCATTAGTGCTTCGCCTGTTGTTATGACCTCTACGCAGACAGGTCGTTTCTACAAAATCAAAATTCAAATCAAATCCTAAAACATGTACTTTGTATACGTATTTATTATTTGTAAACTAATTTTAGTTCCGAATAATGACCTGAAATATGAACACGTCAATCATAATAAGTTATTGTAATCAAAATTTAATCAGTGATTGTAAAGAAACTCCCAGGATATTTCAATTTTATCCGAATAAAAAAAAATAGAATTACAGCGTAAGAATACGCCCCTAATACCTTATTCACCAGGACAGTGTCTACACAAAACCACGTCTCAGTAACGGCAAACCGAAATTACTCCACTTAACAAATTTCGAATATTCCGGAACTCATAGTGTAAACAGTCTCAGACAGGGAGGTGTTTATACTGCAATCCATTACCATAATTAACTGCAAACATTACCTTGCAGTGACACGTTCAAACATGGTATCGGTGAAAATTGCGTGCAAATAATAATTATCTATTGAAACGTTTATCGTTCTAAGAATTTGCGTGCGCGTAAAATAGCGCATTTCGCGTATAAGTTTATCGGCGCCAATGAACATTGAATAGCAGAATGCGGTGTTTCTTTAAAATGTAAATATATATTTTTAATTTTATTTTACAAACTGGCTGAGTCACTTGGTGTACATAAGTAAATATCATGAATTCAAATTACGTAAGAATAAAACAAGTGGACTAAAATTTGTTCTGGTCTGTTGAACATATTATATTTAACTGAGGTAGGGCACAGCAAGATATCCTGCTCAAAATCCAGAGCAGCCCAACTGAGGAAGCTGAATAATACTGCTTTCAATCAGTGTTATATTCCTGTGGTGATTACCGTGACCAGATCTGGGGCCTAATCTGTTAGGGGCAGGGTTGGCAACGCGCTTGCGATGCTTCTGGTGATGCAGGCGTCTATAGGCTACGTTAATCACTTACCCATCAGGTGAGGCGTTCAGGTGACGTTTGTTTGCCGACCTAGTTGTATAAAAAATATATATTTTGAATGAAAGTTGTCCGACCCAAAAATAAATGCTATTTATTTACCTAACAATAGTGTATATTTATTATTCAGAAATCAGTGATCTACATTTACTTGAACAAATTTATTATTTACAGTTATAAATAGCTCCTTTAAGATATAGGTACATATATAATAATTTTCCCGCAATTATAACTTAAGGTTAATTTTATTTAACCTGACTTTATTGACCTGAATTACTTTGATGAGATACAAAATTTCTTTAGAGAACAAACGGATGATATCAAATATGTTGCAATTAAAATGAGAGAAGTTTTAATGAACATTTGATCGGAAACGGAGTATATTTACTCGTACCACCAACGCATTTACGTAAAAGTATTTACTTTACAAACTTTATAGGGATTGATTTAACATGTCTGATATATATCTCTGTATAGGAAAGTACACAAATTATTTACTTCGCTAACTAATCTAACGCCTTCGCCGAAGTAGATGCGTCTATATCAAAAGTTGTAGAGGTCTCGTTCCATGAAATTATAATATGTAGTTGAATATCAGAGATTTGATGTAAGGTACACTTGTATTTGAATCACAAATGAATTTGAATTATGTTCCGGCCTTTTGAGAAAATTTATGAATACAATAAAAGTTTTTCAGCTTTCACTGATACAATTAACACTTTCATTCAAATGACAGACAGGTACTTACAGCGACTATAATTTCATACAACCGATATTTCAACAACGTTGTAAACGTCATAGTCACGGGGCTACTTAGCCAAAATAATAAATAATCGTATATAGATAAAATATCATATATAAGTGTCACTGCAAGTCTAACCATAATGACAGTGTCGACCATATTTTATTATATGTTCGAAACAATAGGACGATATAATATTAGTAATTTTCCATTAAAAACGGACGGAAGCAACATCTACATTCAGACAGCTTGAGCAATCCTACTTCGATTACAACACACAACACGCGTGAATTATCGATTCACCGACATTTCGCTAGTGTCCCAGTGAACTGTTTCTGCTTAATCAACATTCGGAGCTGTTCGAACCACTCAAAGTGATTGAAGCGAGAACTCGACTTGACGAGCAATCTTCGAGCAATATCCTTCGTGAGAACTCAATTACAATATGCGATCACCTTTAATTGATCGTTTGTTGCTTTAGATGGCATTGTTTTGTAACATCTTGATATGAACGATAGATATTAAAGCGCTAAATTGATGCATGCTTAAAGCTTTGTGCATAGTTTTCAAGGCATAAATTAGTTGAGCCAAGCCATTTCACATTTTTTAGTTCAGTATAGATTATCGTCTTGTAATAAAATTCTTGTATGTTTTAAATTTACAGAATTGAACTTTTTGCAGTTTTAATAATTATATTGAAGTCGTTTTATTTGAATTTATTTATTTGAAGTTTTAACGATAACTAGACTCTTGATAGAGTCACGAAACAGAGAGGGCGCTTCGAGTCAGTCGCTTAACCATTGGAACAAAACATGGCGATTAAGAGCAGTTAATAATAAGATGACATAAATTTAAATATATTCATTTAAAATAGATTTAAATATAATTTAAAATTATAAAACTAAACTTCAACTAAAGATAGGGCATAAAATATCACTTATCTGTACCTCTGTTCGTGTATTTATTACTACAGCGATGATATATCGTGTGAGAAGTTTAGCAATATGTAACCATTAGCATTGAAATGGTACTCGTTATCGGATAGATCGAGCATCTTCAATTGGAATAGATTTTACAGTTCTGAATTTTGCATTGTCTATGCTGTCGATGGCTGATACAAATGGGTTATGGTATCGCCTTTAGCGGATACGGGCTTTTATATCGTACGATTGTTTTCGAGTGCTTAATTTAAGATTAAAAATCTTTATGTGTAAACGTAAACTTCATGGTTTACTTACGTATAATAAATTGTTATCAGATTAAAAATTGAAGTAATATTTTCGTTTTATAATATCTATAAAAAAATAATAATAATTGATACTCAAAATAATCGATTATAAATTAGGTAATTATTTTAAATAATTTTGTGACAAATATTAAGGGCATAACAGTACGCAATTCGACCGATAATTTTACGAACAGGCCCAACCTAATTAACTACGGGTATGTTCCTTTTTTCCTTAATACAACAGATGCAGCTTTTTACGACGTTTTTATTACGGTGAAATAATTAAGAACTCGGAATACGAAACTGTTTCCAAGCTTTGGCTTTATTTTCTCAGTATCGACTTTTTTTTTTCTTATATAGTAAGTATACGCCTTTCGCCAATACTTCGTGCTGTTATTATAGTAAAAATACATACTTTAAAAATAAAGACCATCAAACTAGTTTTATTACCAGTTAAAGTTACATAAGAAAAAATGCTTCTGAATTTGATAGCATTTTATTCTGCGTGTCATAAAAAATTAACTGTTTAGAAAGCCTCAATATCAACAAATCTGATAATCATCTTATAAAAATTCGAGAGGAACAATTAGTTTCAATCAAAATATAAAAATCCTTAAAAGATAAATATATACCAATATTTCGATGATTTGTCACAGCAGCTGTTGTCAAACTGTTCTACAGGATTGCTGAAAGTTTCTGACTTAAGTTCTGATCTTTATACACCTATTTGTAAAACTGTTATTCCAATGTATTTTTTAATTTATAATCGTTTTTTTTTAAATCTTCTAACATACACGGTTGTGTGTTCCTATGGTAAGAAACTTAATGCTTGTGTTACAGGTAACAGCCGACTGTTATAACTATATATATATATATATATATATATATATATTATAAATATACATAGAAATAATACACACATAAATATATAAATAAAATCGATTCTTTTTAATTTTTACTGCGTTTTTTTTTTTGGTAATCAATTACATTTTTTTTTTGCTATTTTGTATATTGTGTATAGATAGTACTAAGGATATATTAGCACGTTCGAACAAAAACAAAACCTACTCTAAATACGCATGACATTGTACTGGCTTTAAGTCCCTATATAATTTGAATAGAACACGCAATTGGGCCCTTGTCGCTAGCATTGAATGTATATCGAAATAAGCCGCAGGTGTCGATTAAAGAAGATCTATAGATAGAACTGCACGGAACGTTCGCCATAGACCGAGAAATAATAAATGTGACTGATCTTTCTATACGAGAATTTTCTTCTGATATATATACATAGTGAAGCAATTATGTAGCTCCGTTTAATATTCCGTTACAATGAATTTATATTGTTTGATTTATAAATACGGTTTGGCACTGACATCACGTTGGAATATACAAAATCAAGTCGGAAAATACAATATCAAAATTAAAATCAAAAATTACTTTATTTAAGTAGGCTTCAAAATCACTTTTAAAATGTCAATTTACGAATTAAAATGATAGTGTTAATTTATTAATTGTAGTTACAAGTGAATATACCAAAGATACGGATGTAGATGTATACAAAAAAGAATGACCGAAAAAAAAATCCGAAAGAGTGCAAATTGGATGATTCTTTTCTTTTGTGTGTTCAATATTGTACGGACAAGTTTTGTATAAAAGAAAATTTGAAAAAAAAAAATCATTTAGTACTAAGTAAAAATTGGCAGACAATAACTGACAGAAGAAAATAGCAATATGAAGGACTACTAAAACTACTGGCGTAATGGATTGGATATAGTCTACCTCGTCCTGTGTCATAAATTTGCATAACAATTTGCGTATTTGGGACGTCATCCGGCCCGCTGAAATGACGATGTACGTAGGACTGCCGGTGTGGGCTGGAGGAGGAGGAGGCTGGTGAGGCCTATGCCCAGCAGTGGACGGTAATAGGCTAAACTGGCTGACTGACAGACTTAGGTATTTAACAATAGTAAAAACAAAACATAAATGTATGTATTACTAGCTTTTACCCGCGGCTTCGTATTCTTTGATTTTTTTTAATGTAAAGTATCTTATGCTACTTCTGATACCTCCAAGAATATTTATACAAAGTTTCAAGATGATCAGTTAAGTGGTTTTCACGTGAAAGCGTAACAAACAAAATTACATTCTCATTTATTATATTAGTAGGGATTATGTGAGTACTTTTTCGTAAAAAATGCACAATTTATTAAAAAAAAAAAAAAAAAAAAAACTTTTTCATAATATTACGTGTTTACTATTTAAAATAACTTTAATAATCTTTAAACGATAAAGATCTCACGTTATATTATAAATAAAATTAATCCGACTTCTATCTCCCAAGTTTATGATGTATCACCGAGTTCCGTGGCTTTTAACTATCACCAATAAATAATTGCCTTTACGAAGATAAGTCTGTTCGAATGTTATTGTGCCGTGCAAATGAAATAAACTTAATATATTCCAACTTGCAATCTGTACGTTTAATCTTAAGGAGCAGGACTTGATATACGGTGGCAAAGCGTAATATCCTTATAGATAACCAATAGCTGAGATTAAAGTGCAGCCCGAGGCGTCGGATTCACTTGCGGAAGATTGTACGTATAACAAAGCTGTGCCTGTAATGGTTCTTTAAATGGTTTCGTTTTTACATTCCTTATTGTATAATTATATTGTTGATCAGAAAAAAAAATGTTTTTTTTTTCAATTTACCTTTAAGAACACGTGAGAATAAATTAAAAAGAAATTGAATTTATTTGGTTATTCATTTTTATGATACAAAACAATATTGAATAAAAAAATAAAGAAATATACAACTAAGCAATTATAAATTCATATAATTATAAATCAATTATCAAATTAAAGGGTGAGAGTCACCCGTGATCATGGCGCCTAAACGCCGACGAATTATTGTCGGGAGTTTTAAAATAACAATCACGGTAGAATCAAAAGTGATTAAAGCCGTAGTAGAATACTTTTGAGTCTAAATTGAAGAATGATGCAATTCAATATTGATATTTAAAATGTACAATATACAAATAAAACATTTTTAAATAGCTGTATTAGCACAAAATTAAGACTAACTAAATAACTAATTCTTACAATAAAAAATATATATCTATAATAAAAATACTAGGTATCCTTTTAACGAAATTAACCTGCTGAAGTTAGTAGACAAAGGCATCCCCTTAGAGTAAACGTCAGAAGATAGTCCTGTTAGTGAATTACCATCAATACTCCAGGCACGTACTCCTAACCTTGTCGCAGCCTTCTGATGTAGTGAAAAAAAACACACGAGCAACTTTCACGAAAGTAGGAGAAGTCATTTATCAAGCTAGCTGTAAGAACTCTCGACATCTAAAAGTTTTGATACAAGATGCCGAGCCAAAAGACATTAATATTAAGGATATCACACTACTTGAAGCGTTTTTAGGATGTCTTCGTGTTTTATCACTTAAGTGGCGAAACTTCCCGTTTAATGTCGCTGAGTTTTTGTTATCTTTCAACGCTTACAACGTTGCCGTTTTTTAGTATCGTGCAAAGGAAAAAAATCTACTGTACCTAATTTTAAAACAATAATAGTAAAATTTTGTTATATTAAAATATCACATCATAACACTTCATGTTTTTGTTATTTTTTACACAATGGGTGCGAACCTACACTAACTCTATTAGGTAGAAACTATACTTCGCCGCCCGTCTGTAGCAGAGCTTTATACGTACTATATAGCTGTAAAAACTTAATGATTTTTTCAAACGACTAGGTTAATAATAATAAATAAGAATGAACCAGATTTTATTTTAGTTATTTTTTTAACAATTTATGAAAACAAAATATTATTAAAAATAACAAATTTTATTTCATTAATATTTTTTATCACAAAAGTTTTATATAAAATGAAATTAAACTTTAGCTAATTTAATATGAAAATATGTTAAGTTTGAATAGAAATTAGAATTTCAGAACCTAATTGTTTACCTCAAACATCACTGACATGTATTCATGACGCAGGCTTCTAAAACTTTTACCGCATTCTCGATGTAGCTAACTTCTAGACCGTAAACGACTTTACATGTCGAACAACGAAATTAAATTATAAACTCCTCTTTTCACCTTTTCAAACCAACGCCAGATACTGGAATTTGAAAACACAAAATAGCTATTCCATTTAAAAATTCAGTAGGCTACTTTACACGAAAATATGTGGAGAAACACATGACGCCAAACAAGCTTTATTGGGTATCCTTACCAAAGTATGTGAGTGGGGAATTCAATAAGAGATGACAAAAAGAATTAAGGGTGCCCGAAAAAAATACCTGCACTGTTTTCTTGATTGATTTTCTCTTTGATGTAGTATTTCGTTTAAAGTACACTTACAAAATGTTTGGAACTTTAAAACTCTACAAATATAACAAAAACGTACTTAAATGTTATATAGGCTACCCATTAAATTAATTAAAATTATTCATCTATTCAAAGAAAAAATACATACGAATATATACTTTCATTTTACATTATATTATATTTCCGAGTCATACGTTTTCTTTTTTTAAACCGACACGCGGTAGCTCGATTAAGAAAACATTACATAATTGTGCGAGAGCGCTCGGGCGCGCAAGTGGCGCCATGCAACGTGTAACTATGTGGGGACGATAGGGTGCGAGGGGCGTAGAGTCAGAGGGGCGGCGTAGAGAGCACCACCACTCTCACCCATTACTACTCGGTGATGCCGAACCGTTCGCCAGTCGGACAAAAGCCACGATGAGGAAGGCACGTGCTCGCGTGGCCTCTAACTGTATATCGTGCCTACGCTACAACGTAAACATTGATCAGTGAAGTGAATAATAAACTAGTGATTGCGGACAAAATTATACTGAGTGTACCAAATAAGTGAATAAACAAACATTAAATTTTGTTTAAATACAAATGTATGTAGAAAATGTTTCAACCGCTGACTTTTTTGTTAGTGACTTTGGGTGTAATTGCCGCGTATGTTCCAAGAGGTTTGGATAATTGTAGAAGAGATATCAATGTTGAGAAAGGGACTACTTTGTGTCACATACGAACACTCGAAAATAATGCGTCGAATCTTGTATCAGCTCCTTCGGAAAGTACGAAACGTTTAACCGTTGAGTGCAATCAACTGCTGCTTTTTGAAAGTTATCTTGAAGCAAACTATTTTCAAAGATTTATAACGTTAGAGGAACTAACGATCGCGAACTGCAAACTTCTTCGGATACCTGGCAACGCTTTTGAAGGATTACGTGAATTAAAAAAGTTATCGATAAGATCTAAAAACTACGACTGGAGTCCCAACAAAAATTTGGAGCTATCACTTGGAACTTTTAACGGCTTACGTGAATTACAGACACTCGACTTAGGACAAAATAATCTTAAAGTTATACCACCTGATGTATTTTGTGCTTTAGATAGTTTGCAAATATTAAATGTTACCCAAAATAGAATCAAAAACATTGACCGTTTAGGCTTTGGAAAAAATTGTGGTTCAGGCCTTAGAAGTTTAGACATTAGTTATAATGAACTTAAATCATTAAGCGATGATTCGGAAATTTCAAGCCTTCGGCGACTAGAAGAGCTCAGATTACAATATAATAATATAAGTGATATCTCTAGTGAAATATTTAATGGACTAATATCATTACGGATTTTGAATATTTCCCATAATAACCTGCAGTTAATACCTGAGGGCACGTTCACAAACACGAAAGAGTTACGAGAAATATATCTGAATAATAACCAGCTATTTGAATTAGCCAGAGGCGTTTTCCACCGATTAGAACAG
This sequence comes from Melitaea cinxia, assembly GCF_905220565.1. NCBI lineage: Eukaryota > Metazoa > Arthropoda > Insecta > Lepidoptera > Nymphalidae > Melitaea > Melitaea cinxia. Next base: position 4,634,075 of record NC_059405.1, on the reverse strand, counting down.
CTGCTTGTATTAGATTTATCGAATAATCAACTCTCAAGCGCTCACATCGATGGCGGAACATTTATTGGTCTTATACGCTTAGTCATTCTGAATTTATCCAATAACGCTTTGACGAGGATAGATGGTAAGACATTTAAAGATTTATTCTTTCTTCAAATATTAGATTTAAGAAATAACTCGATTGGATATATCGAAGAAAATACATTTCTTCCTTTGTACAATTTGCATACCTTAAATTTAGCTGAGAATCGATTACATACGATTGACGAGTTCCTTTTCAACGGATTATTTGTTCTCAGTAAATTAAATTTAAATAATAATTTACTTATTACCATCGATCAGAAAGCGTTTAAGAACTGTTCTGATTTGAAAGAGTTAGATCTAAGTTCAAATCAATTAATAGATGTCCCTTCCGCTATATGGGAGTTATCACTTTTAAAAACTTTGGATTTGGGGGAAAATCAAATATCAGATATCAAAAATGGCTCGTTCAAAAATTTAGATCAACTAACCGGTTTAAGATTAATTGATAATCAAATTGGAAACCTTAGTGTTGGTATGTTTTGGGATTTACCGAGTCTTCAAGTATTAAATTTGGCAAAAAATAAAATACAAGCCGTGGAGAGAGGAAGTTTTACACGAAATAAGCAATTAGAAGCCATACGATTAGATGGTAATTTTATATCCGATATTAATGGAGTATTTTCAGCAGTCTTAAGTTTGCTTTGGTTGAATTTATCAGAAAATCATCTAGTATGGTTTGACTATGCATTTATACCTGGCAACTTAAAGTGGTTAGATATTCATGGAAATTTTATCGAGCACTTAGGAAATTATTACAAAATTCAAGATGAAATACGAATAAAAACATTGGATGTGAGTCATAATCGCATTGTAGAAATATCTCCATTAGCAATTCCAAATAGCGTTGAATTGCTATTCATAAATAATAATCACATAAACAATATACAAGTGAACACGTTTATGGAGAAGCGCAATCTTACTAGAGTTGATATTTACGCAAATGAGATATCTCATTTAGATATCAACAGCCTCCGGTTATCGCCAGTCCCCTCAAACAAGTCGTTGCCAGAGTTCTATATAGGAGGAAATCCGTTTGATTGCGATTGCTCAATGGAGTGGTTGCCTTTAATAAACAATATGACTGCTACGAGACAGTATCCGAGAATAATGGATCTTGAGAATGTTTTATGTAAAATGACTCATACTAGAGGTGTTACACATATACCGCTAAATAACTTGAAATCAACAGATTTCTTATGTACGTATGAGACCCATTGTTTTACACTATGCCACTGTTGTGATTATGTTGCATGCGATTGCCAAATGACTTGTCCCAATAACTGCTCTTGTTACCACGATCCGACCTGGCATACAAATGTAGTCGATTGTTCCAGTCAAAGTGCTATCGAAATACCGGAAAAAATTCCTATGGATGCAACCGAAGTCTATTTAGACGGGAACGACTTTAAAGAATTGCAAAATTATGCATTCATCGGCAGAAAAAATATGAGATCACTTTATGTAAATTCAAGTAAAGTTGAAAATATACATAATAGAACATTCTCTGGCTTATCTTCACTCGTTATATTACATCTCGGGAATAACAAACTGGAACATCTAAATGGATATGAGTTCGAACATTTAACTCAGCTAACTGAACTTTATTTACAAGACAATTTTATCAGTCATATTGCTAATGCAACGTTTTTACATCTAATCTCATTGAAAATTTTAAGACTAGATGGAAATAGATTAGTTGACTTCTACATATGGAGTTTAACGATGAATAAAAACTTAAACAGTATTTCAATAGCCAATAATATGTGGTCGTGCAAATGTAGATATTTACAGAGATTTACCGCATTTATAGCGGAAAATGTCGGTAAGATTACCGATATAGCTGATATTTGGTGTACAAACATAGGAAGCCCTTCATCGCAAAGGAAAGAATTGAACCTTAATGGTACAATATGTAGCGACTATTACGCAAGTGAATCAGGACTCGATAACATGTTAATATCTAATTATTTGCCAATGATGGTGACGTCGTTTATGGGATTTATGTTAATTTTACTCGTCACTCTTGTTACATTCTTATTTAGAGACACGATTAGAATATGGCTTTATTCAAGCTGTGGCATAAGATTTTTTCCATTTGCCGGAGGTTATGACGAAACTGACAAATTATATGATGCGTACGTGTGTTACAGTCCTAAAGATGATGACTTTGTTATTCAAACTTTAGCTGCTGAATTAGAAAATGGAAGTCCCTCATACCATCTCTGTTTACATTATCGAGATATACCGCAACATGGTGCTGCTTATATGCAGTATACTTTACCACTACCTGAGGCAGCAGAAGCGTCCAAACGTATTATAATTGTGTTAACAAGAAATTTCTTAGAAACAGAATGGTCTCGATATGAATTTAGACAAGCACTACACGAGTTATTAAAACCTAGAATTTATACTTTAGTTCTCATTGAAGAAAGTTCTGTCTTGAACGAAGCCGAATGCGATCCGGATTTAAGGCCATACTTAAAAACAAGCTTAAGAATAAAATGGGGTCAAAACAAATTTTGGGAGAAGATACGCTATGCGATGCCCGATCGGAGGTATAAATCAAAGTCATCTAGTTTTAGAAACAATATAAATTCTTACACCATGCGCAGTGGAATGCAAAATGGTACGATGAGATCCTTTTCTTTTACTGATAAGATGCGGGGGTCCGGTGATACTGTAAATGCTACACCAGAGTTCATAGAAAGTCGACCTCAACATCCGCAGCCTTTGTACGGGTCGGATGGAAGACCACCCTCGGACCACATATATTCATCGATCGACTCAGATTACTCATCATTAGAGCTAGGAGGAAATAATCCAAATCGGAGACGAGACTTCAGGCATTGGCCGCCACCGCCTCCTATAATTGACACTCAACATTCGGGTCAAGCCTACCTTGTCTAGTCTACGCTTTTAAAATAAATATTAAAATCATTTAAACGAAGCTTCTTGTGTAAATTGTTATAATTGCATCGTGCTTTATCAAATAATTAAGATTTTAATCTATTTTTGTAATTCCTAGCCATTCGATTGGGTGTTGATTTCTTAAAGTTGGTGTAAATAAATTCTATAAGACTGCTGTAGAATATGTGAATTTTGTAAATAATTTGTAAATAGATGTCTATATAAGTCACAGTATACCTATTTATATACTTTAATAAAGCCATTGTGATAATTTTTGCATAAACTTTATTTTTTATTTCCACCTCTAATGGTCCACTATAAGCAAATCAATTTTATGAAATTTTAAAATAGCCATTGAATTATTACCAAAAATATTTTTTTCTTTCAATTATGAAATAAAAATAACTTACAGCTTTAAAACATATAGAAAAAGAGAATATAAATTACATGAGTACGACTTTTTACATCACATTTTTAAAGAATTTTTTAAATTTTTTTACCAGTAACAAAGCTAATAATATTATACTAAGAGATAAAAAAAACAGTAGCGTTAAGATAACAAAAAGTAAAGATAAAAAGAGTAAGACCACGGTATGCATTAAATAGAATGTTAAAATAAAACCACAGAAAGAATAATATTTATATCTGACAAAGGACAGCAGAAAACGTGACAAGAATACTACGAGTCATCAAAAGCATATCATAATCCCAAGGTAAGGTCGTTTGCGGAATTTTAAAATGATACTTTTATCACTTACAAAAGGACAAAATATCATAATTTGATATAAATAATTAATTATCTTTATCTCAATAAATTTGTTAGGAATATAACAAAAGTCAAGTGTAAAAATAGCGTTTTTAATACTCTAAGTAACAATAATATAATATGCCTTGCCAATGAAATATCTTAGTCAGTGTAAGTATGTATTTTTTACAACATAATTATATTTGTTTCTGAATTTAGAATATAATTTTTTTTAGTTCAAGCCGATAAAATTGGTTTTATATGGAATTACTAACTTTTATAACATAATATGTATTTTATATAAAAAGTCCATTTATTCTTAATAGAATGAGTAAACCAAATATATAAACCTAAATAACTTTTTCATACATCTTCATTTGACTGGTCCGTTGGCACCGTTGATAATGACATGGATGAATTATAAACTTTTATTTAAAAAAATTATATCAGTCAACTACTTCTTACAAGAATTTAATTGATATCCTTTTTTATCTTCAATATGACATGCTAATATAAAATCTGATAAATGCAAATATAGTAGGAGACAGTTTATAAAATGAATCACCTTATAAACTCCAGAATCAATTCCACACATCCGGTCTCCGATATTAACAAATAGAATCATAATTGAAGTCCCCATTGTACAAGGAACGATTGGACGATACTATTCAAAATTGCAGTTCTGTATTTATTCTTAATCTATAGCTAGAATTATTTAGATTCAGATAAAATTTTAATGAATTTGAAAATGTAATATATAATATTAATATTTCGAATATTGTTACTCGAAATTCAAATTGCATTGCAGTTAAACAGTTGCGAACTCTATTTTAATTGCAAAAATAAAAAATAAAAACATTTTTATTGTATCGTTGATACCGTTACAAATAAATGCAAATTATTTTAAAAAATGTTAAACAGTCCTGTTACATTTTTTCTCTCTAAAAAAAACTTCGAAACATAATTAAAAAATTGAACAGAAACTTAAAGTAAAATTGATTGTTTTGTATTCATATTACAATAGTAACTTAATATTGATATCTTCTTTCTCCGTCTAAACAATACACATCAAAATATGCAAAAAATATCTACAAAAGTCCGGTAGCTTTCTTAGGAACTTAAACAATAAAAACACAAAGGTGTTATGACTCATTGTGTACTCAGTAACAATAAAAGAAAGCACTAAATGTGTCTCTCAATAAACAATTTTTGTTTTATGATAGTTCGTATCTAACAATGACCAATAAACAAAAAGGATGTTTTTCTAACATCGTATTCTTAGCGTACTGTTGCTAAAGGACCTGTTTTTAACCGACTCCAAAAAAAGGAATGGAAAGGAAAATGTTTTATTTGTATATCGTACATTTTAAATATCAATATTGAATTGCACCATTTTTAACCGACTTCCAAAAAAGGAGGAGGTTTTCAATTCGACTGTATTTTTTTTTTTATATGTATGTTACATCGGAACTTTTGACTGGGTGGAGCGATTTCGACAAATTTTCTTTTAATCGAAAGGTGGTGTGTGCAAATTGGTCCCATTTAAATTTATTTGAGATCTAACAAGTACTTTTCGAGCTATATCTAATAATGCGTTTTTACTTGACGCTTTTTTCGTCGACCTACGTTGTATTATACCGCATAACTTTCTACTGGATGTACCGATTTTGATAATCCTTTTTTTGTTGAAAAGGAGATATCCCAAGTTTAGTGCCATGATAAGGAAACCAGGATCTGATGATGGGATTCTAGATATATTGATGGAAATTCTTGAAAATCCGCAATAACTTTTTACTGGATGTACCGATTTTGATAATCCTTTTTTTGTTGGAAAGAAGATATCCCTAGTTTAGTACCATGATAAGGAAACCAGGATCTGATGATGGGATCCCAGAGAAATCGAGGGAACCTCTTGAAAATCCACAATAACTTTTTACTGGGTGTACCGATTTTAATAATTTTTAATTTAATCCAAATCTGATGTTTGTCATGTGGTCACATACAAATTTTATTGAGATCTGATAACTACTGTTTGAGTAATCTTTGATAACGTGCAGTTACTTGACTATTTTTTCGTCGATCTTCGTTGTATTACTCGTCGATGTAATTGAAGTCGGTTTTTTTTTGTTTGCGAGCAAACACAATTATTTGAGTATGCAGTAGGAATATTTGCGCGTAAATTTTGCAATCATGAAATGGCAGTGTATTATTATAATTTAATATATCACTGATATTTAATTTAAATCTATGGTAAAAACATGTATATTTTTTTTTGTTTTTTTTTTCTAATTGAATTGCAGTGAGTTCAAAAAATACAAAGGTGGTCAATTAAATTAATACTGGTTTATTTTTACTAAAATATTTCTAGGAATTAAAGATTTTGCATCATAACTTTTATGCCAACTATTTATAAAAAATATATACAAAACGTCTACAATAGTTGAAAAAAAAAATTATTAATGTGTCGGTAGAAAGAAGTTTACGCTAGCATAGTGCAGCATAGTGCTTTAAAACCAAGACCCATAAAATACTGATCAACTTAACTTCAAAACGGTAACTATTATATTTAAAAAAAAAACATATATTTAGGACTAGCTGTGCTCGCGACTTCGTCCGCATGGAATAGTGTCTAATGTTCAACGTGATTCTTTAAATTGGCATATTTTTTTTATTTATGAACCGATTGATTTGAAACAAACACTAAATGTTAAGCTAAGCTTGCCACAATATATTAGTAAACATCAAACCTAAATCGGATAAGCCGTTTCTAAGATTAGCGTGCACAAACACACAGACAAACAGACAAAAATAGGTATAAGGTCCTAATAATATATATTTTTTTTATATCTTAAATGTAGAGACAGCGACCCGTTACATTTTTATTATATACTAGCTTTTACCCGCGGCTTCGCTGGCACTGAATTTTTTTTAATAAAAAGTTACCTATGTTACTTCTAATACGTCCAAAAATATATGTACGAAGTTTCATGATGATCGGTTAATCAGTTTTTTTTTTTTTGAAAGCGTAACAAACAAACTTAAATAATACAAACTTGAATGTGAATGACATTTATAACATTAGTAGGGATATTGATTGGTGTAAATTATCAAAAATTTTGTAGCTTAGGAAACTGGTTAAATTATACTTACACGGTTTTTCAGTTAAGCTAAAAATTGCTGTGATATTTACGTAAACCTGTTGTTTGTGACCTTTGACCTAGTGTAGAAAAAGCATGATTAAGAGTGACGTGAACTTTTCACAGTTTCAATAGAAACCAAAAAATATGCATTTTGCCAAAATGCAGCATTTCAGACTGTATTTATAGTGTAGTCATTTTCATTCACAATAACTGCAGTACTGGAGTATTAGAGCTTACTCTTCAAGAAACAATTTTTGGTCCGTGGTAAGAAAAGAACATGGGTAGAGGAATCGCGTGAAGCAACTGATGAGTAATAGTGACACGTGACTGTGACGCTGAGAGTTAGTCTTTATTTTATTTATTCTTTATTGTACACCAAATAGAGTAATTTAATACAGAATCGTAAAAAAAAAAAAAAAGTATAATGCACAATGAGGCGGCCTTATCGCTCGATAGCGATTTCTTCCAGGCAACCTTAGGGTTACGATTAGAGGAAAAAAAAGAAATTTTACAGAAACTTTACAGTGCTTTTAGCTGCTTATATAAAAAAAAGGTAGGTAGGTAAGGTAGACCAGCATTTATTGTACCTATTGATACGAGTATATAGCGGTCAGTGTGACGTACATACGCTCAAATACCTCTCGGGATGGATATTTGTGTTTGTGCAAATATTTTTTTCTGTTCTGGTAGCTGTCTTGGTCTCCTCACGAAGCCTCGGAGAACATATGAAGCGGTCGGTCGTATTTGTTATCATAGACATCTAATAGAAATTGTCAGTTATCTCGCATGATCGTTGTTGATTAAGCTCCAACTTTTTAGAGAGAGAAAGAGGCCTAAGCCCAGTAGTGGGATGATACAGGCTGAATCAAAAATTATTTTAATTAAATACAATTTAATTATTTCAATAGAGCATTTTAATTTTTAATTATAACGGTAATCGTTATTAAGTAAACTATACATTTTTCTTATTAATAATATAGCCTTTAACAGTAACACTCTCTATATTATTAAGGACTAGCTGTGCCCGCGATTTCATCCGCGTGGAATTTAACAAAAAAAAATATTGTTCAGTTCGCAGTGTTATAAATGTAAAAAATTAAATAAATTATTAAATAAATGTAATTTTATTTTTTTAATTTTATTTTAGACATTTATTATTAAATAAATGTCTAAAATAAAAGTAGCATAAGTTACTCTTGGTTACATCAGCTATCTGCAAAAGAAATTGCCGTCAAAATTGGTCCAGCCGTTTCAGAGATAAGCCGGAACAAACATACAGACACGGACAAAAATTGTAAACAATGTTATTTTGGTATATGTACCGTGTATACACTCATATGCATTTAGTAAAAATCGCTTATTTTAATATTACAAACAGACACTCCAATTTCATTTATTTGTAGGTATATATATAGATAATATGAACAAAGCGTTGCTGATTTAACAGGAGACGTAATAAGGATTTAATTATTGTCATCTCCATGACAATTAATTTCGATGTACGAAGAACATTATTAGGATCTGTCATGCTTCAGCTCTGATTGATTGCAATTTGATGATAATTTCGTGTTGTTGTGTTATGTATGAGCACAGTGTTGTACGACTGAATTACTTATCACTATGTATTATACTGAATAATTTTGTCACAAAATGTTACTGTAATTCTAGTAGTACTTGTCTTATTTAGTTCTATACAAGTTTACCACACAATTATTTTGTGACTACTCAAGTATTGTAGGGCTCTGAGTGTGTATATCATGTTTGTGGATGATTAATTAAATTAAAAAAGTAATTAATTATTAATTGCATTCTTATATTAACCATCATCATTACTTCATTATTTATTTATTTACAGAAAAAAAAATAGATACAATTTATGTGATAAACAGTGCAGCAAAAATAATTAGCAGTTTAACAGTGCACTGTGTAGCAGTTTAACAGTGCACTATGTAGAAAAACAAAAACTTTGTGAAATAATGAAAGGTGTAGTGTCCCGCTGTCACAATTAAGAAAAACTAAACTTTAAATTTGTCTGATAAACATAAAACACGAAATTTTTTATGTTTTTTTTTATTGTATTCATGACTGCGTCCAAATATCGTTATCGAATTTCAATGTAACGGACGTTAATTATTGCGCAAACTTCAACTTCACTTTGCGCTTTTAATTTAGTTTTCATTAGTTTGTATATAAACTATTAAACTATTGACTAACTACTATCCACTGTATTAGTGCCATACAGAATAATCGTCTGATGATCTCAATTCAAACAAACTTAGTTATGAAAGCTATTCAATATCAAGTCTCCATTCATTAGTTGTTAACTTTTAATAACCCGGTTTACAATTACACAATAAGGCAACACTTCATTAAATTGTCACTCAAGGTAATGAAGCCTCTTTTAGACTGTCTCTACTTACGTAATCTTGTGTATGTTTTCATTAAGTTATTTTAACGTTTCATAATAAGTATTTCACGTATTGATACTTAAATAAAAATATTGTTCTATTTTTTTTATATATACTTGTGAATGATTCTCAGTTGGGCAAACAATTCCTGGCGGAGTCGAATTGGAATTTCATTAAGTATGGTATTAGGTACTAATTATTATTTATAGATGAACAAGTTAAGTATAGCTTAAATCAAATAATACATTTGAAAATTCAGAAGTACTGCCTCAGTTTGGATTAGAAACCATTTTTATATAACTATATATATATAAATATAATTTACGTATTCTATCCTATAGATTACCTCGGTTTATATAAATATATTGCATCATAAAATATAAGAGGATTATTTCGTTTGGTTTGGTTATAATCATTATTATTCTATGCTCGTAAATTACTGGATATACGAATTTAGAAAATTGTTATTCAAAATTTCTAGTAACTGCTCTTTATGGTTGTACATCCTCTATTATTTTATTAATAGATATAAAAATGTTGAAGTAAAATTAAATGTTTTGAATGATTAATGAATAACTTCAACTATTAAGTAATAACTTAAAATGTAAATTTATGTTTGATCAAAAATAAATAATTTTCATATTATTGTATTTTATTTTATTTTAATACATACAGCAAATTAGAATTCATATTTAATTAATAAAAATGTTAACACTTCAATTGTCACACAAGTAACTATATTTATTTATCTTTATAACACGGATACTTTTCTTTTGAAATTCAAAAGTCTTAACAAAAAGATGTTCATTAATATTCCTTTGTCACGTCACACCGCCTGCTCCGATGACAACCAAAAAGTTTCTTTGTAACAGTTACCAAATTAAAACACATAACAAACATTCAAAGTTATAACTCGACCAGTAATAAAAAAAGACAAAAATTTTAACTGTGATAACGACCTTACTAAGAGATGAGAAATGGGAATAATTTTGTTACATAAAAACGGGTCGCATCGTGGTTAGATAAGTTTAAGGGACTTTATTTGTCCATTGTCAACCTCTTTGTTTGAGTTCAAGTTGTGGAAGATACCTGGAAGAGGTAATAAATTTCAAAAGTAACAGCCCTTATGTACAAACCATGTGAACAGCATCTTTGATGTAAATTACTAATCATATAATCACACCTGTTTAGTTAAGCAACGAGAAAATATTTAAAAAAATCAACACGTTGAAGCAGGTTTTCCGAATCTTCTAAATTCTTTCATTAAATATCCATAAATGTATAACACTGCAAGCAGGTGGTGTTAAGATTCGTTTAATTTTGTTACAATGTAAATAAAGTGCTAAACACTTTATAATAAAATATAATCGGATATTAAATTATCATAAATTTCACGGGTACGAGACGGAAAATCTCGAAAACCGGAAATTTATGTCATGAATACAACCCGCGAACGCATAAATTAGAAATTTAATGAACAGTTTTATTTGCTCAATAGTACAACGTCTTTCAGATGCTACCGTCTTTATTTAACGACAACGTTGTCGCTAAAACATTGTTCGGCGACAAAATTTTCTGGTAGTTTGAGCTTAATTACTATAATATTATTCCCTCCTTTTACTCAGGAGCACCTATTATATTCATTCACGGTTTGTTGAACACTTTAAATGCCAACGTTATTTCACCATCTAATTTTCATTGTGCAAAATTTTATAGCAATCGCCGTGACAGTTGGATGCGTTCTACTAATCACGGTATCTCAATATTGATAATTAAACATTTTTTAAATAAATAAATATTATCAAATGTATGACATTCTTAATCATTTCCTGTAAGTGTCTTTCATACGTCATTTAAAGCTTTACTTGTTTTGTACATAATGTGCATTTTTAAGCTACTGCTACGGCTAAATAAACAGCACTGTCTGTTTGAAAATCTCATACATTTAGACTTGACAAATCCCTGTGATAAGCAATACCTTTTAGTATTTCAAAAGCTTGCGATATTTTTATAAGAATAGAAAAGAAAATAATCCATTCGTAGAATTTACCGGTGTATGATTTGATACAACAGATGTTGTTATCCCAAGTGGACATGCTTCGGTACGAATCTTTTGAGTTAAGCTTATAGAGGCAAATGTCAATAGAATATTGTTATTGCAAGTGTCTCAGTGTGAAAATACATTATTTAAATTGAAGCGAGCTTTAATATCGAAAATGACGTACATTGGTTTAAGTATTTATTTCAATAAAACGAATAAAAATTGAATATAAAAAGATTTTATTTTTGCAATTAAAATCAATGACCTTAACGAATAATTTATGACTAAATAATGATTTTTCATTATTTTCGTTATTATACTTTAGGTATAGCTTCCATATGATTAATATAGTTTGTCATTTTTTTATCATCTAGGTACAAGTGACGGTAAAAAATATACCTATTTGTAAAAGTTATTATATAATAATAATAATAATGACATTTATTTCGGGACTAGCCCATATATTTGTTGGTAACAATGTTTCTTATAACCTAGTGTTAGTACAATAACAGAGAATAAATTTAAAATAGTTTTTATATTTATACATTTTTTTTAAATTTTATAATAGGTCACAAGAATACCTGGAGAGCTTGCTTAGAATAAATTTGCTTATGAAAGGGCACTTCCAGAGCAGTTGTAGAATGGTCTTCATTCAATCCTATCATCAGTTACGGGGAATCATACGGATACGACAGACGGGGATATTAATTCATATTTTTCATTGCAAGTTAAATTAAACAATTTAATGTTATTATAATTACATTGTGTAAAAACAACTACTTGACATCTAAGAGTGCAGGTATATTTGCTTTTTATAAATATTTTGAATACCTCAGTTTTTAATTATTGTAGGTAATAATCAATATCAAATCAAATATCTTATTTAATATATATAACATACTGAAATTAATGCGTCATGCGAAGCGATTGAAATTCGATTGGTTCAACTCTTCCGTTTTCTTGAACTACTTTCAATCGATTCAGAACACAATCTTTGAATCGCATTAACTTTCTGAGTATACTTAAGTGACTAGGAATGTTGAAGTAAGTGAGAAGGAAGTCGCTTATAAGTAAAATGACTATAAAAGTATAAGGAAATGTTTGCTACTGAAATATTAAGACTTATAGTTCGCTTTCAACTTGTCAAGTAAATTGAGATAATACTGGAGCCGATTGTAACTATGCGCGTTGCTATAAAAAAAAGATTATACCAGTTTGTGTAGTGTGCTTTTGATTTTTAGTAAATAAAGATTACTCAATATATCAATGCTTGTAAGAATAAAATATAAATTTTGGTTTTAATATTCTACTGATGAGTGACTTAATTTGTGGTTAATTTCTAAGGCAAATACCTAATATTAAGGAATAAAAATACAACCATTTTTTTGGAATCGTCTATCGTTTAATCGACTTAAAAATAAACATTCCACAACATTATCATTAAATCATTAAAATTTTAAAACAGTTACACATTTAAAAAGGAATTTATTAATTAAAATTACAAAATCGTGCTAATGCCTTTTGTTTTTAAGACAATAGTCAAAGGAACAGTGAGTGGGTCTTTTATAAAAAGTTATCGTGTGAAAATCGCCCGACTACTAGCGACTTGAGACACGCCGAGCATGTAATTTAATACTTTCTACCGCCGTAAATGTTACATTTACAAAAATAATTACACGGCCAGTGCTTATCTGACGATTTCTTTGACAGCTCAATATGCATTTGGCGAAACAACAACTTAAGCTTTTAATATACAATATTACATGTCATATTTATAATTTTCAATAAGTGTTACATACTGCTTTTTTATCAGACATATTGTAAGGAATTTATTTGGTTATCGAAAATTTTTATTACTTACAGTTTGTCTACATAATGATAAAAAAAAGTTAAGTGTGAACTCATCCTAATGTAAATGACAAATCTAAAGCACCGACAAAACAAACGTAAGAGGGAGCTTAAAGATGCATATTTCGTGGGCTGTTTATGTAAATTAATTCATAATAAATATTTTGATTCCATGCTAACGAGTAGTTGAAGTCGGACGACGCTCGTTCGACTCTCGTTAGGGCCTGAATGAGACGGCATTATCATAATACTGTTATTTATTGCAAAATCCTTTATTATTTTATATTTGAATGTTCTTAAAGCATCTCCACTTGGATTATGAAACCCTAGTACGGGCTAACCAAATACAAATCAACTTAATAATCACACGATTTGAATTTTTTTCGTCGAAAGAGTTTTTATTTCTTAAATATTTAATTTTTTATATTATTTTATGGACATAAATATAATATTTCGATTTAAACTACAGACCTAACTTTAGTTTTAAAAAGATACTTAGAATTAGAAAAAAGAACTAAATGCTTGTGTTACAGGTAACAGCCGACTGTTATAATATTTTTTTAAATAAATATACAAAGTAATAATACATAATTATATAAAGATATAAATACAAACATTAACCCAGATTCGGGTGGGAATCGAAGCCGCAACCCGTGGAACAGAAAGCAGGGCAACTACAATCTGCGCCAATGGGCTAGTCAAGAACCTTTAATACTTATTAATTATTTAGTATCAGCTATCATACTTATAAAATCGATGTTAAATAATTAACAGCTTGTTATAGATATAACAACGCAACCTGTACAACGCAAGAATCAATTATTTTCTTGTAACAATGTTAAAAGATGACAGTTGGAATTATGAACAAATATTTCTAATATGGTAAAAGGGTAATTTACTCATATAAGACTTCAAAAACGATAACTTTGAAATCGATATTGACAAATTAGATATTATCTCTACATCAATTAGTATTATTATCGTACATGATGATTATTTATTAATTTATATGGAACTATTTACAGTGTTAAACAAAAGATAAAAAGTACACGTGCCTACAATAAGATACCGCATAAAATGAAAAACCATCTGTAAGTATAATTTCAATTAAAAAACTTTTATTGGTAACTAGCTGACCCGGCGAACTTCGTATCGCCTAACAGTCGATTCTTTAATTTTATTAATTTTTTTTTTTTTAGAATTTTTCTCTCCGTAAGAACCATCCTCGTACTTCAAGGAATATTTTAAAAAAAGAATTAGCGAAATCGGTCCAACCGTTCTCGAGTTATGCGCTTAGCAACACATTCAGCGACTCATTTTTATATTATAGATAAAATATGCTTGAAGAGCGTAAAGTGAATTGTTTAAAATTTAAGAAACACAGCAGCTTAGTGATTACATGTCGTTTAGAAATAGTATTATTTATATTTGTGTTACCCACACACTAGGGAATTCTCAACATTTTTTTTTTGATTCGATCCCCGCTGGAACGGATTTTTGATATGATATTAAAAATGTTTAGAAATAGTGTATTTACACACTGGCGAAGAAACACATACACGCATGCACGCACGAAATCTTCTAAACTTTGTGTTAATTTGACAATTTTAAGCTAAGAAACCACGAATTGTAATTTAAAATCAATATCGGTCATTATGCACTGCGTAAATCGGAATGTACAAATTCTTACCACACACGAAGCTCAAAAACATGTTTTGTTAAAAATACAATTAAGGTATAAAACTTGTGGTTTTATTAAGGCATGTCGATAAAGTGATGGTGTTATTAACTAAACGAGGTACTAAGTGAGAAACTAAGACACCGAGAAGTATAACTTCAAAGCGATATCGACCCATTAGGTCCGGCGCATCAATCACGCTGCGCAAACATCGGACCCATTATATTGGACAAACACGCGACCGCCCGGCTTCTGTACGGACTTACGCTTTTATTGACTTGTTGATCTTTGGAATATAAATGATAATGTAATGATGCATTAACAATGCGTTTAGCAATGCCACTGTGCTTTAAAACGTGCTTTGCTTTGATTTTTTTATAATTGTGTAATAAATTTTACTCGTAAATTGAATTTTTTTCTTTATATAAATAAATACAAATATTAAAAAAGACAAGTGATGGTTAATTATTATTTATTAGTTAAATACATACGTATAGACACAATAGCGAAAGGTTTCATTGCACTTTGTCATTAATGGACTCTATTCCGGAAATAAACACTAAATTATGAAAGTTAGTGTTTGGGCTGTTGATGAGAATTTAAACTGTTTTTTTTTACATTTTCGGTATATGGTTTGCGGGCTTAAAATGCGAACGAAGTTTTTTATATTTTTATATTAGATTAATCTAATATCTAAGGAGCATTTAAATATAAGATTTTAGATAAACAGAGGATCGCCTAACGAATCCTAAGACCAATAAAGACGTCTTGATGATCTAAGAAGCTGACCACTTATCTTCTATACATATTTTTATTCGACACACGATCTCCATTCAGGTCAGCATTCAGGTAGATTATAGGATGTAAGTGGTCTAGGTTCTGACGTGACCATATTACGTAAGTATGAAAATTGTGATGGTATGTGATTGCAAGGAATTTAAAGTTGCATCTGCAATCTTACACATGTTTATACTAATATACAATCGGCTATTATTTAGAGTCATTTGATTTTTAACTCTTTAACGTTTTTTGACTGACTTGGTCGATGGTTTGTTTTAACAAAATATTATAAATAATATACACCAAACGCAGGCAAACATTAAAAAATCATAGTTTAATAGCTTTTTCGGTATGATGCTGTTCAAGATTACATACAAAAAATATATCAAATGATCGACGACGCGTCAAAGCTACAAAATTAGCTAATACTCGTACACTAACTTTTGCGGGGCCCATTTCTCCATTTAACTCATGTATGTATATCTAGATAGTACATAATTATTCTTATCGTAATCTTGGCACATGTGGACGTGCTCTACTCGTATTTTCGAAATGTGATCAGTGCTTTGGAAACTGGTTTTTGTTCTATTAGTGATTTTTAAATTGAAGCGTGTATTTATTTACAACTCGTGAACAAGCTTTGGCCATTTGTTCTGATACCAACATGACAAACAAAAATCAACAATCCAACCAATCAACAAAAAAGATAACTGATTATATTTTAATAAAAAAAATATGTCACTATATTTCACTACTTTGAATAATGTTAACAAAAAAAAAAAACGTGTATAAAACCATCTTCTGATGGCGTGATACTCTACGGAAACAATATCCGTAATATCGTATCGAATAGAATCGTATGAAAAAACAATTTCCACATTGCTATCAATCAAAAACGTCTAAACGAATATAGTGCTCTCGTATTAAAATCCACGGACCAATTTTCATTGGACTGGTCGGTCCTAAAAGATCAAATTTTGATTTCCATTTCAAATATCAACGCCAATATCTTTCGACTGACCCAATTCGATACACAATTGTGAGTTAAAAACAATTTAGGGGATTTATAATTCTTTAGATAATAGAAGTATTGTCCAGTATTATTTATTCATATAAATTGCGGCACAAAGGTATAACAAAGTCATTACCGTGAAGATAAGGTTGTATACGCGGCTTATTGTTTGGAAATGGACATTAAAATGTGGCTCCGGCTTTAAGTAGGGCTATAAATATTTTTAGCAGTTTTCGGCTGTGATAACGTATAATACATATTTTTTCCGAGGTTTCTTTTTAAGATACCTTTTTATTATTTTTATAAGAATATTTTTAGGAAAACAATCGGTTCAAGTTCGGAGGTACGTTTCAAGTTATTAAAGTTTCTATGTTAAGTTCTAAAGTTGATATATTGTCTTAATAGTAAAATAATAATGTTTTTCTATAGTAAAAGTAAATGAGACTTAAACGCTCGACTCATACGCACTAATTTAAATATTGACAAGAACTATAAAGAGGTATTTTAAGGCTGTACAAAGAAATGTTCACACGTGGCCTTTTATAATGTGTTACATTAAACATGTTTCAATCTTTTTAAGTATATTTCAATGGGGATAAACGGTGGAACTATGCAAACAAAGTATAGACTGGAAAAATCTGTAGAAATTTAATTTAACTGATAATATATTTTATTCACAGGACTTTAGGCCGACGAATTATGTTTTGTTCTTGATTTACGAGAATTCCCTAACATACCTTCCAGTTTCATAAAATTGCAATTATTTATAAAAATGACGCTTGAAGTCATATGACAGAAGATGAAAAAGCACGAGCGACGTTTGATACATACATATGACAATACTTATATACTAACCCTAATCCTTCTTTATTTGAATCCTTTGTTTTTCAGTGACAGAGTATTTTATTGTACTAAGGTATGTACTAATTACCTAATGTTCTTACTATCTACTTAGTTGGTACATTAATAAACAACATTACAAAAATTTCAGTTCAAAGTAATTTCAAAGTAATTTCATTATTAGCTATTTCTAAAACATTTAAATAAGATTTCATTATAATATAATTTATAATATTGCTACTAAAACTTAATGACTTAAATATAGCTTCATTTTATTGATCTTAAACGAAGCGACGCTGGATCGCATCCGGCAAATAATTAAAACTTTTTAAGAATCAGTGAAATGTGGGAGAAAGAAATAAATTTTCTACCCGAACGGACACTTTCGTTTTTATCCTTCTTGGCTTGTGATTTATCGTGAAATATCCTTACTGTCCTTCAACTGGGCACTCTGTTAAATATATACCTTATTCTCAATGTACTAAAGACTATTCAGAACCAATTACTTTTTGTTACGGCAGCAACAAACTTGGTACTTCACAGAGTTGGTAAGTATTGAAATGTTCAGTTTTTGCTGTGTAAGTTGTCGCATCTGACACAATTTCTTATGGGAGGCCCTTAACAGATTCAATACTTCTAATTGTTAAGTTTTTGTTCTTTATGATTTTTTTACTTCTAATTACGTATTTATCATTCGACCCCTAATTTTATTTAATTAAAAATTAACTTTTTATGTTTTGTTCAAAATATTTTTTTTACCGTTTCTTTTATGCCGAAAACTGATAAAAGTTAAACAAAAATGACGAAACGAATTTCAGAAACCTCTTAAGGTGTAGAATATAACGGGAAATTACTTAGGAACCACGCTCGGCTTTGCCGAGTTTAGTCAAAGAGAAGTCGAGATTTCAATAGAAATAGAATTTCTTTGATGTTAGTATAAAAAAAAAATCGTCAGGGCAGTAGAATCGGTGAACTGTGAGTTCGGAGCAATGGGTTTAATATATTTAAAGGTACGTTTCATTGAACATTACATTTTATAAGGCACCTATTACCAATTACGAAACTACGCTACGAAACATAATTCTTTACATAAGCCTAAAAAGGTAAGCTTTTCGTTTAATCGATATTACCAAGGCCAGTGTAAAATTAAAATAATACTTTTATATTTTCCTACTAATACAAATTCTGTAATTTTCGGTTACAATATTCACATTTCTTAGGGAAGAAAAGCTTTGTTATCTCTTATATTCTTTTAATTTTTGCGTTTATATTTGATTATGCAAACATATTTTCTCTCGAAGCAATATTAAATCCTAACATTATTTTCTTTCCAATGTTATTTTAGTACATGTTGTTTATCTACCAGCAAAATGTATGTTTGCTATGCTCCTCTTTATTTTTATAAATTTTTATTTACATTATTTTTACGTTTGGTTCGTACACGTTTCGGTTTTCTCGTTTCTACATTTCTCTGTAATTATACCTACATTATAATTATGTTTGCCTATTCACTGAACAAAGGAATAATTATTTTAACGTAAAACAATGTAAATGATAAAATAGAAATGTTAACCTAATTTTTATTCTTAGCATAAGACGAAACGAATGTTAACAAGATTTTTTTTCTTATTTACCGACTTCAAAAAGTAGGAGATTACTCAATTCGACCGTATATATATATATATATATATATATATATTATGTATGTTTGGGGATAACTTCGTCGTTTATGAACCGATTTCGATAATTCTATTTTTATTGGAAAGGGGCTATCTTAGGTGTGGTACCAAGATAAGGAAACCAGGTTCTGATGATGGGATCCCAGAGAAATCGAGGGAAACCATCATAAATCCGCATAGCTTTTTACTGGGTGTACCGATTTTGATGATTTTTAATTTAATCGATCGGTTTATCATGTCAATATCATTCCAATTTCATCGAGCTCTGATATCAACTTTTGGAGTAATCTTTGATAATGCGTATTTACTTGACTATTTTTTCGTCTACTTACGTTTTATTATTATTAATTGAAGTCGGTTTTTTTTTTCGTTTACCAGCAAACACAATTATTATCAATTAAAACAAAAGTTCATTGGAATACAAATGTTTCACAAAATTGTTATTGTACAACATTGACACAATACAAAATATCTGTTGATCAATATCAATTATGCTACATTGTGGTCTCCTCCTCGTATGATGAGAGATGATAGTGTAGTCCCGTCCGTTTAGTCGATTATGCGCCACATATTTAAAGCGAAGAGCGAACATCCCTAGTATGCGTGCCCCTCACTAGTCTATAACTCTATAGTTCATTCGTTCTTTATGTCAACTACGCGTCACATAAAAAATTTTTCCTTTCCTTTTATTTTTTGTAAAAAGTGTAATTTACTTCAAAATGGGGAAGAGAAAGCATGCAGATAAATCTCGTGAACGTTTATTGAAAAAAAATCAAGAAATTAGAAGAATAAGCTCGGACTCCGATTCGAGTGACGAAGGTAATCATGTCTTGCATCACTCGTACCTTTTATTTTACGTATAAAAGTGGTTATTTTTCAATACAATCATCTTTGATATGTTATATCTAATTGTATATAACATTCACACAGAATATGTGATTATATACCAACATAATGTTTAAAAGTAAAATTTACGAGTGCAACAAGATGGCGGACCTACAGGGCGCTCTGCGGGAGCGCATTTGGTCTACGATCGCCTTATTACAAACATTTAAACAACCTCTGGGATGTCTCGTGGGGACATACACGGTTGTGTTTAGTTATAACCTTCAAGGGAAGTCCTGTGGGGGCTTACATGGTTATAATAATGTTCAATGTTTGCCTACTAAAGCACGCAACCTTCAAGGGAGGTTCCGAGGGTTCCTACATGGTTATAAATGTGCTATACTAGTGACCTACATTTACAAGTTCCTAATCATAATGATAGGGCTGATAGGAATGATAGGTACTACTGAGTGGAGAGTGTGTGATACCTACATTCCTTCACTTTCAGCATGCCTTATGCTTTTACCCGTTTTTTCAGACATTGTGGCAAGTCCAATTATTCAATCACCTGAAAATAAGGAAGAACAGTTAGAGGAGAATGTGTTAGAGATACTCGGCGTGGCTCCTCAAACAGAAGCAAAAGGAGAGAACCTACATAAACAAATTATTATTAAAGATTGCTTCTGAAAAGCTTCTATTATTTATGATAGGTCTATTATAAAATCTAGCAAAGGTTGTTGACTCACCTGTCCAACCAGCCGCTTTTCTAATATCATCTATGTTTACTCCCTTACTATAGGCAGCCGACGTTGAAGCGTGGCGAGTGCTATGTGCTGAGAATATACTGATGTCTATACCACTCTCTTCCATAACTTTCTTGACCCAGCGGCTGATTGTACTAGGTGTTACAGATTTATAAGGTCTCCTTATTGAAATAAACAATAGATTGGAGTTTCTTATTGATTTAGTCAAGTCTAAATAACTAATGACAGCTTTGGCTGGACATATACTATTCTTATTAAAGAAGGGAAGAGTCAAAAAGGGTTGCATCCTATTTGGCCCTGATGTTTTAATCAACTTATCAATCTTAATTATTACACAGTCTTCATTAATCACAATATTGTTAATACTAATCAATGATATAGTCTGGGCTCTTTGGCCCGTAGCTAACATTAATAAGGTCACAGTCTTTTTAGTAATAGATTCTAAATCATTTTTCTGATTATAACTATTTTCAAGATAATTTAACACAGTAGAAACATCCCATGTAATATTGTACTTTGGTTTTGGAGGTCTGAGCCTGAAAAAACCTCTGAAAAGTCTTTTTATTTTGTCATCTGTACCTAAATGTGGACCTATTATTAGGGCAAGTGCAGATCTTATTGAGTTTAAACTTCCATACGACAAACCTTCATGAAATCTTTGAGTTAAATGTTTGATGACATCTGTTATGTTAGGATTATTAATATTAGTTTTATGTAATTTACAGTACTTTGCCCATGTTGTGATAGCAGGAGAGTATTGATCTAGTGTACTCTTGGATATTGAATTTATCATAATTTCAACTGCTTCATTGTTGATTCCCAATTTTAAGAATGTTTTCCTGATAATAATCCTGCCATCAGTTTCATTTTCTGGTGTAGAGGATGACTCATTCTGCAATTGTTCAAAGAGAGTAGATATTCAGAAGGCTGAAAAATGATAGGTTCTTGTATTAGAAGTTTATTGAAAATTGGGAACCAAGGCTGAGTAGTCCAGTATGGCACTACTACAATGCCTGTTGCTCTGTCTAAAATAACTTTTTCTAGAGTCTTGAGTACCATAGAAAATGGGGGAAAAGCATAGAATAAATGGTAATTCGACCAACAAACAGTAAAGGCATCCACTGCTATAGCCCCAGGATCAGGATGCCATGACACATAGTCTTGGCACTTGGAGTTAGTTCGTGATGCAAATAGGTCAATTGATGGTTCACCAAATATAGAGACAATCTTTAGAAAATGTGTGTTATTTAACTCCCATTCTGTATTACCTAATTCTTTTCTAGATTCAAAATCTGCTATTATATTGTCTTTGGTATTTATGTATGTAGCATAAATCCATAAGTTTCTAGACTCACACCATTGCCAAATTTCCTTAGCAATATGATGTAAGTGAGTATATCTAACTCCCCCCTGTCTATTAATATATGATATTGCCGTTACATTATCAATTCTCAATAATATTTCAATATCTTTTAAATCTTTTGCAAAACATTTTAATCCAAAGAATGCTGCAATTAATTCTAGAGAATTAATGTGAAATTGAGTTTCTTCTTGACTCCAATGACCACTGACAGTCTCAGAACCACAAGATGCACCCCAACCTGTGTTGGAAGCATCGGTGAATATTTCTAATTTGTAAGAATTTTTTCTTATAGGATTAGTAGATGCTACAATGTTATGAGACCACCATTCAAGATCTTGTTTACAATTTGAATTTAATGTAGTTGAATATTCATAGTTATCATTATTATTCTTTAATGTAAGATATTTAAGTCGTTCAAGTTCTTTGGTGTATAGCATACCATATTTAATAGCTGGGCAAACTGATACTAAAGTTCCAATACCTTGAGCCAAAATTCTTATTTTTATTTGTTTTTTATTTAATAGTTCTTTTATTATTTTTAAACATTTGTTTCTTTTTTCGCGAGTAAGATCTAATGTCATGTTTACTGTATCAAAAATAAAACCTAAGAAGTTACAGTACTGATTAGGTCTAGAGTTACATTTTTCTCTATTAATAATAAATCCTAATCCCTTTAATATATTTATTGTTGCATTCATATTTTCTAAACATTGTTGGTAATCTCTACCTATACATAGAAAATCATCCAAGTAAACAACTGAAATAAATCCTTTTTCTCTTAAATATGCAACAATTGGTTTTATAATTTTGGTAAAGGTAAATGGAGCTATGCATAAACCAAATGGTAAGACATTAAATTGATAAAGTTTTCCTTGAAAAACAAATCTTAGATATTTTTTGCTTTGTTTATGTATGCTAATCATATAGTATGCATCTTTTAAATCAATTGAAATTAAAAAATCACCCTTCTGTAATATTTTACACACTGTTCTATAGTCTTCTAACTTAAAGTGTTCTGTAGGAATGAAAGTATTTAGCTCTTTTACATTCAAAATAAATCTAAAGGACCCATTTGATTTTTTAATGACAAATATTGGAGAACAGAACTGATCTTTTTGGAATTGACAGATTTCTATAGCTTTTAAATTTATAAGCTTATTGATTTCTGATGATATTTGAACTACCTCTTGGGCAGAAAATTTATCATTTAATGGAATATTGCTTTGGTGTGGTTTTGTTTCCAATGGAATTTTATAACCTAAAACCCAATCTAGAATAGTTGGATCACTGGTTATCTGTTTCCAATTACTAAAATGCAGTTTAAGTCTGCCCACCTGCTGATTCACTTCCTGCGTGGATCCTTCTTCTCGGGCGGCCTCCTGTCTGCCTGTCGTGGTGCCTGTTGTCCTCGGTGATGCCCCCCCCTCTTCTTCGCCTCGCCTCGAGGAGGGCCCCGCCAGTTTAAAGATTTATTTTGTGCACCGCTGAATTTTGGTCCTGATGTGGTTGGTCGAGGGGTGAATTTCTTCACTTGAGGTATTTTCAAATCTTCTCCCGACTTTTGCACTGACTTAGCAGTCTTAATTTGGTCTGTCAGGTTATCACCAAAGAGAAAACTTCCTGGCTCTGATTGAACGAGGAAGTCTTTCATATTTTTATTTGTGACTGATAGCAAGAGAGATCTCCGTCCCCTTGTATCCATGAAAAGGGAGTCACATAACAGCCGTGATGCATCATTCAACTTCTTAATAGACTCGAGCTTTTGATCTTTCATGCTTAATTGCAGCGCAGAGCCCAGGCATGACAGGGCTGTTGAAACCTGTTGTTGTCTTTTAAAAATGATCTGGTCTCTCTTCCTTGCAACATCATTCACTGCTGCATTTACCTCCGGGTTCAATTTAGGTGGTGTCATTTCACTGAAGTTTGTGAATGGTGGATTCTCAATCTGTATTTTTTCCTTTTTCCTCCTTATCTAGGCCTTTCTTCACTATAACTGCCCATCGTTCTACAATTAAACTACATAACTAGGTAATAAGACTGATTTAAGCTTACCAAAGGTTAATTAATGAAACTAATTATTTATTTAGTAAGAGAATTTATTTTTTGTTATTTGTCAAAGATTTGTTATGATCAACAACAAATATTTATTGATTTTACAACTTGACTTTGAACATCTACACTATCATCTCTCATCATACGAGGAGGAGACCACAATGTAGCATAATTAGGAAGTCAAACGAGCTTACCTGTAAGTAAGGTTCGACTTCAATTATGTGAAGTTGTGGTCTCCTCCGAAGATGATGAGTCCCACCCTAACCCAAGGATATACTAAGTTAACACTTCGTATGAACCCTGTGTTGTAAAACCAATAAATAGAGAACTGTGAACTTAATGAACTATAGAGTTATAGACTAGTGAGGGGCACGCATACTAGGGATGTTCGCTCTTCGCTTTAAATATGTGGCGCATAATCGACTAAACGGACGGGACTACACTATCATCTCTCATCATCTTCGGAGGAGACCACAACTTCACATAATTGAAGTCGAACCTTACTTACAGGTAAGCTCGTTTGACTTCCTAATTTACTGCTGTAATCGCTTGAACCTGAAGCGTGTGACCAATACAACACTACGCATCAACTGATCTGCAAATTGGCGAGACTTTGACGTGGGTCGCGTCAGCGCTCGTCTGTAGCCGGCTTTATGATTCTCGGGTACAGGATAATTATGAGCGGAGCGGAACAATTTTGAACATTATTTTATTATAATTATTTTTACGAAAAGGGAACCAGTGGTGATTTTATTATTTTAATTAAACCTCATTTTTTAAGGTTGACCTAACCGTTTACAAATATGAGCAGTTTGAATTATTTTTTTTAGAATTGAAATTCTTTTTTCATTCTATGATGTCGGCGCTATTTCAAAATTGTAACTGACTGTTCGATTGTTTGTCGTGCCTTATAGAGGTGTCACAAAACTACTTTAGATTTTCTTAACTAATTTATAATTAGTTTTACATACTGTTACTATACTTATTTGTATTTAAACTCGCTACCAACCGTGAATCACAAAAATATATAACGAAATAAATAATAACTGTCTCTAGTCTATACAAATAAATAAAATTGAAATATCTTTTTACTAAATGGATATGGACTAAAGTAACATATTGACAATTTTCGTCTGTCTGTTTGTTCTGGCTAATCTTGGAAATGGCTGGACCGATTTTGACGGGAGTTTCACTGGCAGATAGATGATGTAATAAGGAGTAACTTAGGCTACATACATTGATAATATAAACTTATTTAAAACTTATTTAATTTGTAATTCTGCCAACTGAACGATATTTTTTTTTAAGTTCCACGTGAACGAAGTCGCAGGTACAGCTAGTATCATATAAAACCGTTTTATTCATAAATAAACAGAATTAATTGTAATATATTTACGTTCATATTAAAACCCACTCAAAGCAGATTACACATTGCATCAATTTATCTATATTAAAATAATTCAAAAAGCTAATTATTCTCACTTTACTACTGTTAATTAATTTTACGGTACGTCTGTTAACCTTGGTACCTATGCATGGCATTTTGTGGTCCGGTATATGCTTAATTACTACACTCTATGGGTAGTTGGAGCGGTATGTTGGCAATTATACGGTTATTATTAAAGTAATATTAGTATATTTCATATTCGTTTTGAACACATATTTTATGACGTGCATTTGAGATAATGACGATACGTCATTTAATGTTGAGATTTGTATGAAAATAATTTAAATTTTAATAGGTTTATTGGCTTTTAGTGCTGTAGCTGAACTGTTTTAGTTCAAATAATAATTTCTAATTTCAAATAGAAATTACATCGAATATAACTGGTAATAAAATATATCCTTATTGTTTTTCCTTACTATTTTTTAATAATAAATGAAAAAAAAAACGATCGTAATTTTAAACACAACTATTCTACCTCATCATTCATCATTACAGCCTATACAGTCCACTGCTGGACATCGGCCTCCACAAGTTTATGCCAAAAATAACGTGGACTCATGTGTTTTTCCCATAGTCACCGCGCTGGGCAGGCGGGTTGGTGACCGCAGGGCTGGCTTTGTCGCACCGAAGACGCTGCTGCCCGTCTTCGGCCTGTGTATTTCAAAGCCAGCAGTTGGATGGTTATCCCGCCACCGGTTGCCTTTTTAAGTCCCAAGGTGGTAGCGGAACTGTGTTATCCCTTAGTCGCCTCTTACGACACCCGCGGGAAGAGAGGGGGTGGCTATATTCTTTAGTACCGTAGCCACACAGTACACTACACAACTATTCTACATTTGAAGTCAAATCTAGATATGGTTTACAACATTAATACTTATATAAGTATATTTATTTTTCTACAGTGATAAGTTATTTTTACATAGTTTTTAACAGTTGCACAAATCACAGAACCCAACGCATCATATCTTCAGTCAATTAAAATACATTTAAGGGACGAAACACACCTGGAGGATAAACATCGCAACTATTGTTAAATTCGAGAAATTCGAACCTCAATTTTGACAACAAAAAGGCCATAATCGATTTTTCGAATACAAAGCGCGTATTATATTTGACAAGTCGACTGTACAGAACGCTGTTTGTGGTAGAGATTATTTCGGATGAAATGAATGAAAGCAAAACACGATCCCTGAATATGTGGCCGTAATTGAAATCCGAAGAATTTGTACAAGGACGATTTTTTAATAATTTTTTTCTGCCTTTCTTATCAAACGCCACGTCGAGTATCGTTAGAATCAATTTTGATTCGATTGACAAAAAAAAATTAAACTCTTATTCCATTATTGTGAACGTAAGTGTCATATTCTTCTGTTTGTGGTGAGAAAGATGATTTAATTCCCGTTTGATTTCAAAAACGTTTACTAATAATGGACCGACATATTTCTTAGATCACCTGTCGTAGATTCAATTATGATTGAAAAGAAACAATTCAATGTACTCTGATTAATGGACCAAAAAGTTTCTATAACAGGAAACACACGGCCGTACGAAGCCGGGGGCCACTCATTACCTTTGTCCGACGAGGGTAGGAGATAATGATTAATTGCAATTTAGTCCATGTCAACGACCCACATGCCTCCCGAAAGTTTAATCTTACACCAGGTGCCGTTTATCTG
This sequence comes from Melitaea cinxia, assembly GCF_905220565.1. Lineage (NCBI taxonomy): Eukaryota > Metazoa > Arthropoda > Insecta > Lepidoptera > Nymphalidae > Melitaea > Melitaea cinxia. The sequence continues at coordinate 4,606,789 of NC_059405.1, read as the reverse complement.
ATTATAGACCGTGAAAGGGTTTAAATGAACCCGATAAGAACGAATTTGTTTTCTGACCCTTTCTATGTGAAAAGTTGTTTTGTTCTCCGTAAATGGAAACCATATAAACTCGAGATAATATCTTTTGAGCACCTAGGTACTAATATTTCTTGATGTATTTAAATATGGCGTCGAGTTAAATTTTTTTTTTGTGTTTTTTTTTGTGTTGTTAAATGGCTTCGTATATTGTGTATGCTGTCGCTTCTTGTAATGTAAATATTTGAATTATAATAATAAATGCCTCACACTCAACGGCCTATAATAATACATATGTATAATTATGTATTTATAAAAAAAGAAAATGCGATTTTTTTTTTTATATCGACGACATAGCGATTCAGCCTGTAACATCCCACTGCTGGGCTTAGGTCTCTTACTCAATGCAGTAAAAAGATGATTTTATATACCTTAATTAAATGCTTGCGACTTTATCATTATGATGATCAATTGTCCGCCTTTTGTACATTCCTTTTTTGTTATTATTATTATTTCTCGCTTGGTTCTTTTTCTTTTATGTTATTTGTATTGTTTTTGGTTGTACAATAAAGTATATTTGTATTGTATTGTATTGTATTGTCAGTAGTGATATTGATAATAAGACTAAAACATGTGTATTTCTGTCTGTTTCTCTTTAACTAGCCCGTTGGCGCAGTTTTTTGTGACCCTGCTTTCTGCTCCGAGGGTCGTGGGTTCGATTCCCAGCCCGAGTCTGTGTGTTATATAAATTTTGTTTAAATATTTATATATGTATAATTTATAATTATGTTTATTGAAAAAAAATATACGTAGCTATACCAGTCGGCTGTTACCTATACCAAAAGCTTTAAGTTGCTTACTCTAGGAACAGACGACAGTGTGTGTATTGTGTAGATATTTATTATTATTATTATTATTATATTTTCACGCAATTACAACCTCCTGTAATATTCGTAAACTGGCACCGGTGCCGGAGTGTACTCACAAGACCTTAATATCAATTTATCACTAACGCTGGGCCAACGCAGCTCCATCTTTCAATGTGAGTGTGTTGCGATTGCGATAACCCATGCAGCCACCGCCGTCCTGTCAAAAGGCATTAGGGATTGCAACATCCGTATTCTGTCGGACAGCATGGCCGTACTTAAAGCACTAGGGAGCAATTCGACCAACTCTAGTCTTATATACGAATGTCATCAAACCCTGGAAGTATTAGCCTCACATAATGAGGTAATCCTCCAGTGGATAAAAGGACATAGTGGATCGCACGGAAACGATGCTGCCGACGAGCTTGCAAGACAGGGACCAATACAAAGGTTGCCGGCCCAACCGTCCTACTGCTGCTACCATTTGGACAACTGTGCAAATCACAATGCCCTTTGGGCAAACCAAATAGGCTGTAGACAGTCCAAATTAATACTCACGGAAGTATCACCGCACCCAGCGTGCCGACTGCTCAGCCTTAACCATCTGGACATCAGAATAGTTGTTGGCACGATTACCGGCCACATGGCACTTAATCACTACCTATTCATCATGAATGCAACAGACAGCCCTCTTTGCAGGGACTGTCTGGCTGCTGAAGAAACAGCCGCCCACGTAATCCTGGAATGCGAGGGAGTGGCCGCACACCGGGCTACCATACTTAAGGAAATAAGAATGCTCCGAGAAGCCTGTGAACGCCCCAGGAGGCTTCTGAGCTTCTGGAAGGAGCTGGGCTGGCTGAACTAGTCAGCCCTCTTTTCACGCATAATGGACCACCTTTGCGTCTAAATGCGGAAAACTGAGCCCAATACAATACAATACAATATTAGTGAACAATGTGCATTGCGTGCATTGCGAACATTTGCGACATATAATTGTGTCTGCTCGCAAACGAAAGAAAACGAGTTCAATTACATCGACGAGTAATACAACGTAAGTAGACGAAAGAAATTAACAAATGCACTAGTCGTCTCTACGATTTTTGAGGGATTCCCTCGATTTCTCTGAGATTCCATCATCAGATCCTGGTTTCCTTATCATGGTACCTGAACTTGGGATATCTCTCTTGCGAATGCCCACAGGTGATTCCGTAGTCAAAATATTCCAACAATTTTACAGGGCATTGTCATATTTTTAATAATTTATTTACTAATAAATAAATATAATATATAAAATAAATAAAAAACACCCATATCGGAACATATTTTCGTGCAAATACAATTATCGGAGCTAGATTTGTTACCGTTGTCAACAATGGAACTTTCCGCTACACACTTTTTGGCACAAATAAAATTTGTACTATTTTTCGTACATTATAACTTGTTTACAAAATAATTCGTAAATCTCAATATCATTTTGACATCTGTGCTAAGAGACACGGCAGGAAATATCTTGCTTAATACATAGAACAGCCCGATAGTATATCTTAACCTTATAAAAGATCATTTCCAATAATATAGCTAACAAGTAGAGTTTTGTTTCTATACAAATTAAGACAATCAGAGCTCCTAAAGCTGCTTCGTTTTGATACCGTAGGTAGGGTTGGTAACGCGCTTGTAATACTTCTGTACCATCAGGGAGACTGGACGCTCGTTTCCACCACACTATTATGAAAAAAAAATTACAACTACTATAGTAACACGATTTCAAAAATATTTGATAAAAGAACAGCGACCACAAAATTTAAAATCGACCGCATTTTTTTTTCTATTGTAACGTAAGCTTGAGCAATGAAGTGGCATCGCAAAAAGAATCCCCTGAACAATGGCGTGTGGACAGACATATATCAAACAACAAAAACATCGTTGGAACATACGAATGAGCGAACACTATCATTTACGCGACGATTTGTCATCGAGATTCAGACTGGGGGCGCGGATGTATCGAACTGATCCTACTATTTGTATGCTTTTATTTAAAAATTAATGTATTTTAATTATAGCGATAAGGCCACCTTTTGTACTTATCTCCTGTTTTTATTTTTGTAATTTTACTCACTCTTGGTGTACAATAAATAGTTTTTATTAGTATTATTATAAATAATTTTTATAAATCTGTATTTAAATTAATTATATTTGTTTAATTATTAAAATAACAATTGCTAATAACATTATTAATTACAATCATCATACATTAAAGTAACTATTACTACTAACAATTGCAACTAATAATAATAATAAATCTTTTATGTTTTTATTATACAAATTTTTATTTTAAACGTAAATATTACAAAAATATAAAAGGAAAATAATTCAGATTGAGTGAAGGAGAATAACCAGATTATGTTTTAGCTTTACGAATTTTAGTATAACCTATTTCTTTAACAAAATGAAAAATTTAATAATAATAAAAAAAAATACATATCAACATTAAATAAATCCACAGGAATAAATCCTAAGCCTCACAAGACTTAAAATTAAGTAATTGTATAATTCGGACGCTAATATATGGAGCGTTCACTAATGAATATTTGAACAGACTTTGAAGACAGGATGTAAACCACAATATTCGAGAAAAGCTACTTACAGTAATTAAAAAAATATCATTTGAGCGATGTCGTTAACATATTATTCGCTTTTAATAAAATATATGCTTTATTTTTATTTTTTTTCCCAATTACGCTTTGAATCTTTAATATCTACATAAGACATTTGTACTTGGTCAATATAAAAAAATCTCTGTATTTTTCAAAAGATTTTATTTAATAAATAATAAATTTTATATTAATAATAATAGATTTTATGTGTAGGTATGTATGTATGGGTGAAATTTCGCAAATCTAGTTTTATTATTTACAACAATTTCGTCCTTTCATACAAACGTTTCCATGTTCGTCTAAACGTACCAGTATTCACACAAAAAAGTATTGAACTTAATTACCAAAATTAGAATTCTAATTCTACTTTCTAAAATTTGTCAAACAAATATCTACATATAGTTTAAATATTATGTGTCTAACTCGAACGCTATCTAGCTTTCGAAATAATACAGATCGCTTAGTAATAGACCGGAAACTGGATTAACGCTTGTCAACTTGACGAACGATGTGCGTATGAAGTTACGCGACAATGGTATGTGGGCATCCGTTCCACGCTAGATCCGATGCACAGATAATAATTAATTTGTGAATGGTTTGGAATTCGTTCATAGGGAAAATTTATTGACATTTTGGTCGATAAAAAAGTTAGGATTGAAATCATTATGATGTTGTACATGTGGGTACGTGAGTAAAGTTATGAAAACACGCAGATTTACTTTTTGTGTAACTTTTTTTATGATTTCGACATTAGTTTTATAAGACAGAAAACTCTAATGGAGGAATACATGATACTTGATATATTACGTTTTTGAACATCATACTAGGCTAACCCACCGAACTTTAAAAAAGAATAACCTAATTTGCTACAGGCGTTTGAAATTCAAAATTTATATTTATATTAAATTTATATGAAAAAAATATTTGTACAAATACACCTACCCATTCCGAGCGAGAATCAAACCACTACTGACAAAATCACACCAGAGTGCTTGTATTATAGCCTCTCTTAAACCTAGAGGATTAATACAGGAACATATATATACTCACATAAAATCAAATGGCATTAAAAGGTAACACTTCAGTACCCCTAAATTTCAAAAACCTTAGTACAGTCGAGTACAAACAAGGATAATGAATTCTTTTTTTTAAACTTCCGTAAATACGAAGATTTAACAATCGGCAAACTCTTTTGTGTGTAGCGCGATACTTTCGATTTTAAGTATTTTGTTTTGAACTAAGAATACAACAAGTAATCAAATTTAAAAATCGATTTCATTAGAAATCATCGGAACTGAATTACAATACAAATATATTTTATTGTAGGCAATAAGCATTTGTGATCGCTTGATATGTCTTGCACTGAACAGTTGACGATCTACCACGCGAGTAGCACGGGTTCGATCCTGGCCAATGCAAGGTATTCTTTAACAAATTAAGCACTCCAGTAGTTCGTAAAACTCTGGTTCGATTCCAGTTTAAAATACTTATCCATTCCGATGACGGTCTAAGTCGATCTCACGAGACATCTTTACATCCTTAGGACGTAATGGCTTAGGGAAGACAACCTTAGGTCAAACGTTACCCTTAGGCCTTACCTTTAATAAGCCTCTTTAAGGGTTTCCGATTTTTGTTTGCAACTGGTGTCATTAGCACCCGGTCCCTTCCACCGATGACACCACTAGTGCTAAAAAAAAACAATTAAGTGTGAAAGTAAAAATCAAAATATGTAAAAAACGGCGATCTTACCTCTTTCAGACGACCTTCAGAAAAAGAGCACGAAAAAGGATTATTCTGCATTCATACATCAATCCATCCATCCATCAGTCCTTAACCGTTCACTGCTGGACATAGGTCTCCCCTATAGTTCGCCATTCCGTCCAGTCCTGCGCGCTCTGAACCCAGTGGCTTCCCGCTGTTTTCATGAGATCGTCAGTCTACCTGATTGGAGGCCTGTGCTTCTTTTGCCGAGACGTGGTCGCCATTTAAATACCCCCGTCATCGGTCATCGGTTCTACTTGCAATATGGCCTGCCTATTGCCGCTTCAGCTTGCAGATTTTGATTCTGCATACAAATACATATAGAAGTATCTAAACACTTACGTATAAATAAAATTTATTTAACAGATCTATAAAACAAACGGGAACAAAAATATGATAGAATCAAATAATCATCCAAACACAGAAAATCGCTTAAGATTTAAGCATTTACTTATTTACTTTATTATTAGCATTCGCAAAAATATTAAAATAAATTTTTTAAAATAATTTAAAGTAAAAAAAAAACTATTAATCAGTCAATCAGTTTTCTATTGCAAAATGTACGATCCGCTCCGACATGGGACACTCAAAGGTAAGTCATCGATCAAGGGTAAAAAAAATATTGGAACTAAATACATAATACCCGTGAATATGGACTAAGTGAACATAATGCACTCCCATAGGGGATGTTTAAACAGCGTCCGTATTGTTCGTCACACTGAGCCCATTGTGATATACGTCGAAATAAGATCCGTGTGTTGTTTTTACATTCGAAATTTACAAAACGATGTTTAAACATTTTGAATGCAACAAAAGAATAGTAACTTATAACCGGAACATGGATTTCTTCGCTTCGTTTCGAAGTATTGACGCTCTGATTTGATATTATAGAAAATAAGCGTGGAATTTTAACATGTGCTTTGAGAAAAGTACGTATACGCTTTAAAGATATGTACTTACTTTGACAATTTACCCTATGACCACGTACTACATGTGAATGTTAATAATTTTACTACTATAAAAAGCTTAAGACTAGTTTTACTTTAAAAATAAGTGGAAACACAAGCTTTTGTCTTTTTATCAAAATAAAAAATATATATATATATTGGTTATTACCTTATTTAGAAAACGACCAACCTTTTATTCAAGAAAAAATAAAATAAATGCTACCATAGCCGACAAACCAAAAAAACTTCCAAATGCCTTGCCTTTAATAATAATTACCTATGAAAATTAAAAAATTCAACAGACATTTAATAACTAACAATGTTTTGAGGTTTTCAAATCAAGTGGCTTATTAAAGTCAAACTGGACCGGTCATACAGATTTCTAAACAAAGCGGTCATGATTTTTTTTAACTTCCTTTAACTTTATAACAACTCTTTTACTTCATAACCAGTTTAAAACATTGATAAAGATCTTAATAAGCTAATTCAAAGTTGAAGTATTTTCATTTCATATACCAAGTTAAGTGTAATTCTCTCTTATAACAGCGCAGGTAGAAATGACCCCAAGCTAAAGTATGCTGCGCCATTCTCAAGGCTCGCCCTGGCTCCGTGGCGAGGATTTATCGTTTAATCACAAGCTCTCAGCCACCGTGGTATTGCGTCAGTAAATTGTGGCAAGATCAAATAAATACGACCTAAGTTTACATAGATGTGACTTGTGTAGCTATAGATTAAATAAAATCATTAATAATATTATAAAAATATAATTCGATAAGAAGGATAATCATGAAAATTGAATAAAAAGTACGTTTTTAAGAGCAAATCACTTCTGTCGTATGTTTTCTACAACTACCATGAGCAATCAGTTACACTGTAAATTTTATTAAAATTGTTTTGGTAACATATTGTTTCGTATATATTATCGATACCTTTTTTTCTTAGAAGCTCCTCTGTAAACCTATTATAAATTGAGTAGATCCAATTCTTAAGAGATGTCGATTTTTTTATCAAAATTCACAACACATCACTAATAGTGACGACAAAAACAAAAAAGGGATAACGTTAGAAAAATAAAATGGACTATTACAAATTATTTTTTATACAAGTTGATCGTAAGGTAATAACTATTTATTAGTTTACGGATGAACGTAAAATTCATGTAAATTATAGGAATTTTGAAATAACACAATATCAATGCATCAAAATGTCAACCTTTTTTTTAACGTTCTCGCACAACAAGGCGTCAAGAATTCATGTTGCTCGAACAAAGATTGCCGTATCTTTGCCACACAAAACGGGACAATGTCTTTACAAGAACATTCACACACCGTAGGTACATCAAAATGAGGTGCACTAGTATCTTTAATTATACATCTACAAAAAAAAGTTAACTTCGATTGCTTATTATTATTATTTTATTTTTTGTTCTTTCTAAAAAAAATTAATATTTCGTCTAGCATACAACATACTCCAATAGGGTAAAAAACTACGTAACATATCCAGAGAAGCATAAATAACCAAGCTATGACAACACTTATATTTGACCTATATAATATGTTACATTACTACTAAAATACTAATAAACTACTAATAAAATAAAAAAATAAACTACACTTTAATATGCCAACGAAATTACATACGCTAATAAAAATAAACTTCAAGCTTATTATATTACTTAACTTACCCTTACCAACCGGTGACTTAGACCGTTTTTAAAATCCATTAAAAAAGCATTTATTCCATGAGACATATTCTTATAATTAAGTTTCCAATAAAGAATTGACTCATATATTATATTCACAGATCGATTCAGGAAGTTTTGATAGTATTACTGAGAACTTACGCTTTTTCTGAATGAAAAGAAGAGAATAGATTATTATATCTTCGTTTATAATAACATACTATCATAAACTTACAAGTTTTAAGATAACAAAATACATTGAAGTAGTCATCATAAATGCCCTCATAAAATATTCACTGTCTATTGTGATTAAAACGATAATACGAGTACGTACACTCAGATTTCAAAATCGATATAAATTTTATTGATTTTAACATCTGACACTTCCATAAATTTTTGTATCCACTCCCGTCGCGTGTCTCTGTAGTTGTCGATGTGACGTAATAAACATGGCGGTCATGGTTCTTGTTTCTTTCGACAAAAGGTGAATGCAAATGTGAGTGTTAAATGTGTGAGTAAATTAAGTTTCTTGACGTCTAATTAAACGAATAACGCGTTATAAGCACATAAAATGCAGCTTCTATTTCTAATTGACGTTAATTGTTATTGTCTGGAGATATGCCATTAATATATATGGTTTATGGGATAGTAACTTTACATCTCGATTTGAATATTTTGTTTTGATTAAAGTTGTCACCTTTTGAGCCTATTAATAAAGGCAATTAAAAAATCATAGAATATGACGGCTGTACTGTGTGACTTTTATATGTACATTTATTATATTATTATTTATTTTATGAGAGCCATCACGGAGTTTGTCTGGTTTCCCTTTAAAACGCATAAATCTTTACTGAATAAAAGCTACTAAAAACTACATATACACTTGATGTTAATATGTGGCAACCAATTTTTCATGCTACGTAATTAAAGGTTAGTCTAAATGGTTTTAGCTGACTGGATCATCCCATAAAATAAATGTATATAATATTTAATAACTCTAAAAGTCAGGCTTTTGAATTGTCAAATTAAAAATTCAAGTCAAATAGTTAAGATCAAAAATATTTGTTTATTATTAAGAACTTTAACTAAAATACAAAAGGAGATGCGAGTTAACATTTCAAATTGATTATCTGAAAGTTACAACGTCGTCAATATTTTGCTTCGATTTGTAACTAAAATACAAAAGGAGATGCGAGTTAACATTTCAAATTGATTATCTGAAAGTTACAACGTCGTCAATATTTTGCTTCGATTTGGTCAAAACCTCCTTTTCAATCTGCCAGCAAACAATTAGCAATGAATTTGAAATGACTTACATTATCGACGCCAATATAATTCAAAATTTGTAGCATAGCTTGAAGATTATCTTGTTCTCAGAGACTGGAGAAATATGAACAGTACACTATTTTAAGTCCTTATTATTACAATACTATAATAAATAAGATGACCAGTGGATCGAGCTATGTAAAAAGGGCATATGCGTTCCGGTAAACCATTTCCACAAAAACTCTGTCAGTGTAATTTGCAAGAATCTTAACAAAAAAACTAAAAATAACGAGGGTAGATCGCTACGGCTTACCCGCCAAATAACATTTAACTTGCAGCTCTTTGCAGTTATCCCTAACAATAATGGCGCCTCCAAAGACTAAAAAATATCGGGAGCTAAATTATAAAAATTGCGATAAATCCCGTAGATTAAAAAATGTTCATAGCGACCGTCAAAACTTAAAAACTTATAAGTGAGTATTTAGTTTAAGTACACAAACAATTTCTAATATGTAATATTTCTTATACATCACTCTATATTTCATTACTTTGATTTACTTCGATTTTACGTTTGATTAGTATAGAAAATAAACAAATAAGGAAAAGTCCTTCAAAACTTGTCTGAAATAAATTTGAACTTGAGTGGTAAGGAGTTTTTAAAAACCTACCTAAAGTCTCTGAGTGTCACGTCATAGAAAATAACATTCCAAATTCCTAATCCTTCAAATACTATCTGTATTCAAATTTCAAAGCAGCAGGTCGCGCCCTCGATTAATTTTCAAGGGACTAGTTTGTGTGGTCTCATAGATTATCCGATAAGATCACTGTGACACAAGACATTTCAAAAAAAAAACGTCACAGAAATTATTCGTTTAAAAAAATTTAAGACATACCAAATTCCTTCGGGTCAAAACACAAAAGATACCACTGGTTTTGACACTCAAAATTAATCCTATTAACGTGACATGCGTCACTTGTGACTATAACAAAATAATAATCAAGGATTTTACTTATACGTATTAATTATTGTAATCTTTGATAGACGGCTCACAAAATATCGTTTCGCAGATTACTCGTTTTATTAACTTTAATTGTTTAAGAACCTTTCAATACAAATATGGTAAGACATTAAAACTAATTTTTAACCGACTTCAAAAAAGAAGGAGGTTACTCAATCGACCGTATATATATTTTTATGTATGTTAGGGGATAACTTCGTCGTTTATGAACCGATTATGATAATTCTTTTTTTTTTTGTTGGAAACCAGATATCTCAGATGTGTTACCATTGTAAGGAAACCAGGATCCGATGATGGAATCCCAGAGGAATTGGGGGAAACCCTCAAAAATCGTAATGACGACTATGCGTTTGTTAATTTTTTTCGTCTACTTACGTTGTATTACTTGTCGATGTAATTGAAGTCGGTTTTTTCGTTTACTAATATTACCTTATAATATTAAAGGTAATTGTAATAATTGGTAGTAAGTCGATGTTTTTCGTTTGCGAGCAAACACAATTATTATTCTGATTTTGCGTAAAGTAATACGAAACGTAATTTTCATAATCGTACATCTAACCTTTACTGTATGTACTGACGTATCAATAACCGTACACACACACACACACACTTCAGCCTATCGCAGTCCACTGCTGGACATAGGCCTCCCCCAGTTCGCGCCACACATCCCGGTCTTCCGCAATCCTCATCCAGCCTACACCGGCAATTTTACGTAGATCGTCGGTCCAACGGGCCGGAGGACGTCCCACACTGCGTTTGCCAAGACGCGGTCTCCACTCTAGGACCCGTCTACTCCAACGGCCATCGGTCCTGCGACACAGATGACCAGCCCACTGCCACTTCAACTTGCTAATTCTGTGGGCTATGTCGGTTACCTTAACAATAACCGTAACATGAGCACAAAGGCGATAAAACTAAACATTCCCGTTCACAAAACGGACAAATTTAGCGCAAATATCTAAACAGTTCACAAAAGCAATAACGTCGCTGTAGCTACCGTTCAAGATTGTACCATTCCCTTAAAATCCAGAACAAAGGCGAGTCAATTTAGAAGACATACTTATGTTGTATCACAAAAGCTATAAGAATTTATTATAATAGAAGGAAGCTTACGTCTTTTTACTACCTTCCTCGAACTCGATGAGGTCCCTCTGGAAACAATGTGTAGTTGTGAAGCTTAGTAAGCGCCACGGGGAGTAAGCGTGCCACTAACAAAGATGTGAACGGTAGCTTCTTGTTAAAATAATGTGCGTGACGATCTTTGTTTATTTGGATGCTTTGCGAATGTTACGTATTGACAGCGATAAATTACTTTGTGAATAATTAAATATGTTTTTACTGTTTACAAGATTTTTATGCGATCGTGCGGATGTATTTTGTTTTGATGTTTAACCATTTTTTTATTAATACATTATAATATATTATTGTACTGTAGTTAGATTTCGTTTTATCATAAATAATTTATTACTCGGGTATTTTAAATTATAAATACTGGTAGACTCACGTCTGCATTAGGGATACTGTAAACGATCACTAACAAAAATAAAAATCGGAATAACAAAAGCATGGGCATTATAAGCCTGTGGACATAACTTTATATAAATAAAAAAAAACAATGTAAATACTAAACATGAAAAATCTGTAAGTGAAATTTAAATTAAAAAAGATTTAATCCATTCAATTTTCATTTCAGGATGATATATGCCAGTAATACCACGCACAAGTACATCAGTTGAAGTCATGAAAGTTATTATGGGAAATATTCATTTGAATATTCGCTCAAGTAATAACTTTTTTGGTAATGTAATAATTATGTCACAATTACCTACAGGAATATACAGGTTTACATGGTACCGCTACTCAATTACAAAGAAAATATAATCTTAAAAGTAGCATCCTAAGGTTCAAAGTTGTAATATTTTCTCCAATATTAAGTTTGAGGTTGTACTCGAACAAGTGACGTAAACAACGAAACATCTCAATCGATTCAAAGTATTAACATAAACACCGATTCGATTGCGTTTCAAACATCTTCCCGGTCACAGTTTGAATAAATTATGCTCGTTGCTTTAACAGCGTCAATAATTTAGGAATTAATGTGTTCTCTTATTTTTACGGCTTATTCCTCGTATGATGTCCGTAACGAGACATGTCTTAAAAAAAATCTGTCAGCTCCAACGCACGACTGAAGCTCACTCCTTCAGATCGACTGTCTAAATAGGCACAAAAAGGCAAACGAGTCTAACAAAAAGATGAATAGCATATCAAATGGTAAATAAACGAATCAAATAACGCCATCTATCGGAAGATTATTGGGTTCGGATAGATGGCGTTACGAGAAATGTAACAAGGTCATTCGTTCAGTAGATTTTACCCCTCATATTTTTTTTTCATACCGGGGGCTTTATATGAAAATCGATTGTTAAGAAGTAAGCTCCAAAACAGATACTTTTAAAATATTTTGTTTTATTAGAAAGTAAAATGTAATAAACAAAAACTAAAAAACTATGATATAAATATATAACTAAATGTTATTTCAGTTACATTTCTTTGAATATATTACTAGACACTCAAGGTAAACAATCCAAAATAAAGCATAAAAAGGCCTTTCCTTTTGAAACAAAAATATAAATAAATAGCCACATAAACAAAAATTCACGGTCAAATGACAGCTCCTAATGAGCCGTTAGCGTTTTGTTTCACATCACTATTACTTTTAAAAGGGCTTGTATCAAAGGGACCCGACCAATTCCTTTTTCATTCTCGTAACAGTACATGTTTACTGCATTCAGATATCTGATAAGGGCCTCTTTTAATGAAAGGAGCAGGAAGTACGTTAATCGTTTCGAGTAATTATTTTGTGTACGGAAACAACACAATGTTTAACTGGGACACTATAGGGAAAAATCGAAACCATAAGCATTAAAAAGTCGTCCTATGAAAAATGATTCATTTTTGGGATAATTTTAAATGGGAAATTTTTATTTATTCAATACGAGTTCTTACTTATGTACGTGTTACGTGACGTTGCAGTCACCCGTGACCTCGGCGTCTGGAACGTCGCCGACATATCTGGAGCTTTAAAATGACGCTAGCGTAAAGCGTTTATCTATAGTAGCCGTAAAAGCTAAATAACGTAAATTAAACATTTATAATTGGAACTCATCATCTTCGTATACAATTTTATTTATTGGAAACAGTAGTTTGTTGAAATATCTAAACAGACTTAAGAGAAACGAGAATTTAAATCGAATAGTTAATATTTTTCTAAAGCTTTCACCAGTAGCACATTTTAGAAGGAAAAAAAATCGATATCTTTATTAGATTGAGTTCGATCACTATATCAGCCGAATCTAATGATCTTTCCGTTTATAATAGGCGTTGATTGTCAAACTAATGAGAATATATACCTGAATAGTACACAATAAATTAGAGGGACCGAATAAAACGGCATATTAATTGGATATTATACTTGTCGATACCCAAATGAAATGTTGCTGGATTGGTCACGAAGTATGAAGTTGTTTGTAAAGAAAATTATGTGGGTGTGAAGTGGTTTAGAGTATTTAAAATTTAGTTAATTAGTTAAAATTGTTAATATAACCTAGAACCGTTAATTCACTTAACTAACTTCAATTGTAATATTTGTCGTATCAATAAAGTATAAAGGAATTGTGTTGTTTTATGAAACCACGATGTAAGTAAAACTTTTGTGAATAAAAACATTTACATTAATACACAGATCAAAACACACAAATACTGCGGAATACTGGCGACATGCGACATGCAATAGATGAACGAAAAATTTTAGGGCGATAGAATAAAAGTTTCGCTTTAACCTCCTGGATTCCAGAAAAAAAATGTTTTGCTTTTGGACTAAAAGTTACATATTTTGTTATATTAGGGATCTGTTTATGCCAGAAAAATACAAAAAAAATATTTCTATTAAAATATGGATTTTACTAATGTCATGTATATATTACACTGGTTCTCAGTTTGTAATATATACATGACATTTACGTCATATGTGTATTACATTGGAATTTTACTGCTACAAATAAAAATGCATGAATTATGAAATAACATTTATTAGCAAAAATATTTAGTCATAATATAGCCTTTATTAGGGACTCTTAAACGTAACAATCAGTCTTTACGTGAAAATAGGAACTGTAAGTATACTTTACAAAACTAATCGAAATTTCAATAACAATGAACAAAGTGAAAATCTTCTAAAATAAAAATAAAAAACTTTTAACTCCTTCTAATGAACTTATACCATCTTCTAAAATAAATCAACTTTTTCTAAAATAAAATCAACTTCTTACTATCATTGACATATTTTCAAATCATTTTTGATGAAATTTCAGGTGGCAGTTTCTTTTTGGTGTGCTACATAAAAATAATTTGCATTTCGTGCAAAAAGCCGTTGTAGTATTTGGACAGTTTGGAAATCGGCATCTTTTTTGTTTGTCACTGTAATCAACTAGATGTTCAGCCTTGTGATGTCGTACTGTTACCGACGGTACAGGTGTTATGAGGACTTTCCTTTTCTTGTGCTCTTAGGCTGAAGTTCGTCAATCTCGTCAACACTTTCAGAATCTGATGACAATGAATTTTTTTCTATTAGACTAGTTCCAGGATCCAGTTTGAAATCACGTAGCTGTGCTATTTTGTATTTGTTTGTTCCTTTTTCAGTTTCTTTTTGTTTGAACAAAAACCACGCGTTACATACTGCCAAATCCAACATGTGACTAATAAATCTTACTGTCCATTTTTTGGTCCGTGATCTGGAGGAACATACAGACAGCATGCGATCAGCCATGTCCACTCCACCCATGTACTGATTGTATGACTTGACTATTTCTGGCCTGGATACAAATTCGTAGATTTTGATTTAGAGATCCACTCCTCATCTGAAGAGCTGGAAAATGAGATACTTGATTCCTCGTCTTCTTCAGGTCTCGGTGTATACGCAGTGTCATCTTTTTCATCATTATCTGAGAGATCTAAGTCCGATTCTTTTAGTCATGATATGATTTCATCTTCGCTTAAGGCTGTAAAAAGATCTCTTTGAGAACCAATGTAATAAATATATGACATAAACAATAAGCAATAGTTCGGACTGAAAACTCATGTAGTACCAGTATGACATTAAAAAGTTTCTGGCCGTAAAACAGAAAGTTGATAACCATGTGAAGTAATAATACGTTTATTAGTTACGTAGGTACATTATCAATAAAAATCAAGCAAAGTTATTATGAAATATCAGGTGATTGAATTATAATTTTTAGATTTCTTACCACATGCACCTGACCGAAGAGACATCTTTATCGTGGCGCTCCAGAGAAAATCCCATTTGCCGTATGTATCAAAGTCAAATCGGTGTTGGGTTTAGTGTTGCCAGTTAACAAAGCTTACCTAGTTACCGTAAAACGATTAGTTCTGCAACCGATTCACAGATGACTCTAGGACGAATTTTTAATTCTTTACGTAATATAGGTATGACGCTAGCATCCAGGAGGTTAAAAATAGTCAAGTAAATACGCATAATTAGAGATAACTCAAAAAACACTCGTCAAACCTCGATCAAGTTGAAATGGGAACACATGACATGCGCCACCTTTTGATTAAAAAAAGATAACACACATATAAAAAATACAGACAAATTGAACGAATTGAAACCGTATTATCATACAATTAAACAATATACCAATTAACAAATGAGATAACTCCTCGCCTTATTGCCTCCACTGATGACAAGAGGGCTGGTGCTTTTTTTTGCCCAGAGAATCGGCATAGCGATTCAACGGGGAAATGCTGCCAGCATTCTTGGCACAATTCCACGCGGACATGATTTATACCAAAACTATTTGTAAATATTTAGTTCTTAAGTTGTGAATTGTAAATATTAAACATTATACAATGTTTAATAAACTATTGTTATAAACATTTCAATTTATCAGGTTCATCTTATATCGCAATTTGTGTCCACATATTGTTAACAATTTGACGCCTATTATACTGATCATACCTCTCAAAAAAAAAAAAATAATAATTAAATATTTCCATGAATCAAATGCAGATGTAAGAGAAACGAAATTATTTTCACAATAACGCTTTAAGAAAATAATCTTGAAATCCAATTCTTTGAACTGTTGGACAGACGAATTAAAAAGTCCCCTTATAATTTCAGGGGCAGATTAGAGGGACATAATTTTTGTCTTAGCAAATTGAATTTCGGATCTCTTGGGAAGATTGACTGACCACAAATTGGGGATTCGTTGTCAAGCGAGATAACATCTGAGGAATCTCATTACAGCGGAACATTCGTCCCAGGATCCTTGCCTTTATATGTATTTAGTTTGACTTTGGAATCTTCGTGCTTAGTTGCTTGAATTTGTTATCAAGTTTAGGTTTGCGCCTTCCATTAATAAATAACGCGGGCTTAATATTGGAGCGACCGAACAAAAGATCTTGAAACGTTTCTATAATTTACGTCTTTGCTAATAAAACGTCTACTCGCTAATTCGTCTAACGCATATAATCTCAATTTTGAGAACCCAACATAATAGTATACACATAATTTTTAAACTGTCAGCTTAGCTTAATCAACAAACGACTGATGATTCAATTATAAATACAAACTAAGTAGATTCCTTTTTTGAATTCGTAAATATGCTTTTCGTTCTAACGTTATAAGTTATTAATGTGACGATTAAACTGTGCCTACGATTAACCATCATAAATTAAACATAATTATTATTGTAAAATTCATTTTAAAAATAACATAATTTAGCTTACTACTTTATTTTGATTGTGTTATTTTTACTTGTGATTATTGTCGACAGATAAAAATATGCACAAAATCAAATAAATCGTTTCAATCGCATTGAATTCACAAATTAAGCTACCATTGTTCAAGAAATTTGTTTCGTAAATACAAATATACGTTACTTCAGCTGTGCACAATAGTACCGCAGAATGTAAAGGCCCCGCCGGCGAACGGAAAATTAAAAAGCAAAACGAGTACCGCTTCCTAGCGATTCTTTTTAATTTTTTCCAACGCGGTGGGCTATGCGATGTGGAATCATTAAAATTTCTAAGGGCGTATTTAATGTTGATTCACGCTGTAACACAGCTTGCTGGTATAAAGAAGCTAGGTCACAACAAGTGCATCGCTGTGTGAGTGCCCTGTTTATACAACGTGTAAATTATCGTTTCTATGTTCATACACACGTTCAAAATTAGCTGGACTGTGGAAAGGCTGATTTTGTTTGACGTCAATTTTTTTTTTGTCAAACTGGCCGTTTTTTAACAGCTATATCTCACTTTTTTTATTTACAAGTAACGATTGCCTTATATTTTCAACTTTTATGATTTAACTAATTTTTCCTTTTCCACAAAAATAAGGCTGCGCTGTACATAGAATCGATATATGCCACAATTAAACTTTCAGTAAAATCGTTACTATACAAATTTTCCTTGTAATTTTTTGCAGTACCTAGGTACTGCATATAGTAAGTAATAAAGAACTTCCATGTATGTTACATATATATTATTATATATGTATATATATATGTATTCCATAAGTAAAACATATGCAAGAGGGCTGGTGCATTTTATGCCCAGAGAATCTGCATAGCGATTCAACAGGGAAATGCTGCCAGCATTATTGGCGTAATTCCACGCGGACATGATTTGTACCAAAAATATCTGTAAATAGTTCTTAAGTTGTGAATTGTAAATATATATAATGTTTAATAAAGTTTTGTCATATAGGGATTTTTAAAATAAATAATTAAAGATATTAAAAAATAATGTAAAAATATTAAATCTTTTTTAAGTACAACTAGTCGACTAGAATGGTAAACAAGCATACGGTAACGTACGGCGGATAAGCGGATACTGTAACGTACGGACGCCTCCGCGCCGAATGTCAGGAGCGTTGTAAGGGCGTTACAAATCCTACCCCCGAACCCGTCCAGTTGCTCTGGCTACCTTTCCTACCTTATTAAATGACCATAACACTATTTGAAAGAAGTATTATATACCTGCTATAAACATTGAAAAACTTATATCTTTAAAATTCATAAAGTAATTTGATAAATGTTCATTGTAATAAAAGTGATAGTTCGTCCTATTGGCAATAGTCAAAATGTTGTTGCTGCCATGTACACGCCTTTACTGCTCTCATAGATTTATTCGATACGAAATGACGAAGTTAGACGACTGATGTAGAATTTTCAATGAGGATCTCAATAAATCACTAAGCCAAAGCGAAGATTGAGTTTCGATAGGTAATACGCCAAAACAATATTTTGTTACGAAATATTGAAATTTAGATAACAATATTTGTAATAACGATATCTTAAAGAAAATATTTTACATAAATGATTATTATTTACGGTATAAGCTTTTAAAATTTTACGTTTACCATGAAGACATTTGGTTCTATGAAACTTACCGTAATTTTTATTTTGAGTCACACGTGACCATAGCGCCTGCAGCATCACCAAATATCGGGAATTTCAACATAGCATCGTGATAAGTCCTGTACAATAATAATTGATTTTACTTGTAAACCGACAAAAAAAAAACGACTTCAATTACATGGACCAGTAATACAACCTAGTTATTCAAAAAATAGTCAAGTAAATGCGCATTATTAGATATAACTCAAAAAGCACTAGACAAACCCAAAATAAATTTAAATGGGACTACACAAAACTCACCACTTTTTAACCGACTTCCAAAAAAGGAGTAGGTTCTCAATTCGACTGGACTGACTGGGTGACCGATTTCGACAAAAAAAAATTTAATCGAAAGGTGGTGTGTGTCATTTAGTCGCATTTAAATTTATTTCAGATCTAACAACTACTTTTCGAATTATGTCTAATAATGCGTTTTTACTTGACTATTTTTTCGTCGACCTACATGTCGATGTAATTGAAGTCGGCTTTTTTTTCGTTTGCGAGCAAATACAATTATTAACAGATAAGTATATGATTCAAGCAATTTGAATTAATACGGCTTTAGAAATTATTAAAAAATAGAAAAGATTTACAAAGTACAGGATTACATTACATATCTGTAAAATTGTTTTTTAATCAACTTAAGTTTCAAGGACTTTTCGGATTAAATCTGCTGGATTTTATAGCATTAGACAGATAGGTGCATACGATAAAATCAGTTCACTCTGCTTCCATCCAGTAAGAATTATGACATTACAAAATAATAAAGAAGTGGAATCTTTACTTCACATAAATTACCACCTAATCCTCTTAACATAATGCCAAAGTAAATAGGATTTCGGGCGTGAACCAAATTAAATACACGCATATTATTCATAATGGTTACAAACGAGGTTGCTAATGTAGCAAGCCGAAATATTATATAACTGAATAAAAATGTTCTGAACTATTAAAAAATAGTTTTTAGGAAGTTTTGTTTCAGCCCTAATATGGTTATTACTTTTGACGGTTAAAACCTTTAGTTTTTGTAATAATTCATCATCATCATTATCATTACAGCCTATAGAGTCCACTGCTGGACATAGGCCTCCACAAGTTTACGCCAAAAATAACGTGGACTCATGTGTTTTGCCCATAGTCACCACGCTGGGCAGGCGGGTTGGTGACCGCGGGGCTGGCTTTGTCGCACCGAAGACGCTGCTGCCCGTCTTCGGCCTGTGTATTTCAAAGCCAGCAGTTGGATGGTTATCCCACCACCGGTTGGCTTTTTAAGTTCCAAGGTGGTAGTCGAACTGTGTTATCCCTTAGTCGCCTCTTACGACACCCACGGGAAGAGAGGGGGTGGCTATATTCTTTAGTACCGTAGCCGCACAGTACATTTGTTTATTAGTATTGTACAAACAACCGCTCTGGTTTAGTCGTGCGAGTTGTCGCCTAAAACACCGACGCGACGGTTTGCGGGTTCGATTCCCGCTCGGGATAGTTATTTGTATTTGTACAAATATTCCTTTCCGGTTTAGATGTCGGTCTGATGTAGGTAATATATCCGTTAACCCGCATTGGAACAGCGTGGTGGATGAGCTCTGATCCTTCTCCTACATAGGGAAAGAGGCCTATGCCCAACATTGGAATATTACAGGCTAAAGCGAGCGATAGATTTGTCAAAATTTTATAAATAATTTGAAATAAATACGTAGTTACTTAATGCTTTTAACTTAAATAAATGTAAAAATTACTTATAAAGAGATGATTTGTTGAATGTGAGTGGGTTGCTATTTAACCGACTTCAAAAAAGGAGGAGGTTACTACATTCGACCGTTAATATACATATATATATATTTTTTTTTTGTATATTCGGGGATAACTTCGTCGTTTATGAACCGATTTTGATAATTCTTTTTTTTGTTGGAAAGGGGATATCCTAGGAGTGGTATCATGATAAGGAAACCAGGATCTGATGATGAGACCCTAGAGAAATCGAGTTGAACCCTCTAAAATCGTAGTGACGACTAGTGCGTTTGTCAATTTTTTTCGTCAACTTACGTTATATTACTTGTCTATTTAATTGAAGTAGGTTTTTTTCTTTTGCGAGCAAACACAATTATAAGAATAAAGTAAGTTGTAAGTTAGTAAATTTTGTAATATTACTTTAAATATTTTAACATTTAATTTACGTTCAATAACTTCTCAAGAACAATAGGTTACGCACATATATGAGTATTTTATATTATTTGCATTAAATCGAATTATATTATATTATATTCTTTATATTATAGTGTTAAGTATTTTTAAGTCATTGAGAGTGTTATTCACAAATGGAAAACACATAATGCCATTTTGAACAATCATTACTATTATTTTATCGGTAAGTACTATCACCGCAAAAAGTGTTAATTAAAAAAAGAAAAAAAAAAAATCAAATGATCAAACAAATTACTTATTTTTTTTTATTTATTTAAAATAACATAAAATGTATTTAATATTTAGATTAATTCTTCAAAATTACAAAATTAGCATTAAAAGTTTCAGTGATGCCTGCCTGGATTAAACTCACTTATCGTGTTTATTCTATCCACTGACTGTCTTAACCTAGATTTATGTAAATTCTACAAATTCTTGATCACTATTACTTTTTAGAATATCAGCCCTTTTCCCCACAAATAACCCTTATCATTACGTAGTATAAAAGAAAGTCGCTTCCCGCTGTCTGTATGCTTAGATCTTTAAAACTACGTAACGGATTTTGATGCGGTTTCCTTCAGTAAATATAATGATTCCAGAGGAAGGTTTATATGTAAAATATATGCATAATATAGTTAAATTGACTTAGACATAGTCAGTTTAAAGAACAAAACAATAATGTAAATAAAATTCACATATTTATTTGAGAGAATTGCAATAATTATACAAAACAAAATTTAAACACACTCAATTTCCATTATTAATACAAGAAAAAGAACCAACAATTTATATGGCTTTTTACAATAAGTCAGGTTTTTCTTATAAATGACTCATTTCTTTTTTCTGTTCTGTTTTAAGTTTTTCTTACAGATTTTTGCGCAGTTCTATTGTTTCTTTTGAAAAACATTGAGTTATATAAGTTCCATGTAACATTGTGTTCTTATTTTTTAACAGTTCTATTTTCTTCTTGTATGATGTAATAGCTATGGTGTGTGGTTACGGCAGTAAAGAATATAGCCAGCCCTCTCTTCCCGTGGGTGTCGTAAAAGGCGACTAAGGGATACAACAGTTCCCCTACCACTTACAAAGCCGACCGATGGTGGGATAAACATCCAACTGCTGGCTTTCAAATACACAGGCCGAAGAAGGGCAAGCAGCGTCTTCGATGCGACAAAGCGAGCCCTGTGGTCCCCGCCTGCCCAGCGTGGTGACTATGGGCAAAACTCATGAGTTACTTAGTGTACTTGGGGATATCTATGTCCAGCAGTAGACAGTGATAGGCTAAAGTGATGAGTGCAGTGATGATGTTAAAGATAGTAAAATAAGTCATATTTTTTTATTTGGTTTCTCCCAAGTCAGTAATTATTTATTTTATATCCCTTGATGTTAATGTCTATAGCATTCATGATATAATAACATTTAACTCGTAGTAATCGTTATCTGTTTCCTGTACTCCGTAAAAATTATATAAAAAAAAAAACCCGCCTGCGTGAAGAACAACTAATAGAAAATCAACTGAAAAAGCTGGAACAAGATAAAAATTCAATATGCACACAAAGTCAGCGAAATAAATAGAAACAATATCAAACATTTTGTGCTGTACATTTAAAATATATTATTAATACGGTAGTCCTTACGTCGTACATAACATGCAGTCGGAGACATGCACAAAGAGAGAATGATTTGACTTATCCTTCAATTTCATGCCTCCGACTGCATATTATCTTTTTTAATTTTTATTTTATTTATGTCTTTTTAGTCAGACAAATTACGTAATCGGTTCAATTCATTAAAACAGTTTACATCATGTGGTTGATTAAGTAATTTTTTAGGGTCAAGAGAACTGATAGCGAGCCTGGAGAAAGATCTCACTCTGCTCAAAGCAACGTAAGCCTGACCTTTAGCAAATAGGTGACTGCTTAAGTCAACAACTATTAGTTTTAATATAATGAAATTATTATTAAAATTATTTGTTTGTATTTGGTATTATGTATTTGTTATTGATTTTATTAATGTAATTGTAAATTGGTGTAACATTTATTAATTTTTATTTGTAATTTTAATTGTATGTTTTTTTAACCATTGTATTTTATTAGAAAGGCTACACCCCGAAGTTGATCGTCGCCTAGGAGGCGAGTTTGGCATGGCATAGGCGTGGGAAAGAGCAAAGTCCACATTTTTTAAACTTTAATATTGTATTTCTTTATTAGTATTACGGTAATAATAAACATGATATACCTTTTTAAAATCCTTGTATTATGCCCTTTAATTTGATACCCATATTGTAGTATTCGAGAAAAAAATTTTTTTTTTCATTAACTACAATGGCTTCGCGCAGCCGCCATGTTTGATTTTTTTTTAATGTCACCTATCTAAGAACACTTGGGCAGCTAAGACAAACCTAACGATACCTCAATTATGTAAATCCGTTCAGTGGTTCTGGAAATATGAGGTAGTAAAGAATATTACATACAAATATACATACATACAAGATACGCGCGAAAAACATAACCCTTCCTTGGCAGTCGGGTAATTAGTCTTCCTAAAAAATAAAATAAATATATAATAATTTTCATCCATTATGTAGATGGGTGAAGTTCGTCTCTAGTTTGAATCTCCTACTATGTGTTATATAGTTAATTCTAGTAAGTTCGATGTTCTTTTCTTAGAATATTACTAAAGGACCTGAAA
The DNA here is from genome assembly GCF_905220565.1 of Melitaea cinxia. NCBI lineage: Eukaryota > Metazoa > Arthropoda > Insecta > Lepidoptera > Nymphalidae > Melitaea > Melitaea cinxia. The sequence goes on along the minus strand of NC_059405.1, from coordinate 4,583,234 downwards.
CGGAACATTTAGTAAGAATAATTTTTATTAATATATTTTAGTAGTAAAATTCCACGACATAATTAGTTGTACAAAAAAAAATACGAAACAGACTTTATTTTCGTCTTGTTCATTCAAATTAAAACCGCTATTATCATCAGTCTGACAAAGTCACTCCAATTTAGTTTTTGTTCGCAAAATTATTGTCGTAGTACAAAAGCCAATGATTAAAAAGAGAAATTATTAACGTCTCAAATTAATAAGCTCTTGTATAAACGAGAAAGTGTATTTTTAATCCAGCTATCAGCAAAATAGTCTTTAATACAAAAAAGACAGTATAGAAGTAATTTCTGTGCGACAATAATATTTAATCTTACTAATATTCTACACAGCTGAATTTTTTTTTGGGCTTCGGGACGCTATTCGGGACGACCAATTTGATAGAAAAAAAAATATTTATGCCTTTGGTATTTACTGTGAATTTTTTCCTGCAAAATTATAATACTTTCATTTTCTAATGTGCCTCGGGAAAGGCTTAATTTATTTCCACGTTAAATTGGAACAGATCACTCAAAAATTGAAAAATACGTTTTGAGAAATTTAATTAATAACCATATCCGTTTTGATAAGATTATTATTCACGTTAAACCACTTTTATGATTATAATCGTTTGTCAATAAAGAAAACCTGATGCCTGTACAGGTTTTCATGTTTTCACATCAAAATTGATATAATGATAAAAGCTATTTAAAGAACTTTAAAAGGCAAAAAAAAAATAGATATACTAATCGAAAAAAAAAAATAGAATATTATTATAATACGAGTACAGATCCAAATCAGTACATCGAAGATGTTTATTTATTTTAATTCATTATTTTTTTTTATTTACTATAATAGACAATACATCTACATGTCTATTTGTATCTTGGCCTCGTATTAAACAACGATACGATGCAAACGATAGATATTTGAGTTAATAAAACGAAAAATGGAACGAGATATTTTATTTTGAAATTTATTTAGTCCCCAAAAATACAAAACGCGTAATCACGAACCAAAGTCACGGACACAGCTTATATCTAATATGGGCAAAGTTGCTGATTGCGGAAGTATAAATTTGATATATTTGTCTCATTTGCGATTTATTTTACTATAAAATACTGATAAAAAAGTTGCAACAACTTTTAAATGTTAACACGAAAAAAAATACCGTGATTTCGTAATAATACGTTTTGTCATAATAATTGTAACAAATTTGTGACCCACCATATTACCAACACATTTCGTAGTAATATTACTTGCGTGGGCCGGCAAACAAATGTGAAGAATTTATTTAATTTATCGTTAACTGTATTTTAGTATATAAATTGGCAATTTCCTCGGCTCTCGCCACCATCCCGATAAGATTTATTCTAGCCGAGATAGCTAACAAACCGGTTTTTAAAAAGAACTAATATAAGAGCCATTAATAACGTGTGACATTATTATTAGATAGAAGAGAAATGTGGATACCATTTAGATAAACTCGGTGTTATGTAGACATTTGAAGGTCAATACGTAAATTTGATACGTTAATGGTGGATTTCCATGGTGTTTGATAAGATTATCAAGCACACTCGAACGAACTCAATATGGACAAAGATGGGTCTTCAGTCGTGCGAACGGAAGGACGTTTGACTTGTTAGAGCCAAGTATAAGTTAGTTAAGTTAATATATATATATATATTTTTTTTTATCACTAGGTCGGCAAACAAGCATACGGCTCACCTGATGGTAAGCGATCACCGTAGCTTATAGACGCCTGCAACACCAGAAGCATCGCAAGCGCGTTGCCGACCCAATCCTCAATCACCCTCCAGGAGCTCTGGTCACCTTACTCACCAACAGGAACACAATACTACTTGAAAACAGTATTATGTAGCTGTGATCTTCTGTAAGGTCGAGGTACTTCCCCAGTCGGGCTGCTCCATATTTTGAGCAGGGAATTCCTGCTGTGCCCTACCTCAGTTAAAAATATATATATGATAACCACTATATAATTCTAAGTAGCTATATTATAACAATAATTTAACACATTTTATAGAAACATTAGCTGTTTCATTTAATTAATTTGAAACTGGTAATAAGTAAAAGTTAGGATTATTCTAGTAAGCACAGGCGACAATACAATTAAGCAGCAGTTATGTTGCCTTGCATTAACGAACGATGTAGGTCAAGAGGGATTTGCTCCATATAAATTAAGTAACCTGGTTTAGACGAATAAGCAGGTACTTTAAAAATAAATTTTATGAAAGAATTTTCTACAGGCTCGAAGCTTTGTTAAAAATTTTCAACTAAAATTCAAGATATAACTTAAAAGTCTAAAAATAGTTTGGTCGCGTTCCAGTAAAGACTAGAGCGTTTTGTTTTGGTCCATAATATTTTGCTGCAACATCTGTTCGGCAGCTGCACGGCCCATTTTGATTCAAATTACATATGTAAGAACATGCTACTGAAGTCGTATGAGAACTAACGATATATTGCCTTTAATTATCGCTTTGATCTAGGTCACCTATTTGTTCAATTGTTACTTTCAATTGTTGATTGATGTGGGAGACTTATTTGAGTATTTATGGATTACTTTGTATCTCAAATTTATTCAAAGTTACAGAATATATTTAGCAAAAATGTCATTAGTAAATTTTAATTTGTTTTATAATTTTATGTTCAAAGTATGTTAAAAGTCTGAAGTATTTATGGTTCTTTTGTTATCCGAGTTATATGTTTTTTTCATTTTTTAAAGTTGTTTGGAAACAATTTGAATTACAAAAATACTAACTTATATATTTTCGGTTATGTTTTTTAGTAATGATATCATTAAAACTAACTGAACATAAAACTCAATCCATTTTACACTTTGTTTAGCTTGTAAAGTATATAGTCTAAGTATTCTATATGAAAAATTTTCCCCGTAACTTTTACTAAAACTTTTACTAAAATAGTCTCATTTGTATGTAAAATGTGCTTCAGACATGTAGGATTATTTAAAAGGAAGGCAAGGTAACTAACTATAAGCATCGTGTATGCAAAAAATATTTCCACATACAATTAAACGCACAGGCGTTCGTTTATGAGTGGCATTAACATGTCAAACAAATTTCTTACTCGCTACTAGGGTTTCCAACTCTCCTGGAACATACTGAATTTTTATTAATTTCCAGAAAAGCTCTTAATATATAAAAATCTTAAGATTACAGATGCAACTAAAGTATTTGGATCATTCATCCATTCATCAGCCTTTAAAAGTCCACTGCTGGACATAAGCTTCTCATAATTCTTGCCACTGCATCCTGTGCTGCGCCATCTGAATCCAGCGACTTCCCACTGTCTTCATCAGGTCCTCAGTCCACCTGGTTGAGGGTGGCCTGTGCTCCTTTTGACGAGACGTGGTCGCCATTCGAGGACTTACCTCTATATTATTATTGATATCATATTGTATAGTACATTATATTCAGCAATAGAATACATATTTCTTATAAGGTAATCCTTTTATATGCACAAGTAAATTTATAAAAATTAAAACAGAAAAATACGCACAATAAGACAATATGACTAAATAGATATGAAATATCAATAGAAATGCTGTAACCAATTTTTATGACTTTTTCTGTTCTCTCAGATTTTTAGTTCACTAATGTTCATCATAAAAAGAAAAACTTGTTGAGGCTGTATGTAAGCTACTAAATGGTTTAATAAAGTAAAGTAAATAAATAATATTCCTACATTAAAAAAATGGTAAGTAAGCAGGAATCAGGAATGACTCGTTTTTTGAATATATTACTTAGGTTTAGTTTGGTAGCCCTACTAACAACGTACGTTGTAATAATTCAGTGAAGTTTTCAGGATAATAAAGCGTACTAGGAGACGCTAATAACGACTTATCGTAAGCTGTGAAGCTATTCGAGCCGAGTATTACGTTACGTGTAAGTTAACAACAATCATTCCATAAATACAAAACGACCACATTCCAAAAAAAATCGTTTTATTGTAATATATAATATAATATATAAATAGCTATGTTATATGCTATAATGATATAAATAACTACGTTAGAGTAATTTTTTATATAGATGTTGTTACGAATTTAAAGCTACCTTGTTTCAACTTTTTTCTCTCTAAAATACTTTTTTTTTAATTGAGTGGTATTTTTATTTTAGTTTGAAGTGTGTATTGTATCTTTAGGTTATTACACTTTCTGTTATTTTAAAACTATTGCCTACTGTATAAAAAAGACGAATATTCTGATCTAATCGTGCATGCTGTCGCTTAACACCGGCGGTTACAGATTCGGTCCCGGTTCATGGCTAATATATACAATATGTGTACAAATATTTATTCAGTTACCAGACCTGCTTGTCTTTATGGGTCTCCCCATTGTACATCTAGGAGAATACGTAAAGGTCCCGGTCGATATCATTGATATTAGTAATTAATTATAGATGAAATATCCGTAACTCATTGAAGATTTTCATGTCGAAAACAAACAAAAAAATGTTTCTGTGGTTTTTACGCATGTTCGTATAAAATAGAGTAAATAACGTTCAATCAAACGCAAGTGTGGGGTGCTAAGTTCAACAACACAGCTTAAACAAAATTTTACATTTCCTTACGTATTTTGTATTGATACATTGTAAAATCTTCAATTAAAAATTATTTCATTTTTAATAAATAATAATATTTAGTAAGATAACAATTAAAAACATGTTAAAAACATTATTCATTAAACATTTATAATATTTCATTTCATCATTTATCAATTTTTTTTTTTTTTTTTTTTTTTAATAATTAATGTATAGTCATATATTTGTTATTTTCTTTTATTTGTGGAAATAGTTTATAAGTTTTTAAGTTTTTTTGGATTAAATGACTGGTGCGGTAACGAGTACAATTAATTAATGCGCAAGCGGTCGCTAGTTCGATGCCCGCTATGACAAATTCATACAGATATTTGTCGTGATATGAATTTATATTTGAATAAATATTTCCGGACCCCATCACATTCTGGTGAGGGTCGTTAAGTGCAAGACATAATGCATATTAATGTTGCATTTTAATTATATGGCGCCATAATTAAAACAGTATTTTTGTATAAAGTTAGATTTAACGGTTCGTATGAACGATAACATTAATTTGACTTTCAATTAAAAATTTCTTTTTGTTATTAGGATTGCGATTCAACGGGAAATGTTACGAGAATTCCTTTCACCATTCAATGTGTAAAGTTTTGTTTTTTAATACTATAAAGTCACTTTTGGGAGGATTAGTACTTATTATTTCATAAAATTCTTCTTCTTCTTCTTCTTCCTCGTTCCCTCAATGAGGAGGATCGCGACCAAGAATAATATGTCTCCATTAAATGCAATCAGGCAAAAAGTGTTGCACGGTTTTCATATTTCATAAAACAGTTATTTAAAAAAAAAACAGTAATTATACCGCTATAGCGTAAAAATTTATAATTTTATGTCACTCAATTTTTTTATACCTATATTTTTCTGTAAAAAATATTTCATTGCGCGATCGCCGTTTTCTTATTAATAATAAAGAAGAACGGAAGGACGCATCGAGTGGGAAGAAGGAACGCGGGGAACTGAACAAGATGGCGTCGAAGAAGAAAGATGGAGATCGAAAAGAAAAATAGGAAACTACTGTAATGTAGCGGATGCAGGCCAACTTAACTCCTCCTCTCACTTTAATTTTTTATATAAGTATTTATTGTTATTTCATTCTATAAGGATAATGAAAAGCTGTTTCTATTAAAAACTTTTACAAGTTGTTAATAGAAATGAGATCGGGTTCGCATTACTTAAAATTAATTACAAAAAGGAATTATTATTACAGGAATAATTCTTATAAACAGGAATTATTATATATATTTTTATATGTATAATATATTCTCTCCATATATATGTATATATTCTCTCCATATATATCTATATATACGCACATTAGTGCGTATAATCTAGTTATAAACGAGATTAAAATTACTGGTAAAAAAATTTTTTTTTTCATAATGAATTATCCGTAAAAAGTACATTCATTGAAAAAAATACTAATGTAATCAAAATTAGTATATTGCGGAGCACGAGTAATATTTATATTCAAAATTTATACTGTTATTAAAATTGTTAAATTGTTGTTATTTAAAATGTAATTAATTCATCATTTTTTTAAACATAAATAAGCAATGGGAGGACCATACGAGTAGATGAAACCACGTAGGTCGTATAGTAAAAATCAATACTTAAATTATACACTTTTTTATACATATACATAAAAATTATAATAACCAAACCTCTAAACTTTTCTCCCTTCACAAAAAAAAAAAAAATACAAAATTGAAGTTTCAAAAAATATTTCTCCGAATTTAGAATAGATTCCAGTATAGAATAGGTTCTCAGTTCGGAAGCACGTCTTGAAATAGTCGGTTAATAAATAAATCAACAGGATATTTTCTGAGTTACAACTGTGTTGCCAACTATCGGTAATCTTTTTTCCTACTGACCTGTCTGAATTATTTCTACCGGAATTGTTTTATACTATTTATAAAGTTTTATTTACTTAATGTATTTTTATTCTTCATATTTTATTATATTATTGTGCCTTTTATCTGCTTTTAATCTAATTGTATATTGTATAAGTAACACACTTTTAACATAGACCTCATAAATTTTTATTTGGTGTACCAATTTTGATGATTCTATTTTTTTTCAACTTCCAAAAAAGGAGGTTCTCAATGTGATTGTATTTTTTATTGTATGTTACCTCAGAAGTTTTTACTGGATGAACTAATTTTGATTTTTTTTTAATCGAAAGATTGTGCATTTCATTTGGTCCTATTTAAATTTAATTGAGATCTTAGAAGCACTTACCGAGCTGTATATAATAATTCGTATTTACTTGACTATTTTTTCGTAGACGTACTAATATTATACCGCATAACTTTTCATTGGATATACCGATTTTAACTGTCGTTGTTCTATTCAAAAATTGGTGCTTGTTTTGTAGTCTCATTTAAATTTGATCAATTTCTCATGACTACTTTTTAAGTAAGCTTCGAGATAACGCGCATTTGACTATTTCCTCGTCCGCTTACGTTTCATTACTTGTCGATGTAATTAAAGTTTCTTCGTTTGCAATCAAACATAATCATTAATCGAAAGCTAGTAGTTGTCATATGGTCCAATATAAATTTGACTGAGATCTGACTAGTGATTCATTGAGTGATCTTTAATAATGCGTATAAAAATAACTCTCTTTCGTCTGCCTACGTTGTATTACTTGTTGATGTAAATAAAGTCGGTTAATATACTTTGAAACAACCTTAGTCTAATTAATAACTAATCACTAGAAGAAACAAAGGTTATGAAAATCTTATGTGATAAAAAAAATATTTTAAGAAAAATAGTATATTTAAACTCTATTACAACAATTAATATGCATAAAATAACGCTAAATCTCTTCATTTTCCGTTTCATAAGTTACAAACATATTACTAGCCTGATCATACTCGCACGCTTCCATTACAAACGCAATTTCGTTTACAACAGTGATTTATTCTCGTCAAGCGAGATGCAACGGCAAAAGCGAATAAATATCAAAATTACATAGTCGGTCGGTTAAATAAAAGAAGTGTTATTGCATTCGCGGTGGCGCAGATGATAATTGAAAAAATGTCTCCGGATTGTTGGCAGAGAATGAGAAGGCTTGTAATGAGATGGGATTACCGGCCTCTGTTATTGCTTGCAACTGAGTCGCATAATTTCATCGTGTCGTCCTTTTTGCTTTTACGTTTCTTATACAATGAATTGTACGAGTTTTCTTAGAATATTGTAATCATTACGTCCACTGAAATTGAATTTGTTTACGGTAAAAATATTATATTTATATTTTATGATGTTCCGACTTAATGAATGTATTTAATGGAATTGCGTTCTTATGTTACCACCTCAGTAGCTGTCTATTTGTCAATCTTGCAAAGATTTCTTCACGGAAACTTATTTACGTAAATTATTTTGCTAGAATATTTTCTACTTAATAATATTTAAATTAAAAAAAAACTTGACGTCTTTAATAATGTGGGTTTGTTGAGTTTGATTCAATATTCATTTATATTCAGTTTTCTGCAATTCAGTAGTTCTGAATGTGGATATACCATTGTGTTCTAAAAAGCTTTATCATAACAACATTTACAATTATTCTATTATAATCAAAATTAAAATCAAAAACAACTTTATTCAAATAGGCCCCATGAGCACTTTTGAATCGTCATTTTACAAATTAAAACTAGTGATTATTATTTTTGTAAAAGTAAAGCTATCACCGATAACAACAATAACAAAATAGTAATGTATTCATAATAAAAAATTAAACTGAGGTAGGGCACAGCAGGAATTTCCTGCTCAAAATATGGAGCAGCTAGACTGGGGTAGTACCTCGACCTTACAGAAGATCACAGCTAAATAATACTGTTTTCAAGCAGTATTGTGTTCCTGTTGGTGACTAAGGTGACCAGAGCTCCTGGAGGGGATTGGGTATAGAGTCGGCAACGCGCTTGCGATGCTTCTGGTGTTGCAGGCGTCTATAAGCTGCGGTAATCTCTTACCATCAGGTGAGCCGTACGCTTGTTTGCCGAACTAGTGATATAAAAAAAGCACAATTTGTAAAATTCATACTAAATTTCTACATCTCTATTTTCTTTCATTATTGTTTACGTAATAGGTACAAAAGTAATATCCATTTTGAATATACGATGTTTCCTCTTTACACATGCAATTAAAGACAATGATATAATCAGCGGACGCATCTTGAATACATGTGGCCTAGATATTGTAAGAGCAATCTAATCGAGTTTTCATTTCTTTGTTATATTCTTCGTACCGTCGAAAATGACGGAAATATAAACTCGGATACAAATAATTGTTTTGAAAAAATTGCATGACGAAATAGAAAATAATATTTATGTTTGTGTTAATATATGAAGTGGAGTCGATATAAACAATGGCATTGTTATATCTACCCTCTGGTGGGGGTACCTCGGAAGGTCAAGGTACTACCCCTGCTCCAGATTTTGAACAGGGTATATCCTGCTTGTAGCCTGACTCAGTTAACATTATGTCGTATTTGTGCATAGGCTAAGGTATTCGTAATTGTTTACCATCAGACAGCCGAACACTTCTTTACCATCTAGTAGTAGGTATAATAAAAAAGAAAAATCAATAATCTTTATCCAATGTCTGTGGAAACAAACCGCTCAGTTCACAATGATCAGGACGGCTTTTATTGCTATCTAACTGGTGGTCATTTGCAACAATTAACCGTTGTTGGCACTTTTAACGAACCAATTATCTTTCCTTGTTCTTTCGCTATAAATTACGCTGTATCTTTTATTGAACTGTCTCATCTGTTCTGTTTTATCCCGTCCGGAATAATTAGTTAGCTCGTGTTAAGTCACGGTCGATTTAACTATAATAATTAGAAAATTGAGTGTGAAGACAAAAAAAATATAGACGAAATAAAACCATCTTCATCCCAATGGCAAACCTTGTAACATTGTATTTTAAAGTGTAGTTAAGGGAAATTAAATATTTTTGACATTAATTTACTTATTCCTTTAAGGGTTCCGATACTTCTTCTACGTTGTTTCATTACTTGTTAAAGAGTGACACTGGCTTTTATTCTATACCTACAAGGATATAACATTCCCGTGATTTATATATAAAACCACATATTTACTACGTTTGTCGATCATATTGCCTTTTAAACTTAAACAATACAACATGTAAAATTTGTTTAAAAGCGATTAAGACCTAAATGGTAACATCCCACTGCTGGGCAAACGACTCTTTCTACATTTAAAACAAGGATCGGAGCTTAATCCACCACGGTGCTGCAGTGGGCACTGCGGGTTGAAGGATTTGTTTAATTATTTTTATCAAATTAAAAATTAGTTTCAATTATTGAGCATATTGCTGTGTTTTTCCGCTTGTTTTCCTGATTAGATATTTAAACATACATGTAAATATTACACATATTAGGACAATTACTGTTACCTAAAATATTAATTACATTATTACATCTGTATATGCTCATAGAACTAATTGGATAAAACTGTTAATTTAATTCCCGTTTGTAATCTATGTCACAGCGGTCTCGTCATGTCTATTAATAGCATGGAAATTTGCGAAAGTGGCAACACTTGTGCTCCCAGCATGGGATTCATTTGATGATATTGATCGTTAACCTATTTCCTAAGTATGAGACAATCGACGATGATATTTTTTGACGATGGAACTTAATTTTTTTGCGTCGTTTATAATTTAACAACGTTACATAAATCGTCATAAAATATATTGCTATATTTCGTTTACTATATGAAAGAGTTTGGCGAATGAGTTTTTTGTTTTTTTAATCTTTTCTAGTCAAAAAAAGTATTTATGAAAATTAATACAATTTAAATTTCAAAATTATTACTATTACGCAAGAACTTGTCTCCAGAATATACGTTATATTTTTCATATTTAGCTGGACCAAACAGGAAGTGCTTGAGTACTCATACATATTCCTATATCTGCATGATATATTTGCTAACCACTATGATGAAATATATTACTGGTAGTATACTAACCAAATAAACAAAAGACACATGTCTTACCAAACAAACATGAATGTTGTCATCGTTAACCCTATTACACTTTCGCAAATTATTATTAAAGCAACATTAACCCAATCCGAAGAGCTATTATTTACTCTCATAAGACGGATTGCATTTAGCAAAGAAAACAATTTAATGGAATATTCCGGTGGTCGACAAGTCACTTAACGTTACCCGAGAACCGCCTTGATGGTTCGTTGGTCGGTGTTTGCCTTGTAACCGAATATTGGACAGGAGTAATGCTGTCTCGACTTTATTTACTCTTTCGAAATGCAGTTTTTGCATATTAAATTTATGTAATTCCGACCATTGGATATTAGTTTTGCCTTCAAACACTAGAATGTAAAGCTTTAGATCGTGTTTCAGTTTGCTTGAGGATATAACTTTCATGTCAGTTTGTTTGTACTCCTTTTTATTTGTTTTTTACTACTTATATTATTGTATATGTTTTATTTGAGAATAGTATATCGTTATATTAAATATTTTATATCTTTTATAACGGATAATGCAATGACCGTGTTTGTTGGATAAAACAAAAACACGAGTTTTGTCCACTTGACCATTATAGGTGTCGATTATTAGTAAGAATTTAAAGTCAAAATTAGTGCCCATTGACAAAAATAAAACAAGCAACTCCTTTTCATTTTAAAAATTTTCTCATTACGATGTTATGCGCAACTTTTTCTAAACGTCTTATGTCATAATACTTATCTTTCTAAATAATCTGCTTCCGCATTTAATTCAATAAAAACAAACATAATTTTGTTTTCATCTATTACATAAATTACAAAAGCAATTCAAAACTAATGAGCAAAGATTCTTTATAACCATTCATAATTATATTCTACTGCTATTTTAATGTCTAACCGAGGGCCGCTCGAATTCAATTGAATAAGTTTCTAATGTATCTTAATCAAATTTAAATAGTTTTATTCAATAAACGGCCACGCGCCTCGCCGCGTTAGAGATAAGAACCGCACATAAATTTCCTATGTTTGATTCCCGCGTAATCTCCATACGAACTTATCTATGGAGGCATAAATTATTTAGCTCAAATAAACCACTCCCAAGCGAATCGTGGAAAAAATAATTTTATGCTCATTCCGATTATTCTTTTAATCAGACCCCAAGCTGATCGTAAGCTGTTATTGAAATATTCGTTATAATGTGATGTATATTTGTGATAGTGAAAACCGGGGCGAGGACAATTGCTGTGAAATTTTTAGGGTTTGTCCGATTAGATATGAATTATTGCTTGGATATTTTATAGGTATTAGATATTTATTTCCCTGATTTCGTTATCGATGTTTCGCTTAATATAATAAGGATTAAATCGATTTTGAGTTAGACTTAATTCATCGCTTTAAGTAATATAAAAATAAAATAATATATAACCTTTAAAATACATAAGTGTTTCGGTTTTAAGAGGTCGTTTATTTACTATAAATTTTTAATGTATTTTACTGTTAAGATAACGTATTTTAAGTAGTAGCTTTTAAGCTACTCCATATGATCTTTGCTTAACATATTTGTAATAGCTACAAATTTTTAATTTTAGTTTCTTTTACGTATCTTCTTTTACTTATAGAAATATATTGGTATCGTATATATTGGTTGTATTTTCAAGTTATTAGTCTGATTAATTTCGGAAATTTCACAATTAAGTAATAACGACATTGCAGCAACGTGTTTTTTCGGCATAGTTCGAACACTTAAGAAACAGTCATCAACTGAAAAGTAATTTGTCTCGAAATAGCGCGACGCGGTAGGCGCCCAGCTGCAAACTTTCAGTAGGGACGCCAACACACAATTAAAATATCTGGCTAATGGACCAAAGGGAATTTCAACCACGTTGATGAACATATCGCCATCTTGTTCTTTATCCCTTCGCTACTTTAACAAGAATTTCCAATTTTGGAGAAACAAAAAAACATTAATTTAAAGTTAAGCATCCGCCTTTGACGTTTTCATGCCTATTTCACGCCGCTTCCACGTAATTTCCGTTTGATGCAACCCAATTATATTATTGTTACCGATTTACAAAAGTAATGCGAAAAATAAATGATCATACAGAGGTTTCAATGAACGAAACCAAATATTAATCGGTATAAAGTTTTCGAGCTCGCCGTAAAATGTTTTTGGTCAGTAGTTTTAAATTAAATTAAATCATACTTTAATACAAAGTACGTAGAGTCTAAATTTGTTCTAACCGATATAAAACAATGAATAAAAGTGTACTTTTTGAAGGTATTTACTTTGCGAATATTTTTATTTATATACGAATAGAATTGAATTCATTATAATAAGTCTTGAAACACAGGCCTCGAGCTTGGCTTAGGCACCAGTCTCCACAATATTAGTGCTCGTGTTATTATGTACCTGTCTGATGTCCTGTTAGCAATATTGTGGTGAGAAAATAAATAAATCTTATTATAATAATAATAATAATTAATAATAATAATATTTATTTATTATTTATTATTAAATCTTAATTGCTTCATCATTTAGAATCGTTGCGATTTGTACCTTAAGTGCATTAATCTGTTAAAAATACAAACTGAAAGCTTTTGACCTAATAGAAATAAATGGCTGTGAAGAAATAGCTTTGTATAAAGATCGCGATTAAAATTAAATTAATTAATAAGAAAATTCTTTAAATATTCAGTTCTTAAGTTGTGAATTATAAATATGTATAATATGTCAATATATAAATTTATATAAAAAAATTAATACAAACGTAGTAACAAATTAAATTAATAATTTTAGAACGTTTTTAGAAGTCGAACATAAAATTATATTTGTTTTATTTTTTCTCACAAATAACAATAATATAAAAGCACGTAAGAAGAAATTTATTTGTCATAGTTCAAAGTTCTATTTATTTAAATTAGTTAAGTTTTTTTATTTAGTTTTTATATAAAAACTGACATAGTTTTATGAGAAGTGTTAAGAGTTTGTTCATTTCCATTTTTAAAAATAAGTACTGAAGTGATTGTGATCAAAACTTTACTGATCATCAAGTTAAATGAATTATTAATTTTAAAGGAAGCTTATTGAAAAACATAGCTAGAGAAAATAAAAATACCTATATGCCAAACCTCAATGATACAGCATGGAGAATAGTGCCTCAAACCCTGTTCTCTAAAAAGAGGCTTATTTGCAAGCGTTGGAGTTTCGAAAAAGCCTCACAAAATAGCCACCTAACACACTACGGCCAACACTAGCACTTATTCCTGCAACGGGGGTCCAGAACCATAGCACCCAGACCACATTAAGCAAACATCTTTATGGCTAATATAAAAGTATGCTGTGTGTGAGGACCGAACTGTAACCACCAGCGCAACAACCATAAGTCAGTACGCCACAGTACTAAACCTACTATTTAATTACAAGTCAATATAAAAACTTACTCATTAGTACTTCCAATGGAGTCGAAAATAATTATTATGTTCTCAACATGTTTCCTCATACTCAATTCAAACGTGTTGCTTTTAGAGAAAACGTTCAAAAAACAACAAGAGGAATATGCAAATGTCCGGACGAAACGAATAGATGTCCAAACAAGATTACGTTCACAAACGTTCGATGGTCCACGAACCTAAACTTTTTATTGTGTATTGACGGCTATTGATGCGACTGGGTGGACTCTCTATATTTTTGTAACAGCTGCTATACTGTCAACTAATGTTGTAGAGTTTGCGTCAGTCTTAAGATTAAAACAGTATGTTATATTTTGAAAAATAATATTTTTAATATTAAAACAAGTAAACGATGTTCTTTTTAGTGTCTGTCATTGTTGGTCTTTCCACCAAGCCTTGGATAACACGTAAAGCTGTCGCTCCCATTCATTATACAGGACAAATGATTACAGTCATTACATTATATGGAATATATTCGACAACCTGCAGGAACGTAGTGAATTAAGTTCCAACTCTTCTAGATTTAGTAAAAGTCATTCGTTTGAGTGTTACAAATTAATCAAATTTTATTTAAAAGTGTAAGTAACCATTTCCAATATACCATATCTTGGTATGTCAATGTTTGAAAAAAATATGCGGTACTTATGCGATGTAGTAAATGTTTTAATTTCACTAGAAATAATCGTCGTTACAATAATGTGTAATAACAACACCTAGGAGACTATTCAAGAGATCCCTTAAGGATCCCTTTTGGTTACAACTTTTGAAAAAAAGGTGCTTTTCGTTTTTTTTTTTTTTTTTGTTGGTTCGTCTTGGCGGGGGCACTACCGTGCCCCCAGACCAAGTAAATTCAAGTCAGCCAATAATAATCATTCAGAAAGTGAATAATTGAGCTTTAATGGCTTCATTAAGACAGGTTTTCTCAATTTCAACTTATTTAGTTTACAATTTTTGACATCAATTTGCATTTATTATGATGATGAATGGGAGCTTTGCGGGTAAATGTTTTGATTCTATTTTATACCAACTTGTCCCGTGACACTTTTTTTCATGTTTTTATAAGTTGAGTTTTTAGAAACAATTGAATTTACTTTCCCATAACCAAGCCTTCGTGCAAACTCTAGTGTTTATATAGCAGTGATTTATCAAGTTGTCACTTAATAGGTGCCATAAATTAGGACCCTTTATTGTATCCTGAATACGTAGATTAAAATTAATTTTAATTTAATTTTGCCTTTTTAATATGCGTTATAATATCGTGATGTCACGCGAAGTAATAGAGGCAGAAATAATTTATTATTAGGCTTTGAAAAGTGAACGGTTGTTTTAAAATAATTTTAACTTAAAATTTATACTCGTTTCATGAGTAATAATTATGTACTGTTTATATTTAACAAACTTATCCCGGATACGGTTTTAATGCAATTTATATCTATTTATACTGATAAATATCTTAGAAGTAGGGCACAGCTCAATATATCCTGCTTAAAATCTGAAGCAACCAAACTGGGGAAGTACCTCGACCTTACAGAAGATCACAGCTAAATAATACTGCTTTCAAGCAGTATTGTGTTCCTGTGACGACTATCACAGATCACCAGAGCTTCTCGGGAAATGGGGGTAGGGTCGGCAATGCGTTAGCAATGCTTGTAGATTTACAAGCATCTATAGGCTACGGTAATCGCTTACCATCAGGTGAGCCGCACACTTGTTTGCCGACCTAGTTGTAAATAAAAAAGAATTATGAAGATTTACAGTAAAAAGAATTAATAATTAATGTTATCAAACCCACGTTGAATGGTGGTACGAATATGACTAGTATTATTAGCATAGTATTACATAATTGAATGAATTTCTTATAGATAAAAACTCTTCTATCAATAGTGGACAGTTTGACTGCAAATAGTACCTAAAGGTATGAGCTGAATAATGAATGCCTTGAGATTATGACTAGATATATACCTATATTATATTGATTTAGCCCTTTTACAGAGGCTATATAGCACTTGAGATTTTAAGCAAATTATATTTTTAGAGAGCGATAGCAACATTTTAATTATTTTCTTATATTATGGTTTATTTCCTTACCATGGTTAGGTATTGATAATTTTTAAGTTCGGGATACCAGAGTATTTTGTTGATATAATGACGATTTATTTGAACAACAAGGTCCTCACATTAAATAATTTAACTTTTTTGTCTAATTGAGATTAAGATAAGCAGTTGCTATAAACCTCCTATGACAAATCCAAAAATATAAAAAAAATACGATAAAATCATACAAATCAGAAAAAAATCTAATACATTTTGCTAAGCCATCTATCACGAGGGAGATTATATTTGATCAGTCGGTGCTTACCTAATGAAAGAGAAACCGCAGAAAAAACGGTAAATAGCAACTGCAGGGGTCAATAGTGTATATAACGGTGTAAATGTACGCACCCTAACAGTACGTCACTTAGACAATTAATAGCGGCCAGCCGTCTGGACCGCAGACTAAAACACTGAAATACTAATGCAATGCAACAAGAATTTTAATATTTAACATTACGTTTACGAATTAAAACATTACTATTATAGCAGTAGTTTTAGTATTTGCAAAGTGATTGGTTAAAAAAAAATTGTTTGTGTGTAGTGACGGACTTTAGCATGTGCATACACTGGATATATTATATGTCTGTGCCTGTGTGCGATTTGTGAAAGAGAGTATATATATATGTGTGTGTGTGTGTGTGTGTGTGTGTGTGTGTGTGTGTGTGTGTGTGTGTATTTACTTTTGTTTCTTAAATTAGAAGTGTCTTTTATAAATAGTTACTTTGTTGTAAAAGTACAAATTCGTTATTCTTATAAATTATATTAAATAAACAGGAAATGTTCTGCTCAAAATTTCGAGCAGCCCGATTGAGAAACTATCTCAAACTTAGAAAAGATCACAGCCACGTCATACTACTTTCAAGAATTATCGTGTTCGTGTGATGAGTAAGGCAGTTAAAGCTCCGGAACGGAGATTGGGTTGGACAATACGTTTGTGAAAAACATCCAGAAGTTACTGTAACCAATTAATATGAGGTGGTCTAGTGGCATAAAAAAAAACTTAAATTGTTTATTAGAGTACACGACAAAATTGTATTAATAAAAATACTCTGGAGTTAAATGAATTAATTACTAATCACATAATTAAAAGAGAAATGAAGGCATGAACATGAACTTAGAGAGGTCTACGTCCAGCAATGGGTTACATAGCCTGATGTGAAATGAAGACATTCGCGAAAATGAGAGGGAATGTTTGTGAAGGTTATAAATATAAGCGTCATAAGGACGGACAAACAAGCGTTCGCTTCACGGGTTTCAACGCAAATGTATCCGTAATCCTGAATCTCTTAATTTACGCCCCAAAGGGATTTACTAAAGCCAAACATTGTTCGCTAATTATAACAGGACACATATGCTGTATCCCACGGGGATCACGCCAACTTAACGAGTGAAGCTTTGTCGGGTTGCGGATGTCGTGGATTTAATTTTTAATTCGTGTTGCGAATTTCGGTTTTTCGAGAACTTCGAAAGGGTTTCGACAACTTAAGTTGTGTTTTATACATTAAGGGCTATAAAAATAGGTTAATTGTTTTATTGTGTTGTACTTTTAATGAGTATTTGTTTTTTTTTTATAAATTGTTAAAAACTAGGGTAATCACAAATTTGAAACTATAATCGCTGAGATGGGTACTAAGCATTTGGTTTCTATAATTTGTTAAAATAGCAGTAGTACCTAGTTAGCTAACTACTTTACATTAAATTTTATTTATTGTAATAATATTAAAAATTCTATATTAATTTATTATATAAAGATTATTTGGTTTGTTTATTTATTTGAACGCGATAGTTGAGTTCGGGTCTTAGTTCAGATTGCAAAAATTCTTGTGTTGGATATTCCATTTACCGTGGAGTGCTATAAGATATATATAATTTCAGTACGTTTATATTCGAAATAACGCGGATGAAACCGCAGGGCTCAGCCAGTATGATATAAACTTATCGATAGATTAAAGTATCACAACATCACTTCGGAACTAAGAATATTAATATGTGTTGATTTTGTATACATGTAAAGTTTATAATTTTAAATTAAAGCCAATTAACAGTTTGTGTATTATTATTTTTCTTTCTTAAAATAAAAAATGATTAATATTAATAAACACCAATTAAACATAGTGAAACTATCAATGTTTATTATCGTAAATATGGTATATGGTTTTATGTATTCTCTCTGCTTACCAGTTTCCTAATTACGCCATATCTACTGACGCTGTCAGAAAGCAATCATCATCGTCATATATATACAACAAGATTCAAAGCGTAAGAATAGGTATGTTTTTCATTCAGTTTGGCTTACGACGATTGGACAACGATGAGTTTTGTTGTTACTGATGAATTACTCAGAGCTAGACGTTTGGAACTTAAAACCGTTGCGTGATCATACCAGCCTATCTTTACCACGCTATCTCGTTCTGAATTTCCGATTTCATTGTACTCAGCTAGTATCTAACTGCCTACTTTCAATCAGAATACTAATCACATATGATAATAAGTAAACTTAATTAATAATTAAAACTTCTAAGTTTATTTATTCAGGAAGTATTCTAATGCATCCTGAAACTTCTTTAAAGTCTCGCAAAAAAAAAAACATCAAACATGGATACATGTTGCAGTCCTCAAAAAAAAAAAATATAATATTACGTTGTAAAGTATCATTACACTACGCAGTATTATTAAAAATAAAAGAAATATAGTTTTATTGTATACCCATGCTATCTCGGAAAAAAATTAACTAAATATTAACTCTCACTTAATTATCAACTTAACTAAATATTAACTTTTAAATCACTAGCCTCCTTCTCTTACTGATCTGTACATACTTTTATACAAATACAGTTGCAACGAAATCCCCGACTGTTACATTAACGCGTCCCATGATCACCCCTTTGTCTCGTCAAAACCAAGCTCACCAATCTGTAAAACAATCATCTGCCACGCAAAATAGGTCCTTATCACAATGACATGAGAATCAACAGTATTTTCTAATGTACATGTTTTATTCAAATGGCAAACAAAAATGACTCTTATTAACATGCAAACTGTCCACAGTTTTGATGGAGCTAACTAATCTGTCAGCTGATCCTCTAGAAATCATTTAAAAGCTGTGTCCCTTTGTTATTGTTTATTTAGGATTCTGCGGAAGCTGCTTTTTGAGGCGTGTATTAATGCGATTGTCTGTCAGCCAAGTGGTAGTCGGGTGATATGTATTGTGATCACTGTTATAGCCATTTCGGATGGGATATTATGCTCAACTGATCTATTCTTAACTCCTCTACTTAGTGGATTACAAACTTAGATCCTATACTAATATTTAATTCAAGTTTGCACTCCAAGGTCTTTCAAATAAGTACTATTTTATTAAATTGGTCGTGACGAATCCCTTGAAACTTAAAAGAGTTCAGTAAACATATATATGTATTTATATGAACAAGTACCTGATATGCGAAAAGACATTACGGTCGATTGTACTCCTTGTTTATTTATTTGCGAAAAAAGATCGCATTAAGAAATATAACAATATCTTAGTATAATGTTTTGGACACGGTTTAATGATAAGTTTTATCTATAATATAAAAATGAGTCGCTGAATGTCTTGCTAAGCGCAAAACTCGAGAACGGTTGGACCGATTTCGCTAATTCTTTTTTTTTAATATTCCTTGAAGTACGAGGATGGTTCTTACGGAGAGAAAAATTCTAAAAAAAAAAAATTTTAATTTCCCGAAAAAGTCTAAAAACAACATTTTTCTATACTCCCATACAAAAGATTTGTGATAATACTTAAAAGTCAATTTGAACTTTAATACCATACGATAAAGTTTGTGTTAGGCGATACGAAGTTCGCCGGGTCAGCTAGTTACTAAATATAATTTGATAAAAGGCGTAATATTTTATCTCTCTCCTTTCTACCACTGCCAATAACTAATATTTAGTTACTTCTTTAATTACTCAAGAAAATTCCTTAGAAATATTTTGAGAAAGAGTAGGTACTTACCTATCATTCAAGGTTCATGTAATCTCTTGATACCTATATAAGTTTTTTAAGAAATTTACAGTTAGAATATATTACACAATAAACAGGGATTTTAATGTTTAGTAGTAATAGTAAATGTTTCAACGTTTTACTACGAATAAATGAAGTTTGCCAAAGTTAATTTTCAAGTGCTAACATGGATTTGATTGATCTACGTCTGTTAGTTTCAATCTGTATTCGGTAAATATCACTATAATCTGAGCTATAGCCCAACGTATTCCGTACCCACGTTATAATTCATGTTGTTCCCGTAATTTAAAATGTGAAGGTAATTAATAAACCGAAATTTGTTATTGTTGTGTTGTCAACCAGAATTTGTCATATATGAAAAGTTCTTGCAGCGTTACGCGTTTGAGCATGTCTTATATACTTAATTATTTTTTTATAGATAGGCTTTAAAGCATCACGCAATGGCTATTAAAAAAATACTTTTTTTTTTCAATTCAAAATTCAAAGCTTAATACTTTTTAGCGATTTTTAATTTTATCCACATCTTAGTCAATCGAGTATAAGCTGTAATAAATGAATTTCCCTTAGTGTGATTTAATACATACGTTTAAAACATGCGAGCGTAAATGAGGGCTCCTTATTGAAAGTGTCCACTTTAAATGAGGTTTGTATGCGCATGAGAGAGCAAGGAACATAAGGGTCCAATTATACCCTCATGTGCCAGAATATTATCTACTTAGTTCTATAATAAGTTCTATAATAATAGATATAGAATATCAAAATAGTCAAATATAGAAATATAAGTGTAACAAAATCTGTCAGTTCTTAATAGTAGTTATTATGTTCTCATAAGCGCACTTTTTAATTTTCGAAGTTATCTTTTAAGAATTATATCAACAAAAAATGTTACATTTATCTTAAATCAAACTTTTATAATATTAATGATATTAATATATTCAGGTAATTGTACTACTTCTAATTTTATATACTAAAGACATAATTTTTACAAATAGTTGTAAAATGAGAAAAAAGTATATATATATATATATATATATATATATATATATATATATATATATATACGTGAAGCAAAAACTTTGTACTTCTTTTTACGAAAAATGCGCGGACGGAGGAGTATGAAATTTCGCATACTTATAGTTTATATAGAAAATAGATTAAATTAATTAAAAAAAATATATATTATACACACTACGATGTATTTGACATAGATACGCATATATACTCTTGTAAAAGTTAAGCCGTTTCGGAGGATTATTGTAACTAACATTGTGATAAGAGAATTATATATATATGTCTTTGACAACAATAATTATGGTCGAATTTCAACCAATGGGCGACCATTAAAATAAAATAAATAAAATAAAACCACCACCACCACTACTTATTAATAAATAAGCCTGGCAACGAGCCCTATTTTCTTAAAAATGTAATAACAGATACAAATAATATTAAAAACGTATATTTCTTATTAGCGCAGTAATATTTTCAGGAGCCATTACAGATAAATCCCGTTCCATTACAGAGCTTATGAAGAATTTGCGGTGGAGTCGTAAATTCTGATTTTAATTTTATCAAATAGACTTTAGACTCTAACTTTTCATTACATGAAATGAACATTTTAGCCGTTTTAGTTACCGTATTTTATCACAATTTAGAACATTTATAGACATTCAAATTTATATAAATTAATTATTTTCATAGATTTTTACACTTCGAAATTACTTTCCATTAATTTTATATACATAGGTACCTACTGGCATACAATGAATACATTACTCTTTGATTTATATATATTTTTAACCTGAAATAAAAATTGATCTCATAAAATCTTTTATAATTTTAGTTTTAATTTTTGTAAGTCATATAAACTTATACGCCGCGTTGGCGCAACGGTCACAGCCATGGATTGTGCCGGTTGCGCTGGCGGTTACGGGTTCGATCGGCGAGGTGTTTGCCATGGTCTGGGTGTTGCAGTCCTTGTGGGTCTCCCCACCGTGCCTCGGAGAGCACGTTAAGCCGGTCCCAGTTGTTATCGTGTACACCTGATAGCGATCGCTACTCAGAGTAGTGAATATATCCGCCAACCCGCATTGGAGCAGCGTGATTTATTAAGCTCTGATCCTTCTCCTACATGGGGAAAGAAGCCTATGCCCAGTAGTGGGATATTACAAGCTAAAGCGATATAAACTATAATGTACTTATCGCAAAACCAATTTGTTGCAACAACTATTATTAAGAAGTCGTTGTTTAGATAATGCTAAACACAAACATATGCGCAAACAAAAAATTTGTGTGACCCATAAAATTTTATTATAATTCATATTGAATTATTTGCCATAAATGGTAAAGTCAGTTTGGAGCCCACCAGAATATAAAACAAAATCCACGAACATAATTATCTAAATGAAACAAAAACAACTGCGGTAAAAATACATACGATAATTTTGTAAAATGAATTTTCCCTGTTTTTAATACATAACCATTTATTTTGTAGAAGCTCGGCCATGCAGCCTTATTGACAGGGACTTAGAGAGGTCATATAGAAGATTCATAAAGTTTATCTACCTCAAAGCCATTTCTTAAAAAATATTTATTACAGTTTTGTTTTATTGTATCAACGTGCTCGTTTATTTAATCATTTAATTCTTTATAATTAAAATAACATTCCCTCCATCACCTCGCTGACACCCACTACGTTAATAGATTATTTTAACTTTTTAATCGCCTCTAAACAACAGATATAAATAACACGTTTTTATGGCAAGTTTTAATTGCGTACAGTTTTATCGGAAACAAAATATATTTTGGTATATTTTATGTATTAAATAGCTATTTTATGTGTAGTGGAATCCTTTCTTCATTCAAAATTTTAAACCATATACTAAGTGTCTTTTGTCCTTTTTTCTTTTATAAATTGCAGCAAACTTTTTAACTTGATAAATAACAAAACATAATATTTTACTCGATATCACACGTAACATGTTGTTCCCGCTGACACGTAGGTGGCCAATGTTTAATAATAATGACAAAAACGTGTACCATGCAACTGACGCTTCCCGTTGTAAATCCACTTGGTTACTCACGCTTTTCTGTATCTTTACTTATACGGGAACTTATTTAAAATAAATAGGTATTACTTTAACGTTAAAATACAAAACAACAAAAAAAAAATAATTTGATACGCTTTATGTGTTGTAATAATTAGTCAATTTTATTATATTTAGAATTATTTATTTTAATCACGTATTACTTATTTAATCATATACAACTATTTTATCTTTTGGAAAAACATCAGTTTTAAATTCAAATTAATTCAGGAAAAGCCATAAAATTAATCAGATACGGTACTAATAGGCAATCAAACACACTGCAATAATAAATAGTGACACCAAATCCAGATAAAGGTTGCTGAATCAATTCGGCCCAGTACGTGTTATCTTAGAACCGGACCAATCACGAGACCGACCGTAATACGGACAAAAGCACTATTAAGCACAGAACGACCGTTAACAAAGGCGGGAAGCACACAATTTGTTGCAGCCACCTTTATCTCGCCTACTATTGACCCTTTACCCTATTAAACTACCTAACCCTGCAATACGACACTGTAGTAAAAACGACCCCCTATGAAATAATTTTGTACTACTATATTCAATAATGATATTCTATAAATAACATTTACTCTCTCTCTCGTTTGTGGTAATATAATTATTATTACTTGATGTGAACAAAACATGTGGTCGATTTATCTACGCTTTAGTGACATTTTGAGAGTGATTTGCAATTCAGCGTTATGTGGGGCGCTCGTGGATGTGATGATAGAGATACTAATGATTACACTTTTAAGTGCACGTGCATCTGAATTAATTGAACGGTCTTGAAAAAGTTGGGGTCATGCGAGGTACAATAGTTTTAATGCGGTTTATTTTATTTTTGATACAAAAAAACTGCTTTTTTGTACCCTTTTATTATGTTTTTGTCATCAGGCTATAATAGTATTTTAATCATGGTCATGATTTGTATATCATTGATCTTTAAAATACATATTGAAATACGGTTGTCATTATTTTAATTCTTAATGTCATGAAACGTGATTCCGTAGAAGAAATTTGTGCTGAAATTCCTACACCACTACGCTCCCAACATTAACAAGACAGTAATTTTAATATCCGTTGAAAACACGGACACCCAAAAATGTCATGACGTTTCACTCCACACCTCGGTATACGTTCCGTCGTCGCTCATTCCGCGTCAACGCATGCACTAATTAGTTGACACCGAACACCGACATGTTTTTAGCTTCCATACTGAACTCGGAATGAGAATAAGCCAGGTATAAAATTGCCTAGTTATAATATTTTACAAAAAAAAAAATTAGGACCAAAATAATATAGTTATGTACAATGTACAATCCAAACGGACTTTCAATTAATGTCAAGAATAAAAGTAAACATTCGTAGGAAAATTAAGAAGCAATGAACTAATATAATTATATTTTATACATAATAAAACAATGCAGTGAAACTTGACCGCAACTGGCGACGACAAAGCTTCACTCGTTATAGTGTCACCATCGCAAACTTCGCCCTTTTGGCGGCTCTGCTTGAAGCTCCGCCGAATGTACTAATTAGTGTCCGGGTTCCCAACTTATTTGCAGAGTGCAATAGAAAGTTCGTCGGTCGGTCCGATTGACCCCAGCCAACAGCGGCAGTATTAAATTGTTCCCTCACCTTGATCGTGTCTCGAGATTGAACTTTTCCTTATCAGTTTTTTAACTTAAGCTGAAAAACGAATGTTCGTTAATTTAATCGGAATAGTTAATTAAGTCATGGTACATAAAACATTACAACATCCCTTATATTTCACTATGTAATGTTACATCAATTTAACCAATTTACAATTGTGACATTGAGTACAATTCTTAAAAATCACGAAAGCTAAAATACTATCACTACACAATTTATTACAATGATGATGCAATGAGTTTCGAAACAAAAAATATTTACGTAAAACATATTAACCTTTTTTTTCATTACATATGCGAGTGCAGTTTATAGCTCTCTGTAATTGTCTCATCAAGTGAAATTGTAATGCTCGCCATAGTTAAATGTAAAGCATGTATAGTTATTCGAAATTCGGGTCAACGTTTTCAATTTACTTCCTAATTAATGCTTGTCGTTTGCAACACATATATGTATATGCAAGCATGTCAGTTTGTATTAGGAATTAATGATATATTTCAACTGTGTGTATGCATATATACACATGTACATGCAACTATTTAAAGTTACTACGAGTATTTATAGTACTAAAAGAGTACTGAAATGTGTTTTTTATCTCACTATTCATATTTCAGCATAATCACACTGATTCACAATATATTAACTCTTGTAAGACTTCATTCCGGAGATAATTTAAGGATAAAATTGATTCACCAATTTCGAGAATTAATTTAAGGGATCAATTTTGCGTTTATAAACTTTTGTATTTATTTTGTAAGTGTACACTAATGTGTTTAGTAATCGTGTAATCAAAACGGGCAACTATACTTATTTTAATAAAGCTAAAAAATTATCTTTGGTTTTTATTTGTTTGAACGTAGTAGTCATTAAGATTTGTATAAAATTAAGACCGTACATTTCCTATTACTTTTTTTAATAAAATTCTATTTATAAAGAAAAAATGTTATAAAATATTAAACATGATACGAGTGACATTTCATAGAAGCACATTTCATACTTTGAGATTACTATTTTAGTCGCTTTTAGTTAAAGATCTAGAAAATTTAATAACAGCTTATATGTTATTTCTAAGTGTTTTTTCATTTAACGTTTCTTGTCCGTTTTTATTACGTTTTTTTATTCTTTCATTCTTCGTTTTTATTACAGCCTAAATTTCGTTTTCACTATTTTAAAAGTAATATTTTTTTTTTTCTAATAGGTAATCTTTTATTTTGATATGACTTTAAAATCAAATTATACATCATAATTACTTACGCAGGTGACCATAGTGTAATGCGAATTCCTTAAACTGCGATAATTGAAATTACTTTTGACCTTAATGGTAATTATTTCTACTAGATATTTTAATTCTAGTCACTGTATTGCATGCGATATTTATTTAACATTTTTGCGCAATAATTTAAGAAATTAATCGTCAGGTATTATATTAGTTTAACCGTAATATAAAAATTAAAACGCGATATTATACCTTATAGCGTCTTCTTAGGTCAGTCATTTGACTAACGCAAAACCAAAACAACGCAATTGTAACAAAAAGTAACATACTCGTACTTCCAACCACATTACCAATTCTATATCAAGATCGAACTTCACATAAGATCATTTTTGCTTATATTATTGTATTATGTTTACGAGTATAACGCTACTTGATAGTATAATCTATTTTGATCTAGACGGTAGCTTGAGAGTTATTGATACTTGACTCATATAATTATGTCCCATTATCTGTTAAACATCAAACTAGTTTTATTAAATTGTGATGTACCCTGATATTACTATATTTCATCTATGAATTTTCTTCATTTCTTTTATCCTTTGCACTGAAATTTCTAAGTTAACGATTTCAATTTTTTGTAAATTATTTCTGTCCATATTTTTTCATAATTTGATTCGTTCTTGTCTCTCAGCAATACTTATATTTCCTCGATCCGGATACAGATGTACTTGTGTGTCATTGAGAACTTAACATAGGGCTATTGACCATTATATGCTGACTTCTGAAGAAAAAAAAAATCATTATTATAATTTTTTTATTCATTTTATATCGTGTAATTTTATGATAAGATGAAATGTTAATCAAAATCAAACACATAGTTTTTATGTGCGAAATAATGAAAAAATTTTTTGTAGAAACACGTTCACTTAATTAAGCTCAATTTTCATTTTGCCGTAACATATTACGTTAATTTTATAATAATATTTTTAAGCCGACCTGTGGGTCTGGTGGTAGATATGGTAATAGCTATATGTACACTTAACAAAAAATATGTAAAACCACTTACAATGTGCGAAATAACATAAAAATTCAGTCGAATTAATTAGCCTTCCCTTTTTATCAATAGAAAAGATTCGACGCTTTAGAATCCATTAATTTATATGACATGTTAAATATGATAATTCAACGAAAATTGTCCAATTTATTTCAAAACAAAACCTTATTTACAAAGATAGCTCTTACTGTAACGAAATAAAAACTATTATCATTTAAATTCATTCGTATTCACAATGCATTCGTCTAGGAGTCATTTGTGTAATTGTTTTAAAGTAATTTTTAATTGGTGATGCAGGGACACGCAACAATTGAAGAGAATATAGGTCACTTCCCTTAGTTAATTGAAATAATGGTCCTTTCTTAGACTCGAAAAAATTATTGTTGGAGTTAAAAATAAAGGCAAATATGAAGAGAAGGATTGCAAGCGTATTTCCTTTAAAGAGGTCATTTCCCATCATTTCATTAACTTCATTAAACGAAAACTGAATTTACCTTTAAATAAAAGTTGCAGTTTTAATTTGTGAGGAAAATTTGTATAGTGAATATGAGATGATATTTGATATGTTTAAAAATATTATTATTATAAAAGAACAAAAAATATGTATATTTGAAAATTTAAAATAATATATTTAAAAAAAAAAAATACGTCGAAAGTCACGGAAAAATCATAGCTTTTTAAGAGATGATTGTGCTAAACTCCAAACAATTGCAGCATCAGAAAAAAATATAAGTACGCTCGCAACAAAGCTCTTCAACTTTGTTGTTTTCAATTGAAACAATATTTTCTAAAGTATAAAACAAACAGCATCGCCTAAGGCGTAGTCATTTTGTCTGACAAATAACAACTCGTACACACAATATGTACGTGGCATGTAAGTTAGGAATTGTGTCCACAAAAGGCTTTGCATGAAAATTAACGTTTCGAATATCTTGCTTTCTGTTCATTTCTCTTTTTGTCCTTTATGAAGTCATTCTAGCATAATTATTTGTGAAATGTTTTCCTTTAATTTTAACTATTTTTAAATCTAATGCTAGAAGCTAAAATATTAAAAATACATATTTATTTATTTTTTTGTCTAAAAAGCACGGAAGGATAAAAAAAAACATTAAAAGTTTGTATAGCCTACTATCAATTTAAAATCGGAACAATACAATGTTTATTTATATTTATTTAAAATATTCTTCGTTTAAAACTTTTCGCATAATATATAGTTACAAAGAAATTTAAAGGATTACTTAATAAATTATTCAAACACCTTCAACTACCCGATACACTCTTGACACCTTATTAATTAGTAACGCTCTTAAGTTAAGGCGCACCTTAAGAGCTTCTCAGGTGATGTACTTGGGTACTATGATCTTAAGAGAAGTACGAGACACTTGCATATTATCTATCCTCAAAGAGCTCTGGTCACCTTACTCATCACAGGAACACGGCACTGCTTGAAAGCAGTTTAATTTAGCTGTGATCTTCTGTAAGGTACTTCTACGAGGTACTTCCCTAGTCGGGCTGTTATAGATTTTGAGCTGGATGTTTCCTGCTGTGTCCTGCATCAATTAAACTGTTATTGACTATTTTACTAAATACAGTTGTGGTTTTTCAAAAACGTTTCAAGCTAAGGTAATAGATGATTATTATCTGAACGGAACTGAGAAAATCAATGTATAAATATCCTCCATCCGGCCGGAACCGAACCCGCAACTGACTTTTTAAGCCGATTACTAGCGCTTCACTTGAGCGCTATGCACTACTATACAAAAGCAATTCACAAAAGTTATTGATAATACATACATCACAACCATTTACGACTGACTACTAAAATCCGTTTCTTCAGGACAAGAAAATATTTTTACAAAAAGTAATATAAAATAAAGTATAGGAGACAAATTTTGTTAATTGGGTAATCCAATACATTATCACACATACACACAGATGTGTCCAACGATCGCGTGAGAGCACATTGTCTGGAAGCGATCGTCTGGCTAGCCAAGATTCAGCTAAAATGTCCGCTTAATCTGTTTCGTTCACTTATATTGGTATTAGCTTTCATGTGTTTAATTCCAATGCTGATTCACATAAAAGTAGTATACATAACGTTATTAATCCACTAGTTATTTGGATATTAACTTTTTTTTGGTTGTTTATTAAAATAACGATAATTCTTTTTGTGATTTTAGATTTGATAATTAAAAAGAAAATAATTTATTTAACCCTTAATCAGGTAAACTATGAAGGAAACATTAAATATATAATAAAATATAGTAATAAAAATAATAATATTTTACATTTTATCATTGTTTCGCCTTTAGAACAGAGATAACATTGTTTTTATTTAACAATGCTATCATATTACTTGAATCAGGTTTTTTGTTCTATCGCACTCAGTTTCATCTTCGGTGGAAATTAGTGAGCAATTGGCTTTGAAATTTCAATGACCGTTTCTGAACCTTGATCTGCTATTTAGTGTCGGAAGTTTGTAGTAGTATTGTGTTCGCTCTTCAATATCTGCATCTCATGTTATGTTATGAAAATCATGCAACAACTTTTTCTATCTATTTTTGTATTTGACCAGCTAAAATAGATATTCCTTGTACTTCCTCTTTACTTATCGTATTTAAATTAGTAGTTGGAAAATGCTGGTTTTTGTAGTTTTATAGCCATCAATAGCTCATTAGTTCTTTGTGTCGTCTCTAATCTAAGTCCAAACTGTTTCCATTAAAGTAATAGGGTTACACAATGGAACTTTTGTTTCCAATAAAAGGCTTTGAATTAAAAATGCCCAAATCGAAATTTTAAAAATATATATCAATTAAATCAACTATTACTGCCTTGTTTCATTACCCTAAGATTATTTCAAATTACGTCTATTCCTTGCAAAAATAACTATTACATAATTATGTCCGAATAAAAATTGAATCTAAAAAAGATCCTGATCGGCACAACATTGCTATGTTAGCCAAGTGAACTGAAGTAATTTGTACAAGTAATTAACATCCTAAAACTTGGATAGGAGATCAGTCTGCAATAATCAGCATCGTGGGTTAAAGGCTACATCTTACTTCATAATCTTGTAATAGAGCGCTACTCACTTCCACTCCCTTTTCTATATCTCACTTTAAAAAAATGCAAAGTCTAAACTTTATCTCTACACTGACATTAATTTTAGTATTTTTAGTTAAAAAATTTGCTTCATAAATTTCTTCCAAACTCCTAAAAATTTGATTTCTGTAAATTTTACGAAAATTTATGAGGCTCTTAAACCAAAATTTACCGAGATAATATTACTACTACCCGTCCATCACATTTCAAACTACCGTCCATATATTAAAATCGTTTGCAATTTTTACGACCACCTCCTTTTTATTGAACATAACGAAATATGAAACCCTTTTGTGATAAGGTGCCATACTTCAATATTATAGGTTCAAATAGGGCGATGTAAAGAAAGTCTGAGTATTGGATGATTTAGTGGTCATATAATCTGGATAATCGGCGGTTAGCACTTAAAGCCGCTCTATTAAGCGACGTGGATGCAGTGAAGTAAGTATAGGTTACTTAAAGCTTGAAAGGCTTCTTTGTTTATAATAAAAGTTCTTTTCTAATTTTAAATTTAATAAAAATAATCATTATGTTCTTGTGAAATAAAATATATA
Organism: Melitaea cinxia; assembly: GCF_905220565.1. Taxonomy (NCBI): domain Eukaryota; kingdom Metazoa; phylum Arthropoda; class Insecta; order Lepidoptera; family Nymphalidae; genus Melitaea; species Melitaea cinxia. Next base: position 4,552,384 of record NC_059405.1, on the reverse strand, counting down.
TATATATATTTTTTATGTCACTAGGTCGACAAACAAGCGTACGGCTCACCTGATGGTAAGCGATTACCATAGCTTATAAACGCCTGCAACACCAGAAGCATCGCAAGCGCGTTGCCGACCCAATCCCCAATCCCCCAGGAGCTCTGGTCACCTTACTCACCAACAGGAACAAAATATTGCTTGAAAACAGTATTATTTTGCTGTGATCTTCTGTAAGGTCGACGTACTACCCCAGTCGGGCTGCTCCATATTTTGAGCAGGAAATTCCTGCTGTGCCCTACCTAATGATAAGTAGTAAGCGACTTTGTCAAAACAAAAGATCAAGTGAACTATTAAAGTTAGCAAATATAATATTTAAAAAAATGTTTAGTACATTAGGAAATTCACAATTAAACATAACAATAATAATAAATAAAATATAATTTATTACGAAATATGTCGTCTCTACTTACCACAGCGTCGCCGAACTTTTATTTAACTGAGAATATTTATGTCGGTCCAGTTCGTCTCAAAGGGTCTCTGTTCAGATATTTATGTTCACTTTTTACTTACCCTTTGTCATTTTTGATTAGCGGTTCCATAAATATTTGAAATATGATTCACCCGTTTTAATATTAATTATGTGGTTTGACAGATATTAAAATTGAACTCGAGCTCTGAAGCAGAGTCGAGTAGGCTTGGTATAAAAATGAATTTATTTCAATATATATTCTTTTATATTAAATTCTCGTGTCACAATGTTAGTTACCATACACCTTCCTGTGCAGGAGAAGAAGCCTTTGCATACCTCTGTCACAAGATGTTTTAGTTTGCCTACACTGCAGCCTGATTATTTTCATTTAAGAGAAATTTGTTAATAGTTAATTTTCCTTTTCAAACTATTTTTATATTTGTTCTTTTAAATTTGGTAGAATGTGAAAACATGGTTATGGTTAAAAATTAAACTCTTGTAACTCAACTCACTTAACTTAGAATACAAAATAAATTATTTAATTATTATGATACTCTCGTACAAGATAGCATAAAAACTTAGAAATCTAAAATACGAGTATATTTACTCGTTATTTATCTATTCAAACAAAGAAATCCCATTTATCTTGATGAAATCAATTCGATCCTTTCAAACTTGTGTCTCTTTTACTACAGTTCTGTCTAATCCCTAGTTTTATCGTTTTAGTTTTTCATCCAGTTCACAACTGTCTTTATTCAAAAATAAATTTACTGACGAAATTGTCTATTGGGATTTTCAATAAAATGTTTAAGAACACCACTAGGTAAAAAAATTAAACACATATACATTTTTAACGAATTTACAAATGTATCGATTGTAATTTTAATACGTATCATGTATCTTCTTATTCAAGCTTTTTATGTGAAAATGCCAACCGGCATTGGAGCAGCGTGGTGGATTAAGCTCCGACCCGCTCCTACACGGGGAAAGAGGCCTATGCCCAGCAGTGGGATATTACAGGCTAAAGCGATGTGAATGCTAGTTTACGTCTACATAGACAGAAATTTTAAATAGTGTTATTTTGCAAAAGCGGCACCAGCAGAAAATCAAAATTGCGTCCTTTTTTATTGGCCTCTCAAATTTTAAATTGTTAAAACGTTGTTTTTTAGACATAAAAACAAGTGTCTATTGTCATCTTTTTTTCAATTTATTGTCAATTACATAACAAATATATTATAATTTGCAATTTAAGTACCACGAAAACCTCGCGGATTTATCTGGGTACAGAGAGTCACTCAGTTAATTCAGTTTGTTTTTGTAAAAAATATTCCTATACATCCTCCCTTCCTCCTTCCTTCTAAATCCCCAAATAAAATTAAATAAATAATTTAGTCAGACCAACCGTGTATCATGGCTATAAGGCAAAACTTTAAACACTCCGATTAGTCACCACAAGCGATCGCATTACCAAGTCCCTCATTATAACGTTATTACTGACATACAAAATAGAATATAATTATTTATATTAGCATTTAATTTTCCAGCGAAACGATTGGCCCTGTCGATTTTGATGTTTACGTTCCCACAAAACAGTTTTAAATTACTGTTCGTTGTCCAAACGTTATTTTATAAACGATTTTAATTTAATGATACGTTCGCTGCATATGTTTTATTATAGATTAAAAACAAATTGACTTTAAATTTTTTACCGTTTATTTCAGAAATTACAGTTCTGTAATATAATCGGTCATTTTATACATGTGTCGGTATAAACACGCTATACATTTCACGATAAAAATACAAAAATGTATATTTTTAATTTTTTATTAATTTGCTAATTATACAAATCATAATAAAACAGGACAATAGTATAAACATGTTCATAAAAAATTTCAAAAAAATTGGTTGTTTATTGAATAAAACGATTTTTATCCAAGCTAAAATAATAAACGAATGGACTAACAAACCATATTTCAAGACTTTATTTGTGTAGTAGTTTATAGCGGATATAAGCTTTTATACAATCGTACATAACGAGCCCGACGGATTGTAAGCATGACGGTAACCATTAAACGATTCTTATAAAAAATTAGTTTTATAAAACGCTTGATGACATAATGATATCGGTAATATTAGTCCGGTGCGAATAGCAGCGTACGATCTCCAACGCTTACTCATGAATAAATATATACAATCAAAATTTAGGTACGTCATTAAGCAATTATCCCGTTGTTACCATTATAATGTTTTCGAAATGCTTTTAATTTTTTATTAGTTAAAATTATGTTGAACGTAAAGGTGTCCGGTACGGAGCGCCTATTAAATATCAATCAAGCTGGCAATCTTGGCCTTAAACTTGATATAAATATGTTGACTTTTAATGCCTTCTTAGTATAAGTCGAGTAACGATGAATAATTTGCACATATTATTATAATGGAGATGGACTAGACGGCTAGATTTTATCTGCGTATTGAGGATAAATGCTATCCACTTTATCTATTTATTTTATGTTAAATAAGTTATTTTTGAAGAAGAATGACGTTGTTTACCTGCGCAAGTCACGCCCACACAGGTAGAATTTGTAAACATTAACCTTATAACCGTTAGGTGTGCTTAAGGTCGTAAATAATTGAGTATGTCAAATTAAGGGAGAAGTATCGTTTTATATTATTTTAATTTTTACTGATTATCAAAGTTTTCCATTATAAATATATAACATTGACATTTAAGTACATGTACGACCAAGACAGTAGGATGCTCATTTGTAATCGATATTCGATATCATCTACAATTATTTAGTAATATTCTTTCTACATATTTTCTACTCGATCTAGATAATATTCGATACGATTCGATAAATCCATATTATTGTTTCGATAATGACGTCCTAGGAAATCCTCGCCTAAGAATCATGTTACATCATCGTTTTGTACAATATATTTTGCGGTATATTAGTGTATTTTGTATTTAAATGAATTTTCCTCTTTTATTAACCAACTTCCAAAAAAGAAGGAGGTTCTCAATTCAATTGTTTTTTTTTAATGTATGTTATCTCAAAACTTTTGACTTAGAAACTGAAAAAAAAGCTTTCGAGAGCCCGTAGTCCTTTTTAACATGGCTCTGTTGCAAAATTAGTTCTTAGTAAAAGTTTATTACTACTTATTACTATCTTCCTGCCAAATTTTAAGCTTGTAGCATAAAAAAATTACGGACTTTCATACAAATTTGATAGACCCCTTTAACCTAGCCCTATTGAAAAATCAGTTCTTAGCGGACGTCTACTAACTAACAACTCGAACTACAAACCTCCCTGCCAACTCACGTTTATGCGTTCAGCAGTTTTTGAGATTTCGTGATGACTCAGTGACCTAAAAATATTATATATATAATATAAGAAGATGATAAATTATTATTATATATATTTAGATTGTACACGATAATTTTGCGACTGTTTTATAAGTTTCCTGTGGCAGGACTACTGGAAGAGATTCCATCATGGGATAAGTAGTGCCTTTGTCCAACATTGTTTATAAGAGCTATTTCCTTTTGCTATCCTAGTGTACATAAATTATTAAATAAATAAAAATAAAAATAAAAACTGATACCATGTCAACAAAGTCAAATGTATTTATTCACTGTAAGAACTCTTTAATTATCCTTTTCTTGAGCCGTGCGTTTGAACAAAGACGCATGCTCTTATTTATTTATAGATTTCTTACTTTGTTTACTACCTTTTTGATAATTTTTTGAGGACGCGTTGGCGCAGCGGTCACAGTACTGACTGTTGCTCTGGCAAAGATATTTCTATTGGCGATATAGATGTTTGTCGTGATCTGGGCGTTTCTGCTTGTGTATTTTGTGTGTTTCCGGACCCCGACACAGTAGAAAATGTTATTGGGGGTCGTTGAGTGTGATTTATATATTTTTTATACTTAGATAACAAAAGAACAATATAATAGACCGTTATTTAGAATTGAACACTATAACTTATATTGTTTGAATAATATAATATTAGAAATTGTTAACCTATGTAATATTTCTGCTTATCTACTCAATAATAAATAGATCATCTTAATCTAATAGCCCAGTATAAAGCTATGCGTATTGGAATACCGACCAACAGTTAATTGAAAAAGATTTATCAAATATTACTCGTCAAAAAAATAACATTTTCGAACGTGTATCTCATAGAAACTTAACATACAAAACAGAACATCCAATAACAAAATAACTTTCCACAGTGACTAATTTTTCAATCACATAAATGCGATATAAGTAAAAAAGCCAATAAAACTATTCATCATAATCAATCACGAAGTGAGCTTGATACCTGGAAGATTAAGTAAAAACTTACGTAGATAGTTCTGCCGTCACTCTAGCTAAAATTGTAATCCTTTTAAGTAATGAGTAGATATTCTCCATAGACTAAATAATATTAATAAGATAGATCTGGCTTTACTGTTAAATAATTATTTTACTACAGTCATTTCAAAACAGTACATTTTTTTAATTCAATACGTTAAAAGCATACACAGGCTTTACTTACCCTTATTGTCAGACAAGACATGGCGTTTGCCTACTCTCCTACAAATGAAAAGGATTAAAGCTTAATACTAGAAACTATTCGACCGCGGATAGGGGTCTCAGAGTATTTTAGAATCACGAAAGAATTCATTTTTTGCTGAATAAAATGTCCTCTTAAATAACTTAGTGATTATAACTACATACATTTTAGGCTCCTTGGATTGAACTCTGTAAGTTATCACTTAAGATTCTAGTGTCTTATCCAATTGATCTGTCAGTAATATAAAAGATAGCAAATTTAGTAATTATTTTCGATATCAATATTTTTTAAAGATATTAAACATATTTAAATAGATGAAGTTATCGCGGTTCACAATCGAATCGCTATTACTTTTTTAGTTTAATTTTATAACTTTCCAGACAAAAAGTTTTGACTTGCGAAAAATGATCGACATTTCGCTCCAATTAATTTTGAATTAGTTCTATTTAATAATTCGAAGTATTATATGCATACCAATAATATGTTTTTAAATTTACAATATAATTGACTATATTTTAGTAAAAAATACAATGTACGTGCGTGCGTGCGCGCGTGTGTGCGTGCGTGCGTGCGTGAGTGAGTGAGTGAATGAGTGAGTATTGCAATCATTTCCATATTCCATTCAGATATTTGACGTGGTCCGAGCATTCTGTTGCTGTAAATATTTCTGAACCCCACCACACCATTCACTTCCTACTTACTAGAGGCTCTTAAAACATGCATTTTCTTTTCAAATAAATACAATACGAACATTATATTTATTGGCATCTCTATAAATTATTAGATCTCTGTAATAGCAAGGGCCAGCTTATCAATCAAGATCGTGATCCTTCATTATGAAGAGTGATGATCAGAGCGGTCGCGAGTGCAGATTTGTCTGGGCCTCAGTTAACGATAGGGTATCAAATAACGAGGGATGTGGATTTTGTTTACCGTGTACCTAATACGATTAATATTACTTGAAAAACGTTTTATGACAGTTTTGCTTAATGGCTTTTTATTCGTATTTGAATTATATTTAATACATTTTATTTGACTATTTTATTTTTATTTCAGTTTAATTTCACCCTCAAAATACACTCTTGTTACAAAAAGAAATACGAAATGAAATATAATATTTATATTGTACTGAAAACGAATTACAACTTTTATTTATTTTTTATTATTGCCTATCTGACCAAGTTCGACGGTAATTTCACGAGCGGATTTTCGTTTTAGAAATTAAAAGCCACTGACAATATAAAAATTAGAAATAGGACACATGAAAATATAAAACTCGAGTATCTCTATAAAAAATAAATGTATTTGTTAGTTTGACCATTTCTACTCGAAAACGTTTTGTCTGAACTTAATCTTGAGACCTTTGTTATTTAATAGTAACGCGTTTTAAGGTGTAAGATAAGTTCCCTTGTACATTAATTATTATAGTATGTTGAAACATGCATTAATTTAATAACGGCAACATTATTATCTGTTTGTCTACTAATACTTTTCTTTTCTATCTACAAGTTATTCATATCAATATATTTTCTGTAACGCTAACGAACAATAAATCTATGTTCAAAATTCAAATCTTTAATTTCCACAACTTCAATATTAAGCATAGTATGATATAATATAGTAATCATAAGTACAAAACAATTTTAGCACCATTAACGCGTATAAATTGTTAGAACAGCAGATATAATAATGTCATCCATCATCCTATCAATCAACCGGTTCTGAAACGCATTAGTACCGTGAGCTATTCTCACTAAACAATCTCGTATATGTGTTTCTATTTCTATATACATGTATTTTTAAATGTGTAGGTATAGAAATTAATAATCTGTTGTATCTTGACTCATTAATTTAAAAAGTTTAATTATTGGATTGCTCTCGTGGATACGACAAAAAAAAATGTACAATAATAGTCACGCGAATTTTACTAAAAATAATTTTACTATTGTTGACAAAAAATAAAATAAAATGTATGTTTACAAGAAAAAAGAAATTATAAATTTCATTTCAATTTTTTATTTTAAAATTAGTATTACTCTTTACTTACAGCGTAACAACTTTCACATTTACCGAATACGCTTTTATTTATTTGAAACATTTTCTTAGAACGCTGTTGGCGTATTTCAGCGGCTTCAGCGCTTTAATATAATGTGAAACATTGTGACATAAATTGTTAGTGAAAGACACGAGCGCCAGCTTAAGTAGGTCGTAAAGTTAAGAATTAACTTGATGACCAAAGGTAACCCTTTTAACTTTATTTAAAATGTTTTAACTTAAAAACATTTAAAATTTATTTTAAAACGTAATAAACGCCACGCATATTGCAAGGCCCTAATAGCTTAAAATTCTATGAAAATCGATCTGCAACCAACTTATTATTGAAAACGATTATATAAGAAAAGTATTTTAATATGTCCAGAACGAACTTCTGAAATCTGCCGGATACTTAAAGAAAACCCATACAACTTCTCAACAGAACACAGACCTAAGTTTTGGCAAGTGAAGTAAATACAGAAGCTAAGAAACAAATATACTCCGTCAAAACAACCGCCAGAACAAATTAAAACAGTTTCAAATTACCAGACCTAAGTCTGTTGTATATACTTCAAGAGTTCAAGCCTCATAAAATTCTTGAAATGCTTCAAGTTCTCGCAGGATTCACGACCTAACTGCTTCGAAGACAAATACTATATTTGCTTATAAAAGGAATATTTATATTTTTCTTTACGCCACAGAATACGCAATTTAATATTAAAGCAAATGATAAACCCGCAGTAGGCGAACTGAGTATATAAGTATTCTTATAATCTACGTTAGTAAGTCAGGTTGTAAGTACGTTAGTTCACGGATGACTCTCTAACTGTGAAGGACCCCTTTCGCCGAGCGTTGAAGCCCCTAAGGCCCTCCTAGTGGGGTCCCTAATGAGTCGCCAGTGCACTAGAGTTGTAGGTCGTCACGAAACTTGCTAGTCTCCCCTGTACTACAGGGTTACTTCGTGCGGAAACAGCGTGGGGAATTTCTTTGCTTTGCTTTGTTTGTGAACGATAAAAAGTAGGGCGGAAACTCTAGATATCGTATAGATATCTAAATATCGTAAAGGAATTTCACACTGATTCCGCAAAACCTTTCGATTACTTCATATGCTTAAATGGTAATTATATGGTGTTCTTTTTAAACCCTAGATAGATTAGCTAGCTTCTAATTGGTACGCTTTAAGGCTCATATTGATTTGAAAATAAATTTTAGCTTAATTATTATTATTAACTATCTTGATTCAAAAGAAACGAAGTACCTGCGAACTATTAAACGATGGTATAGTCAAAATAATAACGTGAATAATAAATACGCTGTATACGTAAAAAGTCTATACATTCATTATGATTGTATCGCATACGCATCGGGACGGTCGTGATCAATTTATGAACGAGTACGGGCTTTTGTTTCGGCCGCCCACGTCGGTAATATAAAGGGCTTAATGAGAGCACAAAATCTTTGGTTATTTAGTAGTCTTTGTCAAGAGTCGGTTCCGTCGCGTCGTTTCATTAAAAGAAAAAATTACGATATGTCTCAATTATTTGCAGACAGCTATTTTTTATTTTCTATGATGATTGATTGTGGTGAATATTTCAAAGTAAAAATATTCAATACTATTGTTAAGAATATATCAAAGTATCCGAAGCCGAAACTGTAGTTTTTAATTTTTCCTATCCTTCGATCTGTATCTGGGTTATGTCTCATGCCAGAATTTCTGAACGGATTGTATTAAAACTTGTAGTATATTTCTTTTCGTTCGAAATAGCTTTTACCACTTCAACGATCGAAATGAAGTCCCAAAATTAAAACGTTCATAGTAACAAATATACGATTTCTATAATGTTATTACATTTGTAGATACTCGTTGCTGTACAATAGCGTGAGAAACATAAATATAATTCATCTTCCAACGTGTCCTGCTCATTGTCTGGGTTGAAAATTTGTCAATCATCGTATTTGTATCTGATAATACGTCTATTACTATTACAAAACTCCGTAGGCGTTGAATCGATGATGGTAGATGTGGGGGTGGTGTGAAATTTTAACTTTCATTAAAGTGATTTATTTAATTTACTTAATGATTTTGTATTATTAATTTAATACCAAGTATTTTTTTTTTTTTGAGAAAAGCTTTAAGTTTTATCCAACTGTAATGAAGACCAAAAAAAGGGAATATGTATTTTTAGATTTAGGACTTCAGGACATCTTCCTTTTCTTCAAAGTTATAAAAGAATTTTTAGGATTATGAAACAAACAAAGTAGTAATAACTGCAGTTTTAATCCCTATTCATGAAATATATTTATACGATATAAAAATAATATTTCACTGTGTTAGAGTTTTATTTTTATATTCTACCACAGAAGCCAAATACTTATTGATGTTACACGTAAACTCAGAGCTCGAGATAAATAAAAGTAAAACACAGATAATCTAAATAGACTGAATCAGATCTTACAACTGTATTACAAAGGGCAGGAAAAAATTCTACATCTATTGAGACTACGTATGTTTATGTACTATAATAACCCTCGAAAGGATAAGATTTGCTGAATTCAAAGTCACTAAACCAACAATAGACATCGGGTCATTTCTAAATTACACCATTTATTTCCAAATGGTCGCCATTCAGCCGCATGAAATCAGTTTGTATGGAGTCATTATTTGGAAACGTGTGTAGGCATAAACGGCAAACCCCCAACTCTATTTTTAAAGTTCCGTTTGGGTCCCCAAATAATACAGTTTTATGTTCGCTCGTAATCACATCCTTTCGTGTAAAATGTCTCAATTAGGTACGGGAGGATGTGTGGACGCGCTTGTTTTTAACGACTTTTGAATATGAGTGTTCGTTTGATGGTCGCGCCTATTTTGACACTGCTGAATGAAATATAACCTAACTTGGAACAAACGGTAGATTTAAAAAGCAAGTATCAGTTTTCAAAATGTAAATCTCTTTGAATGTTCGAACGTAATCATAACCAATGTCAAATGTATCAAGTTTATAACACAGGACTTCAGATTTAGAAAACTTTGAAAGTTGATCCGGTTATTAGTTTCAAATCTTAAATAGATTTAATATTTTTAATTAAACGTTGCATGTTCATTCCGTGATATATGTCAGTGTAATTGCGGCTCTCATTAGCGTCCGTTAGTGACTCATTTTCGCACGTTTTCGAGCGGAAAATTCGGAAAATTTTCATCCAACATATTCGTATTTTGAAACAGGAAACGAATTGGATTTATCGCGATCATTCCAATGCAATCTAATGAAATTACCCGAAGCTAGGAGAACAAAAATAAAATTGTTTTCTTTTACTTCCCATGGTAAATGTGGGTAAATTATAACTTATATCAAAATACCATTTTATTTTTACGATCATCTAACGAACTGAGTTCAAGATCCTAAAAATGAAATAAGAATTTTAAATAGCTAGTGGTCGCCTGGTAGTCGAAATTAGAACATAATTAATTTAAATTATAAGTTTGACCCACCGAAATCTAATTATATAATATTATTTAGATTTATGTAGTTTAACCAATATTAAGGTTCTGTTGTCAACGTCTATACTTCTATAATAATAAACAAAAGAGTATATATATATATTTTATATACGTGTGGGTGTCATAGTAGTATGTGTAATGTTTTTGTTATTATTTGAGTGTATTTTTCATACCTAGTTTTAAAATAAATTAGCATTCTGTACTCTTTCTTTATATAAACTATAAATTTGCGAAATTTCATAGTCCTCCATCCAAGTATTTTTCGTAAAAAAGGGTACAAAGTTTTAGCTCCACGTATTAATATTTTTAAATAATTTGCTATTATATTTTAAAATAAATACGACTACCAGGAAAAATATCTGTATTAAATGAAAGAAATTAGTTAATATCCGCCGCAATTAAATTATTTTATATATTTTGTGAAATCATTTTATTCATTTATTCACTTTCTTGCATACAAGGAAGTCGAATAGCATCTACGCGATTGTTTTCACAAAAATAATAAATATTGTAAAAATAAAACTTTTTAAAAAGTCACATTCTTTTTAGACAAGCAAGTAACGTTCACATAAGAGAGCTATCAATAGGGTACTCCAATTCCATCGAGTAGTTTGAGTTAAAAACAAAATTTCATTTGCCGTGCGTCATATAATGCTCTCTCAATATCGAGTGCTTGTTGGAAAGTATTCGACTGTCATTATTACGATTTCCAACCTCGTTTCAAATTAATACAAGCAAAAAATGTCCGAATAATTATATTTTAATTATTTAGTTAACAATCAGTATTAGTTATTATCAATTTAAATATTGATGAACTTAGGTTAATGTTGCATTCGTAAACAAACAAAAAATATTTTTTGTGAGATAATAATGAACGAAGAAAAAATAATATCTCTTGAATAAATCATAATTATCTTAAAATAATTTGTAATTTAAAACTCGTTTTTTGTTTAATATTCAGTATAGCAAATTTGTATTAGAAATTATTCTTAGGAAACAGCAGGTAATATTTGCTTAAAATCAGCAGGAGCAGCCACACTGGGAAAGTACCTTGACCTTACAGACAATCACAGCTATAATTATAATATATAAATAATACTTCCTTCAAGCAGTGTAGTATTAATACGGTGATTAAGGCGACCTTGGGAGAATTTAGGGGAAGGGTCAGCAACGCACTTGCAATGCTTCTGGTATTTCAGGCGTTTATAGTCTACGGTAATCGCTTATCATCTGGCGAACCGTAAGCTTATTTTCCGATCTTGTTGATCTTTCAATTTCAACCATCGCGTATAACTAAAACCTTATTTAAATATCAATTTGATAAATCGGGAAGCATGTATACATTATTATAATGACTACTTCTATTATAAATAAAGTATAAGGTCATACCAATAAAAACTCTATTATAATTTTTCTGATTCCCTCAAGACGTTTGCGAACGTGCCCCTCATTGCTGAAACGATGTCAGCACATTAACTCTATAATAGGGGGCTATATTTAGTATTATTTTTCAAAACGTCACCAGCATCCTCGTAACTAGGACTTATGTTACACCGTAGTTTAAGATTTACGACTGTATAGTAGCATCGCATAACAACAATTTCTTATTAAATTTTTGAAGTAGATATTTATTAGACGTAGGTTAATAATTCTTTTACATTAATTTATGTATTTAATTTAGTATATAAAATTTATTTAGCCTATTTATTAATACAAATCACCTAATAATCTTTTAATAATAGGAAAAAGTATTCTTGTAATTATTGTAATAATGTCTGTTACGTTAACGTTAATTTTCATTTTGTATAGAGATTTTTTTTTAAATACTTAAAAAAATTGACAACAACAATATCAGAATAGAAAAGTAGTCTAATGCTTATCAATGAAAAATTATCAAAAATACGCAACCATGTGATAGAAGGTCACTAGGAGAGAACGTAATGTGTCTGTCTAACCCACGTCTGTCCTGGCGGTGTCGCCACGCGGCCGCCACGTGGCTGCGGACTCTTATCTTCGCTCAGAATGCGCATTCACGACTCGCCACATTTAACTACTCCTATTGGATTACTATGATTTTAGGGATGTATTTCTGTTTTGTAAATTAAAAGCTTTCCCGGCATTCGGAATTCGCGTAGCATTTAAACGTGAAGTTAATAGTAATAAATATTCTTTATTGTACAGCAAGGACAAAGACATTTTAATTACATTTAGAAATTACTCTTAGCTTTGTACAATTGGTGGTCTTATCGGTGGTCGATCTCTACCAGCGAAAAGTAAAAACAAACAAATATTATGTATAGAAATGATTATTAAAAAATAATTTTTAACAAAAAAAAACCGACGAAGTTAAAAATTATTCGACTATCTTTCGTCTCCATCATCAGACTTTAATGACACTTGTAACTCATATAGGTGCAAAGTTCTCATCAATAGAAACGAATTAAGTTCAAACAGCAGGTAATTGCTATAAGTCGTTGAAGAGTTCTCTCGACTATCTTTCGTCTCCATCATCAGACTGAAATGGCACTTATAACTCATATATATGCAAAGTTCTCATCAATAGAAACGAATTAAGTTCAAACAGCAGGTAATTGCTATAAATCGTTAAAGAGTTCCCTCGATTAACTTTTGTCTCCATCATCAGACTGTAATGGCACTTATAACTCATACAAGTGCAAAGTTCTGATCAATAAAAACGAATTAAGTTCAAAAAGCAGGTAATTGCTATAAATTGTTGAAGAGTTCCCTCGACTATCTTTCTTCTCCATCATCAGATCGACTCCAGACCTTTATTAAATAGTAGTGCTTTGTAGTACTTAATGAAAACATGATTAAATTTACTAGTCACCCTTACGATTTTTGAAAGTTTCCCTCGATTTCTCTGGGATCCCATCATCAGATCCTGGTTTCCTTATCATGGTACCAAACTATGAATATCTCCTTTCGAACAAAAAAAGAATTATCAAAATCGGTTCATAAACGAAGAAGTTATCTCCGAACATACATAAAAAAATATATATACGGTCGAATTGAGTAACCTCCTCCTTTTTTTGAAGTCGGTTAAAAAGAAGCAAATGGTATTTGATTTATTTATTTTTTTGTTTTATTTTTATTATTATATATAAAATATATAAACGGTTAAACACGAAATGACCTTTTATTTGTCCTTGTTGACTCAATAACATCATCAATTTTTTCATTAATTTTATTTTCATGATTATATCGCTAATCTCAGCTGAAATCGCAAGACCTTTGCCTATACGTACATGAGTAGTACCTGGGTGACGGTTGCGTTCGTAACGTTTTTTCGCTATCTCTCGGGAACTACGCATTTTTCCGCAATGAAAGGTAGCCTATGTCCATTTAGGGGTCCCTAAATTATGTGTATGCCATATTTCATTGTGATTGGTTAAGCCGTTAAGCCGTGAAAGTGGAACAAACAAACAAAGAAACTCATTTTCACATTTATAATATTAGTATGGGTAGTAGTGGAATTTCGATAACACCTAAGTTTGTCAATTTTTAACGTATTTCCATGATTTACAGTATGGTTTAACAGAACCCTTTAAAAAAAATATTGCTTTTAATCATTGTGATTTTAAAGGCTTAGTATCACTTTTTTTAATTTAATTAAAATTTAATGACGGCGGCTTGGTAACACGGATCTCACGGAACTTCTTTTGAAAGGCTCAAAATCAATATTGATGAAACTTTTATTTTTTTTTGCTTTGGTAATTGTTATCTGTATCCAGTAATAAACAAAGCTACGTCAGTTATGTAATTGTTCTTTGATGTTTCAATAAAAGGCACCGATTACTTGTGCCTTTGTTAGAGCTCGTGGATGTTAAAATTAAAAAAAAAAAAAAAAAAAAAAACTAGACAATAATACTATCGTATTATAAAATTTTGGAGTTACTAAAAATATAACGTACAGTTATTTGGATAGTGGATTCCGATCAGTCAAGTATGTCCAAGAATTCCTGTAGGTAGTAGGCGTGTGACTCTGGAATCCATTTACATATAATCGAATTAAAGACCACTCCTTTCGGTTTGTTTCTTTGAATAAATACAATCGCTTAATTTATTTCAATTTTATGTACGTCTAGAGTCGTCGTACTTCAAAATTTTTTGTTCAACTTGATGTCTCATTTGAATGAAATTGTTTTGTTTCAACAATAATGAATATGCAACTGTCGCTGTATCCCTTATTAAACTATTGCACGTCGAAATGATGCATAAGTTAATTAAGAATTTATTATAAAAAACCAAAGAGTTCTTATGCGAAAAACTATTCTATATTTAAATAAATTACCAACATTGAACATTGAAATTAAACTTATTATAAATACAGTACTGGCAGGTGACAGGCTCAACTGTTGAATGGATTAATAATTTTTTAGATTTTATAATTGTGTTTCCCAACAAACGAAAAAAACCGACTTCAATTACATCGGTAAGTAATACAACGTAGGTACACGAAAAAATAGTCAAGAAAATACGCATTATCAAAAATTACTCCAAAAGTTGTAATCAGATCTCGATGAAATTTAAATGTGACCACATGATAAACATCGATCGGCCTTCGACTAAATTAAAAATCATCAAAACCGGTACACCCAGTAAAAAGTTATGCTGATTTTCGAGGGTTTCCCTCGATTTCTCTGGGATCTCACCATCAAATCCTCGATTCCTTATCATGGTACCACATCAGGGATATCTTAACACTTAAGAATTTCCTTTCCTACAAAAAAAAGAATTATCAAAATAGGTTCATAAACGACGAAGTTATCCCCGAACGTACATAAAAAAAATATACGGTTGAATTGAGTAACCTCCTCCTTTTTGGAAGTCGGTTAAAAATGTAAATTGTGTTTTAGTTATTTTCTTTGTTAAACTGTTGTCGGATGATTCCAGGGCTTAAGCAGGTTGCATGTTAGACATACGTATACCCTTAAAGTAAATTAATATAATTAAAAACTGCAGTGTGTCACTGCTGTGTACATTTTAAATGATTAAAATCAATGTTTACATTATGCCATTAAATGAATACTTTAGATGTCACAGTAAAAAATTACGCGCAACCAAAAAATCAGTCATTATAAAACGGTTGGCTGGTTGCATTCTACCTATATTGTAATTTGCATCCGTATGAAGTCTGTAATCTTTATTTGTTTCGTACAAGAAAACAAAGTAGCATTTATGACTTTTTTTAAATATTTCTTTAATTATCTTTCATACAAACCGTCTAATAATAACACATAAAGAAAAATAAATATCTTCGTTGGTGCAGACATTTGGAAATTATACGCGTACATAAATTTTTACATTTACTATCGGTTTAAAATTCGCAGTTATAGAAACTTTTTCATGCGCTTTTTTACTCGTCTAAATTTGCAATAAAGTAAAGTCGGGTCACGATTCAGCGTGGCAAAATTTTAAAATTACACATGCTATCTAGTTGACCCCGGGGCATTAACTCCACATTGGAGTTAAGTGAAAATCACGATTTACACCTCCGTCTGTACCCATGTGTATCCCATGATAAGGTTGTGGATCAATACTTTAGTTTTTGCAACATACATCATTTTACGAGAACATCAAAATGATCGATGTAATCATTTATCTTAACAGATAATATAATATAGGTATATAATAATTATGTTCACTTTAAAACGATGGAATTAACTTTTTGTACTATTCTGAAATACGTATTGATGTGTTATTATCACACAAAAATTCTTGTTCTAATTAATAAATTTAAATTTAGAAGATAATTTGCTGCTAAATATATTTGTAAGTTGGTACTGCATTTAGTCTAGCTTTTTGATTCTACAGTTAACATTGTCACTAAAAATGTGACGAAAACGTTCGTACGTCTTTACTGCTTTCAGTTCATAGCGCCGATTGACTACTATCTCATTAAATACACAATTTAATTGAAAAATCTGTTAAACTGTTTATTAGAATTTTTACACTTCTAATTTTATTACACGTCACTCTATAAAAGGAACTACGAAAAGTAATTGGTAAGAATACACGGATTGTATTCGAAATTAATTAACATTATCTTGATGGAAACCCCAGAAATCAACTAAGCCACTGCTAAATAAAATGGCATCTAATTGGCTTTTCACACTTACTAGGTTTTAATTATGTTAACACTAGCACGCTGTAAATTTATTAATACAGTTTTAGAAAGTCTGTTCTTTGTGAAATATAATATACTAGTTTTTATTGTTACTTCGCCTGCGTAGGTCTAGATTTGGAAAGAAAGAGAATATCTATATATATACAAAAAGAATATCTGGGCAAAATAAATCATATGCTTTTCAGAGTTTTACATACACTTTTTTCTTTTCATCTAAAATTAAATTTAAAAACAATTACAGAACCCTAATTAAAAGCAGTCAATGTACTTATAAATTTATCATTGATATTTGAACTTATACAAACTTAGTTTTTCATATAAAGCAATTTTTATTTTCGTGTAGGAGCAGATAACACATCCATGTATAATAGCAAACATATCTTTATCCATCAAAACTTACAGCAAAATGAAAATTAATTTAATATTTTCATGAAGTATAAAATAAGGGAATATCAGTATTTAGTAGTTGTTTTAGTAGGAAAAGATTAAAAACTTACAAATTCAATGAAAATTTACAAATTTAAAATTTACTTTTTCTCTTACAAAATACGAAAATAAATAATTAATCACTCGCAATAAAAAGTCATCAAATAACAATAAAACAATAAATTGACAAATAAATTGAAATTTACATTTGAAATCGTTCAAGAACAATTTAATGTCAGTTCAAAATTCCTTCCTTAGTTAATTTAAAATATAAGATTTGAAAAACAAAAAACTTATAATCTGTTACTGTTGAGCCCGAATACTCCTGTAAGCTTTTACGGTGTCAACAAAATAATAACATAGGTTATATTCGTGACATAAGAGCATAATTTAAAAAGAGTTGCGCGTTGAGCTTTCAAATGGTAATGCATGAATGTGTCTAAATGTGTGTTAATGTGTAGATATACTTTACAAAAAGTACTGCGTACAACCTACTGTGAAAAAAATAGCAATTATCATTAAACAGGAATAAAATTTTAAAAAAATGTAGTGTGGGACGTCTTTCGACCCGCTGGATTGGTGATCTACGTAAGATTACCGATGATGGCTGGATGAGGATTGCAGAAAATAGGAATGTTTGGTGTGAACTTGGGCAGTCCTAATTCTAGCAGTTGACTACGATAGGCTCGGAAGGAAAAAGTAGAAAATGATGATGATAGTGATGCAAATTTGAAATAAATAATAATACAACTAATGATGTAAATAATGCAAAAAAATATTTTAATTAAATAGGGTTTATTAAATTTTCCTTTTGGTGTAAATTTGTTAGAGGGAAAATAATTTTACAACTACCAAACAATTTAAGAAAATACATTTTAAATTATCTTGCTCATTGTTGAAATATTAGATTCTAACATTAAACTATCCTGTTTCCTATACTACATATAAGATAGTTTTTCCGAATCCTAAATTAAATTCATATACTTCGCTCAAGCCCAATTTAAAGATTCTTGACCTTATCGATTAAATTGATGCCACCTTCAAAAATTCTTTAGAAAAAAATTCTTATTTTATCATATGATGAAAATTCTTTGACACTAGCTACCTCATAAATTAGAAATGGTGTAGCGTGAGAAAAAAATGCCTGTGTTTTTTTTTTTTTTTTTCTTGTACATCTAGTTTCTATACACAGTTCTTTTTGTATACCCATACATAGGAATATTATACTGCCTGAAAGCAGCATTATTTAGTTGAGATCTTCTGTAAGGTCGAGGCATTTCCCCAGCCAAGTTACTTCAGATTTTGAGCAGGATATTTCCCGCTATGTCCTACCTCAGTTAATATGCTACTTTATTGTAGATATACAGGCGTTTTTAGATATTTTATAGATATTATCAATGTACTTCAACAAAATCAATCATCGCTAAATTATGAAACCAAAAGTCATCTACATAACAATGTGATGATATAAACAAATATGAATATTGAAATATGAAACAGACAATAGTCTTATATGTCACAAGGAGAGAATAGAAATTTTAACAATTAATAAAATATTTAACAATATTAATCATCTCTCCTTAGAATGTCTTTTGTCTGTATAAAATGAATAATCAGATTAGATCCATTCAGTAAAATTACATAAACCTTGCGAAAGAGTTAGAGGTTAGAGCCGTCACATCACTCATACTCGTAGAACCCTTTTATCTTGCTCTTTGCTTACATCTCAAACAGAGAAACAAGTTAAAATATACTTAATTACCTTCCATTGAGGTATAATTTCCAATGAGAAAATAATTGTGACAGGTCTAAAAAATATATAATATAGACTTTAGTGTAATTGAATAGAGATGATTTTAGATTGAAGGCAGATTGATAAATACCGGGAGCGCACGACCAGAAACGGTAACGTGTTGGTCTATAATTCAATAAGGACTGCCGAAATTGAGTCAGATGTGTTCAAAGTTTGCGGGTGGCTAGTTTGTTGGCATATTATTGTTTGATGGACTCGATCCGACCCTATAAATGTATTAAGAGGTAATTGAAATGATTTATTATTAGTTCTTTTATTTTATTTGATGTAGAATAAAATAGAATAAAAAATAACAGGTTCTGAGTATTTGATTTCGAAGAGGTTAACGTAAGTTAGGCAACGCTTTGACGCAACGGTCACAGCACTAGTTTGTGGCTGTTGCGCTGGCGGTTGCTGGTTCGATACCCGCACATGGCAAACATTTGTATTGGCCATGCAGATGTTTGCTGTAGTCTGGGTGTTTGTGCAGTTCTTGTAGGTCTTCCCACCGTGCCTCGGAGAGCACGTTAAGCCATCGATCCCAATTGTTATCATGTACACCTGATAGCGGTCGTTACTCATAATAGAGAATATGAGAAAGAACGGTTGTGTACTTATGTGCCAACCCGGATTGGAACAGCGTCATGGAGTAAGCTCTCATCCTTCTCCTATATGGAGAAAGATGCCTATGCCCAGCAGTAGGATATTAAGGTCTGAAGCGTGAAGCGTAACGTAAGTAGAAATTAATTTTAACGCATCGCTCTTCTAATTATTATACAGCAAAATTATTTCCACTATTATTCGTTCCGTTTACTATAAAGTAAATAACTATTTGTAAGTGACTTCATAAAGAAGATTCTAAATTGAACTGAGTTTTAATATTGTGTTACCTCATAAATTTTTGGTATCGATATCGAAAGCTGTATAAACGAGATCTTGGTAGTAATTTTTAAGCTATCCCGTATTTAAGTGAGTATTTTTTTGACTAACTACTTTGACGATGTTTTTATTTTATTACTCGTCGACGTAACTTGAAGATGGTAATTTTCACTTTTAAAAAAATTATAGAATAACTACGTGACATTTTGCACTATAGCCTGTTATAAAAGTACTACAACTGGACAAAGGCCTCTCATCCTATTAAAAAAGAAGGAGTGAAGTGTAATCTACCTCGATGCTCAACTACGGATTATTGAATGTACATGCATCATTTCTCTCTGATGAACCCTTACATTTTTTTTACAATCGAACACGTGATGAATTCAAAACCTTAGAATGCTAGCTCAAAATTTTTTAACTAGCTAAAATCTTTGCAATGTTAGTTCAAAGCGTCATTAACTACAATATTCATGATATAAAAGTTTAGTACATATTTTTATTAAGCGCTATAATTTAAACTGCTAAACATTAAATGGTTCAAAATTTTATTAAACTTTCTTATTAAAAAAAATACAATTTCAATGAATCAAAATACGTTGCAAATAATGAAACATTTTGTTTAAATAAATTATATCGCTTGAACTGGCAGCCTATTTCAGCTCAATTCAAATAATATTTATTTTAAATTGGAGACGCTCGACAAACAAAATGACTACAGACTGAAATAATAATATGTTTCCATTTTGTACTTTAATGTATTCTTTATAATAAAAAATAAAATCGTAATTATATTATACATAGAGTTTACTATTTGCAAAGTTTGTTTTTATTTTTACTCAAAAGCCTTTTAAAAACGATCGTTAAAATGAAGATGAGATAATTACCAACATATCTGACTGAGTCAATTTTTAAATGTATAGTCTCACGGATATTCTTAGAAAGTATCATAAATCAAGTTTTATTTTTACCGTTAATGACGGAATATATTGTGGAAAATAAATTAGTCTTAGCTAATTAAGCGCTTCGAAAATGTATGATTTATTGTTGAAAATCATAATGATTTTGCGCGTTTGAGTGACTTTATGTTCTTATTGTTTCGAACTGCGGTCGCTTTGTGAAATGTGTTAGTTAATGTACTGAATCACGAAGGCACTGCTTTTAAACGCTTTTATACTTTTTAATTATTAATAAAAGACGTAGCTATGCGAAACTACTGAATCTAAATTACCTGAAATTATTTATAATTGTTACAAAAAGGGGTAAAGAGCAAAGACTTTTTCACTTAATTGGCAAAGTTCTGGATGAGGTTGTAAGCTAATTCCAACAAAACAGCATCGATTGAAATCAAATGCTTATGAAAACAATCAAGAACAGTAGTTTGACTAGCTTTCCGAAGCAGGGTTGAAAGATTAAATACATAAACGCCACACACTTAACGGCCCCCACTAAAATTTACTCCTGTTTCGGGGGTCCGAAAACATACATATTAGAGAAGCACAAACGCCCAGAACACGGCAAATATCTGCAAGACCAAAAAAAAGCGCCATGTGCGATGATGGAACCCGCGACCGCCAGCACAACAGCCAGTGTTGTGACCGTTGTGCTAACGTGATCAAGAGATTAATAATCAGCTTTAATGAACTGTCAAAACTAGTAGAAGACTATACTTATTACATTAGCACTAAACTTAGTGCGTTCAATTGTTCGTCATATTTGTTTTCTACACGCTTGTGGTTTTCGTATAGACCAATACGGTCACGTCGTCGTTACGGTTAATAGCCTATGCTATAGTATAGTTAATCTCTATTAATAACGTAATTTTTACGTCGTTTACCTGTGAGGTTTAATGATGGAATAATTATTAAAATATATTTATGATGGTTTTGACTGCGAGAAATGTTTCTTATAAGAAACGGCTACTGTAATTTCATTTTTATTGAAATAATACCACTACTGTAATTGTCAAAGAAAAATAGAAAGTGTATCATGTATCTCTCGTAAAGTGCGTGTAATGAAACAAGTCAAAGATTATGTTTACTATTTATACATATATGGACTTAGTGACGATGTATTTCATGCAAAATATTACAGAATCTACATTCCGAATCCAGTAGCTTCACTTTTAAAAATTAATTAAAATTTTAATTTGTAAACTGTACTATTCGAATGTGCTTTTGAAGCCTATTATAAATAAAGCTATTTTGATTTTGATTTATTTTGCTTAAGAATTTCTTCCTATTACTGCAATTAATTACAATTGGCAATCCAAGTATATCACAATTATCTTTTGTAAAACATGGAACATATAAAATTTGTGAAACGCGTCGCAATAGTTTTTCTATTTGCCTTACATGAATCATTTCACGTATGTAATTCCTATTCCCAAAAAAATCCCATTTCCTTAATACGACAATAAATTATATGAGTGTTTCTTGGTAATTGGGCATTCGTAGTTTTGTTAGTAATCTGTTTCTTCAAATATTCTCTTTATCGTCTTTTTGTTACAGTAAATCGCTCCAAATTCAGACACATTGCTTTTAAATTTTTTCACTTCTGCCTATTAGATGTTCACAATACCATACTTATAAAAAGCCGCCAATGAACCACCCACGTTTGTACTGTTGAAAGATCATTTCCTCTGTCGCAAAGTTGCATAGAAGAAATCGCTTTTTGGCATCAATACCGCCCTTTGTTAGCATCCTATAATTTGTTACGCTTCTTTGTTGTAATTTTAGCTATTATCACCGTCATTTATACATCTATGCACAAAAGTAAAATTCAAGTGATATAAAACAACTATAACAAAATAATTGTTAAAAGTTTTTGAAGTATATAAACTTATTTACACGATACTAAAACAGAAAAAAAAGTCTTTAATGTTTTTTCAGTCTGTCTGTCTCTCCGTTTGTCCACGCTAATCTTTGGAACAGCTGAATCAATTTTATGGAACTTTTACTAGAAAGTAGAGGGGGCTGTGGAGCAACATATAGGCTACTTTTTATTCCGGGATTCCCGCGAAATAGGGATTTACACGGAAAGCCGTATTTATCTCACCAAGGCACATACCGCCCAGATAGATATGAAATAAACCAAACTTTTCATCCCACTAAACATCTAGGTATAATCTAATATATAAAATTCTCGTGTCGCGGTGTTTGTAGTTAAACTCCTCCGAAACGGCTTGACCGATTCTCATGAAATTTTGTGTGCATATTGGGTAGGCCTGAGAATCGAACAACATCTATTTTTCATACCCCTAAGTTATGGGGGGGGGGTTTAAGAGGGTTAATAAAATATTATGAAATTTTGTGTGCATATCGGGTAGATCTAACAATCAGCCAACATCTATTTTTCATTACCTAAGTTATAGGGGGGAGGGGATTGAGAAGGTTAGTAAAATTATGGCAAAACAACGTTTGCGGGTTCAGCTAGTCTAATATATAGAATTCTCGTGTCGCGGTGTTTGCAGTTAAACTCTTCCGAAACGGCTTGACCGATTCTCGTGAAATTTTGTGTGCATATCGGGTAGGTCTGAGAATCGAACAACATTTATTTTTCATCCCCCTAAATGTTAAGGGTAGTCCACCCCAATGTTTTTTTTTAATAATTAGAAATATTATTTTATTTTTATTTTATTTTTTTATGATACAACATTAAACAATACATACAACCCTAAATTTTCACCCTTCTACCACCAACCCCTATTTTTAAATAGCGTTTAGCGACAAGACAACGTTTGCCGAGTCAGCTAGTAATATTATAAAACTGAAAAGTTTGTATTAACTGTCCCTACGTACCGTATCGAAACTGAAAATTTTCGATTTATTTTTGCATAAAAAAACGACTTTTTATATATATATTTTTTATACAAAAAAAAAGAGAAGAAACTATAAAATACATGTAAAACCACATTTTCCATGAGTATAATATCGATACTAAAAAATCGAATGTTTTATTCGGTACGCGGATACAAGGAACGTACGCAGGACGAAACTACCGATTTCTTGCGTCTTTACCGTCACATTTCGTTCGTCTTTGTTTTATTTAAAAAAAAATAAGAATATTATTATTTTTTCTTCCCTAACGGCTCAAAATTTACAGGCCAAGTATCGAAACGTATAAAATGCTATGACGTACTGTATCGACAGTGGCACTTCCGATAATTTACTAATATATATTGTACAGCGTAAAATATCGAAAGAGTCACGATGAGCTTTGATGAAATTGTTCCCAAGTAAATAATCAAAACTGCCTGTTTCGATTGTTCACACTAAATGATTAGCGTAGTAAAGTATTGATACTACTAACATTACTCATAAACTATGAAGAATTTTCGATATTATACGTAGGGTCGACAGTCGGTACGTTTGTTTAAGCACGCTAATCTCAGAAACTACTGGTTCGAATTGAAATTTTTTTTTTTTGTGTTGGATAGTACATTTACAGAAGAAGGTATATGCTATTTTTTTCCTCAAAAACGCGGGTGAAACTAAGGGACACAGCTTATTAAAGATAAAATGTCAGTTTGTTAATTTGAAAAAAAACTGTTGATCAAAAAAATAAATTGGACGATGCGTTAACGCAGCAGACACAGCACTAGCTTTTGCGCTGGTAATCGCGGGTTCATGTTCTTCGTTATAAATAATTATATAAACCGGACTTCCAACCCATTAGTAAATTCTACTGACATCCGTTGATTTTGGCGTTTCTTACTGAGAAACATTTATTTAAGTAAACAGTTGTATATATGCCGTAGTCTCCATCTAACGTTGTAACGGAGAAATTTCCTTTACATATTTTACACAATTGAAAACATTAAGTACAAATGAAAATTGGCAGATGAATTATATATTATAATATCTTCCGACGAACGGACTAAATATCCAAAGGGTTTTTAATAATTATGAAAGCAATTAAAAAGTAGCCAACTCAAACGTAAGCATATACCACAATTTGACATATTATTATTATATACATACATAAATCATTAGTTGTGACACAAAATTAAATTCGGCGAGATTTACGAGCGAAAACTTAGTAATATAATCACTCAGTTCAAATTACGCATAGTAATAAATTAGAATTTATAAGGCTTTTACAATACGTAACATAAAAATTATAATTTGTTTTACAATAAAATATTTACTTGATGTCATTTGAATAGAAAATTTTATTTGAAATATGTTACATGCAAAATCCAAGCTATGATTGACTTGATGTATTTTATTCTATTTTTTTTTTAATCTGTAACATTTAATTTATGGTCTAGAAAGAAAGTAGTGTAGAATTAAATAATTTCATCCATATTATGACTTTATACGTAAGAGATGTGTACTACATAAATCTCACAAATAAAATCGATTTGTACGAAAGTGCGCTAAAAATTACGTCTGAATTTCTAAACAGGCTTTCACTCTATACTTTCTGTATATATTTAAATCTTTTAACATGACTATTTTTATTATATATAAATACAAATTTACTATAAAATTTGGCCGGATTTCTTTGACAAAAAAAACCATGAAATTTGATGAACATTATAGACACAAACGGGAAGGATACTGTGCATATCGTGACGCATCTGTTTACTCTGTGCACATGTTGCGAACGGGTCAAATTTTCGCGGACTCTAAACTCAATTTCGTTACGAAACGGACGAAACGATAAAAAATACCCCCTACAACCGAACCGGTGATTTGTGGGCCACATTCATTGTAGTGACAAGCTTGCTCGGTACCACTCGGCCCACACTACACGAGAACGTTCACACAAAAGTACAATCCGTACGGTACACAAACACGTAACTAGTACGACACGACTTGTTAAATTCGCTTCCGAACGAATTCGATTGACGTTGATTGAGTTATCCACTTTGCTGTGATGCTGGTTTAAATTTTTAAATACGACTCGGACCATTTTTGTTTACAGTACAGAATTGATTTTGTTTTTTAAATGATATGACCCGTATTCAATTAGCAGATGGCCTATTCTATGTCGAGTGAAATGAAATATTTAATCAAACGATGACATTTCGTTTGATTAAACTAAAAACAATTTGAAAATTAATTTAAATATTATATAACTGCAAATGTTATCAATATTATCAGGCATTTCTATTTTATCAATAAAACTTTACTATAACGTAATTGATCTTTACTGACGTTATATACTAAGGCATAAGTATAAAGAATTTTATATCTAATATTACTAAAAACACAATCGATAAATAACAAAAAAAACTAATACACAATAAAATAAAACTGAAAAATATAATTAAAACTATAAAAGACGAAGATTATGACCATAAAACTTATTCGGAAACCACCTAATGTGAACTGTACCTGTAATTTATTTTTAGTCCTTCGGCCGCCGGGTTTAGTTAAAAGTATAATTGGTTTCAAGTGCTGGTCTTAACTTATACATGAACAACGTTTTTATCGTATTCTCAAACAATAGCGTCACAATGAGATATTGTCGAGTAAATTGCTTTCAATCGTATTGTGGATGTTTCAAGTGAAAGCCAATTAGTATATAATTAAACTTTAAAAACTATCCACTTAGAACACCATTCTTATTTACTATTTTCGTTATTTATTTATTTTTTGTTTTAAAATATATAAAAAGTTTTGTGTGCAACTAACCCACACACGGCAGAAGTGAAACTTCTGGAAAGACGTAACTCGTAGGTTTCATTTTTCGTTTCATCAAGTTTCAAATCACAACAATTCGAAGGAAGTTTTACCCCAATGTTATAAACGACATAAGTAATATATAAATTTGACTAAATCGTAAGCTTTACAAAATTGTGTTAAAACATGGAGTCATAATAATAATTGGTCGTACAATAAAGTAAATTTGTATTGTATTGTATTGTATATTTAATATATTTATTAAAATCCTTATATTGCGCTTCAGACTATAATATCCCACTGCTGGGAATAGGCCTCTTTCTCCATTTAGGGAGAAGGATTAGAGCCTTAATCCACCACGCTACTCCAATACGGGTGGGCGGATATATTCCCTACTATGGGATATATGTAATAATCGCTATCAGGCGTACAGAATAAATACCAAGCGATAATTTTTAATCTATTTTAATTAAACACGTGACTCATTGTTACGTCACAGATGATAAAACAACTAGCTAGGAATCCAAAAAGTCATCAAATTTTGAATACATATTTTAAGTTTTAAGTGCTTCCGTCCGCTAAAAACGATTCTACTTATCGATCATAATCTATAGAGTGTTTTAGTTTATTTTTTTGTACATTAAAACATAACTTTTTGTCTACATCTCAAGTGAAGCTTCCTTTGAGTGAAGCGTCTGCGTTCAATTATGTGTGCCTTCAAGCATGTTAAAAAACAGCGTCAAAATTAACGCCGCATTTTGCTACTGCCTATCGTTTAGTTAAAATCTTTATCTACGTGTGAAAGGGATTAGGGACACCGCGTAGACTTAATTGAAAATATAATACAAAGGCTGTTCAAACATTTTAATAAAAATATGAATGTGTATGTTGTATATGCTTGTATATATGTAAGTATATTACTTAGATAAAGGTTGATTGGGGAGAATGCTTAAAGCATTATGTCCGCGTTTTGTTCCAACTTTTAAATCAATAAAGTGTTTAAAATATGTAAGTTGTAATGAGGTAATAAAAATAATTAATTATTGAAAGTTTACTAATTTTTTTTTCTGGTTACCAAAACAATGAAAGCCTTTGTAAGACTAAAGAAATTCTGTAAAGAAGATCTTTAAATTTCAATAAACGTTTTCATAATTAAATTCATAATAAAACTTATATCATTAAATTCTAAACTAATAATTAAATCGATCCTTTAAAGAACAAAAAAAAATATCAGAAGCATGGCTTTAATAAATAGTTCAACCGAACAAAGTCAGTCATAATTCAGTTGCGATTCATCCCATAATCCGCACCAAACATCTTAGAATAAATGTATCCGGCAGCAAAAGGGCACGTTTTGTATATCAAAGTTGACTCTAAACAGGTGGTCGTATTTAAGATAATCCTGCTAACTCCGCATCTGCTAATATATAGCTTTTAAAATGCTACAGTTTAAAATACGACTCTTATACGTGTTATGACCTTTGTAGGAGAGTAACATTTTACGGTTGTTGTGATGTTGTATATTTCAGATTTTAAAATGAAAGTTTAAGGATAAGGTTCATGACTTTTAGGTTGGATCATTGCTTGTCAGGTTGTGATTTACTGATTGATTTTTAAGAATGAATAATATTAATCTATACGGTAAATTATCTTTTATATTTTGTCTCAACACCCGTACAACATCCGTAGTTTATGGACGCCTGCAACATGCCCAAGAGTATCACAAGCGCAATACCAATCCTACATTAATAACGTAAAATCAATATAGATATTTATAACAGCATTTATATATTATAAGTCTGGCGCGAACTTCGGGAGGCCTATGTCCAGCAGTGGACTGCGATAGGCTGAAGTGTATATTATAAGTTATTGAAGTAAAACTTCTTTACATACGCTTAGGTTCGGGAGTAAGCTAGCGAATGCGTGACGAGGGCGTTACGAAAAGTGTGATTGGGCGAGGCGAACGGTAGTTGATATGGTGTGGATATGAGAGAGAGTTACGTTTTTTAAGTTTTATTTTATTCGTGTTGTCTAAATCACTCGGATTTTTTCCCTTGGTTCTTTATTAAACGATTACCAAGAGTTAAATTTTAAGCAAAGGCTTTGATTGATATTTTTTCGAGTATAAACTTGCAATATTTTGTTATAGATCTACAAGTTCTCTCCATTTACCGATCACAGCATTTAAGCTTATGTATATTTCCTTGCTGCGTCCTAATGCGATCTCACATTAAGCCGACGATATTAAATTATACTCATTTACAACATTTTAAAACGCCAATCATACTTTAATAAGGTCCACTTAACCCGGCGTAAATGAACCAGGGTTTTTGAGACCCTCTAGTGTGTAAAATTATGCATAAAAGTCTTAGTTCGCACTACCCTGCCCCCTCCGCCTCCGTAGCTGGATTCTAGGAATTTGTGCGTCGATTCGTTTATGCGAATCAGTGCCGCGTGCGACGCTGTCGGTGACAGGTGAGTTTAAAGTGCACGCGGGCGTTTTATACCCGGGTTCATAGTTCGCGTTTCAATATTTTTGATCGGTGTCCTTACGGTTTACCCTATTTTTTTTCAGATTTTAGATATATTACAAGCTTCTGGTATTTTTATTCTATACATTATGGATGATGAACGGATTAGGAAGCTTTTGGAGGATTATTCTTCGGATGAAAGCTGTCCATCAGGGTCGGACATTGACGAAGAGGAGTTGATCAGCCAGCGTAGTGACGAAAGCGACACAGAAGAGGAATTCAGTAACCTATTAGAGCCAGAGACCACATCTAGTCCAGCAACAGTCACGTGTCCTGAGGAAGACAACAATAGCTCGATTGATCGACCTTATGCAAGGTATGTTTATGGCAAAGATCATACCAAATGGAATAAAGATTGTTATCGAACTAACGTGAGAACTCGATCCGAAAATATTATTTCTGTCATTCCTGGTGTCAAAGGCCCAGCTCGTAATGTTCGTTCTGAATATGACTGCTGGAAATTATTTGTTTGTGATGAAATTATCAAAGAAATACTTGTCAACACTAATTGTCACATACGAAACAAACAAAAACCAGCTCCAACTAAAACGCAGACTTCATATATGAAAGAATTATGTAAAGATGAGTTGTTGGCTTTCATTGGGCTTTTATATCTAGCCGGACTGAATAAAGCGAACAGACAAAACCTTAATGACTTATGGCGTACTGATGGCACAGGTATAGATATTTTCCGGAATACTATGTCTTTACAAAGATTTTATTTCATTATGAATTGCATTCGATTTGATGACAGCAGTACTAGACTAGAAAGAAAGCAAACTGATAGATTAGCCCCTATTCGAAGTTTGCATGATAAATTTGTACTACACTGTCAAGAAAACTATGATCCGTCTGAATATCTCACAATCGATGAAAAATTAGACTCTTTCAGAGGCAGATGCGTTTTTGTGCAGTATATGCCTAATAAACCGGCAAAATATGGCCTCAAAAGTTACCTATTAGTAGATGCAAAAAGCTTTTATATAGTGAATTTGGAGCTTTACGCTGGCACTCAACCCCCAGGACCATATAATAAAAGTAATAAGCCGTTCGACGTTGTGGATAAATTAGTACAACCAATATCGCAGTCAAGCCGCAATATTACTTTCGACAACTGGTTTACCAGTTACCCTCTAACCCAGCATTTATTGAGCCACCATAAACTAACGTCTGTGGGTACTATTAGAAAAAACAAAAGAGAGATTCCCGCCTCGATATCAAACGCGAGAGGTCGTGACATACATAGTTCAGAATTTATTTTTCAAAAAGATACTACATTAGTCTCTTACGTGCCCAAGAAGAATAAGGTTGTGTTGGTCATTTCAACTATGCACCATGATAATAGCATTGACGTTATGACAGGCGATAAGAGAAAGCCTGAGATGATCACTTTTTATAACAGGACCAAGGGAGGGGTTGACGTCGTTGATGAGTTATGTGCCAACTACGATGTATCGCGAAACAGCAAACGCTGGCCTCTCACCTTTTTCTATTCTTTACTGAATATGGCAGGTATAAATAGTTACATAATAAGAAAAGAAAATTGCTCACTACCGAATCTTAAACGACGAGAGTTTCTTCGGGTTTTGGGCTTGAAATTGGTCGAAAATCATTTACGCACACGAAAAGATACTATAGGTCTGCATACAAGTCTACGTAAGCGAATAAATGATTCTTTGGGTGAACCATCCCCTGCTCCGCCACCTAAAATAGCAGGTATTGCTCGAAGATGTCAAGATTGTGCCTATAAAAAAGATAGGAAGACCAAACATACTTGCTGCAAGTGCAATAAGTTCATTTGTATGGAACATGCTGAGACAATTTGTAAAAATTGTGCAGCATATTCACAAGACACAAACTAATTTTTTTTACTAGGAAGCCTACCGTGATTTTTCTTTTTTTGTTTATAAATATCCTCATTTTTAACATACGAGTCATGTCATTTCAGAAATAAAGTTTTTTCATATTTTTTTTTGCGTTAAGTAAAGAACATGTTTTTTATGTGGTTTTTTTTTTTGATAATTTTCTAAACTTGTTTAAATAAATAATTTAAATGAATATTACAAAAGTTGTTTCAATTATTTTACTCCTTGAATAATGCACTTTAAGTTATCAATCAAAAAGTGAACGAAAATCTCAAAAAAAACGAAATACAACGATATTTAAAACAGGGTAAAATTCACCCTGGTTCATTGATGATATGATTGAAAATAGGTTCATTCACGCCGGGTTAAGCTTGTAATAACGAACTGGATATCGTAAGGATATCTGACATTTTTTACTTATAAGACTATTTATGTATTTCACGCTTGCCGCTCTTAAGTCGCTACACAATGATAGTCATCTTTTTAAATCTTTTGGCGGATGATTCACATATTTATGAAGAACTAAATGTATGTTCCATCTTACCCCCGTTACTGTTGTTCCAACTTTTGTTTGCGGATTTTTCAACCTGCGTCGTTTTGTATCTGGCACATTTGGCTTTGTCTATCTACAAGGACTGCTAATAAAAACAAAAGAATCTTGACTAAACAAAAATAACATGTCGCCAAGGTTAAAATATTGCAAAAAGTTGTAAGAGAATTTAAAAATTCTAAAACTTTTTGGAATATTTTTTCACGTTTTTTTTTTTAAATATTTTATGGTTATTTTAAGTTTCACTAAAATATCACATCCATTATTACTGTGTTATAAACTAGCAAAATAGGTTTGAGAAAATATTTTAAGTCAATGCCTACTGTTTGACATTTAAAAAATAAAATAAAGATTACATTAATCACATCTAGAGTTCTCGACTAATATAAGTACTAAAAACGCATAACACACATAATTAATACAAGTATTATAAATGCAGAACTATCATACATTCCACTATTACTATTCAACATAACTATTACCGTATAGAAAATTATTACAGATTACAAGCGACTACGTAATCTTAAGATTGCCGCCGACGCAGTCGTTATGCCGTGACATATGGCTGTCAGAATTAGTCGGATTAGTGATTTCACGGAGCTCCGAACGCCTTGTATCCAATTACAAGGGCCGGAACTCAGGCATTAAGCAAAAAAACAAACATAACTATTACCCTTAAATTATACAAAAATTTTGAGGTATTCTAATTGGAATCAAGACGGTGTTAATTAAGCTTTATTGAAATCACGTGAATACTTTCTTTCAATAACTTTCTATGTAGTTGTCCCTGAAATTGTAATCATGTTGTAAATTTGTAATTAAAATACATTATAGTGATAAGTTTTGATTTAGATTTGTTTTCACAGAGGCCACAATCATTATTTAAAATTTAAGTTTTTTATAACTACAAAACTAACTATTGGTTCAAAACTACAAAAATATAAAAGCATAATAATATCATAAATATAAAAAAAAAACAATAACGATATTAAATTATACTCGCAAAAACTAATACAATTATGTCAAATTAAATTTACTAAAAGCGCAAGCGCAAGCACACAGCGCCATCTCTCCACGCTGCGACAAAACAATTACTTACCCTACCCACCGCAAGATGTCACTACAAATAATTGCTTAAAATTATCATATCAATTATTTAAATTGCCTAGCTACTCGTCTTTTCAATATCAAGATCTCTATAATAAAATTATGGATATCTATTTCACATGAACCCTTGTCAAGAAGAAATTCCCCTACTCATAGCCAAAAATTTTAATTAAAACAATTATAACTAGAGAATTATAAAATAATTTTCACCCTCAAGCAGCCTGTCAACTAAACAATTCCTTCCCGTCCATCAAAATTAATCTAATCTAATCCAGGGTTGTCTCAAGTTTACACAAAGATATTGCAAACGAAGTATCGAGTAAAAGATGAACATGAGTACATACAGACATAAATTTCAATAAAAGTTATTTTAATTTATTCGACTACACGTAAATTTCAATCGTTTTTACTGTTTCCTACCTGTTTGATATTTCTTTTATTTTTAATCTATCTTCTTGTCAAAAGTGATTCTACTATTAATAGTTCGCAATAAAACATTGTATTTATCTTGTCATATTTAATATTTTATGTTGTTACAAGTAATAGTTAAAAATGTTATAAAGTTTGATAGGTGATTGTTAGCCTCATAAAGTGTATGTAACAGTGATTTAAATGTTTGACTTGTATTGTTGTTGTAGATCCGGGACCCTCCAATTAAAGCGGCTGAAGGCTCCCGCAGGGGTTTGGTCGGTAGTGCACCCCCAAGTGTTGAAGCCGACATACGGTCTAGGACTGCCTACCTGGGCGTCCTAGATATCACCCATAAATGGGTTCCCCTGCGATAACAAAAAAAAAACTATATTATTGTACTTTTGTTTCATTAAATAAACAAAAACTAACAAATAGTTGTTCAATTATTGTTTAGAAAAACAATTTTATATGTCTCCTTTACTTAATTGGAACGAATAGCGGGTACTTATATTGAAATTAAAGTGTAACTAACTATACTACTTTTTTACAGAAAAATAATTTAGTAGTGTGATAATGTGCAGAAACTAAAACAAAGTAAGTAAATATGATGAATGCATCTCTGACAAAACACTGACTCTGACAACTAAAATAAAAGGTGTGTTGTCATAATTAGACCCATAACGCGCAAATGTATTTATATATAATAATATAATTTAATATAATAAGTTTAACTTAAAAACACATTGAACCTAATTGTTCCACTATTAATAATTATGTATTTCATATTATCGATATCTTAAAATATACGAAGTTCGGAAAATTAATTTCGTTATTATTTTACGACAGAATTTAGTATCGTATTTTCCGTAAGGCCGAGTTGCACCCGCTTCTTAATCGTCGCTTACTATGAACCCCTTGATAATTATAGAAATGATCGAGTTTCAGCGTATAAACAGTACGCCCTTTTGAATTTAAATAGCCTTTTCATTTTGTTTACTTTTTACTTCAATATTATTGTACAACTAGCCTGTAGCCTTCCTCGGCTTCCTCGGTGGCTATCCAAGACAGAAAAAAAAATCAATTCGAATTAGTATTTCTTAAGATTAGCGTGCTTAAACAACCAAACTAACTTTTTGGCTTTATAATAATTATTGATATAGATCTATAGATTTTCTCGCAAAATTGTCGAATTTAATAGAAAACGTTCGGCGATTTCATATTTATCTGAGCGTTAATTGCCTGGGTGCGGTAAACACGGATTTTTACGCGTATATCCCGATTTCACGGGAATTCTGGGATAAAAGTAGCCTGTATGTTGCCCCACAACTCCCTCTATCTTTTGGTGAAAGTCCCTATTTTCGAAGACTGACAGACAAAAATTTTAAAATCGTTTGGTCATGTTTTAATATCGTGTAAATAGCTTTATGACTAAAACATAGTTCAAAACAAGTTAAAATTCCATTTTTTCATCTGTTTGTTATTTATAGTAACTTTTTTGCTTTTGTGAGTTTTAACATCATGCTTTATGAGTTAAACCGCTTAAAACCTTTTCTGATAAACAAGCTATGTAACGCAAAATTGTTTTTATTTAAATCTAACTGACATTTTTTTTAAATAAGCGTATTAAAGAAAGGAACAATGTAATATTCGGTAAAAGTATCAGCATACTTAACAACAAGGTTTTATGTTATAGAAAATAAAGTAATAATATAACTATTCAAGTTGCCTTAGGAACATTTGCAGCTTTATGAGTCAGTGTACTGGCACATTGCGTTAATATAGTGCCTTAAAAAAATATCAATAACAAATTACTTTGTATAAAAATAACTAATAACAAAATACGTTTATAGTTATATCGCTTTACCAAATAAAAACGATAAGATTTAACGACTCATTATTGAAAGCAATAACAAGCAACATATTCGAACAAATCTAACAAAATATCGTAATTGATAACAATAATACAACATAATGCGGTCAAACCGAACTCATTATTTTTAACGAGGCTCCGAACAATAGCGTGTGTCAAAAATCTGCCCAATATATCGGAAAAAATAAAAACGGCTAAGTGATTACCCGGTATTGTCTGAGTTGCGCGAATATCGACCGTGCACTGTATATGTTTTATACAGTGGCCATTATTTCACAATAACCAATCAGTGTCATACATGTCACTCGCCTGGCGTGCCACGCGGGAGCAACTGGTGCGCTAGTAACTGACAGTGCATTTAACCTGCTTGATTATTGTTTTGTATAAAGTCTTTTGTTCATTTATTTTTAAATCAAAAGTAAAAAAGTAAAAGTGAAATAAAAACGTAAATGTTACAATTTAATTGTGAACATAATATTTTTTGAGTTATTAAAATTATTTACCTTACGAAAAATAATAATTAATAGATGATGATTTGCTATTTTAGATTTCTGCTTTAAATTTTTTATTTTTTTAGGTATTTATTGTGTTTACGTATAAATTGTAGTTTATTACTTTATCGAGGAAAAATAGTGGCTATATTAATTAGAATTTAATACATTTTAACTATATACAGTGTGACGACTACCGGCATAGTTAACTTTTTTCCATCCAGCGTGTCAACACGAAAATAATTGCATAGCATTGAATATGGTGTCATAAACGGAAGTAAAATAAAACACGATTGGTGTTTATGAAAGAGAAAAACGTGACTTTTTGAGTAATTTTAGAGGGTGGTAGCAATTTTCTATTGAAATATCAAAATTATTTTTATTACATTTACAGCATTTGCCGCGACACACATGTGTGACATTTTTTTATATGAAATTGGCAGGAACGCTTACTGCGCTTACGCTTTTTTTATAACAATATTTTTTTAATATCACTAGATAACGTCACTTTGTTGATGTTTTTATTAAGTTCTAGTAACATCTGTGTCAAATTAAAGATTATTAATTAAATGCATAATATTAACAATTTGGCAAATATTTACTTAATTGACTTCATATTTAATTTACTCAAAAAAGGAGATTTTTAATTCCATAGTTTAGTTTTTTCTGCGAGTATTAGGATAAGGAATGAGGTGTTTTTTTTTTTTGATAAAAAATAACAATAACTACACAAGCTCTTTGTTTTTTTTTTATTTTTTTATTATTAATTGTTCGTTACTTTAACTATTAAGGAAGATCTAAATCAACATTACTGACACATTTTTAATAATCTAAAACACCTACCAGCATTAAAAAAACGATTGCTCGGTTATTTTAATGACCAACCAAAGAAAACTTCATGAAATTATCTCAAACAGAAGGCAAACAGAATATAAAATCAGTTACATATAAAAGAGTGTATCTATCTATTACAGGAGGGATAAAGATCAATTCGGTCCTCTTGACTTCGTTCATTGGAAGCTAATATCAGACTCAGATTGTATTTACAACGTCACCTCAAGCCATGGGTAGAAAACTCAATAGTATCCGTATCGGAAACGTTACGGAAAATTGGAATTTGTCACCCTTTATAAAAACTGATTTCCTCAACGTTCTCGATTTTCCAACATCGATGATTGGAGTAACGGGATATTATGAGGTTATCTCATTCTTTTTCTTTACCCCTGGGCCAATATTATTAATATTGTAGTGGATATATATGAGTGTGTATTTGTGTGTCTGTGTTTCTGTGTGTGTGTGTGTTTTGAATACGCTAAATAAAAAATAATCAGAGACACAAAAATCAATAAAAATGTTCCCAAAAATAAGTAAATAATTATAATTGTGTTTAAATTTTTATGAATTTTTATGAATTGAAAGTACTATTGTAACTTTTTGCAATGTTTCTGGTTATTATTAGGGATTTTGCATACAATGCTCAGTGACGATATAGTAAATTGTGTAAAAATACGAATTTATAATACAAAGTACATCAATGTAATACGAAATAACAATAAAAAAAACTTAATATTTAAGCAACTAAGTTAATGTAGGAATCTATCTATGTGGTAGTATTCAATTCTTTTAATTGTGACTCACAGGGATTTTGTTGTTTCTCTGGGAACGGGTGTTGGTCTTCGCGCTTCTTCTATATACATATACAATATACCTAAGCGTTGCAGTGTTATTTTTTACTGCAAATAGTTACATATTTCTCAACATATTTCATATGTATTACTGACTTTAATCTATTTATATAACTAAATAAAAATGAATCAATAAAATGTATATACGCGCATAATTTTCGAACGATTGAACAATGTTAAGTAATTCCTTTTTTCCTTGTGTTCGTTTTTGTCAAGATAACCTTTATATAAAATAAATGAAAAAATTTACGTATTCATGAAAAACAATACGAGGGTACGAAATTCGCAGGGCCAGCTAATACTTAAAACATTTTATAGTTTTGTTGGCAAACCAATTAATATTTTTTATATAAGAGGATAATTAAAAACGTAACGGAAATAACATTTTATAAGAAATCTTGTTTAAATTAAAACAATTTAAAGCCAAAGAAAATAATACAAAATAGACCATCGCTACTTCCCAGAATAAAGGAACGTTAAACAAAATTTATGTCAAGCGTAAACCGCAAGATATAAAGTTACCATAACCGAATTAGTCACCGTCGATGATGGAATATCTCACAAAAATTTAATTTCAATTTTGTTTTATAGAACTGTCATCCGCAATCATAAAAATGATATAAGGTACCGCGATACGGTGTTCGCTTTGAAAGTAATATTTTAATCTTTCGAGAACCACACACATTCATACGTTAGTCATAATTGTTACTCGTATTTGGTTTTGGAATGTAAAAATTATATCGAACGTAAAAAATGTTACAAAAAAATACCTTATCAATACTTAGACTTAAAATTTGTATACCTATCTATGAGCGTAGTATATAATAATTTTTATGTTAGCTTATTTTCAATTCATTTATTTTTTAAGCATTCAATAGGACCAAGGAAGTTTTATTTAGTCTAATAAAATATTGTATTTATACGAAATTACTAATGACTTTGCTAGAGGGTCGAACCACATCTAGTATCCGTGAAACAAATAATAAACAAAAACATTTACGAGTAAATTTAATAAAAATTATAAATATCTTAATAATAGTTTATCAAGTGTTAGTAGTTTTACTATCATTATAATACGCACGAATTTAAAGTGTATAAAGCAAGAGTAGAAGTTATTATCGTACACTACTGTTTACTTATATACTGTTATATCATACACACTTGTATATTGTTCACTATGTTGTATGAATTGTATCTACGATAGAGCGATGTGTTTTCTTGTAATAAAAACATCTATAATATTAATGTTGGAAAGAAACATGTAGTATTGAATAACGCTTTAAAGAACGAACCCCGCGACCTTCAGAGCTATCACTATAAATATATATTTAAAGTAAAGTTTTGAGCTACATTCAGATCTGCATGATGTGGCCGTAAACATTTTATTAACATAACCACAAGGACATGACATCACAAGGGACGCTGAGATGCATCCAGTAAGGTTATTTATGGCCATACCAGCGTCTACAGAATTTACCATTTATTCAAATATGCGAATTTGAGTGGCCCATATATATCTGCATAAGTTCAAGTCCCTCATAATTTTTCAAAGTAAAAAAGCCTCGTATATCTCAATAACAACCAATAAACAACTAATAAAAATAAATATTTTACTTACATACTTTGTAGCGTCCTACTCTTTAGAACTTCGTTTTTAAATAATCTTTATAATTCGGCCTTTTTGTTAACTTATATTGGGCGTCATTTTCATGACACTGAAATATGAGTCTTTATTATAAGTCTTAGACTTCATTCAAACGAACGAATCTTTCAATTGATCGCATCCATTTAAAATATACAAAAAAAAAGTTGAGATGTAGTACCTTTTTGCTTTTGTACATTTTTAAAAAACAAGTACTGAAGAAAATACGCTTTTTACTTAGTAAAATAATAAGAATCCTCCGTCCTTTCGTTTACCAAGGGCGTCTAGACTACCAAACTTAGACCTGTATTATTAAGTTTTTCAATTGTCAGTTATAAATAATTTTTGCTATAAATATATCTGGCTCCCAATTGATAAAAAATATCACTTTATTTCTGGACTTAACAGAAATTGCATCAAAAGTTCTTCACTTATTTGGCTCCATACACTTTTAGTCTTAGCAACGCTACTGGACTTCAGCCACATGCTATCCATATTCACCGAAAGAATCAAAACCAAATTTAGAACTGAATAATAGACTGGCATGAAGTTTAGAATATATTGCAGTCTCCACCCACTAAGTGAACGGCCCGCCCATGAGTATAATAATTCCCAACTACTCTCGATGGTATGTATCGTTGTCGCAAATGTACGAAATTGGTTCCATTGACTGTGCAAACTTTCTGAATCCCATCGCGAAGTACGTTAGATCCTAAAGTTTGCAGACTGTTCTGATTCCGGTGCTTGTGTCGTTCGAGATGAGTTATTGAGTTGTTGCGAATGTTTCTAATTGGACAAAACTTTAAATACATAGTAATAATAATATTTAAATAGATAATCCCAACTAATATTACAAATTCAAAAGCAATTTCGGATAAAGTTAGCGTAGATAATCATTACATCTGAATGTTATGGGACGGTTATTATAAATACTATTATTACAGGTACATTTTCAAGTTGTTAGGTTATACAAGTTTTAAACGTTCATGGTCATTATCACAGTTTCATTAAAACGGAACTTACCGCGATTATCACTGGACCCGAGAGACCGCGTCGTCTTCTGCACTACCAAAATATTTGGAATCTCAAAATAATTAAAAGAATATATACACCTTCTTTTTGAAAATCAAATTGTATATTCTTAAAACATTAATAAAACAATTTATTTATTTATACTTTATTGTACACCACAACTACATTTTAAACAATAAACACATTTAAAAACTTTTACAGACTGTGAAGTACAATGGGCGGACTTATGGCTATTTAGCCATTTCTTCCAGACAACCCAATTAAAGGAAGGATAAATTTAATATAATCTCGAGACAGGGTAGGTGGTACAGTATATGATAAACTTACATGCTAACACATACACACTAATGCTTATACAGAATACACATATAAATGCATACATACATACACACATAAATACATACATACATAATACACAACCCTACTGTAAACTGACTTTATTTATACAAAATATTATACATATTTACAATTCACAACTTAAGAAAAATAATTCGGTTCCATTTGAAAAAATTATTTTAAAATGTCAACAAAATATCCCGCTTGTTAAACGAGTTCCTAGAGGAGCGAGGATGTCTCTAGCTAGATCACTATCATCTGTAATTAAAAAATGTATTTCGGACACTGATTCGGCCTGGCAAAATCTTTTTTTATTTTCCTACAAATTTTTACATGTTGATAAAACCAAAAATGGTTCTTTATCAACTAAATTAAAACAGAATAGCTTGTTAGACATTCCGATTATCATTCCTAAAAACCCACGACCTTTATATTCTGATTCTAGTAAAATTATTGAAAATAAAGCAATGGATGGAGATCTTAAGAATGCAGCTCGCATTCTTTTCTCTAGTGATACCCTCGCACCTTTTGATAATAAAACGCTAGAAGTCTTACGTGAAAAGCATCCCTTACCGAATCCGGCGTCCTTGCTCCCAAGTCCACCTATTTTCAATAATGTTTTACAGGTTAAAGATGAAGACACCTATGCTGCAATTATGTCGTTCACAAGTGGCTCTGCTAGCGGCATAGACGGCATCACACCACAACATCTTAAAGATCTTGTGAGTGTCTCAGCCGGTGACGCTGGCAGGGCTCTTTTGAATGACATAACCAATCTTTGTAATTTCATGTTATCTGGCAAGGTATCTTCATCTTTTTTGTCTCATATTTACGGTGCAAGACTATGTGCCTTTAACAAAAAAGACGGTAGTATCCGTCCGATTGCTATTGGGACCACATTTCGCCGTCTGGCGTCTAAATTGGCATGTAGACACATAGTCTCCAGCCTAAAAATAAAATTTCAACCAATACAATTAGGCTTTGGAAGCAAAGGAGGCTGTGAAGCAGCAGTTCACGCGGCTCGTACTTTTTTAAAAAGTAATGAGGCTGAAGTTCTGCTGAAAGTTGATGTAAAGAATGCTTTTAATTCTTTAGACAGAGCAACCTTGCTTAACGAAATTTCATTACATCTTCCTGAAATTTATCCTTATGTTTGGCAATGTTACAGTTCACCATCTAAACTACTTTTTGGCGAAAATACAATTTTTTCTAATGTCGGCGTTCAGCAAGGAGACCCACTAGGTCCGGCTCTTTTTAGTCTAGGTATCCACAAATGTATCTCAAATTTAAAATCAAAATTGAACATATGGTACCTAGATGATGGAACCATAGGAGGTAAAGTGGACGATGTCGTTGAAGACTTAATTAAAATTAAAAACGAGTTTGATAAAATTGGTCTCAAATTAAATTTTTCAAAATGTGAAATTTTCTTCACAGATATTCTATCACTTTCCAAAATTAATTTGGCAACGGAATTATTTAATAAAATTGCTCCTAATTTAAAAATACTTCAAAGAAGTACACTTTGTCTTCTAGGTGCACCGCTTTTTGATGAAGGCATACAGCCAATTTTGGATAATAAAATTAAAATATTTGTTGAAAACACTGACAAATTGGGCACTCTAAATTCTCATATTGCCTACACTATATTAAAATATTGTCTATTTGTCCCAAAATTAATGTATATTTTACGCGCAAGCCCAATTTGGAAATTTCCTGGAATGACCGAAAAACTTGATGCCACTTTAAAAAATTCATTAGAAAAAATTGAAAATTTATCTTTTGATGAAAATTCATGGACCCAAGCTACTTTACCAATTAGAGATGGTGGCATCGGCGTGAGAAAAATTTCTAGTGTCGCTCTTCCTGCGTTTCTTGCTTCTGTGCATAGTATCAAGGGTTTATGTTCTGACATCTTAAAATCTAGTTCAGTCCAAATTACAGATGCTACAGATGCAATAGAAAACTGGAAGTTAATGTGTCCTAATGGCAATATCCCGAAGGACGTTACAAAACAAAAACTTTGGGATATACCAATAGTTCACAATACTCATATAAGTTTGACGCAAAATCTTACAAGTGACAAAAACCGTGCCAGGCTTCTAGCTGTGTCAAATAAAGAGTCAGGTCACTGGTTACTCGCAATGCCGTCAAAAAATCTTGGGACACTTTTAGACAATGAAAGTTTTAGAATTGCTCTCGGTCTCCGGTTGGGAGCTCCACTGTGCTTTGAACACAGATGTCCGTGCGGAAAAGAGGTCGATTCTTTCGGACTACACGGCCTTTCCTGTAACAAGAGTTCAGGTAGGTTTTCCCGCCACGGTTCCCTAAACGATACCATAAAAAGGGCTCTTGCCACCATCGACGTTCCTGCTCTTATCGAGCCAACTGGAATTAGTCGCAATGATGGCAAGAGACCTGATGGATTGACGTTGGTTCCCTGGGAAAGGGGACGGGCGCTTTTGTGGGACGCAACCTGCGTTGACACACTTGCTCCGTCTCATGTCAGGGAAACAGCCTTAAAAGCGGGAGCCGCAGCGGAAAAAGCTGAAACGACTAAACGGCACAAATATTCGTCACTAATTCCAAATTACATCTTTGTGCCGTTTGCAGTCGAAACACTTGGACCTTGGAGTAGCAGTGCTAAAAAATTTTTAAATGAGATAACACCTCGCCTTATTGCCTCCACTGGTGACAAGAGGGCTGGTGCATTTTTTGCCCAGAGAATCGGCATAGCGATTCAACGGGGAAATGCTGCCAGCATTCTTGGCACAATTCCACGCGGACATGATTTATACCAAAACTATCTGTAAATATTTAGTTCTTAAACTGTAAACTAATATATAAATACATAATATAATAATCATTATTATTATAATTGACAAAATTAATAATATACATATTAAACTCTTAGTGAAAAACATATTACAACAAAACTCGTTTTATCTCATCTCCAGTTTAAGATAGTGACTTTTTACATACTTCTTAAATGCCTGTAGGGACTCAGCCTATATTAAATTAAAAATTTAATATAAGAATAAGTATTTTCAGCAAAAAATCTCTATTCTAGAGATAAGTAATGTTCCACACAAGCTTAGTTCACTATCAATAAATTGACTAGACATAAACCATTGGTCTATGAACGTTATCTTACTTACTAAATAACTAAAACGTAATTTATTCATCCGTGTGAAGTGCAAAAAGTTAATTAAAGGGTGAAAGAAACGACATTGAGTGACGAGGCACCACGCCCCCTGCGTATCGCGATTTATTTCGTTCACTTCAACCCGTCCTTTTGCATGCTTCTGTATTTAAACCGTGGACTATGCTAATCGAAGTGCGGTTACTTTATTTTGTACTAGAAATGTTTAAACAAAAATGCTTCAATATTAATCCAGTTTTTATTTTATTATAGTTATGTAAACTGTAGCTTAGAATTATAGGTTAATTAATTTAGCTTTAAATGTCAAATAATATGAAACCGCGACCAACATCAACTTACGCTTACGTTTCAGCATGTAGGCTGCTCCAACGCGGCTTGACGGATATATTCCATACTATGAGTAGCGATCGCTATCAGGTATAAATCGCTAGTGACTATTAACATAGTCGGAACTGCAAAATTGCATTTTTTTGTTTATTTCATAAAACGTTCCCAAATGACCAAGTCTATCATCAGCTGAAGAGAAATTTTTTATTTTATGCATAGTTTTTGAATTACTTAATTT
Source organism: Melitaea cinxia (assembly GCF_905220565.1). Taxonomy (NCBI): domain Eukaryota; kingdom Metazoa; phylum Arthropoda; class Insecta; order Lepidoptera; family Nymphalidae; genus Melitaea; species Melitaea cinxia. The sequence goes on along the minus strand of NC_059405.1, from coordinate 4,508,713 downwards.
AAAAATGTCGGATATTACCTGGCTAGCTCGCTAACAATGTCAGATGATAATTACCAACGTTGTTAGCCGTGCGCAGGAGCGCGTGAATGCGCACGATCTCCCACTTCAGACTATGTTAGCGGAATTAGCTGATATTGCTTTGACACTTGTTTTTAAGACATTTTATTGTTAATCCTTTACTTTATAACAACGTTCACAATGTCTAGTAGATAAACACGTTTAATCGAACTAACTACTGGACGTTGTAAAGAGAAACATAGTAATAGAAGTAAAAATGCCGATGAAAACATTTTGAGCAAAGCAAAACCTAGTGAGAAACAGGTATTAATTTTTACTTATTATATTACTTTTACGATTTCTAACAATAAAGTTCATAGTTTAATACTATTGCAAATTTAATAATAGATAATAGAAATTACACGAGACATTTACAGTAAGTAATTTAAAATTGTAGGATGTACCTCATCCAACTTTGTTAACCGATTTTTGAAAGGAGTGAAATGTCGTTAGTACCATATCCGACGTTGTTAATCGGTTTTCAATATGAGTTAAATGTCATTAGTACCACATCTGACGTTGTTTATAGGTTTATCAAATGGATTCAATGTCGGTAGTACCATATCCGACGTTTTTAACGTTTTTTTTTTAATTAATTAAATGTCGGATATATTACATTTGAAGTTCTTTGAGGTTATGCAGATGACTTAAAATGTCTTTAGTACCAAATATAACACCCAAACATATAAAATAGTTAAATTTAACTGTTTTTTTTTTTATTATTTCCTATTAAGTTTCTAATACCTCTCGGTATAATAATTACTTTTCAAGATGAGTGAACTCAATTTTTTTTATATATAACTAGATCACCCAACAAGCGTAAGGCTCACTTGGTGGTAAGCGATTACCGTAGCTTAAAGACGTCTGCAACCTACTTACTAACAGGAACACAAAACTGCTTGAAAGCAGCGTTATTTCGCTGTGATCTTCTGTAAGGTCGAGGTACTTCCCCAGTCGGACTGCTCCATATTTTGAGCAGGATATTTCTTGCTGTGCCCTACCTCAATAACTACTATGTATGGTCATAAAATTTTATTATTTCCATCCAGACCATAAAAAGTTATAGTGTGTAATGTTCTTAACTACAATATCTGCAGGTAAGCGCATCATCTCACTACATAATGGAAACAATTTGAGGAACGAATTTCAGTTTTAGTAGATCAACGTGGCAAATATTAGCACAAGAACTGAATTATAGATAAAGAGATGACGAGAAGTGTGTGTGATGATGTCAAATCGTTTTCATTGATAGTATCATATTGTGTCAGCAAAAAATCAAAGAAACTATATTTAGAAGGTGTGGATAGTGCTTCTCGAGTGTATAGTATATACACGGAATGGTTTGATTCTAAAAAAATATAGTGACAAAGCAAATAAATAGGAATATACTTAACGCAAACTTTTAAATTGGCTTTCATAAGCCTAAAAAAAGATCTCTATGATACTTGTCACACATATACGAAAGTAAAGAATTACCTACAAATGAAAAGTAATCAGTAGATAAAGATGAAGCTAAGTCGAATGAAGAAGTATTAGCAGCTACTTTTAATTTTGAAAAAGTTTTGATAACACCACATATATATGTAAGCGTGTTTTACTACAAAATGAAATTGTCTACCCTAAACTTTACGTTCTACAATTTGTCTAACAAAATAGCTACATGTTTTATTTGCCACAAAGCTATTGCAAAACGTTGTGCAAATGTAGTTTCAGGTTGACTTTATCAATATACATATAAGAAAACGCATACAGTCTAGGCAGAAATTTTGGTCCGACTATAGCCCGGGTCAGAACAGGAACGGAAGGAAGGTTTTTTCTCTATACTTGCTTGCAGTAAAAGAATTTGGAGTCACGATTACTCACTGTTTTATGGAGAAGGGTCATACTCAAAATGAAGGGGATAGTGTGCATTCAATCATCGAGCGCGTAGTGAACGCAAGATGCTATATTATATACCAGAGGAATGGTGCTGCCTCGTTCGCTGGGCCAAAGCTGAAGGTGAACCTTATGAAGTTAAAGTGATGACAACTCCAGAAATATTGGATTTTAAATCCTTGCGTTGAATTATATTAATAACACTGGACACATATGAAATATGTAACAGTTATGACACAGTTTTGACAGAATTTAATATGAATATAATTTTTAAGACGCATTTAAGTGACTAATCCCCAAAAGATATCACAATTTTTATCAGAATTCTGTAATGTATGGAAAGGAATCTTCTTGGATGAAGAAGACTGATTTTCATTGATTAATCTAAAACATATTAAAATAAGTCTTAGATTTAACCAAATCTTTGATTACTACCCAAGTGTCTTATTAAATCTAAATAATTATTATAGAAGATTTTGTGTTTTGTTTAGTAGATTTTAATTATGCCACCAATTGTTGATTGTCAATAAGAAGATATAGTGACCGGTCTTACCATTGATGTAATGCGTTTCTACCCACTTTTTGGTTTTTGTAACGATATTGTATAATGAACTTTGTTTATTACCGACACGCTCGGCTAGAATTATTGTAAACTTGTAGATATTTAAAAATGTATTCTTTCTAATGTATTTCTCATATAAGTGAATTGTTAATTCTTATGAGAATAAATATCTTTGACCTGAAGATTGATTTGATTTAGTTAATCTGAATATTAGTTTTAAAAAAACAAAAGCTGTAATTATTTGTTGAGTTATTTCATCGTCTCAGCCCATCACAGTCCACTGCTGGACATAGGCCTCCATAAAATTACGCCAAAAATGGCATGAACTCGTGTGTTTTGCCCATAGTCACCACGCTGGGCAGGCGGGTTAGTGACCGCAGGGCTGGCTTTGTCGCACCGAAGACGCTGCTGCCTGTCTGCGGCCTGTGTATTTCAAAGCCAGCAGTTGGATGGTTATCCCGCCATCGGTCGGCTTTGTTAGTTCCAAGGTAGTAGTGGAACTATGTTATCCCTTAGTCGCCTCTTACGACACCCCCGGGAAGAGGGCTAGGGTGAGAGGGTGGTTGAGTTATTTAAGTCAAAAGAAACATTTTGTATTTATTTTGACGATTTCCTTTATTCAACAAACTTTTCTTTGTTATTTCTAAATAAATATATTCACTTTTTTAAATTTTTGGTGTTTGTTTTTTAGTAATATTTACATACGACATACATTTGTTATAAATACTAACAATGAACAATGACGTAAATGGCATTTCCGACAAGCAATCATCAATTCCGTACAAGCAACAATGTCGGTTGTGGTACTTCTGACAAATCAGTATTAGTCTTAACCCGTTAAAAATGTAACAAGTGACTTTTCTCATATTTACACATTAAATACCGGCTGGTAATAATATCATCCAAAATATAAATAGCCTGTACAGCATTACTCTAAAATTTCATGATCCTGCTTAAAATGAGTGAGAGATGAGAGAGAGAAAGATACACGCCTTTTACACTTTGAATCGCTCTCCTGTAAAGTTGCCGTTTTTCACATTCGACGTTTTTAATAGTCATGGGCGAAATGATAACAACCGGGACCGACGGCTTAACGTTCTCTCCGAAGCACTGTAGGGAGACCCACAAGCTCTGCACAAACACCCAGACAACGGCAAACATCTGTATGACCAATACAAATGTTTGTCATGTGTTGAGATCATACGCGCAACAGCCATAAACCAGTGTTGTGACCGTTGCGCCAACGCGTCGTTAACTACACTAAAAAAACATCAACTACGTACAATTAAAATAAAGATATATACTTAAAAAATAACTGTCAATAGAATTTTTGGAGTCATAGAATAGTTTGAAAGTAAAATAAAAGAAAAACAAAAGAACTACTCAAAAAACTACATTTCTCGAGTATAAAACGCTACCAAACAAATTCATTAAAATGGAAATGGATCGCCTTGTTTATTACCAAGCCCCCTTTTAATTAAGTTACATTTATTTAGAGAACTTGTTTATTAGTTATGCAAGTTTGTACAACTATTCCGTAACATTAACTTAAGATCAATATTGTAATTGTTCTGCGATTATTTTGTTTTATCCTTGAAACTTACTTAATTATCTTAAAACAGAACTTAATTCCCTCGAACTTTGCCAATATATCAATTTCCCGTTGCCAAATTCGGCGATTTTGATATCTTAAGTGATCATCGTTCTGAAAACTAGGAGAATAATAAAGACATAAAATATAATATTTTCTATTGTTTATTAGCAAGCCAGTTATTTTAGCTAAACATAAAATAAAATAAAAAATTGGTAAAACTGGATTACTCAAGCTGAAAAATCAAAAAAAAAAAAATATTTTATTAAATTTAAATGGAGAAGTCGTAAGTGATGTTTTATCATGGGATTGACTAAATTGTGTGGGCTTCAATACTTTTGTATCTATAAAAATTAAAACTACCCACGGATTGACTTATAAAGTTTAACGAAGTCGTGACTTTTGATGTATGTCAACGCCATCTACAAAGTTATGAAAAAAAAATAGAACAATTTCTTGTATTTTAAAATCTGATATTACTTAGTTAATAATAGAGATTATATTTCACATCAAAATTAACAATTAAAAAAAAAACAAAACATTGCAACAACACTTTAAGAACTTCTCAAAGCATTCAAGGTATAATACTGCTAGTGATAGTTAGTTACCTTTTAAAAATAGTTCTATATTTCAGGTAGAAAAAGTCTTGACTGTTGAAATAGTATGGTTTTTATTTTGTTAGCCATTAGCATTAAAAAAATGAATAAAATATAATATTATACCTACCCAAATATTCAACTACAAAAACTACTACAAATATATTCACAACTTCAAAAAAACTGTTGGTAACCTGAAAGGTATTGAGCCCAAAACAAGTACGGTCAGCCTGTCAGGTCTAGTTTTAAATTGTTTTGTCCACAAAAAAATATTTTATTTATTTATAAATTTAATTTATTTTCTTCGTAACTTCTATGAGCGGATTAAAATTTAAACATTCAGAGCACATCGGATGAGTTTTAATTAAACATTTCATGAAACGCCATCTGTTGACGTCTCTTATTACTTACTCAATAAATGCATTAAACAATAAATACCTGACTGCAGCGAAACACAAAAAGGATTTTAGGTCTTTACAATATTACTAATTACAATATTAATTTTCAATACAATCTTTTAATTTATTTATTATTAGAGAAATTATAAGATATCGTTTGAAATTTATTCCAAAACTGTAATTAATTAATTTTTTTTGCAATAATGATCTCTTTAGTCATTATCTACATACATAAATAAAAATAAATCGCTAAATTTGTTGCTAAGTGCTAAACTCAAAAACAGATGGACAAATCAAACTATTGTTTAAGTTTTGTAAAACTTTGAAAACTTCAAAAAACGTAACTATCATTTCAATTCGTATCTGCATGTGATGATAGTTCAAAAGACGGGACATCTGTGAGGCCAGCTCGTAGAATTACTATAAAACATTTATTTAATACATTTATATTCGGCCATGTATATTTTTCTGTAATTTATATTCATGTAAGCAGTTTTTACTGAAAAATTGTTCAGTCTCTTTATTATGAAATTTCAACAATTAAAATAAAACTTTTAAAATTCAGTGTTAAAACTTCATTGTACCAATAATAAAAGCCCTGCAAAATTTTATATTAACATTTTTCACAGTATTTTTTCGACCTCGGATTACTAGTTTCCATGAACAGAAGTCAAATAAAATGTAAAATTTGAAGCGCTTATTTACTTTGATTTGCATTCAAAATTTTAAAAATTATTTACAACACAGTTTAATTAAACTCCTTCTGATAATTTCACCCGTCTTTTTTTCATAATTTACAATAGGATGCCTCTTAGCAGCTAATAGAAATTTTGTTATTTTATACCTTCACCTTTTTTTTGTCCTTCTTGCAATAGGCTCTGCTTACTGTCCTGTATGTGTGCTGGTAGAACGGTAGTGTATAGTTAATAGAATCACTGTACGCTTACGAAACGTAATGAACAGTAAATACTAATTAACTAATTAACTAATTACTTTAGGAACAGACGACCGTGTGTGTAATGTGTAAAAGAAAAAAAAAATACAATTTTCACCTTACTCTCATTTACAGATAACGTAAAGCCCAAGCCATAACATATTCTTTACTAAGATGAAGAATTTTTAAAGCTAATGCTAGTAGAAGTCTGTCTCCATTTGATATGTGATAAATATTTGACAGAAACTATTTAAAAAAAAACAATATGTAGAACAGCTTTGGTCAGTGGACTTGCGTCGATTTTTAGAGATTCTAAGGCTAGTTCATAAGTTTTCTAAACTTACAGTGAAGTACCGATGCATGATTATATATATATATATATATATATATATATATATATATATATATATATATATATACATATATATACATATATATATATATATATGGAATAGCAAAAGTACGGGTATTATAAGCCTGTGGATATATCACTTACATAAAAAATATATTTGACAGTGTCAGCCATATGGTTTCATCTTCACCATATTTTACATAAAAATGTTTTTGATATAAGACTTCTTTACGCACGCTTGACTTGGAAAGTAAGCTGGTGAATGTATAACGAGAGCGTTACGAAAAGTGTGATCGGACGATGCGAACGGAGCAAGAGCGGTGCGAGCACACATTTTCTCTCTCTTTCTCTCATAACCTGTTACGTGTCGTGTATCTACAACACAGCGGAGGCCTATTGTGCAGGCCTATTGCTAAAAAAGTTTTACTTCAGTCGTGAGGTATAAAGCAAACTCGTTTTTTTAAAAGGGATGACTTTATCGGAGGCATTTTAGAGAAATCCAAATAACATAATTACTTCTACTGAATAGATTTATGCAAATAATTATGTGTAACAATAACAAATATATGTATATAAGAAAAACGTACTTTTAACGTAAGAAGTCGATTTTCAATATAGTTATGGTATATGGTTATTCGGTATATGGTCGGCTCATTAGCGGTATTTTTCTTTTCCTTTTTTTTAAATTACAATATTTAATTTTTAAAAACAAATCCGCATTTATAGTCTTACTCATTTGATAAAAGTGCTTTTATAAAACTTTAATTTTTTTTTTGCCTCATGCTTTCTCTGCAATTGATATTGAAAATGTATCTACTAGAAAAGATTGCAATAGCACTTTGACCAGGCTAGTCGCGAGGGAATCTGGCTATCTGTGTGACTAGGTACTTTCAAAGATTGCCCTGTCACCTCGGAATTGTGTTCGCTCGTGAAAAATTAGCTCAGAGATCAGAAATCAAGCTGCCTTGTGTTTGTTTTGTCGCAAACTGCAATGGTATATTTTATATATTATATATTTAGGTATAGGTTTGCATGCATAATGTTTTATTTACAAATTATATTGATAATTGCGCTGCTGCACCTACAACAATGCATATTTTGCTATTTCTAAAGGTTGTCTGGAAGAGATCGCTAATCAGCGATAAGACCGCCTTTGTACACTACTATTTCTATGTGTAAAGAACTATTTTATGTAAAAAAATTTGTGCAATAAAGTTTATTCTATTCTATATAAAACTAATAGAACTTGAGAATACGTCATTCATCATACATAATCATAACTTGTTAAATACACACATGTGTACAAATAACGTGTTTTATATAAGTATATACGTTCCAAAGCTATATTTTTTACCTTTGGATGTATTATTTATTTTTATTTTTATTTTTATTTTATTTTTTTAATAGAAACAACTGCTTATTATTTATTGCCTATGATTTCCTTAGTAATGATGTCAAATGAAATTATGATATTGTACAACTTTACAAATGTTTCGCCAATCATGTGTGTTTTAAAATTAAGCCATTAAATAACAAATAATATTAAAAGCTTTTGTATTTTTGCTTCACACAAATTATAAGACATCCTACATACGACAAATGCACGAGTAGAACAGATCTTACTGAAATCTAGTATTCTTAGATTTGTACAAATCCTTTTATATTACAATCTCATTACAATGCTTCTATTACATTAAATTTTGTTCGACCATAAATTGTTTTAAAAATACTTAATTCAGACGAATTAAGAAAATCGTTCACTGACCTAAATGAAAGTTGAAACATTGTCGCAATATATTCAACATTTAAAAAAAAATACTTGAAACATTCTTATCAAAGTAAATTGAGAAACTAGTAACGGACAAAATCAAGAAGCAGGACCAGTTTTACATTCAAATAAATATAACGTTAACGATACGATAATTCGTGTAGTACGGTTTAATTAAAACATCGACATACTGATACGAAGAACTGATATCGAATCGTTTTAGACCTGACATCGAGACAAACTTAAGTAACACCAATTAAGATATGTTTGTAAATAAATCGTCGGAAACTCTTCGAGAACTAAATGAGACTTCGGATTCGATGAGATAAAAGCGCCAGTCATGATATTCATGAATGTCGATAACACGATAATATTTTCACTAGTAGACGCGTTTTGATAAGGGTTCCGTATATTAAATACTGTATATGAGTTTTTGTTTTGTTGATTAAATAAATTATTTTAACCAAAGTTCAATACGATCATAGCTGTTTAGTAACTGTGCCTTTCGATATCTTCCATTAGTAATATATATTTTTTTACAATGTATTTGGTAGCAGTGACTATAATATTATGTTAACTTCCTATTTGTCTTTTCAGACATATTCTCAATATTCTACATTAAACTCTTTAAATGTGTTTACGGATTGTTTCTATATAATTTAGCTGTAACACACATCAATTAATATCATTCACACCGAAAAGGCAAATCCGATTTTATTACGTAATTCAAAGCGCATTGAAATGAAAATAGACGTGCACGTCGAGAACCATTCAATGATTGAAAATGACTGTCCACTTTGCCGATGGTGTTTACTTATTTATTTATTTATTTATTTATTTAATTAGAACCACCAACAGAATTGCATGTTTAAAAAATTTACAATTAGATATATGCAAAGGTATTAAGTATATACATGTAATTCCTCTTAAAGGTAGTTACAGCATGCGCTTTAGACAATTGAGTCATCAGCATCAAAAGATTTTAAACATATAGGATTTAAATTAAATTAAATTAAAAAAAAATACATACAAAATAAAGAACTAAATACATAACTATTACTATTATAAATTAAGATAAGTTAATATTAGTGCTACATAACTTTTGATTTGAGGAATCAAATGACTTTAATAGTTTCTTTTTAAATACAGCTAAGTTATCTGCAAAGATGTCTAATGACTTGTTTTTAACTGTAAATTCTTTGTAGAGCCTACTCAGTCTAGGGATGAGGGAATAATAACCGAGGTTTGTTCTCTGGGTTTTATAAGCAAATAGTGAAAGGGGATATCGTGGTATGCGAGAGGGAACGTTAATTGAAATTTTGCTTAGGAGTTCTGAATTATCCACAGTTCCATTCACTAGTTTGTGTAAGAATACCATATCAAGTAGCTTGCGCCGGTTAGAGAGTGAGTTTAACCGAAACTTATTTAGCCGTGAGTAGTAGGGCAATCTTTTGTCCTGTCCAATAGAATAAAATTGCGTAAACCGTCTCTGTATACTTTCCAATCTATCTTTATGGGTCTGGTAGTTAGGGTTCCAAATGAGCGTTCCATATTCTAGCTTACTCCTTACTAATGTAGTGAATAAAATTTTTTTGGTTTTCAGTTTTTTAAATTGTTTAGAATTTCTAAAAATAAACCCCAACATCTTGCGTGCCGACCTGCATATGTTATCAATATGTACATTATAACGTAACTTACCATCAATAGTGATACCTAAATCGCGAACATACTCCAATTTCTGTAATTGGTGCGTACCAATAAAATATTTTCCCTCAACCAAAAATCGTTTACGTGTGAAAGTAATATATGAACATTTGGAAGGGTTAAGCTCCATTCCATTTAACTTACACCATTCGAAAACTCTATTGATATCTTCTTGTAAAGACTTAACGTCATGCTTATTTGTAATTTCTTTAGCAAGCTTTAAATCGTCAGCATAAATTAAACATTTGGAATTCTTGATGCAATTAGTAATGTCGTTAATGAAAACATTAAATAGTAATGGTCCTAAAATTGATCCTTGAGGAACACCAGACACAGCGAGATAAAATAGAGAATTGTGACCTTTGATAACTACGTATGAGCGTCTGTTGGCTAAATATGAAGAAATCCAAGACAAAAGAGGTCCTCCTATGCCAAAAGTTGAGAGTTTTGCCACCAGCAGTTTGTGGTTTACCCTGTCAAATGCTTTTGAGAAATCTGTGTAAACTGCATCGACTTGTCTACACGCATCTATAGATGTTGTAACGAAGTTCATGAAATTAGCTAGATTTGTTATGGTAGATCTACAGTCAATAAATCCGTGTTGAGATTCTGAGAGAGCATGGTGAACGTGGCGTGACAAGATTGGATGTAGCAAAGATTCGAAGACTTTCGATAGTGTCGAGAGTATTGATATAGGCCTGTAGTTGGTTATAGATTCACGATCGCCATTCTTATAAACAGGGACTATTCTTGCTAACTTCCATATCTCAGGATAAACACCTGTGCATAAAGATTTGTTATATATTAAGTGAAGTGGTAATGATAATGGAACAGCGCATTCCTTAATGAATAAAGGAGGCAAATTGTCCGGACCTGATCCTTTTCTTACATCAAGTCCTTTCAGCTTTCTGATTATATCCTCAATGGTAATTTTAATATTGCAAATGCTACCTGAGATAACATTCAAGACATGTGAGTAATTTTGTGAATATTCACTCGAGTCATAGACTGATGCGAAGAAATCCGCAAAGAGATTGCACAAGCTAGAGCCATCAGTGGCAATTTTATCACCAAGCTTCATCTTTGCGGGATATGTATTTGTTGACTGCTTCATATTTTTTAGATGAGTCCAGAAACTTTTAGGATTTTTCGTCAAATTATCTTCAATTGATGCAATATATCTATCATAACATTCCTTCATTAACTTGTTACTGTCGTTTCTTAGAGATTCAAAATGAATTTTATCAAGTTTGTTTTTGAATATTTTAAATTTTAACCTGTATTTATTTTTTTGTTTCAACATGGAAATTAGTTTATAGTTATACCATATAGGGAATTTACTGTTTTTACGTTTAGTCTTAGGAACATGTTTTTCAATGATTTCCCTCACTTTATTATAAAATATTGTGAGCATAGAATTGACATTAAAACAATTTGAAAATAAATTAAGCCAAGGTGTTTTATTTAAATCATTGATAATATTACCATAGTTTGCCTTATAGAAGTTTAATCTTTCAGTAGTCTTTTCATCTATATTAGCTAAGTCGCTTTGTTCAAGACTAACTAATAAGGGTGGATGGTGATTGTCAACTATGCTGATAGGGTTTGGGTATTTGATGACATTGACATGCGTATTACAAGTCAGGACTAAATCAAGTAATCTTTCATTTGAATTGAAAATGTTATTAAATTGTTTCAAATTATTTTCTTCAATAAAATCAATAAGAGAATTACCAAGACAATTACCATATTCTGGGTACATATAATTTACTTCTGGTGATACAGACCATGATATACTACTTAAATTAAGATCACCTATAATGAGCACATGTTCATTTGCGTTAATTATTCTAGAGGTGTTAATTAAAAATGTATTCAGTGCTTCACTTTTGACTGGTGGTGGTATATACACAGCACAAATAGCTATTTGACTAAGTTTATTTTGTATTACTGCATCAACTGTCACCCATAGATCCTCGCAAGTACTATCCCACTGTGATAAACGACTAGAACTAATACTACTTTTTACTGCGATCATTATTCCCCCTCCATTACTAACCTTTTTAGTATTACTCTGTTTTCTGTCTCTACGATAAACTATATAGCGATTATCAATAAATTCACCATCAAATACTCCGTCATTAAGCCAATTTTCTGTTAGTATAATAATATCAAAGTCATTAGATAAAATATTAAGTTTTACCTCGTGTGTTTTGCTTTTGATCCCTCTAACATTTTGGTAATATATTTTCAAATTATAGAATTTTATATATAATAAATACAAGACTAAATTATTCGAAATTACAGTTCTAAGATTTAAGTTGTTCCAGCTGTTCGATATTCTTTACAACAATACATTCAGAGCCATCCGTTTCCCTTAATAGTTTTCCGTTTACAGTCAATAGCTATTAAATAGCTACATTGTACCTTTATATATAATACCTAACTAAATAAAACCGATCTAAATACTTCCGAATATTATATATTTATGATCAGAGGAATTTTTTGCAGATGTGAAAAACGTAAATATAATCAACATCAATAAATATTGTTTAGATATTATACATTGTTTTACAAAAGTGTTTTTTTCAACCGTTTACCGTGTTTTGGGGTAGATTTGACAGTTTAGTTTTAGTGATGCATAGTACCTACTCGTAGCTAAAGTTAAAATTAGTTTATATATGCGAACCATGTACTTAAAACATTTTTTCTACATTATTTATGTTTACCTCCCTTTTCAGAAAGAAACCTTACAATTACTGCACATAAATTATACATCATTTTATAGATAATTGCTTGCTCTACCGGCATCCACAACAAAAAAAAATTACTGCTTTAAAAAAATGTAATTTTGTAAAATGATAATTATTATACCTATTTAGTGCGAATTATTCGCACAAGCATTGCTAGTATATCATTTATTAGATAAGTATCATTACACAACATTATGTCAATCGTTCTTATATTTGAAGATCGGATGTTAATAATTGTACTTCAAGCTTTAAAGCGGTTTAATAGTTAATAGATATATTATTATGACAGAAATAAGCTCCAAATAACAGATATTATATTTGATTCAATATTACCTATGAATCGAATGTATTAGACACGTGATAAAATAACAAATCCTTAAATTTATATATAGATGTACATTTCAGTAACGGTGAAAACGATACGCAGTCTGTGACATAATATGTTTGAACGTATGGCGACAGTATGAATAATACAAACACAATTTACAATCCACACATTAATCATGGCGAATTTATCGTGGAATTATTTAGTGTCGAAAATGGGCTCATTGTTTTAGTCATAACCTGTTAATTAAATTCGAAATATTTGGTTTCGATGATAAGACTATTGTTGGACGCGTTTGCCGATACGTAATTGCATATGGTTCGTTAATGTATGATTTGTTCTCTAGTAACGTTTTTGTATTACTGTAGTGTTTTTATTATTTATTATTGTTTTATATGTATTTTATTATTGTTCTTTTTTTTGGAAATATTCATCAATGGAACTTGTTGACCAAACATTAAAACTGTCAATTAATATAATAAACTAGCTGACCCGGCGAACTTCGTATCGCCTAACAGTCGATTCTTTAATTTTATTAATTTTTTTTTTTAGAATTTTTCTCTTCGTAAGAACCATCCTCGTACTTCACGGAATATTTTAAAAAAAGAATTAGCGAAATCGGTCCAACCGTTCTCGAGTTTTGCGTTTAGCAACACATTCAGCGACTCATTTTTATATTATAGATTTGTATATGAAAGAAATAAAAATAGTAAGAAATAATTACTTCTAAAAATCGCAAAAAAGAAATCCCACTTATACAAATAACGCACCTATAATGTAAATGCAATTGTAACGCTGTCTGCTTGACTATGGAACTACTCTAGTCAAGTCATACACCACTAAGACAATTATAAAATATTGAGGAAGTATATGTATTTATATTACATTGCTGGAAATAAGACGATATTTCTTTATATAAAAATAAAATAATCGCTAACAAGGAGATCCGTTCACAAAGGTCTACTTTCTTTTAAATCAGCACCTCAGTACGGCTAAATATACAAAGGCTCAAAGAACTATTCTTTCATTTTGGTTCGATGTGATTATGCGGGCGCCGCTGGCATAGTTTAGTATTAAGAGTGGATTATAACAGGAATTATATTGCAATTTGGTGGTTGTTTTTTTTTTGTTAAATACAATTAAGGCGGAAAAAAGGCGTACGGCTCACCTAATAGTAGCGATTACCATAGTTTAGAAAAGAGACATCACGAACGCATTGTTAACACTACCCCAATCTGAAATAGGAGCTCTGGTCACCTTACACATCACAGGAACAGAAAACTGCTTGAAGGTCGAGATACTTCGTCAGTCGGGCTGCTCTATATTTGAGCAGGATGTTTCTTGCTGTGCCCTATCTCAGTTTCAAATATGAGTCAGTTATAATTATTATTATTCCCTAAAAATATTTAAAAAAAATAGTAAAAGAAACTGACAGCCTATTTTAAAGGTGCTTAGTTTAAGGCTATCATAAAAATACACAATAAAAATCTTTTTTCTAATCAAGGTACTTACTTAACTAAAATAGCTATATGTTTTGCCAATTATTTTACCTTAATATAATAATATTATACTATAATGTTCATCTATTTTTATTTTATTTTATTTTTATTTTTATTTTTATTTGTACATAAATAAAATGGTAGGAAAGTCAAAACTGTACATTGAATATTTTTTTAAAAGAATACTCGGGGTGTGATCTACAATCGATACCGAAGCCAAAAATATAGTTTTTAGAATTTTTGTCTGTTTGTCTGTATGCATGTCCGAGATAAACTCAAAAAGTACTGCATGGCATTACTTCAAATTTGGCACGAATATTATTAAGAAGTCGGGTCAACATATAGGCTACATATTATCACGCTATCACCTACGGGGAACGAGCAGTGAACCTTTATTTCTTCAACGCATTCTGTAACAACGTGTAATCTAACGACGCATATTTGAATGTTGTTGTTATTATATTAATAACCATGTCATAAGCTAGCTTCACACTATAAATAAAGACATTCTGTAGTATATTTAGTATCAGCATTGCACCCGTGGGAAGCCGGGGCGGGTCGCTAATATTAAATATAATACTAATAATATTTTATCTTGTACTATCCATTAGCTTCTATACTATAATTAAAAACATAATAAGAAAATAACATAAAAGGCTAACGATCTGGTAACTCATTAGCCAAACCTAATCAGTGGGGTAGTGTTATACATAAAAGATTAGGTCAGTAGAAGATTAGCCTATCATTTGTTTGGTCTTTTGCTTAGAAAAAATGAAATTCTTTCTCGAGGTATTAGGTATAGCAAAGTAACTTATTAATATACGTAATTTTTTAATTGAAAATATTATAATATGTTCTATTTACATTTATGTCTAGGACTCCTGACACACAATCCGATTTGAATAAAACTACTCAAATCATATTGAAAAAAAAAAACGTATTATGCCTAAACTACCTTATCATTCAGTGACCATTTATCTCTTCCCTCTTTTATCCACACGTTAAATGTAAATGAAACAGAATAATATTTTAATTATCTACAGACCGAATACGACTCAGACCCGAATCCCTTTTTAAATGTACAAAATTTGACGTTATCGAAAATTAGAATAGAATAAGTTGTTACAAAATATGACTGTAGATATCCTTATCACAAGTATTGCCGCTCCAGTGATAGGGGTGCTCATAAAAGTTTAATGGCCTTAATCTTTTAAAGCCCTCTAAATTCAGGGGTGTCTGATAGACGTTTACGAGTTTCTCGTGAAGTTTTGTTGATAGTCGGAATCGTGCTGAAAGTTACGGATTGGCTATTACACATTGGCACTGTCGTATGTGCTGCTTAAACTTCTGACATGAATAGGCAATGGAGTTTATGTCATCGTAAGACAAAAGTGCTACGTAGATACATTTTTTTTTACAATTTTGTACGATATCGTTATATAATTTTATTTTATAAAATCTTATAAAGGTATATTGAGTAGATGTGAGCGTATTCCAAAATGTATTGAGTAACTAAACCCAGTAGAAGCTTATAATTTGTTTAGATTACATTACAATAATTGATTTATGTATGTCTATACAAATAAAATTGGTGTCTCTGTTTGTAATATTAAAAAACTGCTTTTTACTAAATTCATATGGATGTATACACGGTACATATACCAAAATAACATTTTTTTTTAATTTTTGTCCCTATGTCTGTCTTTCTGTTTGTTACGGCTAATCGGTGAAACGGCTGGACCGATTTTACGGGACTTTCACTGGCAGATAGATGATATAATACCGAGTAATTTAGGGTACTTTTATTTTAGAATTTCATTTATTTTCCAACTCTTCGAACTGAATAATAGCTTTTTTTTTTAATTTCCACGCAGACGAAGTCGCGAGCACAGCTAATCTTAAGTAATATTTTTCATTATTTAGTTTTACGTTTTTGTTAATTGTTATATAAGTTATAATAGGACTGAAACATGTATGTATTTCAGTGTAAAAGCTCTTACAAAAAATGGTTTTGTTGTCGTACTATCTGTAGGCTGTCGGACGGTTCTGTAGAAAACTAGGCTTTCCCTTGCAGGCTTATTCGCAATAGAAATTTGTACTGTTCGTGCCTATATTGAATTTAATAAAATTTTACATACGTTAATCGTTGTAGAAGTTTCAGAGAATATTGTTAAAGACAAATAAATCTTTTTACTTTATAGTCAAGAATAAAAATAAATATTTGATGTCAAAATTTTTTGAACAACGGCCAAATTAGAGGAGGTCCTTATTAATGTTAATAGGTACATAGACACTGCCGGAATATATCTTTATGCCTAAATCAAAATATAACTATTGATCAAAAGTGATATATTTATTGTATATTATTTATTCAAAAGTGCTTAGTTGATTAACAAAACGAATAAAGAGCAATATTAGAGACAGTCGTTCGGATTTTCAATACAATATTTCGTTGTTGCGAATGACAAATTTCAGCAAGCTAATTGGTGTACTCTAATTTCTAATTACCGAACATAACAACAAGCTACCGCTATAACATGCAGCTCTGTGTACACGTAATAAAATCAGCGATACGATTAGGTTTAATAATCGACACATTTGCGAGCTCGTTTCGTCCCGCGATCAAAAGAGGTCAACGTGTAAACTGAAACGTTAAATGTATAAACAAGACTATACTTATATAACAATAAGGCTGAATATTGTTTAACTTATGTCGAGTTCATGTAACTCGCGTGTTTACGAAGCATAAAGCATCGCTTAGTAATGAAAGCTTATTGTTTTATATTGCCGCCCGCCCAGTAATGTGACAGTGGGCGGAATACGAAACACTCGACGTTTCAGTTGCTTTGTAACAGCTTTAAAAAAAAATTTTTTCCTCAATCACATGTGAAATTTGTTTCATTTGATTTTCTTTTTACACGCTGTAACGTTTTGAATTTTCGAACCACAAGTTTTTAAAAGAAATTACATTAATGAAAAGCTATTTATATCAATACATATTATATTACGAAAATTAAGTATCATTTACGAAATACGTCGTTATTAACTATTCGTACACAAAAAAAATACAAATATGTATTACAAACACAAGAAAGCTCAATGCTCAAAACTACAACTTTAATATAGGACTTATTAAAAAATATAATAAATGTCGGCACTTGCGCTGTCGTACGCAATTAGCAAGGAATTTATAAACAACAGATGCACCGATCACGCCACCTAGCACACCGTTCGATAGTCACCTACCCTCATTAATTATATTATACGAGTTATTTTGACGTGTGTATAATTGTGTTTGCAGGCAAACGAAGAAAAACCGACTTCAATTATATTGACTTACTTGTCAACGTAGGTAGACGAAAGAATGGTCAAGTAAATAATCATCATCAAAGATTACTCCAAAAGTTGTGATCAGATCTCGATGAAATTTAAATGTGACCACATGATAAATCTGCTTTCGATTAAATTAAAAATCATCAAAATCAGTACACCCAGTAAAAAATTATGCGGATTTTCGAGAGTTTTCCTCGATTTCTCCGGGATTCCATCATCAGATCCTGGTTTCCTTATCATGCTACCAAACTAAGGATATCTCCTTTCCAACAAAAAAAGAATTTTGCGTAATCTCCTCCTTTTTTTGAGTGTGGTGTGTCGCCGCCGTCCATGACACCGTACGGTACCCACCAATGGCTTTTACCGCTAAGAGCCTCTGCATTCTCCTCAAGAGGATTCCGTTCTGAGCGGTGAGATTGTCTGCAAAAACGGGGGCAACGTATAGTGCCATACTTCGCACGATACCAGCATAGAGACGCCGGCACGCCGAACCCGGTCCTCCTACACTAGGCAGGTTGTATCCTGCGAGTAGCTTAACCTAGACTCTTTCAATACTTAATTTGTGCAAACGGATTAATTGTTACATAACGATCAATCATTTGGCTAGGCAGGGTGGACAATTCGAGCAATGAAGGTGAGCGTTGATGCGCATCTCAAAAGGGGGCTCCTTAAGCCTACACCTAGGTCGCAAGTCCTAGGAATTGAGTTTCTGCCACACGATGGACTCGGCACCCGCACGATGAATCCATCGAATGCTAAGAAGTTAAACTACTAAAATCTGCACACTAAAACACTACATTTCTGCTAAGTGATTCCTGTGTTATAAGAAATTGGTGATATCATAAATTGTGTTTACTCATGCCATCATTGACCACTGAAGCCCACAGTAGACCGAATACTCAGAAACGATGAGCGAGTGAGATCTACCCTCATCCGATATATATATATATATATATATATATATATATATATATATATATATATATATATATATATATAACATATACACACGGTTGTTTGTTCCTAAGGTTAGCAGGGCAACTACAAACTGCGTCAATGAGCTATATATCATTTGTGTACATTTCTAAGTACACAAAACATATACCTAATTATATGTTATATACTAGCTGTACCACGCGCGCGTTGCTACGTTTTTTTTTTACCTTTGTAGGCTCATGCACAACACTTTGCTGAAGATCATGACATGATCAAATGCATAGTTTACGATTCTATAAAGAGTATATAGACAAGCATCCATTTTTATATGAATAGATTATACGTCAATAAGATTTACAGTAAAACATGCTTGACAGTATAGAAAAACAGAATTAGTGGTAAGCGTTAAGTAATTTTAATTTATTTACGGTCAGTGAGAAATCTGGAAGATATTACTCACTATTTTCCTCTTCTTTACTTCAATTCTACTCCTTATCGTATTTCAGGCTGTTATAAACCACACGTGTTTAAAGGCGATGATAGTCACATAACTTTAGATGACCTACCAGCTTATTTCAAATATACATAAAACAGACACATACAAAACTTATTAAATTGAAAAATCTGTAAAAGGAAAACCTGGTAAGAGTTATAAGTTATTTTCCTATTTCAGATTAAGGCGATAAAAACAATAAACACGAGGCCGCATTCCAGTTGCGATAAGTAGCTTATGGTTCGAAACATTGACGTTGGTTCGTGGTTATGTGGTTATAATTTGCTCGAAATTCTTTTTACACTTACCCCTCATAAAAGTTTATATCGATATTTTACATAGTACTTCCTAAACAGTATTTAAGTGTTAACGAGATTAAGTTAAATAATTAAATGACTAAGAGTAGATTCAGGATTTGTTTTCGAAATATTGAGTTGAACGCTCTTTATCCCTCATTTGAGTATCTGAGTCTTATAGTCAGCTAAAATATTTCAGAGCCATACTCGTATGTCATCTATGCATACTAGTAATGCGCATTGTTTTCCAAACGTTACCCGGAATATCTACGATTACCAGGTGGAGCGAAATAAAAATAATCTTAGTATATATAAACACGTTATGACATTTCATGTTTGTATATTATTATCTATATTTTGCCCTGTAAAATGTAATACCTAATGTATACTACGTTAAATGAAGTCTTTAGTTTAGCTGAAATTTTTTAAATAATTTATACGTATGAAATGCTCTAGGCTACAGTACATAAAAATCGTAACAAAAATAATGTTTCCCCGTTAAACTCATTAGCACGCCGTTAAATACGTCACGGGCACCGCATAATGTGTTAAAATACAATAAACATTTACATACTATTACTGCCATGTCACACGGCGCGCGGGGAATGTTGCGTGCCATCTATATGTCTGTAGAGTTAAATTATTAATGTGACCGTATTTTTATTAGATAAGAAAACGTTTATTTAAAAATAAACAACACTATTGACATATCTCCCTAAACCTCCATACTAATATTTAAAGAAAAACTACAATTGTTTATTGTACGTTATACATTGCAAGTTTTCTTTATAAATTCGCTAGACACTGCGTTTATTAGTGTAAAATGCGTAACTACCGAAGTTCTTTTTAATTCACACCGTTATTTTTAATTTAAACACACGGTAGGTAAATGTTGTCGCGTGTATGATTCGCGTGATTTCTGCAGCTTGATATCGCGCGTGACGTCGTTCAGGGAACTCCTGTAAGGGGGTTCAACTATACCCCCGCATACCAACGTGCATTAACACGTACGACCCCAATTTCATTCGAAACGATAGTTTTATTTGCGTTTAGTGTGGACAAACTAAAAGTTCAGTTTGTATTTATTTAGCAAATAATTATTCTAGGCAACCAGTTATTCTTATTAGTGAGTACGTTTGAGAATTACGTTTTATATTACCACTAAAATCAAAAAACATAACAGTAAATTATTAAAGTCCTTAAATTAATCCCGTTTCGCCTTCTTCGTCAAAATGTTGTGGCAGGCATTAATAATAGACTGGAGAGAATAATTCTTCCCCGCCAACTGTGTGATGTCGCGTATTCTTGAAAACGGTTGATTATCGTAAAATGAGTTTCATAAAGGAAAAGCGTAAAAGTCGTAGAAGAAGAAACTTTATATGTCAAGAAGAGCCACCAAACGATTTATTTTTATAACATTAGAATAATTTTACAACTTAAATATGGAATATATTATAAAATCCAAAGTAAACATTTACTATATTATACAAATTCAAACGTCAGATTGTTTTTACGCATAAGAATAGCACCTTTTTTGGTTAAAAAGGATTTATTTTGATATCAACTATTCCCAAATTAAACTTTAAGTAATACAATATCCTCAATGTCCGTTACTTGTCATGTTAATGTTACAGTAAGGTAAACCGTGTTTGCTATCATGAAAGTTTATAGTATTGAGCGTGTGTACCTACGGCCACCAGTTTAGGATATTTTCGAGGCTTGTTAATGAAAACGACTAAATGATACGACACAGCTTTCAAAGCTTCATAATCTTGTTTAAACAAGTGGAGCATCTGCAGTAGTTTACCAAATCGTTATCTGCTATAAGGCTTATTTTGTTAAACTATGAATAGAAATAGTTTATCTTTTGAAAATTACGCTCAAATTTCTATATCATTTTTCTTTAGTAAAGTTATTCGTAGGTAAAATATACGAAAAATAAATAAAACGTTTAAATGTAGTGGTGATAGTGTATTTCTATTGTTTGATTCCTATTTGAAGAATTATTTGTTTCTACCTATAGTGATTACTGTATACTTCGCTAGACTTGACAGAGCATATAAGTTATCGGTCTCATTTGTTGCCTTAACGGTCTGATAAAAATCTTTTGTCTTTCTAGAATTAATGATTTAGTTTTAATGAATGTACTGCTGACAACTGTTCTAGCGTGCATAGCATGTACCTGCAGTTGACTCTAGACTAGCTTTCGCGGGTTTGATATCCATATATAGTAGATGGACTGGAGTAGATGGTATGGCGCATTTCATAGTCAGCAATCAAAATTTAATAGTATTTTTTTTAGTATGAAAACGTTCCGTGGGCATTAAGGAACATACAAAAATGTAAATCAGCCGAATCAGTCGAGACATTTTCGAGTTATGCGCGTAGCAAATTTCATTTTTATTTAAATAAGATAGCTAATACAGTAGAAGTTTTAGTCTATGATTAGCTGCAGTATTATAAGATATATTTTGGATTTTTTTGTAATATTGTTAATAATATTCACTTTAATTATTATTGTTAAGGTTTAAAGCGCTTTTCCAGTACTAAACAATCAATGTTTTACAAAAGGCGTCTACAGAAGCAAAAGCAAAAAAAAAAGAATGAATATTACAAATGATTCAATTTGAAAGGACATTATTTTTTGTTGCTCTCCCCACTGCCACGGGTGCGATTTCCTCAGACGAAATCGCTCCATCTTATTATGTAACTGCTTTGGTATTACGTAGAGTTTGTAATGAGAAGAAATAGTGTAATTTTTCAAAGACTTCCCATATTACGTAGCTGCCAATTAGGGACCTTTTCTTGTCATGAAATAGCATCTGACATTTAATATATTTTTTTAACTTCGAATACCTACCTACTACGAGTACAGTAAGATTTTGCTTTTAATTTAAATTTTTAGATAAAATTGTTATTAATATAATTACTTTTATAATATACTCACTTCAATTTAACTTAACTTATTTAACATCATTCATTATTTTCATTACACCATTTGATATATTTATGTTCAAGTCTTTTGAATCTGCTATGAGTTTAATAATCTAAGAATTGATTAAGTTGTCGCCTTTACTTAAATTAACTATGTTACTTAAGTTTGTAATGTACCTAATGTTAACATGTTAATTTTTATTTTATTGCTTGATGTTTTTGCTACCTTAACTTTGTTTTATTATTGTTTAGTTTTATTTTTATTTTTTGTAAATGATATTATTTTAACTTTCGTTAAGTGTGTGTATCGTGTATTCATTTCATATAATATCAATACGTCATGAGTTTGGGATCCCATCATGATCTGAATGGCAAATAATCGCAAGTCAGATGGTTATTTACAACTGAATGGAATCATACGTTAACTCCGTGAAAATGATCATAATATGAGCGTAGTCTAATGTCATTATTACGTTTTTATATCTTTGAGAAACTTGAATGCTTTTTAGAGCGTTTAGTTATTAGATATCGTTAGTTAGGAATTAATTTTAAAAATTTCATAATTTATTACAAAAAGCCATCTAGTAACCCAGAAACAGTTTATATTAAGTAAAGTTTATATAGGAAACCAGGACACATTTTTTTTTTGTCAGAGAAATTATATTTATATATAATTATATTATATTATCTAGTTATTAGTGCTGTGTGGCTACGGCACTAAAGAATTTAGCCACCCCCTCTCTTCCCGTGGGTGTCGTAAGAGGCGACTAAGGGATAACAAGGTTCCACAACCATCTTGGAACTTGGGAAGCCGACGGATGGCGGGATAACCATCCAACTGCTGGCTTTGAAATACACAGGCCGAAGACGGGCAGCAGCGTCTTCGGCGCGACAAAGCCAATACTGCGGTCACCAACCCGCCTGCCCAGCGTGGTGACTATGGGCAAAACACATGAGTTCACGTTATTTTTGGCGTAAACTTGTGGAGGCCTATGTCCAGCAGTGGACTGTATAGGCTGTTATGATGATATTATCTATACGAGTAATTTTTGAGAAAATTTTAAGTCCACTAAATATTTTACAATTAAAAAAGAATCTAATTTTATTTTCTGAGATATACTGAAATTTTGTTGTATATAATGGAATACGATATATACATATTTAAGCTACTTAGTTCAACATTCCGAAGAATATAGTTAAAAATTCCACTCGTTACGAAAATTTCACTTTTTATATAATATTTTTTTTTTAGTTTTAACTTTTCATACGAATTTTCAACGTTTCGCGTATTAAAGCCGCCACGATAGCTTTCGAGATTAGTGCAAATAAAACTGGTCAGTGATACGAGTGTTTTCGCAGAACTTGAATCGAGGCGAGATTTATTTAGCGATTTATTTAACTTTACTTTTTTGTATTAAACGTATCTTCATTTATTTTTAAATACTATTATTCTCTTTTTACCCGACTGCCAAGGAAGGGTTATGTTTTTCGCGCGTATCTTGTATGTATGTATATTTGTATGTAATATTCTTTACTACCTCATATTTCCAGAACCACTGAACGGATTTACATAATTGAGGTATCGTTAGGTTCGTCTTAGCTGCCCAAGTGTTCTTAGATAATAATATAATAATAATATAGCCTTTATTCAGACGTATACAGTTTCCAATAAAGTTTAACTTAATTTGACGACTGCTGAGTCGTCGACATCGACAGCACGGTCTGTCTGCCTTTTGGCAAAGGCCTCCTCCATTTCCTTCCACTCTGTTCTATTAAGTGCTCTTCTAGTCCATGTTTTTCCTGCCATATTTTTTATCTCATCTTCCCACCTCCTAAACTGTCTACCTCGATTTCTTTTCCCATTCCTCGGATACCAAAATATTGTGCTCTTATTCCATTTTTCGATCCCTCTTATTAGGTGACCAGTCCACCTCCACTTTAGCGATCTCACTTGTGTGGTTACACTCTTAATTTTTGTGCGTCTTCTGATATTTTTGTTTTGTGTTCTTTCAGACTTTCTTATACTTAGCATACTTCTTTCCATAGCAACTTGACACGTTTCTAGCCTTTTGTATTGCGCTTTAGTTAGGGCCCAAGTCTGACAGCCATACGTTAAGACGGGGAGTATACATGTATTATATAATTTTGTTTTGATGATGGTCTTAATTTCTGTGTTCTTCATTATTTCTTTAAGCCCCCAGTAACGTTTCCATGCATTTCCGATTCTTGTGTCTATTTCCTTTGACATTATATCTGTGACTGAGATTTGTTGTCCTAGGTAAGTGTACTCTTTTACATACTCGACTGGCTCGCCATATACAAAGATAGGATCTTCGATTGCGTTTGTCAAGGCTTTAGTTTTCGAAGTGTTCATGGTTAAGCCTATTTTACGACTCTCTTTGTCCAAGTCTATGAGCATGTGTTGTAGTTGCTCTTTCGAGTTGGCAAATAGCACAATGTCATCGGCGAATCGTAAATCTGTAAGTTTCTCACCATTTATATTGATGCCATACTCGTCCCATTTTAGTTGTCGGAAGACCTCTTCTAATACGGATGTGAATAATTTTGGTGATAATGGGTCTCCTTGTCGTACTCCTCGGTTTATTTTTATTTCTTTTCCCTCTTTTTCTAGTTTTATTTTGGCTGTGCTATTAGTGTATATGTTCTTTAAAATCCTGATGTATTTATGTTCTATTCCTTGAATCTTTAAGCTGTGCCATATACTGTTATGCTCTATAGAATCGAATGCTTTATTATAGTCAATAAAACAACAGTAAAATGGTATCCTAAATTCCTTGCTCTTCTCTAAAATTTGTCTTACAGTAAATATGTGATCTAGTGTCGAATATCCCGCGCGGAAGCCAGCCTGTTCTTTGGGCTGATTTTCATCCAGAGTTCTTGTTATTCGTCGAAGAATAATTTTTGAAAATATTTTGTGGATATTCGACATTAGGCTAATTGGTCTATAGTTATTAATGTCCATCTTGTCGCCTTTTTTGTGGATTAAGATAATTGTTGATGTGGTCCATTGAGTTGGAATTTCCTCAGTATGTAATATACAATCAAATATGCATTTTAACAATGGCGCGATCTCGTTTTTGCATTTTATAAGTAACTCATTATTGATTTCGTCGGGGCCAGGAGCTTTATCCTTCTTTTGTGTTTCGATTGCCTTAATTATTTCTTCTATTAATATAGGTGGTACATTGTTCTTGTTGTTTAGGTCAGTGTCGCTTATTAGATTTTTGCTGGTGTAAAGATTTTCGTAGTAGTTTGTTGCTATTGATAGTATGTCGTACCTTTTTGTCTTTGTTTTGGAAAATTGGTCTTTCATGCTAGGTATCCAGTTTGTCTTTTCGGTAAGAAATCTAAGTGCCTTTTTTATACCTCCAGTCTGATTAATATGTTTTTCGAATGTATTTAGCCTAAATTTCTCTCTCTCTTTTTTTATTTGAGTTTTTATCTGTTTGCTTATTTCACCTATTTGATTTCTTATGTCTTTTGTTTTATTTGGCGTCTTAATTAGTTTTAGTCTTTTTTCCATAAGTTCAATAACTTGTTCTGATAAGTGTCCTTTGTCCTTTGAATTATTTTTAGTATTGGTGTCTGATCTTGCCGTTAGTATCTCATGAACTATGTTGTATTTTTGTTGATTGTCCAAGTTTTGAAGAGAGGATTCTGTCACTAATTTGAGATTTTTCTTAATGCTGTCTATTCTTTGTTTGTTGGTTGACATTGACTTTTTAACTTTGAAAGGACGATTTAATTTCCAATTAGTTGATGTGTTCATACGTGCTCTGAGCATTCTATGGTTACTATTAAAATTTAAATTTGCTACGGTGCCACATTCCTCAAATGACTTTGGTTTATTTGTCAAAAAGTAGTCAATTTCATTTTTATACCGGCCATCTGGCGATATCCATGTCCATCTCCTAGAAGCTCTTTTTTTAAACATGCTGTTCATTATTTTAAAGTTATTTTCAAACGCCATTTCCATCAGTCTTTGCCCGTTTCTTGTTCTTTTCCCACTGCAGTAGGGGCCCAGTATAACTTCTTCTCCCTTTCGTGGCGTTCCAATTCGTGCATTAAAATCACCCATCACAATGCAGTTTCTGTGTGTATATTCTTTTAAGCCATTGTTAAGGGATGAGTAAAATGCATCAATTTCTGAATTAGTTGCCTGTTCAGTTGGAGAATATATTTGCACTATAGACCACGTTTCTTTACCCGGAGGGATTTGAATATTCAATATAGCAATTCTGTCTGATATACCTATTATTTCAACGATAAAATTCCTGAGTTCTTTCTTAATCAAAAATCCTACTCCATTTCTCCCAGAAATTTCGCCTTTGTAATATAGTATGACTTGATTATATTCTTCTATAGCTTCGCCATTCCTTCTTACCTCACTCAAGCCAATGATGTCCCATTTAATATGTTCTAGGGAGTATAGAAGTTCTTGCAGGTTTTCATCGTTTCTTAATGAAAGTATGTTATATGTAGCTATATATATTTGTTTTGATTTTTTGTTTTCCTTTTTTTTTAATAATGTTTTCGTTTGCAGGAGTAGGGTAGTATTTGGAGGGTAGTGGTCGTCATTCCCCACGGAGACCAGCCGTCTTGGGGACAGAGTTTTGGCTGTTGCCTTGGATAGATGTTTCCTGTAGGTCCGGTTGAGTTCCATGTTGTCGATGTCTATTGAACGTTTTTTGATGTGAAGGGTGTTGAAAGCGACGTGGATCTATTTCGTGCCACGTAGTCCAACATACTTGTTTTATTAATTTTTTTTGGTGCCAAAGTAGATGGTTGATTCGGAGATTTATTTGGAGGACTAATGCAGTCATTTTTCCTTTTACCTATTCTATCTCCTTTCGGTTCTTTAATGATTATTTTATCTTTGACAAAATAGCAAATATTTCCTTTTGCCCGTTCTTCTTTTAGTTGGGGTAGAAGCTGTTTCCTCTTCTCTAAAGTTTCTCTGCTAAAGTCCTCCTTTATGTAGATGTCGGAATTCAGTTTCTTTTTATGTCTAAGCACTTCAACTCTTCTCCAGTTTGTTGTGAAGGTTACAAGTATAGGGCGCGGTTTGTCGTCTTTTTTCTCTCCTAGCCGATAAGCGTTGTTTATTTCATTGGGTGTAATGTAAATATTCATATATTTCTCTATCACCTTAATGGCGGTTTCAATCGGGGACTCGTCGTGTTGTAGCTCTTTTACTCCGAAAATTATGATGTTATTTTTTCTTTTCTCTTCTTCCAAGATCTTAATTTTGTTTTGTAGGGTCTCGACTTCTGTTCTTAGTTTTTTATTGTCTTCCAAAAGGGTCATTAGTGTATCACTAATACTTTCTGATACATTTTTTGTAACTGCTTCGGTTATCTCCCTTGTTTGAACCGCCATTGCCTCATTCATTTTGCGCCAAAAATTTTCCATTTCATTCTCCATTTTTAAGGGAAACTGTTTTAGTGTTGACAACACTGGTTAGTTGTTGGTAATACCAGTTACAAAATGGCAGCAGTAAATGTAGTGTTCTTAGATAGGTGACATTAAAAAAAAATCAAACATGGCGGCTCCGCGAAGCCATTGTAGTTAATAATAAAAAAAAAAACTCGAATACGGGTATCAAATTGCAGGGCACAATACAAGGATTTTAAAAAGGTATATCATGATTATTATTACCGTAATACTAATAAAGAAATACAATATTAAAGTTTAAAAAATGTGGACTTTGCTCTTTCCCACGCCTATGCCATGCCAAACTCGCCTCCTAGGCGACGATGAACTTCGGGGTATAGCTTTTCTAATAAAATACAATGGTTAAAAAAAAAGTACAATTAAAATTACAAATAAAAATTAATAAATGTCACACCAATTTACAATTACATTAATAAAATCAATAACAAATACATAATACCAAATACAAACAAATAATTTTAATAATAATTTCATTATATTAAAACTAATAGTTGTTGACTTAAGCAGTCACCTATTTGCTAAAGGTCAGGCTTACGTTGCTTTGAGCAGAGTGAGATCTTTCTCCGGGCTTGCTATCAGTACTCTTGACCCTTAAAATTACTTAATCAACCACATGATGTAAACTGTTTTAATAAATTGAACCGATTACGCAATTTGTCTGACTAAAAAGACATAAATAAAATAATAATTAAAAAAAAAAAAAACCCGCCTGCGTGAAGAACAACTAATAGAAAATCAACTGAAAAAGCTGGAACAAGATAAAAATTCAATATGCACACAAAGTCAGCGAAATAAATAGAAACAATATCAAACATTTTGTGCTGTACATTTAAAATATATTAATACGGTAGTCCTTCGAAACTTTATGCAACGTCGTAGATAATATGCAGTCGGAGGCATGAAATTGAAGGATAAGTCAAATCATTCTCTCTTTGTGCATGTCTCCGACTGCATGTTATGTACGACGTTGCATAAAGTTTCGAAGGACTACCGTATTAATATATTTTAAATGTACAGCACAAAATGTTTGATATTGTTTCTATTTATTTCGCTGACTTTGTGTGCATATTGAATTTTTATCTTGTTCCAGCTTTTTCAGTTGATTTTCTATTAGTTGTTCTTCACGCAGGCGGGTTTTTTTTTTTTAATTTAATTATCATTTTATTATTACTAAATATCTGCCTCCCATTGCAACCCGCAATGGAGTCGTGTGGTGAATCAAGCTGACACGAACTCTGTTCCTGTATTGGAGAGAGAGTCTTTGCCCAGCAGTGGGGTATTCACAGGCTGTTCTTATTTCGATAATATACTTTGTAACAATAATAATAGGATACCTCCTATTTTATGAATATTAACTAATAAATATTGATTATTTTTATCACACAAATTAGTCACTTGTATATTTTTATTCTGTAGAAGGCTGTTTGCGGTTTTGGTTTTAAATTTTATTTGTTAGCTACTTCAAAACGATTTGAAAACTTTTTTTTAATATCAAATTCATTTTAAAAATTATCCTAAAACAAATAAATCGAGGAAGGTAAAAAATAACTGCCATATACTACTCGTACTTAACTGGTAAATCTTAGTATAAATCTTTTCTCTAACACCGAAATTTCCGATATAAAATCGTTTATCCTTATTGGATTTATTACGTAATTTCTAGCTTTAGAAATCATGAAGCATGCTCTCTGGCAAATGGCCAGTTCTTCTCAGTAGCTTTTTTTATATTTAATGCTCTTAACTTGATGTAGGAGACTAACTTACAGCGCTGTAGATATTAATACTGTTTATTTTGCTAAGAGGTTTAGCTGAAATTGCCTCCGGAGAAGAGTGATTGATCTTCTCACTTAAGGATATAAAATTGGAAATGATTGGCGAAATTTTTATTTGTTAGGTGTGACCAATTACTTTGTAACAGCAATCATACTGCTTTCAATTGATATGTACTTTGTTTAATTTTTTTTATTAATTAAGGCCTTGTTGTTGTTACAATCATTATAATCTACTGTACTTAATATAATCAATATAATAATTATCAAGAGTTCTAAAACGAAAAAGTAAATAATTAAAAAAATAGTTTTCAATAGTTAACACATATAGTGTCTAAACTATTTAAGCAGTACTGTCAATTTATAATTTGAATAATAAATCGCTTGTGGTACTATAATGCATGATTTTCAATAAAAGGCATGGGCATCACAGGGCCCGTGGATGTTAATAAAAAAAAAAAAAAAAAAACTAGATACACTCACTGAAACGATGAAAAACAAACAAAGATTACCTTGACATTTAATTCATGTGAGAGTTGAGTAGGACATCACTTACCTTACAGTTTATTGTTTTGCATTTTTTCGTATCATATTGACGAAGCGTTGGTGCAGCGGGCAGCACTGGTTTGTGGTTGTTGCGCTGGCGGTTTGCTGGTTCCATCCCCGCACATGACGAACATTTGTATTGGTCATACAGATGTTTGCCGTGGTCTGGGTGTTAGTGCAGTCCTTTTGGGTTTCCCCACCGTTCCTCGGAGAGCACGTTAAGCCGTCGGTCCCGGTTGCTATCCTGTGATAGCGATTGTTACTCGTAGTAGGGAATATATCCTACGACCCACATCGGAGCAGCGTGGTAGATTAAGCTCTAATCCTTCTCCTATATGGGGAAAGAGGCCTATTTCCAGTAGTGGGATATTACAGGCTGAAGTGTAGCGTAATGTATTATATTATAAAATCAAATCTAAACATATATTATAATATATCGAAGCAGTTTTATATTACTTCGATCATTTCTATATACTAATACTATTTGTATTTTATCAGACAGAGTATTCCCTAAAGAGGATGGGGACATTTCGTAATGAAATTTTCAAAAGTAAAACTTTTTAAATTTCATAAATAATTTTTCATCAGCAAATTCCTAACCTGTCACGTCAGTCGAGATAACAATTTAGAACCACGTCCATCGAAAAGTTTTTATTGTGTTCGTCGTTTGTCGCAACTAAACGTCCATGTGCGTTAATTTGACAAGGGATCACTGACATACTGACCTACTTGCTGAGTGGAATTTTTTCGTGCTATGTTTTTTGTATAGACAAGGTGAGACGCTGTTTATGAAATGAGGTTTAGTTACCATTTTTTTTTGCTTCTTAGCAACATCAAATCTAGAAAATCAATGGTGATGATTAAATGCGACAAAGTGCGGCAGCGGACATATAATTGACTGTCGTGACTGTGATCACGGAATATGTCAAACATTTGTATTGACTATACAGATATTTTCAATTACCACAACGATAGCTTAACGTGCTCTTCGAGGTACAGTGGGGAGATCCACAAGGACAGACATTCAAACTGGAAACAAATATTTGTACAAATTCAAATTTCCATACCGACTATACCAGAAAGGCTGTTTAAGCAATATAATTTTGTAATAATTGTAACCACTTGATTTAATTGCAAAGTGATAATTTAATTCACTTTTATGTTTCACAAAATGCAAACGCTAAACAAAGAAAATAATAAAAATTAATGAAACGAACAACTAGTGTAGAATATTAGTATGAATTTAATCAAAAAAGAAATAAACAGACGAGTCAAAAAACGGCATCGCCAAACCAGAACCGACGCTAAGGGCTTTCAAGTATTAAAACCAAATTATCATGACACTTGTTTCTTCTTCAAAATTTACATCTAGTAGCCATGTGGTGTACTAGCATAGACTGAATAGAGGTCCAGTTATATTAGTCCGTGTTGTCGAAGAGCGAGTGCGATTTTATGATCCGTGAATATCGCGCAGGCATTTCTAGATGTTCGGAACGCGTTTTTATTGTTATGTAAATGCGAGTTTCCTGTTAGTTGGGATTTCAAAAGGGACGATTAGGACGTCTGGTTTGGAAGGTTATGCACAATATAGAATTTCCCCGTTATTTGTAAGATTCCTTCGTTGCAGGGGTTCAGAATTCTGAGACCCCCTTCTTTATAAAAGTGACTTTTAAAGTTTGCGACTATTGAATTATGATTTACGCGGGCGATTGGTTTTTACTGCTGTGTGAAAAATATTGGGGTGAAGGCACGTCTCGGCTTTTCATGTGCCATTTATATATTTAGCATAACAATACAAGAAATCACAAAAATGTTGGTAAAATTTTCCGCTCATATATAAACAATATTCCACATTCATAAAATTTCAAAAACATATTTGAGTTCTACAATATAGTTTCTAGTAAAATAGATCAAGAAATTTATTAAAAAAAAAACTTTTTAACCTATTTTACTTTCATCACGTGATTGTTGTGTTATCACAGACTAAAAACTAGTTATATTAATGGTTAGGTTGGGAGGAAACGCAACTGCCAAAATCACGTATCCAGGAGGACGAATTTGAGGGCAGAAACCGAGTAAGCTATAAAAATATACGGACACATACATTCGATAGTAATAACTAACTTAAAAATTATTATATTAGTTATAATTATTTTACCTAAATAAAATATATTTGTATAATTGTAGAAAATAAATATCGTTTATCAGATCGTCAATATCACACAATTTCAATATACTTAAAGTTTTATATATATATATATATATATATATATATATATAAATCCACACAAAGTTTATGATAAATATCAACCGCTAATATCCAAACGATTACTTGATAAAAATTGGCTGTTTAACAAACAATAGGCTAAGCTAAACAAGTTTTAACACGTCATCAATCATCCGTAGTTTGATGAATGGTGCGAGTTTGACATTAATGAATTTTTACGCCCGCATCTCATGCATTTGCCACAGTAATTACTTCTTTAAGTGGACGGAGATCGGCCGAGATTATTTTTTTGTAACGCTATTCATATATGACGAGACGATCACGATGCGACTTGAAACGTATTCTATTACATTTTTATACAAAGTTGCAAGCGCTTTCCATTTTTATGATCCGATTTTATAAATTCAAATCGAACGTTCTCTGGGTTCTTTATATGAAAATAGGTATGGAATATTTTTCTTTAAGTGTTTATTTGCATGGAGTGTGAATTATTAAGGCGGAAGTAATGATGATTACGAAAATACCAAACGATCAAAATACTACGACGCGACGTTCTTTAGATGACTTTTCATGCTAAAATTTAACAATTTATGTTATGTTACTTTTTTATTAAAAGTACGAAAAAAAAATGTTACTATTTTGTTATATACTTTTGTGTATACGTTTGACTTTTTTGTTACTATTGTACTACAAGGAATTGCCAGTTGGCATAGTTAGTAGTAACCTCGTTCTAAATTTGTATATTGGTGCATTTATTTAATGATATATAGATACTTATTTCTTGTGGGCTGTTACCTGCAATACAGCAGTATCTCTCTCAGGCCTCTTTCCCCATGTAGGAGAAGGATCAGAGCTTAATCCACCACGCTGCTCCAATGCGATTTGGCGGATATATTCCCTACTATGAGTAACGATCGCTATCAGGTGTACATGATAACAACCGGGACCGACGGCTTAACGTGCTCTCCGAGGCACGGTGGGAAGACCCACAAAGACTGCACAAACACCCAGACCACGGCAAACACCTGTATGGTCAATACAAATGTTTGTCATGTGCGGGGATTGAACCCGCAACCGCCAGCGCAACGGGTACAATCCATGGCTGTGACCGTTGCGCCAACGCAGCGTCTTGCGCCAACGACAAAAATTATTTATAATAAAACAAATAAAAATATATATAAAAGTTTTATTATTTCTAAATCTTAATACATTGTTGTTGTGTCTTGCCAGCGAGAAGTCATAGACACTCGTTTGGGGAATATATCGTCTCTTACATTCTAAAAGGCTTTATAGGGCTACGCAGCATCGTATGAGCCGGAATATCATTAAGTTAAAGTAATATAGAACACTTTAACGAGTTCTTTGTGATGATCCTGTCGTAATGCCTATGTTTTATTTTTTAAAGGTACTTAAGCGTAAAATGAACCTTTTAAGATCATTTTCTCTGTACTTCATTATGGTGTCTCTTGTATGAAGAAGTTGTATACCCTAGATATCGTGTTTGAATTTTATTCAATAATAAAATAGGTGAGCAATTAAGTGTCAAATTATTGGCTTTTAAATACGAGTATTAACGTAAAAAATAAAGTCGTGTTTGTATGAATATTTGTAGGTTTTCCTATATAACTTTTTCTTTATTCAGCATTACAAATATACGAATGAAGTGTACTATTAATATGTTATAATTAATAAATTAAATAATTAAAAAATAAATAAATAAATTATACTTATCTACTTGTTGATGCAGGTACACATAATAGTTTTTGAATAACTTACAAATATCGAAACAAAAAATTACTTCACAATTTATGATTAATTACTTTTTTTTTAATTTCTTGATTTTGAAATTTTCATTTTTTCATACAGTTCCTCATTTAATACGTAATAAAATCACATTATTAGAAATTATTATAAAAACAGTCAAAATACCTACATTGTTGATGCTTTTTATATGTGTCATGATGAATTAATGTGATTTACTAATAAAAAAAAACCTCACTTGAGTTTCAAGGACTTCAAAATTTGACTGGGGTAGATAAAAAGTTTCTCAACTAAAAATGCGATTCGAAATACGAAGGAAAATTATACCAGTGTTTCGAATCACAAAAGCTTTCTCTTCTCATAAATAATATTTTAAAACGTAGTTATTGATATAACCATATTTTGATTCAACTTAAAAATAAATACTTGATTTTTTTTTTTATGTTTAATTCAATTGTTTCTTCGTCGGAAACAATTGAATTAAACATACACATACAAATTTATCAGATAAAAAATGATATTGCATTATTGTTTTCCCTTTAATATGAGAAATATTGAGTATTATTCTTTTTAAACAATAGCAAAAATGACAAAATTAATTCAACGTTCAGTTACAAAAGATAAAAGTTTTTATTTTGATTGATGATTTTTTAACATTTTGTCTTTTATGTAACATGCAGGTTGACTCAATGAGATTTTAAATTTTGCTGTAGCCATGTAGTCACTGTATATTTTATTTGTACTTATTGAGTTATACTGAAAAAATAGTTTTTTTATAATTTTTTTTATTTGAAGTTAAATTGCTTAGGGTTTCTGTCGAATTATAAAAAAAAATATGTATTCTGAATTGAAAGCAGCACGTTTATTATCGTGTAAGTGTGAACATTACAGATTTCATCATCATCATCATCATATCAGCTCACGGATTATTATTATTATTACGGATTTGCAATGAGTTTTGTGCCAAATCTTCGAAAAAAAAATATCTAAAAACTTACATCTATTATATAATATGTCGGTATATTTAAAATAGATTTAGTTCAGGATTTTACCCGCATAAATCTTAATTCAGTAGCATTCACTTAATATTTTATATGGATCTGAATCTTCAATTATCTATAGTTTTATTAAAATCAGCAAAATAGTTAATCTGTGAAAGAGTAACATATATCAGTCTAACCATTCATGCATCTTTATAATATCAATACTTATAGTATTTACATATATTTTGTAAATATATCTACTATGAATATATACTTTAGAATCAACGGCCTCCATTAGAATGTGCATTCGACACAGGATTCAGATCATATTGGCAATCTGAAAACAACAATAATACGATCGCAAAACACCCAGACATCGACAAACACATGTAAGACGTATACAAATATTTGTCATGTACGAGGCAAACCCACGAATGTTAGTACATCAGTTATTGTAGCCATTGCACTAAAGTTCCGTCACATCCAATTATAATTAAAATACAAAATAGCATTCATCTATTGCACAGTGTACACACATGGATATTATTACCGAAGAAATATGATCCTTTAAATTATCTTAATATAGTTTAATTTACATACAAATGGGTCATTATGTTGCTAGCCCCAGTAATTGCTGTTGTTATATAGCTTCATACAGGACCCGAAACAAACAATGTAAGGCTTTGTATTGTGATCAAGTTTTCAGACTTGTATGTTAAATTATGTATCATTTGTCATATCTGCTTATTATATTGTGTTCATTTGTCTTACCTTTTTTTAGTTTATTGTTTCAATGTTGTATTTTTGATATTGTAGCTCTGAAGTGACTTTTAGCTCAACAAATACAATTAAAAAATCCGTGTTTATTTCACACTTGTTTAATTATTTGTTTCAGATGTCTATAAGCTACGATAATCGCTTACCATCAGGTAAGCCGTACGCTTATTCTTCGACCCAGTTAAATGAAAAAAGTATATATTGTAATATGTCTGATTAGAATACTATATCATACCATCATTTTGATTCCACCAAAAGAAAAAATAATGTAAAATATGACTCCCCTAAAAACTATGTCCCTTTTTGTGCCGAAAAATACCTGATGTACCGCCTAGAGCTAAAATAAAAATGGTCACGTTACTTATATACCATGTTTACCGACGTGTTACTTAAATTTATATGAAGATTGTAATTAAACACATTTTAGAACAACTCTTTATTAAATAGGTTTAAACTTACTCGCTTTGTAGACACTTTGCAAAGTTCACCCTTAAACGCGTTGCTTCCTAAGTCTGTACTTAGTTCCGAGCTTACTGATAGTACGGCAACGTAGGAGTCTCGTTACGTATACATAAGGCTGAGAATTTGTTTCCTTTGTACGTTACTTAATTAGTTTTTTTTATTCATTTATTTTTATTTATTTGGAAATAGGCTGCTACATATTTGTTATGAAATATACTTAAATAATTGGAACGAAGTTCCTTACGACAGGCTTGACATTTGGCTGGGCGACCGAACTGAAAAAAAATGTGATACTAAAACCGTAAGAAAAATATATAACGGAAGTGACGTAATATTAGTCACACAACTGTATAATAATATGATGTTTGTAAAACTAAAATATTACTAGTAAACTTTTTAATTATTTATGTAATTTATACTGTCAAAAAAATAAACAAAGACACATGTTTTTTTATTTCACTTAATAGTTTGAATTATTGTTATTATTATTATTTTTGTTTGATTTATTTTATTTTACGGTATTTGTTATTTTCTATAATACTAAATTTCCTAAATACTTTTATGTACTTAATTAAAACCAATAAACAAAATTAAAAAAAAATCAAGAACTAGAAAATATATATAAAATTCAACATTTTTCTTAAAATTGTGTTGCTTCTATACTATCCGAAGGAACTTCGTTCCTACCTGGTGTCCCATGACACCATATCATTTTTTTTAATATTATTTTTGCGGAGACCTTAACTTAGATGTTATTTTTATCGGAAAGGAATTAGAGAGAGTGATCAGAGACCAAAACGAATAATCATTGCAAATACTAGAGGAATAGTTCACAAGCTCCAAGTCACTCAATGTGCAATGGAACGGGCTATGCTTGGGATCTCTCTCAAAGATAGGATCAGAAATGAGACTATCCGCGAGAGAACTAAATTAACTGACATAGCCTGTTGTGGTAGTGGACTGGGTAGGTAGTGGTGGGTAGTGGGTGGTCACCTGTATTGCATATCCGAGTGGAGAACGCAAGTTTGCAAACAAAGGTGGATAATCATTTAGCCCGCTGAATCGATGATCTACGTAAATTTGCCGGTCGAGGATTGCAGAAAACTGTGTTATTTGGCGCGAACTTGGCGATGCCTAAGTCCAGCAGTGGATTGGGGTAGGGTAAAGTGAAGTCCAGAGACTTATCTATCTCCAAAATTAACGTTTAATTTAGTAAAAGCAAACTTAGGTGTAGTATTTAATTTTGTTGTTGTTTATTGTCTACTAGCTGCCCGGACAGACTTCGTTCTGTCAATAGTAAATTTTTTTTTGTATTAACACCTTCCGTGGGCCTTAAGGAACATACAAAAAAATAAATTAGCCGAGCCATTCTCGAGTTATGCGCTTAACAACATTCATTTTTATTTATGGAAAAGTAAGGTACTTGGTTATTTAAAAAGTAACGAAATAACCAAACGAAAAGAAGAAAGTAAACTGAAAGGTTTCTTACACCACCTACTAAGTATGAAAATAATTAATTAAAACTAACAATAGCATAATAATAGGAACCAATAGCAAGATTTAATGCCGAACAGCAATACCCGTAGTAAGCCGATGACAGTCGATATACGCAATGCGTTCAGTTGCTACCAAAGTCTGTTTACTATGGCGGATCGCGCGCTACATCGCCCGGTTTATATAGCTTGAGCAGGCGGTCGAGCGATGCGGGGCAGAGGGGATGGACTCGCCGTAGGCATCTCAATGCTCGCCAAGCATTAAAAATGTTTCGCTACTAATTACTTCTAACAACGATATCTCAAAAACTATTCATCTGATTGATTTAGTGTAAAGAGCAATTTTAATCTGCATTAAATGACTAAGCTAACTAACATATTCATTTGGATAAGGATTAATACCGAACTAAAGAAAATAGCTTTGAAAATAACGTAATGTTTTTAATTAAAAATGTTAACATAAAAGTGGTTATTGTAAGTCAACCGTAAGAGATAGAGATATGCTATCGCGGACTTTTTTGTAGCATTTTTATAGATTTTGAATTCTCTAGTACATTACTTAACTGTATCTTTGCTAGTTTACGCGGCGTTCGCGTGGAAAGTTCCCATTCCCATTGAAGACCTCTTCAACATTTGTCGCCGTATTTCAGCTAATTTACATAAAAGCATAATAAATTATATACCTAAACCTTCCTCAAGAATTACTCTTTCTATTGTTGAAAACCGTATAAAAATCCGTTCAGTAGTTTTCGAGTTTATCGCGTTCAGACAGACAGGAGAACAGACAGGAGGACAGACAGGAGGACAGAAAGACGCGGCCGGGGGACTTATTTTTATAATAAGTATAGATGTAATCATAATAACAATCACTCCTAATTTACCTCGTAATTTATGGCTACTGACCTCATTTTTTTTTTTAATAAAATGACTATTACCTCATTACTTTTAGAAATACATCGTTGAAAAAACTCAATTTTGAGTCAATCTCACTCACTCTTTACAGTCTGCGTCATTGCTTATCTTGATTTGTCTTTTTGATAACTGTATAAAATAGTTTCTTAAACAATACGTATAATATAACCTATAAAATAGAAATATCACTGTTATTTTGATAACAATCCAAATACCAATAATATTCATTAGGAAAATATAGTTTACGCATTTTTATAATATTTGTATCTTCTACTACTGAATAGTCTTGTCCTAATTATTATGTAGTTAAGCTTTGTTTTATTAATTAATCATATGTTAGATTAAATAAAGGTTTCCTCTACTATGTAAGATTTCAAACACAAATAATTCGGTTTATGTACAATGGATACAAACTTTGAAACATGTAAACTTGATACAAAGGTATGAGGTGCATGCGTGAATGCATTATGTCGGTAGCTCGGAAAGACTGAATATTCAAATCTCTGATTGTAGTGATTTATCTGCAAGATACCGTTGCTAAATGTTTTTGCTGTTAGCTATTTGAAATTGTTTTTCAACACTTGCATATGAAACTTGTCTATTTTTTGTAGCTGGTAATATTCATAATGAAAACTGCAAAATGAATAAATTTTAATTGAAGAAAATGTACGTCAAAATACTCCTATAATAAAACTTTAACAAGATCTATTATGCACATTACAGATATTTTAAGGAGAAGAATTTTTTTTAAGAGTAATCTTGATATTCTTTTGCATTGTATTCAAAATGCTTTGAAACGCTGCTTAATAAACATAATATTATAATTTAATTTACAATATATGCTTTGATCCTTAGGTACAAGTTATATATAAGCTACACTTGACAGATTTAAATTA
The DNA here is from genome assembly GCF_905220565.1 of Melitaea cinxia. Classification (NCBI taxonomy): domain Eukaryota; kingdom Metazoa; phylum Arthropoda; class Insecta; order Lepidoptera; family Nymphalidae; genus Melitaea; species Melitaea cinxia. Next base: position 4,469,006 of record NC_059405.1, on the reverse strand, counting down.
AATATATCATCATCAGTTCAGCCTATCGCAGTCCACCGCTGGACATATGCCTTAACAAGTTGGCGCCAAAAATGGCGTGAACTCATGTGTTTTGCCCATAATCACCACGCTGGGCAGGCTAACCACACAGCATTACAATGTGATACTATCTTGCTTTCAAACAATTCTTCAATGATTTTACTTACATTTACCATTTAAAAATTTAACTACGAAATTGAACGTTACGTTTACCAAAAAATTTAAATTTTCAAAATTGCAAATGCAGCGTTTTATCGTTTCTATCCTCCAAGTCATCAATAACGGTCATATTGAATGGAAAATTTAATAAAATTTTATCATCGATTTCATAGTTCTCTTATCGTCATGACAGCTCCATTTGTTACGGACTGTAAATTATATTCACTTGGTGTTATATTTATTTTTAAATTATGTAATGTCGATACTACTGCTAATTTGTTAATTTATCTTGCGCTAGCTATTAACTAACTTGCGACATCAAAAGTGAATTTGACGGTGATGTTTGTCGCTATCATCTTTATTTCTATTTATTTAATTGTATATGAATTATTATTATATTATTTATATTATTAATATAATATATATTATATTTACCTAGGCCATACTATCCAACTAGGCCGCAACAACTTCGAGAAGGAGGCCGATAGGAGGATTCGGTTGGGCTGGGCGGCGTTTGGCAGACTCCGTCGAGTCTTCACTTCGAAGATTCCGCAATGCTTGAAGACAAAAGTTTTCGAGCAATGCGTCCTGCCTGTGTTAACATACGGAGCCGAGACGTGGACACTGACCAAGGGACTGGTCCACAAGTTTAAAGTCGCTCAACGTGCAATGGAACGGGCTATGCTTGGGGTCTCTCTCAAAGACAGGATTAGAAATGAGACTATCCGCGAGAGAACGAAGGTAACCGACATAGCCCACAGAATTAGCAAGTTGAAGTGGCAGTGGGCTGGTCATCTGTGTCGCAGGACCGATGGCCGTTGGAGTAGACGGGTCCTAGAGTGGAGACCGCGTCTTGGCAAACGCAGTGTGGGACGTCCTCCGGCCCGTTGGACCGACGATCTACGTAAAATTGCCGGTGTAGGCTGGATGAGGATTGCGGAAGACCGGGATGTGTGGCGCGAACTTGGGGAGGCCTATGTCCAGCAGTGGACTGCGATAGGCTGAAGTGATGATGATGATGAATTAATAAACACTCAACTACCCCAGCTAGAATGTAAATTCTGCGTCGGGGAAGTAAGAAAACATACATAAGCTTCAACGCCCAGATCAAGAAAAACACATAGCCTATACAAATATTACTCGGAACCGTGACCGCATCATCGACAGCTACAAAACTTGATCTACGTAAAAAATACAACGAAGAAAAAATAAATAAAACGTAAATTTAAGTGACATTGCAATAACATGGGTTGTCTGGAAGAAATGGCTAATTAGCCATAAGTCCGTCCGCCCATTGTACTTCACTGTCTGTAACTATCTTTATGCTTTATTGTATATATATATGTGGTATACAATAAAGTATAAAATAAATAAAATAAATAATAAATAACAATTTTATTTTATATGATAAATCATAACAAAGCAGACAAGCTAGAGGTCCATAATCACACCGTAGACTTCGAATCCTGTTTTATGCACGAAAAGTGTGTTTTAGTTTATTAATTCTATTTTGTAGAGATTTCTGTATTTTTTTAGTATTTTTATATATATAATTATGATTGTTCAATGTTTGTAACATTGACCAGTCATAATTTTGGTTCATATATATAATTATATATTTAGATTAATAACAATGAGGTTATGTTAAAGGCAGTCTCTGTATTTAGAAACAATATAAACCAGGCTTAAAACTAAAAAACCAATACATAAAACTAATGATTTAAAAAAACTAAAATATTTATATTTGAATATTGAATTTATTAAAAAAAATGGAAAAGTATGCGTGTGACTTTCGAACTAAGTTTTCCTAACAATAATATATTTATTAATTTTTAACTTATTTTGTTTATTCTTTGTCATTGTAATGTAAGCATGGCAAAAAGAATTACTAATCTGTAAAATTTTTTAACCTAAATCATGCGATAATTCATTAATCAAGACAAAAATTATTAAAAGTAAAAAATGTATGATATTTTTACGTATCGACTGAATACTACTTATATACTACGATGCACTCATAATGGCTGACATAATGACGCAACTTGTAATAACACGTAATTAGGTTCAAAACCGACTTGCTTACAACCGCTGCGAATAGAATTGATGATAGACTCTAGCTTAGTAGAGCTCGACTTGAATTGATTTCATTTGACCCAATTATACTCTATGAAAAGTACGGGCCTATTTTAACTCGGTACTGTGTAATTTTTCTTTATTTTGTACCTTTTCTAAGTTAACAAGCTAGTTCTATTGTGCTAGTCAATGTACTTAACTTATTGGATTCAATTGTATAGGAGTAAGTTTGTAGCAGTGTCCACAGAATGTATGCAAAACGGTGATATTTTTAAGTAGATTTCTGTTTAGATGATTACCTTCACCATATAACATAATTAATAAAAATTAACTAATTAATAAATATTTTTTATTTTATTCCGTGACAACACGGTGAGTCGGAGGTGTGGGTTCGATCCCCACTGGAACGGTCGGTATTTTTGATATGATATTAAAAAATGGTTTAATAATTTCCTCGTGTGTGGAAAAAAAAATAACATAAACATAGTAAATATTTGATATTTACTATGTTTATGTTATATTGACTAAATTACCGTCACGTGTAACTACAAGTTTAAAAATTGTCTTATTAACGATTAATAAATAATTTTAATAAGATGAATAAATACATATAGGGAGACGTGAACTATCAGGTGGAATCGATAACACAAAAGATATCTGTAAGGTCATCTGTATATTTTTTTAAGAATAAAAATTATGTCACTGCTGCTGCTGCTGGCTTGCTGTCTTACTTTTGTTACAGACATATCTAATACTACTACAGGACTTGCTGTATACGATTATTAGTAGTATTATGTTAGAACTCCCATCAAGTTAGCTAAATAGCTACTGATACGAGTCAAATTGTAATTATTACATGAAGAGAAAAGCTACGCAAATATCATAAAAAACCTGCATGTCAAGGAAGAAATGTTGAAAAAGTTTAAACTGTAATAGCGCATAGTGAACTCATAGCACATAGATCAATTTTAAATTTAATATTTACGTAATTTGTTCAGAAAATTACGTTTAAATATTCATTGATATTTGAAGAGTTTTGGGAATTAAAAGCATCATCCCTCCTGAACCTCTGTCCGCAATCATAATGTTTTAACTCCTAATCCAACTTTGAATTTCTGAGTTTAAGTCGTTGCTCTATAACAACAATAATTCTGAAAAGACCTTCGTTTATATTGAAGGACAGCTTTACCGCGATAAAAAAGCAGAGTCAACGAAGCGTCGTCAGATGAGCTCCGTTTGAATAATTTACACCTAAAGACATCGAAAAGACGTTCTCGACCACTTTTATTTACCTTCAAAAACAACTGCACTCATCCTTATTGTTTCATACATAGGGTCTAATTTGGTATAAATTTTTATTATACAGCTAGAAATATTAATTTGTGTTCTGACATCGTGAGCTGTCATGTTCTGTTTTCATTATTCGTATTCACGTGTTAATGTCAGTTTTTTCGCAGTTGTGATATGCGTAACGAATTAAATACATTTAATTCATCATATTAATCATGTTTCCCACATGATTCTTCGATAAGAACGTCAACCCAAGAAATCTGTCTATAAATAGAGTAAAGCATAAGCATATATAGCAACGCAGGTTATTGAAACCTAATCTATATAATAAAAATGAATGTTGCTAAGCGCATAACACGAGAATGGCTCGATCGATGCGACTAATTTATTTTTTGTATCTTCCTTAAGACTTACGGAAGGTTTTTATACTAAAAAAACTTAAAAAAAATTACTGTTAACTTTTGACAGAACAAAGTCTGGCCGGGCAGCTGATATAAAATAAAAATGTTTAGTTTTGGACCAAATACGTAAGTGTACGTAAATTCAAAGATCAACAAGTAACCAATGTGACTTTGAACGAGTGTATTGTACTTATAAAGAACCTATTTATAAATTATAGACTGCAATACTATGAATCTTAAGTAATTATATTTATTATTGCGTGATAGAGAAATGATGATCCATCGATTGACTGGACATGACCCTACTTACCTTAGAATTGGTAATAATAATAAATAACTTCAGGTAGTAAGTATGTTAACATCCAACAACATCGTACCTACTAAGTTGCTTTTTATTCTAGTACAATCTCCAATTATTATTTCGCTATGTGTAACATGGAGTCAGTGTAAGGCGGAACAACAAAACCTTAATTTCAAAAAAGGATGAAGCTTGCCAGATAATTTTCCTACCATGAGAAATGATCGCTTTAACCATTTGCAGTAATAACAACCGTAACAACCGTAACCGGTATAGTAGTTAGACTCACTAGTACATCATATAACCAGGCCAGAAAAAAATATTTGTATAAATTTAAATATGCTGATACTAGCGAGAAAGGACTATACCACTATTACATACCTATGTAATGTATATATTAAAGTTGTTCAACAAGACAATATCAGGACCTTTACAAAGCCGTAAATGGTGAAAGGTTGTGAACGGAGGCCGGGGCCGCCGCGAGCGCATCCTTAACTCGACGAATGGGAGACCACAGATTAGAAATGTAAGAAAATTATTTATCTTTATTTTTTCCTCTGGCTTACTAGTATGAAGTCAAAGCCTTTTATAATGAGCTTAACAGATGTCTAAACTATTTTCACATAAAAATATATAAATATGTATTACACACACAGTATCGACTGTTCCTAAAGCCAGGTCAGGTCATTTAAGGCCTTTGTTTTAAATAGAATCGGATAAATATACAAATTTATAATAGGTATTATTTTAATCAAATACTAATACAACTATAAATATTTGACCATGACTCGAGGTAGGTATTGATAAGGCTGTAAGATTTATTCTATGGTATCACGACTGACACCTTCAAACGTTTGCCGTAAATGGTTATTTTTGACACGCTTGGCTGTAAGGTCACGTGTACACGTGGACTTGTTTTGCGAAATTGGTCATACCTCTTATCGCAACATCAATGTATTATTTGAATAAATCTACTACGGATATCGGAAACCATATTATTATTAAGATTGCATTCTTTAATATATAATTTTATTTTATGCCAGTGCATTAAGTAATTTTCTGTGTAAGAATTTCTTTAAAGATAGGAAAAACATACATCCGCCATTTCAGAGTCACATACCAGACGTGTAATGCGCAGCAGGAGGCAAAACAAACACAGTATAAGGATGGCTGTATAAAACTTTTCTTTATTATGCGCGCTTTGTAATGTTTCTATACTCTCACTATTCTAAAATAAAGTCAGTAGGGAATGTAAACAATTCGTCGCTAGCGCTCAATATGGGTCGACCTTACCTTATACAATATTTCTATCAGAAATCCAATTTTGCATCCGTCTACAACACGTGACGCGAAAAAATCAAGTCAGTTAAGGCCTTCATAAAGTTCCCGAGGCATTCACAAGCTGTGAAACGCCACACCACTCGTACCCCACCGATTCCGGCAGACACCTATTAATTTTTACGACCCATTAAATTCTTTAACCTGGCGGAATCGATACATAACAGTTTTATCGTTGGTCTCGATTCAGTGTAGCTGTAAAGATTCTGTCGGTATTTGAAAGCGGTGCGTTCGAATTGCACTGCTGCGATGAATGCGACCGGTGAGCCTTGCTAATTGGATTTCCTACTTTATTTATCGTGAAAAGACGACTTTATGCTTCATTTGGTCGAGGGAATCACATTTAAGACGATATCATTCATACTTCTAATGATAGAAATATTTTGAATACATAACACTTGATTGTATAATATATTTATCACGAAAATACAGTAAACATTATAATAACGTAAAATATAATTTAAACATTTGATACAAAAATACGAACGATATTTTATATTTAATTACCTTGACGCTTGCGCCTTCACCGGCGTCTACTATTTAATTTTGGCTCTCTGTGTTCTATAGTGGTGACAGAATCTTTAAAAACCATTCTAATAGTTCTTAAGTGTATTCATTATAAAAAAAATCAAACCTTTCTTCTTTATATTATTATGAATAACCATTCTCAATATTTAATAATCAATGCACTCAATCATCCAAGATTACCAATATACGAACAGTTGTAATAAACTACGTTGAAATAACATCAATACAGTTTCAAATATACCACACAGTAACGCTAGTCAAACAGCAATATACAAACAAAACACGTTATTAACTCCTCATTACTACAAATCGAATGGAACGTACGAAACGAAAGCTCTGCATGAGCGCAGTTTACAAACGCGTGCGTTTCGCTCGTAAATCAAAGCGTACACCACTTTGCATTGCTTATTAGCACAGACCGCTGTTCCACTATTAAATTTGCCAAGCCATCAAAAATCGTTTGCCACTGGTATTTCATTTGTGGATATACAAATGGTACTTAATATGTTAGAAATTTACTGAAGTGAAAATATTCAGAATGATGACTTTAAAGTTTAATTTAAAGTACCCTATTGCAAATCAGCTTCTAAACTTAAGTCGCACTTCAATATATCATTACGAGAAAACAAACTTGTTTCACGAGACCATCAGAAGTCCAAACTTGCTGTAAATAAAATATATTTATATGAGAAGAATAAGAAAAATCACTTCAGTCTGTAATATCCAGCTGCTGGGCATAGATGGGCATGGGCTTTCCCCATGTAGGAGAAGAACCGGAACTTAATCCACCACGCTGCTCCAATACGGGTTGGCAGATTCCCTACTACGAGTATGAGTAACGATCGCTATCAGGCTTACATGATAACAACTGGGACCGACGGCTTAATCTGTTCTTCTAGGTACGGTAGGGCGACTTTCAAGGACTGCACACACACCCAGCCCACGGCAAACATCTGTATGGCCAATACAAATGTTTGTCATGTGCGGCGCCCGCAACCGCAAGCGCCTTCGTAACAGCCACAAACTAGTATGTTACTGTTGCGCCAACGTATCGTCCGTAAGAAATTTTACGATGTTTTTACTAAGATGTTATAAATAAAAAAAAATATATTTTTTAATAAAGTGTGACAAATTAATTGTCCTAGAAAAACACATGCGGTATAACTTTTTAAATTTTTTTAAAAGTCATATCACCATTAGCTAAAAATAATACTATATTATTATTTAACATTTTTCCTTTTTTAGGTTACTAGAATTAAACTTTCACTTTTATACTTATTTAAAAAAATTTATGGGTGTTTATTTAACTAATTTTTATTAAAGTTCACCAACATTTTTACTCTCTTATTCGTGAAATCTACTATTAAAACAATATAGCTGTAAACTAAGTTTCCCTTTTACTTTCCACGAAACTTGTGTTTTACGCCGTTTTGTTTCGAGAAAAATATTTCACGAGAGACGTCTAAAACTTTTTACTTAATCGAGAAAGCCTCATAAAAAGAAAATGTAAGTCGCTATAACGTGAGATTAATTTAGATAGTGATCTTATTATGATGAAGACACTTTTCGTAAAATCTAGTATACATTTTTTATGATTTATAAATGATAGATAAAAATACACACCAACTTAAACACACACACACACACACACACACCCAGGCACGCGCGCGCGCCCGCACTCACGCACGCAAGCACGCACGCACGGACACACACACACACACACACACAAATAAAACACATACTAGATACGAGTGAATCTTCTTGTATCAAAATGAAATTCATTCCAATTTCATGTTCAGAATTTCGAACCTCAAAGGAAAGATAAAAAATATACGCAGTTCAGATACAAAGATATCAAACAAGCAGTGAGCGAAGCTATTGGTGATTCGCAATTGAACGGATTTTTTAATAAAGCAATAGTCTAAGGCAAATGCTTTCTTTGTAAATTGTTTCTATAGTTAGTTGTACTATGTTCTAGAGATTGAGATTAAATGTCAGATTTTTGATAAGTAACTAGTATCAATGATCTTAATAATATATCCAAAAAAATCTAATTTTTGATACCGAGCTGGCTATATTATGATATAAGTACATACAGGTCATTTTTTTTTATAAAATGCCCAAAAAAATCGAGGTGGGAGTATTTTGTGTTAGAACATGTAAATATTGAATATTCTCATCTTAAAGCCTGTAAAATAATGTGTTAATGAGAAGGTATATCCATGTACAAATTAAAAATAATAATAATAAAAACCAAATTATCAATTCATTATAGGTCGGCGAAAATATCTTTTCGTATTTTCTAGTAAAAAGTTGTAATAAAATCTTTTTCAAGTACGAAACAGATCGTAGTCAAAGATCAGTCTAGCTACACAGACTATCTTGAAACCCGGGTTTACACGCAATAAGGTGATGTTGAGTATGGTGGGATTGGAAAAGTATCAGTAATTATGAGCTTTTACCGCTGAGAAAAACATCGATTCGGATTTATACTGTCAACAACTGATGAGACTCAAGCAAGAAATTAAGAATAAACGGCCAGAATTGATCAACAGAATATGTGTGGTCTTTCATCATGACAATGCCCGATCACATGCGTTTTTAGGCAATCAATAAAAATTCAGAGAATTTGACTGGGACGTCTCAATGCATCCACCACATAGCCCCGATCTTGCACCCAAAAGTTTCCATCTGTTTCGGTCTTGACAGAATTGTTAAGGTAGTGTAAAGTTAACATCAAGAGAGGACTGTCAAAACTATTTGTTGTGATTTTTTAATGATATGTCCCAAAACTTCTACATTAATGGATTCCTGTAACTACATACCAGATGGCGGTAACTTATAATTATATAATAATAGTATTAATTATATAATGATAGTATAATTATAATGAATGTAAATAATATTTGTAAAATCTTACCTTGAATTTCTATATAACACACAGCGAAACTTTTTCCCCGACCTAATAGTACAAATTATTATTTTTGTCGTACAATATTATGACATAGGACATACGATGGATATAATAAAATAAGAAAATATAACCCTTTTTTTAAAGTTTCAAAATGATTTACCTTGCAAGAAAGGGCGCGAGTTTGAGAATATTAATACTTCATAAAAGTTTCCTACTAAAAGTACCTAACCGTAAAATCACTTATACGGCGGCGTATGTGGAAATCAAATGTAGTGGAAACAGCGGGCTTACACTGCATGCATCAGAATCATAAATCAATTGGATAGCCATTAGCGATGCTTCCATAAGCAGTGAGTGCCCCCACGATTACCAGCAGTGCACTAGGCATATTAACGCACAATAAATCTGAACTTTGATATTGCGGGGTAAACTCTTATTATGGATACTCCTGCTCGTAGCTTCGTCTGCGAGTTTCGCTTTATTAACAAGCTTAGTTGAAAAGTTTGTAACTTGATAATTTGCTGAGTGTTTTTAAAGTTCCTTCGTGTTTACAAATAGTTCACAACAACAGTAGTAAAAATATAGGTCGCTTGAAAAAAGGAACGAATAAAATAAATGAGGAAATACAAAACTATCTCAAATAATAGATTGTCAAAAAATAGTTCCTAAAATAATAAAAAAACGGTTTAAAGAAATGTATGTACTATGTAATAATAAATCTGATAATTTATTTATTTATTTATATAGGAAGCCAACGTAGTATACAGTGGTTTCTATCATAATTATATAGTTAAACAGAATCTTACACTATACACCACACTTATAGGCTAACTCAGTATGCAATACACTTTAAACAGTTGCTTCGAAACTTATACTAACAATAAATATCTATCTTATGAAAAATTAACTCATTAATAAAAGTATAAAACAAACTATTAAAAAAAATTACAACAATTAAAACCCGTGCTAAAACAGTAAAAAATATTTAAAAGAAAATAGATAAAATATGTAGGTATATGAAAAAAAAAAAAACAAATGAATGCATATGAAGAAAATTGCAACACATTCATACTAAAATCACTTCTAATACTCGCATATGATTGCCTCCACATATCGTTTACCCAGCAATAACATAATCGATATCAATAGGAATTTCAAAGGAATAACTGCGACTGTACGTACATTATTAAATATGTCGTTAGCATTAAGGATTACACTAGAGCGTAACCTTGCAATTTACGATAATGACAAAGCCACCACCAAGTTCACAGTGATCATACTGTAATTTATACCTAATAAATTAAAAATGAAATTTTTGTTATAATATGCTCTTTCCAGTTCCAACATAGAGATAGGTAGGTATATTTTTCGAATTAAAAATTACACTATTATTATAGCTATAAATTATATTAATCGTCACATTTTTTTATTTAAATGCATTTTGTAGTGGTAGCTTTTATATTGAACTCAAATTAAATCCGATAATTTGAAGCGACTGAAATATTTTACAATCAAAATAATCTCATAAATTTCACTTATCATCAATATTTTTAACAACTCATAGGGTATAAATATGAATATGATACACATAACATAATATATAATATAAAAATTTACTAAAATTGTTAAAGACAATTATTTAAAATGAAATTATTTTATATTAACACTCAAAACTCCACGTATTTTAAAAGAACATTGATCAAGTAGGTGGTACACATATGTAGACATGTCGTGATATGTAAATCATTCTTGTGAAACGATATTAAATATCAAAATATCGCATATAAAGCGTTTATTTCACGTCGTCTATGACTGATGGTTGTAAATCAATTCGGCTGACGTCTCTCTCGCCCCCGCTGATCTGGCTGTTTTTCACCTTCGTTACACACGTCAAAATAACAGGGTAACTGTCAGGGTTTCGGAAAATAGAGGGTTCTTTACAATTCTCCACTTTGACGGCAGACGGTTTAATGTTGAAAAGATTTAAATGTCAGGTGTATTTTTTATGTTATACTTACATACATATGTATGTATATTTTGTGATTCTTGTATTAAAAGGGGTCATGATTAAAGAACACATTTTGTAGGTGTGTGAATGGCTTTTGTCACCTAGATTAGTTTTTTTTTTTTTTTTTTTTGAAGCAAAACTTTTTTAGACAGGCTTGACTTGGGGAGTAAGCTGGTATTCACCACGACGAGAGCATTACGGAAAGTGTGACCGGGTGAGGCAAATGGAAGTTGAGAGGGAAATATAAGTTTGTGAAAATAGAAAGAGAGAGAGTTACGTTTCATATATTACTGCAGAAGCTAAAAAATTTTTACTTCAGTCGTGTGGTCTAAATCACACTTGTTTGTAATTTTACATTGTATGTGAGAGTTATTTAAGGTTCAAAAATTTTCGTGGCTACTATCATCATGCATGATCTGTATGTACGCATACACACTACGCATTCAGCCTGTAACGTCCTATTGTTGAGCAGAGGCCATGTAGTAGAATGATTGTAGCTTAATTTACCACGTTGCTTCCCTACTATAAGTAACGATCGCTATCAGGTATTTATGATAACAACCGGGACGGACGGCTTAACGTTCTCTCCGAGGCACGGTGGGGAGTCCCAGAAGGACAAACATCTAGACCGGAAAGAAATATTCGTACAAATAGAAATATCCATCCCGAGCAGGAATCGAACCCTCAAACCGTCGCTGTTTTAGGTGACTACTCGCACCAATACACCAGAGCGGTTGTTATATTAGTTATTTACCACTCCACCTAAGGCCTCTATTCTTATGAGGGCCACGTGGAATGATTGTGTAAAAAAAAGTTATAAAATAAAATAAAGGTATATTAATAAATATTATTGGTTGTTTAAGTTGTTAAAGAATACTGATAATGCTTATATTAATCAATGTTTATTTTATTTTATTTTTTGAACTGCAATCTAAATAAGTAAATCCCTTAAAAAACTTAGAATAAAGTAAAAATAAAAGTTAAAGTTTTAACTTTCTAACAAATAATTGTTTACAAGCAAAACAAAAAAAACCGACTTCAATTACATCGGCGTTATCCAATATCAGATATTATATAAATTAAAAAATATTTTTAAATAAAGATACATTAAAAATTTAATAAGTAGAAAAATCGATTTGAGCTCAAGGTCACCTTTTATTGCGGAACCCCGATGGCACACAAAAAGATCACTTACAAGGAAGTCATCTAATGTGCGTTTAAATAAGTTTTATGGGGTTGCCTAATATACTTGAGTCATAGCGTTACGATTAAATCACTGAGGGAAATATATTCAGTCGCTAGCAGTTGGAGGGTTGGACCGTTGCTTAATAACCCGAAAATATGGACTACAAAGTTTTAATTGTCGAACGTTTATCGCTTTTAAGGGTCCCGAAGTACTTGATTTCGTTATCAGATAGTATAAAATTACGGAGTCCTTATTGAGGTGTTTCGAAGTTTGAGTAATTATTTGTTTTGCATATTGTTAAAGAGCAGATCCTAATTCCAGTACATTCCTTAATATACTAAGTATGATAGTCACGTATTGTAGACGTTTTTGGGAGCGTAGGTATTTAAATTTCAGATGAATATTAAAATAATACTCGGTACTTTTGTACCTAAATAAAAAACAACCTTACACAAATGTATTTATAAATTTCCACAAGTAAATGAGATGATAATATAAAAGTGTAATATTGTTGTTTGTTTGACAATGAAATGATTTATATATTTAATTTTATAACAAATCTTATAAGTTTATGACTGATTATACACTTAGGACACACATTGTTATTTTCGTAAATAAATTTGATGATAACATGTTATTTTTTATATCTAACAAGATAACAATAGATTAATCATAGTAATCCCTTTCACAGCGACAGACTGCAATAACTCCTATAGCTACAACTTGTTACAACAACTGCAAACAAAGTTCAATAGTTTTTTAACAATGGCATTTCATATCGGAGGCTACTGCCCTTTGTTTGTAAGTTTCACGCCAAACTTAGACGTCAGAGGGAAAAATTAAATATCGCACCCTTGTTGGTAGAATCACGCGTCTGCGCGTGTTTCGCGAAGACGGATCGTACCTACGGACGACGACATCGCTACAGACCGGCGATTATTTATTCATTCGTAATTAAGTTGAGCGTTTTTTTTTTTGTCAGTGTAAGGTACAAGTTGTTTTGTTATAATCTACATTAAATGAAGTCTTATTGATAGAGTAAGAGTGAAATTAATTAAAATTCAATTAATTGTGAAAGTTAAAGAAACTGACAAGTATTGTAACAACGTACAAAGGAAGGAGAAAACTTTAACTCCAAATACGTAACGTCCGTGAGTTAGTTTTTTGTTCCTGGCTTAAGGTATTTTTTTTAAATAAATAATCCGCAAAATATTCTTTTAATAACCAATACATAAGTTTTAAGTTCATAAATAAAATGCTTTAATATCTATCTTTTTGTTTCGTTTTTATTTTTAAACTAACTTTTGCCCGCGGCTTCGCTCGTGCAGGAAACCTACCTAAGGAAGTACCTGAGGGTTAAGACTATTTATTTTTTCAGTCTCTGCTGAATGTACTTCTTTATGGAGTACACCTACGAAGGTTCGAATTAAATAGTCACACCATAGTAGTGAAACGGGAGTTCTGAGTTTATGTTGTGAAACAATTTAATTAATTTTATGTCATGTCCGCCATCTTAGACTTCGAAATAACTGCCATTCTCGCAATCAACGTCACAAAAAACATAAATATGATGTCAATGTCGATTATTAGGTTTATTTACCCCATTTCACGCCCTAAGGGGTTGATTTTCAGAAAATCACGAAAGACGTATTTGTTTATTTATTTTTGAGAGTAATCCTACGAAGTTTCAAATCGAAATGTCTATTTAATACTGTTTCGCCATACAAATTTCAAACCACCATTTTACCTTTTTAGGGCTTAAATTTTGAAATATCATTTCTTATTCCTTGTATACATCATAAAGGGAAAATCTGTGCAAAATTTCAGCTTTTTAGGTCCAAGGGTTTGGGCTGGGCGTTGATGAGTGAGCCAGGATTTGTCTTTTTATATATAAAGATAATAAATATTTTATTTCAAGTATTTCTTCACATTCTTAGATTAAAAGAATCCCCGTAGCTTCTAAATTAACGGCGAATCAATGTAATTGATTACAGATTTATATAGATTTATGGATAGATATTAATTTAAAAGGCTTAAAAATGGCATCTAATTGAACAAAAAATTAATACATGATAAGACCAATAATATAAGATTAATTAATACACCAAAATATAATTTTTTGTATAATTCAGAGCGTTTCAAACGTTCGTTTGGGCTGCCCACGTTCCCTCGAAGATGGATCATCTAGACGGTAGGGGGCGCATATCGTTCGATAAAGTGTCGAGATATGGAAAACTCCAGCAAATGCTTTCTACGCCAGCTCTACATTTCTATACAGCATGCAGTGTGCGTCAACCCTAGCAATTATAGTGCCAAGGGTTAAACGGATCACTAAAATATTCTCAATCATTTCAAACGATTTTTATTCGATTATTTTTAAGCAATGTTTAAAAAATAATATAAACAATACATTGACATCGTCGTTTAATAAATAATGATACATATTATAGATCGTAATTTAATAACATTAAACAAAGTTTTTTTTACCTTTCTATAATGCTTTTATACTTTTATATTTATATAGATTTATACTTTGTTTCTATATAATATCCTTAAATCCTCCGTTCAGAATAGTCTCCTTAAGTACACAAACAGCCCCAGGTATAAATAGAAAACAAATATCACTCCATCATATTCTTATGATAGAACAAATATTTTATCAATATATTGAAAACATCGTAAATCGTATGTCAGAATCATACACAATGTCTCCCCGAATATCTTTAAATGTGGACTTAAAAAATATTTACATTTACTTACAAGCTCCCCTAAGTAGCAAACGAACAAAGTTTCAAAATTGAACTACCAGGAGAACATACACTTAAAAGAGCATTATCTTTTTATTTTTATATTAAACTTGAACCGGGAGGGAATCTTGTAATCGCCTTAAGCTTTTCATCATTCAGAACCAGCTGTTGCACTACAGTGGGTCCCAAATAAATCTCAAGTTTTAGGGAAGTGGAGGAATGACAAATCGAATAAAGAAAACAAAAATGAGAAATCATTTTTTATATAGTAAGCCTACTTATAACGTTAATTCTTAGAAAATCATATACTTGATTAAAAACAAGGAATATTTTTAACAGTGTGTGTGTGTGGGTTTTTTTTTTATAAATTTAACACCGTATTTGCTTCAACGAATGTTGATTTCTACATTTTTTATTAGACGAAATTAAATTTTAGGTGTCCCTTTGGACACATTTATTTTTTATTTATTAATTTAATTAGTTTATATGCCTTATTCTACTTAAGAAAATAAACAGTTTGGGAAACATTTAAAATTAATGAAACTGGTATTATTATCGAAAAAGTTTATGAATTTTATTTAATATACTAGTGGACCCGGCAAACGTTGTTTTGTCCGGAATCACACTACCAGCGCCAATTGTGTTTTCAAACTATCCATGAACCTATTAATACCAGTCAATGTGTACTTTACCCATTGAAAGGTAACAAACACACGTACAGAAGATTTTTTTATATTAAGGTAATAGTTATCACCATTTCTGGGAGCATTGCATTCGAAGCGCGTTACTATTTCCACACGTAATGTCTACACACTGCTTTTTCAGAAGCTCCTTATTTGCCTCAGAAAGAAAAACAACAAAAATATGCCTTTGATATCCAGCATTAAGTCCTTAATTCAACCAACAACGTAACATCTAAACAAAACGGAACTAAAAAATATAATTGGAGTGTCTGTTTGTAATATTAAAAGAACCGCTTTTTACTAAATGCACATGGACACGGTATATATACCAAAAAACATTTTTTACAATTTTTGTATGTCTGTCTGTTTATCTGACTGTTTGTTCCAGCTAATCTCTGAAACGGGTGGACTGATTTTGACAGTACATTTACTGGCACGGTACATATATCAAAATAACATTTTTTTCCGATTTTTGTCTGTCTGTCTGTTTGTGCCAGCTATGAGCTGTGATTTTGACAGTACATTTACTGACACGGTACATATACCAAAATAACATTTTTTTTCAGATTTTTGTCTGTCTGTCTGTCTGTTTGTGCCAGCTAATCTCTGAAACGGCTGGACCGATTTGGGCGGCATTTTCGCTGGCAGATAACTGATTTAATAAGAAGTAACTAAGGCTACTTTTTTATCTTAGAAATGTATTTATTTTATAACTCTACAAACTGGACAAAAACTTTTTTTTATTTCCACGCGGACGAAGTCGCGGTCACAGTTAGTACTTAATATAACCGTACCAGATTAATTGACTAATAAGTAATTATCGTGATTGAATTAGAATATCATATAACTAGTAATCATTTTATTATAGATTCTATTTATTTGTATAGATGAACTGTAAATACTTGCTTTGAAAATTACAATTGACTTAAGCACTAATTAATATGGATAGTAAGTTTTAAAAGAAAAATGGTTCACTCTCTGACAAGTAACAACCAACTGGTACATGACGTAGTTTTAAACACATTTACATAATACATTTGTAAATATTGCACCCAGACTCCAGAGAAGAGAATCAAACCCATCCTTGGACTTAAAAGTAGGATCACTACGGACACCAACAAGTCAGTCAAATTTATAATTAAATCGCAAATATAATAATAAATATTTCCTACCTAAGCATAATAATGTACCAATAGTTATCTACATACTTTAACATATAAAGGGCTCGACCCCATTTCAATTCAAACTATTCGTACACGTCCGAACCCTTTCACAATAATCAAATATCGCTTTCATCTCGAGAACATACAAAATAGACACGGGATATAATGATATTGGCTTACCTTTCAATATTTTTAAATTCGACGCCCCCGTGCAATAAGTCGGTAATCGAAAAAAGCAAATTTTACAGGAAAAATAATTTACTGTTTTTCTTGAATAACTTTCTAACCTCTTGGAGTATTACGGTCATTGATACATCGAATGAAAGCTAATTTTTTATGAAATGCTATTTTATCACCTGATTTAAATTATATGCATCCTGTCAGCTGCAATATCAAAAATATTTTTTTACAGTATTGAGAAAAGTTTCATTGTTCTGCAATAGTAACTAACGGGATTATTGTGGTAAATTTATGAAGAGTGTTGATTTGTAACAGCATACTATCGACTTTTATAACGTTTATTATTATTATAGCTAGTGAACGTAATATATCTTAACCAAGTTTTTCTAGTAATTTTCTATATGCAAGAAATACCGTATAAATAAAATACAGTACTAAATAGAAAATTTAACAACAACTTTTTCATATTACCGTTCGTAACAAAAAAACCTTTGAAGAATAATAAACCAATAATTTATTTGAAATAAATTTATAATTATGAATTAAATCATTTTTATTATATTTAAATACAATTTACGTAAATTATAGCCAGAATCAACGATATAAATGGAATATAAGAAACACATATTGAATAAGACGATTAACAAAATCAGTGTGAAATTCTAAATAAAAAACAATAGAAACATAAATTTAAAAAATCAACAACTATCCTCTTCATTTTTGTCTGTTGCGTCCTCATATTCAGTAAACGATAACGACTTATAAAAGGAATGATAAAATCGCGAGATAGCGCCACTTTTACATAAACTCATTAGATCTGTGTATAAAGCTTTGGTGATTGGAATGGGCTGGTGGTAGGCTCGCTGCAACTCAATATTACCTGGAACTATAGGTGTAACTTGTGTTCGTTTACGTCCTCGCCGTCTAATATTTAAAGTAGATTGTAGATTAGTATCAAGTTCGGAATATGAGTCTTCAAAATTGTATCTAAAAACAGTTTATTTTCCTGCAAATGTGTCGCTTTAACCTCCAATACGTTCGCCCGATTATCTTTCCATCTTTATCTCGCCGCCAATTATTAGGTTCTATAAGTTGTTTAATATCACAGATATCGAATTGTTCAAGTTCTTTATCACAATACTTTTCGCCAGTTACTTTAGAGTTCATAATAAAGTTATATATTTGGTCGGGAGGGTTTAAATACATGGAAGTTTAAATACATGGAATTAAATACATGGAATCTCCCTCATTCTGGCTGTGTCCCGTTTCGAAAAACCTGTAGGTAATAGAAATGCCTAGTAATTTGGCAGCATAAAGTATAGAGCAAAAATATATCTATTTTTATTTTGCCCATAACATCCATCAGAATAAAGTGAAATGTGGTAATGCCATCTTCGTGGTTAGTTTTAGAAAAATGTACCAAAGCGCTATTTCCGTACTACTTCTTTTTGCTATTTGGAAGTGCCATACATAACAGTAGCCTTTTTTTCTAAGAGCGTCAAAAACTGTAAAATTATATACAGGATATTTACGCTTGTAGTGAAATATACTCACTTCAGATATATACATATAGATAGAGGTATACTTAAAACTTATTGTAAATCAAAAATTGCTGTCATAGAACTATTACATTTTTATCAGCAGTATCTATTTCGCCTTTCTTAATTTTTCTAATAATATCTTTTCTTTCTAAATTGATCAAATAAAGAACACGAAGGGCATTGATCCTTTTTTGGTTTTAAAAATGAGAAGTTGTAATTTATATTAAACACAGTTTCATATTGGGGTTTTGTAGCCATTAACATCATTGTAATTTTGATTTGCAAACCACTCAGTGTAAAAGCGATACATTTTTGAAATATTAAAATTTTCTGAAAGATATTCCTGCTTAGATGTTTTCCGAGTGTAATGCGATTCTACTTTTGGAAACAGTTCAATATGCGTTTTAATACTTAACTCTGTAGCAGTACTCATTTTCCGAGGTCTGTTATTGTGAACTCCCCTGTTATCTTTGAATCCTTTATCTGATTTTACCTTCTCTAATACTGTATACACCATTTGTTCCCCAATTTATAATTTATTAAGATTTTTTTTTACAAACTAATACGTCCTCGTTATTTAAGGAAAAATGATATTTTAATGTTTGAGTGCGATTGTTTTTGCGTTGTAATGACATACGTTTGATGGTATCAGTCTTTAGATGTTTACTTAAATACAACCACTGAAGTTACCGATCAACGAGACTATAAAAGTTATCGAATATGCGTTGCCTCTCAGACGAACAAAATTTTTCACCATAAACCTTTTACACGCGCAGGAGGGATCTAAAGATTTTTTAGGGTACCTTTTTTAGTTACATCTTTCGTAGGCCTCGCCGCTGTTATTCAGTTTTTTATTTTTCTTACAAAGCCTCTCATTTTTGTCCAGTTTACGTTTCCTAGTTAGTTTTTTTTTTGTTTGATTTAGCTGGTTTATCCTGGTTACTTGTAACGCTTTCTTCATCATCTGTGCATCTTGCCTCAGAAAAATTATGTTGCATTTCAATCTTGTCATCACCCTCAGGACAATTCTTTGGTATGTTTCCTGCTAGTGTCACATCAGTTTTGTTGAAGCTTTCGGTTTCTATGTTTTGGTCTGGTTTTAATGTTTCATCTAGATCTATAGTAGATTTTTTACATAAAGTATGTATTGATGCTATATTACTGTCTACCAATGTTACATCATTTGATCGCATAATTCCTTTTTTTTGTTTTTGAAGTATTCAAATATTTATTTGATTCTACATCTTCACCTAAAATTATAATTGAAATATAAGAAGTAGGAAGTTAAACGTCTTCCTTATTTAAACATTATCAAAGAAATGAAATTATTACAACATAAAACAACAAAATAGTTTTAATAGGTAGAATACTTACTCTCAAAGTCATCTAATTTGTTCACCAAGAACAGCATTGTCTTACACGAGAATTTTTTAATTCTCTAGGTTTTCTCGATTCCATTATAAAATACTAATTCAAGTGATAATCAACAGTATCCTATACAATCCTCATTCACACTTACACATAAATACACTTATAATAATCAGAATACCATAAAAAGAAAGAGAGAAATGTATATTACAAATTATCTGATGATGAACTAAACATAATAATGTTGAATATAGGTATCGACATGGTCGAATTTGAAACGAATAGTAGGTATGTTAATGTTACAAAACATTTAATAACCGATTTTCTTTCTAAAAACTTTGTTATTTGCTATTATTGATTAATGATTTACAAATTAAACACGGAATAAATATGGCAAATGCGTTTAACGGAAATTACTGCAAATTATTCACTTCAATAACCAAGTAATAGCAACTTACCGAATACCGAAAAGAAACACACTTTTGTATTAATGTGTAATGATGTTTTTCTCGTCATTAATGTATTTACAATTTCCCTACAACAAAGTGGCTATTCCAAATATCTCCGAAAATATAAGTAGGAAAATTATAAAAAAAATTCACAATATGTATTCCGACCCATAGATTACGATTTTAACATAACAGCAAAAAGTCCATAATAGCACATTACCGACTTATTGCACGGGGGCGTCGAATTATATTCTATTATATTTCTTAGTAATAAAATAGATAAAAATATATAAATGTAATTAATATTTATTATTTTTAGACATGATTGTTATAATGCTATTTATAAATATTTTACATTAATAAAATTATTATACTGTTTTATTATTTCACACAATGTTTTACAACAGCGTCTATTTCTATTTACTATAACAAAACTAAAACACTTTATAAAATTAATTTTGCACTGGCCTTACATAATAAAATTAAAGAGAAAAAATTTGAACATAAGATTATTATGTAGCATTTTTTCTCATCAGGCTGAAAATATTAATCACATTACCGTAACTAATCTAACTTTTTTTCGGCGGGTAGCTGCAAAATATACAACAACACTTTTGTGAGCTCTCTGTTTTTATATTTAAATTAAATATATAAATATCAGTATATATGAGTGATATGTGCTAAAGGTTCATAATACCTGCCAGTAAAAGTCCTCTCATATTAATATTTCTACTAAATCGTACGTAACTCCAGTTTCTGCTGTCATCTGCAAAGATCACTGCTATCTTAAATTACTACACAAGCTATGGAGTCAATCAAGCAGTCTATAGATGATCTGGCTTCACAACTGAATACTAAAATGGCTGAGTTCCAACAAACCCTACAAGCAACTAGTAGCCCTACATCCAATATAGCTGCTCAATTCAGTATGTTTCGCACTTTCGTACTAACTGCATTGGAAAGTCTGCAATTGCAGCTTAGAGTGTTAACTAATCAGGTTGATGAGCTTGAAATGAGAAGCAGGAGAAAAATTCTACTAGTACACGGTATACCTGAGACATCTAATGAGAATACAACATCAGCCGCTGTCAAAGCCTTGCCTGATCATATCAAGATTCCTGAGTTAGAGTGCACTGCTGTCAGTCGAAGCCAACGCATGGGCCGCTTGGCTGCTGGTAAACCAAGACCAATTCTTATAAAGTTTAATGATCTTGCATTGCGAAATAAAATCTGGTACTCCAAAACTAATTTAAAAAATACTGGCATCACACTATCGGAATTTTTAACAAAAAGTCGCCACGAAGCATTCATGTCCGCAAGGCAGCGTTTTGGAGTCTCGAAGTGCTGGACAAAAGAAGGACAGATCATCATAATCGGTCCAGACGGCGTTCGGCACCGCATTGTTTCCACGGCTGATATAACGGTAATAATGAATCAATGTGAAGTACAAGAGCCAGCTCCTACAACTGATGCAACTAGAACCGTAGATTTATCACCTACAGCCTCCAATTTAAAGGATACTAAAACTTCCCAGTCTCTTCTTGCACCAAGGCCCAAAAGGAATGTTAAAAAGTAATTAATTTATCTTATATTATTCTTAATTTTTTATTATTCTTAATTTTTTTTTTCTTTTATTTTAAATTTATTGAATGATTACAAATTTATCAAATGTATCATTAACGTTTATACAATTATTACCATTATGTTGTATAAAACAATTATTACCATTATGTTACATAAAACAATTGCTTCCTTAAGGTCGATTATTGCCTGTAATCTGTGTTGTATACTCTTATCGGTATCGGTATTTGTAACTTTCACTTAACTTTGCACATTTTATTTTGTAATTATAAAGTAGGTAAACAGCATTTACATTGAAGATGTACTTAACCAATCTGTCGTTAAGCACACCATGACAACATAATATGACAATGTCAAAATTGACGTAATTGCTGTTTAATCTTTTCCTTTCTAGTGTGGCAAATGCTGAATGCCATACAGCCTAAAGATGGTTTAGTGACATGTTTCCCATACTCAATACTTAAACCACGGATTCAATGTAAATGCTTTTTTATTTTTATATATTTTTCTTTGCGAGAATGGTAAAGTAATGGGATTTAGTTTCCTTGTTCAATTTTGCTTAGTATTGTAATGTTGAAAACTTGTAATTATTAAGATTTGTATTATAACGCTGGCAGGTATGAGAAATTATTTGTTTTTATTTATTTATTTTGTTTTATTTATCACTTTTATTGTTCTCTTTAATACATTATTAATATTATTATTATTTACGTTTAATATATATACTACATTTTTTTATTATATGGTTTTATACATATACATTTTAGATTGCATAATTATATATATATACTTATTGTTATTTTTATTATTATCTTGCACATACAATGCTCAATATTAGCGGTACAGCTATTTCTGATGATAACAGTTTTTGTTCCCTAAGCACATCTTCGAATGATAGTTTTCATAGTGCTTCTTTGCCTTTGAATAGTATACTTAATGCTACATTTTCCTCTCTTCATAAAAATTTTAATGTCGTTCATATTAACGCACAGAGCATCCCAGCCCATTATCCCGATCTTTTAGATACTTTCGACGTTCCGAATATCCATGCCATACTAGTTTCTGAGTCTTTTTTAAAACCATCTTTGCCTTCCACCTCTTTCGCACTCCCGGGGTTTCACCTTATTAGAAATGATCGTACTGGCAAAGGAGGTGGTGGCGTGGCCATTTACCTTCGAAGTCACATACCTTTCTCTATTCTAAGCAAATCTCCTTCAGTTTATTCGGAATCCGCAGAACATATTCTCTTGGAAGTATTATTTGGCAAGCTAAAAGTACTCTTAGGAGTATTTTATTCTCCCTCACTCCAAATTAACTACTTCCAAACTTTTGAAAGCTTGCTCGAAACTTATGTTCCTAATGCCGATCACACCATTATTATGGGCGATTTTAACACCTGCTTGGTTAAAGATGACTCACGTGCTAATCAACTCAAGCATATAATCACCAGCTCTAACCTTTCTCTGCTCCACACTAATCCAACGCATTTTTTCCCTAACTGCTCTCCTTCACTTCTTGACCTCATGATCGTCTCTTCTTTAGACCTTGTTTGCTTGCACGGCCAACTTTCAGCCGAAGCGTTTTCATACCATGATTTAGTTTATTTATCTTATAAGATTCGACCTCCTAAAATGAAGCCTACAGTCATTATGCGCCGTTCTTTCAAAAATTTCAACAACTCCAACTTTACGACCGATTTGAACACAATTGATTGGGACGCTGTTCTTAATGCTGCTTCTATTGATGAGAAACTAAACATCTTTAATTCCCATCTTATTAATCTTTTTGATAAACACGCTCCCTTGCGGCCTATAAAATTGAAACATCTCCCAGCTCCCTGGCTCACTGAGGATATCAGAGCATTAATGACCAAACGTAATGCTGCGAAGTGTAAATACAAATTGAAACCATCTGAACTAAATCACAATAATTACAGGCGTTTACGTAATAAATGCAATAAGATGTGCAGGGACGCTCAAAGACAATATGTACATTTGTCTGTGAATAAAAAGAGCTCATCAGAGGTGTGGCGATTCCTTCATTCTCTTGGGTTAGGACGCTCCAAAAATGAAACTTCCCTCAATATAGACCTGAACGTCCTCAACAACCACTTTTCCAATTCTTCTATCCCCAACCCTTACAAAGCACAAACTGTTTCTCTCCTAAAAGGCCGTACCAAACCCAATCACCCTTCATTTCAATTTGAACAAATAACATCATCTGATATTAAAAAGAACGCATCAGCTATCTCATCTGATGCCGTTGGCTCTGACGGAATAAGTAGAAAAATGACTATGTTGGTATTGGAAGAGATTATGCCTGTAATATGTCACATACTTAACTTCTCTCTTACTTCAAAGACTTTCCCTAGTGTTTGGCGTCTTGCTAATGTCATACCAATCCCTAAACTCTCCAATCCTTCATTACCCTCACACTATCGACCTATATCTATACTTCCTTTCTTATCTAAAATCCTTGAACGAATCATTCACTTCCAACTTACCTTGTTTTTAACTAAACACAATATCTTGAGCCCTTTCCAGTCCGGTTTCCGACCCGGCCATAGCACTGTGACGGCACTTGCGAAGGTTTTCGACGACATTCGGTTTGGAATGGATAACAAGCAAGTAACCATACTAGCATTACTGGATTTCAGCAATGCATTTAACACCGTTGATTACGACATACTCCTAGCTATTTTAGAGTCCATTAATGTATCCGCTGAAGTCATAGAATGGTTCCATTCTTATCTATTCGGGCGTCAACAGCGTATCTGTGCCGGAGGTCGCGATTCTTCGTATTGCCGTCTCAGTGCTGGGGTTCCCCAGGGTAGCGTGCTCTCTCCACTACTATTCTCTATCTTTATAAACACTGTTACTGAACTTCTCTCCATCTCCTTTCATCTTTACGCTGATGACTTGCAGGTTTATTTGACAACGCCTGTTGAGAATATTGTAGAAGCTATAAACACCCTTAATTCTAACCTGAGCACTATCACCAACTGGAGTCGGTCGTTTGGATTGTCTGTAAATTCCGGCAAGTCACAGTTCTCTATTTTAGGTACTTCTAAACAACTAGCAAAGATTGCTCGCTATAACCTTCCTGACGTTATATTCGATGGCTCCGTGGTATGTTACTCCAACGTGATAAAAAATCTAGGGGTTATTGTTGACAGCTCTCTCTCTTGGCGTCCACAAATTGCAGAAATTAGTCGCAAAATTTTCGCAACTTTTCATTCTCTGAAAAGATGGAAAAATTTCCTACCTATTAAGACTAAAATATCGCTAGTTAACAGTCTTATGATGCCAATCTTGGACTATGCGGATGCATGCTATCCAGACTTGTCGGAGGAACTGATCAATAAACTCGACCGTCTGCAAAACCTTTGTATAAGATATATATTCAGCTTAAAGAAGTTTGACCACATATCACAGTATCGCTCAAGGCTTGGATGGCTGCCAATAAAACATCGACGTAACCTTCATATTCTGTCTCTCCTCTACACAATCCTTTTTTATCCTACTTCACCGCTATACCTCAAAAAACGATTTTCTTTCCTTGGCAACCCTTCTCTTCATCTATGCCTTCGCTCTCAAAACGACAACAAATTGAGTGTGCCAATTCACAACTCGAGTTCATATTCTAAATCTTTTACGTTAAAGGCTGTTAAACTATGGAATGCACTACCATCAGTAATTCGTCAGTCTCCTTCTATCTTTGTCTTTAAAAACCGCGTGAAGCATTTCTACCTCACTATGACTTAAATAGCATGTCTATGCATACTTATTTCCACTGTTTGTACCCATCTCTCTATCGCGTACGTTTATTTATTGGCTTATATATGTGTATTTACATGTTTATTTTTATGTATATGTATATATATGTGTATGTGTTTGTATGTATGTATTTATGTACCCGTGTTTGTGTATATGTATGAATGTGTGTATATAAATATATATAAATTTATATGATTTATTTGTTTATTTATTGTATTCTAGTTGCATGTGTATATATGTATGTATGTTTGTAGAAATTTATATATGTATTCTGATTAAACGTTATTACTATTGCGCAAGCCCGTTACACTGCTAGCTTTTTTCTGTTGGGTAATCTGGAAGAGATCGCTATTTAGTGATAAGATCGCCCATTGCACTATATGTGTCTAGAATTAAGGTTTGCTATGTATACTATCTTTAGTTGCAATAAAGTGGTTTATTATTATTATTATTATTACTAATCACAATCGACAAATAAACATTGTAGCATCTTATAATAAATTACACTATTTATTAAATAAATTTTTACCGTAAACAGTAGATATTTAATGATTGTTATTAAAAACAAAAGATAAGATAAAATAGGCAAAACTCCCCGGAAATAATAGTGATATTAATTTCGAAAGGTCACTCCTGGGTCTCAAATTATGTACATAAATTTAAGAAGTAATCTATCTTATTGGCCATAATATTTTCAGTATAACGCTTCATACCGTTTTTCATTATTTTAAAAGCGTTGCAATTTGCTACCTACAACGGGGAAGTAAATATTTTATGGCATGAATAAAATATGTATTTTTTCATATCGTTCGGTAATTTTAGCTAAATGTTACTGTTTAAGTGGAAATTTTGTTTCTTCGTTTGTTTGTATTTAAATAAAATTTTATTTAATGGAATAAAATATTAATGGTTAATAAATAATCGCTAATAATATCTATACAAATAAATAAAATTGAAGTGTCTGTTTGTAATATTATAATAACTGCTTTTTACTAAATGCATATGGATGAATATACACGGTACATATACCAAAATAACATTTTTCACAACTTTTGTCTGTCTCTCTGTCTGTTTGTTCTGATTTTGGCGGGACTTTCATTGTCAGATAGCTGATGTAATAAGAAGTAGCTTAGGCTACTTTTATTTTAGAAATTTATTTATTTTATAACTCTGCGAACTGAATAATAACTTTTTTATTAATTCCACGCGGACAAAGTCGCAGGCACAGCTAGTTATCAATATAATAAAATACGAATTCCGCTTTATTTCTTAGTATTTTTTTTAATCCCAGAATATTTAAAATTTTTAGAATAATCAGACAGTCGTCTACTTGTCTAAGGCGCATGCTGTGACTGCCTTTAAGGGAAATTATTTGTATACCTATTACCTAAACATATACCTATCTCATTTTAATTTATTTTAAATTTAATTTTGTTGGTGCTTCTAATTAAATAAATGAATAAATACTCAAATAATAACTAATTTTTGTCTATTTCAAAGAATTTCCGAGCTTAGCTCATATATGAGATAGGGCCATGTAATATGAAATTTAGTTAAGAGCGTGTCTGGTTCCTTCATTGTATAGAATAATTCTAAATTTCATTGGCTAAAATAAATATCTTTAAACGTTGATTAATACTTTAATATATCATACACTTTAATAATTAAATTAAGGAATAATAAATTAGTTAATCAATTTTATTAGTTAATCAATTGACAACCACTCTGGTGTAATGGAGCGAGTACCAGGTGCCTAAACGCGCCTCTCACGAGTTCGATTCCCGCATGATATTGGTATTTGTACAAATATTTGTTTCCGTCGCCATGTCTATCCTTGTGCTTCTCCCTACCGTGTCTCAGAAAACACGTTTAGTTGTCAGTTCCAGTTGTAGCTTTATAGACACCTGATAGCAATAATTACTAATGTATAAGGTAACATATCCACCAACCAGTAGTGCAACGTGGTGGATTAAGTTTAACCATGACCGAAGGCTTGTGGCGCTCTGTACGTATATGTGTGTATGTGTGTGTCCGCGGGTAACTTCGTTTATGACCCGATTTAATCGTATACTTGGATTGGAAGAATACATATTCGAAAATGTGAAGGGGCAAGATGGCGGTTTGGAACTTCTGATCGATAAAATTATTTATTTATACAAAATATTATACATATTTACAATTCACAACTTAAGAACTAAATATTTACAGATAGTTTTGGTATAAATCATGTCCGCGGAAACAGCCTTAAAAGCGGGAGCTGCAGCGGAAAAAGCTGAAACGACTAAACGGCACAAATATTCGTCACTAATTCCAAATTACATCTTTGTGCCGTTTGCAGTCCAAACACTTGGACCTTGGAGTAGCAGTGCTAAAAAATTTTTAAATGAGATAACACCTCGCCTTATTGCCTCCACTGGTGACAAGAGGGCTGGTGCATTTTTTGCCCAGAGAATCGGCATAGCGCACAGTGCTGTGAGTCTAGGACAAAAAAAGAAAAAAACAAATTTCGGTTTCCTACAAATCGGTATTGCCGTTTTAAAAATAATGAGTTCCTACACAACGAGCACCAATTTTTATTAGCTGGATAGTTTTCATTCGCTTATAATGACACTTTGAATGTCTCACTTTGAATGAATACCGCTAACTACCTTATCAGTCGTAAATAGTCTGTTGTGCAAAGTGCATTGTGAAAAGAACGTGTAACGTTTTTATAAACTAACAGCTATGGAGATTAAAGGCCAAGGTATGTACTTTAAATTATTATCGTTTTTGAGTCTATACGTTGTCTTTAACTATGTATGAATCTATCCAAAGTTGCTATTAAAAATAAGTATAACTCGGTGCAGTTTAAAACGTTGAAGAAAGTAAAAAAAAAAACATTGCATAACATTGCATACTTGTAACATTTTATTATTACTACATTGGTATACTTTAATTTTCAGTACAGTTTAAGTGCTTTCGTTTGCGACTTTTTTTTTATAATATCTTTTTCAGAGAGAAGGAAATCTATCAAAAACTCCGGGTAATCTGGTAGAAGTATGGTTTGAAACGGAAAAAAGTGGTCGAGAATCAGCTGTATTTGAGAGAATTTGTTCTCTTTTGAACTTAGCCGAGTGCTCTGACACTCTTCGTAGTGAACTCTTGACACTGAGTCGGTTATTTTCTTTAAATATGAGCAATAAGTGGAAAGAAGTTAGTCGTAGCCGCGTAGACTTTATCAACGCCACGGAGGTTGGCTACAACGGGAGATTCGCCTGCCAGCAAGTTTTAATTAATTTAAAATAATTTAATTTAAATTATTTTAAATAATGATTTAATTTAAAATAATTTAGTTTGGCTATTTTGGTAGATGAATTAAGTTAGAATGAATATTGTGTTTTTTTTACCTTAATTAAGATAATTATAATTTAATATTGTTATTAGATTAAAGAAGCTAAAAATTATTATACTAGACAAAATTAACAAAATTATGTACGAAATATAGTTTATTACAGCATTAAAACTGTGTTATGATTTTTGTCCATCGCGCCATACATTTCACTGCACTGTGCGCTGGTTAGTTTAGTTCGTCTACATACGTTGTATTTGTGTATTGTCGATTTACTTGAAGTCAGTTTTTTTCGTTTGCTAGCTAACACTATTATGAATAATAATAAGAGGAGGCCGCCTACTCCTCATCACTGATTCCGCTGAAATTTAATCACATATAGGACTTAGCTATAAATGAAAGTAGTTGAAGTCGGAACTCCAGCTCTCTGAATAGTGAAAAAGAAAAATAAGGAAACTCTACAAGAAATACGGAAAAATTATATTGTGGAAACTCTGAAAAAGCCCTAGCTTGAGCGAAGCAAAAACTAAATTTTACCACAAAACTTAGTATGAGCTCTGTTAAATCACTAACGTTGCTTCGGCAAAAGTTTTCTTAGAATGCTTTACTGCAATGGCAGTGTTGGACATAAAATAAATTAACGTCTGCTGTATTGAAATGCTTTAATAGCGAACAACAAAAGTAACTGTGATATGTTGATTCAAGTAATGAAATAAAATATTAAAATCGATAATATAAAATAAGGTTTCACTTGTTTTTTAAAAAAAAATCATAAATAATGAAGCGATTAGTTATTAGTTACCATATTGCCTATTGCCTTCTGATCAGATGTAGTTTATATAAAAAAGATGATTTATGAAAGCGATACAATACCTATTTGGCAAGGTTTTGACTCAGTCATACATTCTTATTCGTCAATATAACAATACATTAATTGGATTTTTTTTACATATGGGTATTGTAAAACTGAAGAGATTAATTAATGACTTCATTTATACTCGTATTAAATTTTTGCCGTGTAAAATTGGTGACGTTTAAGCGTAAGTAAGTTTTTTTTTTAGCGACAAAAATACCTCTAGATCAAAATTTCTTATTTTATCAAAGAATAAATCTAAACATAATATAATGTAACGTAAGTTATTGATTACATGCCTTCTCAAAAATATAAAATAAACCTGTTTACTATGTATCCTCCAACGTCAATTTTAGCAGAAGAGACCAATCCCCTTCGGACCATTTTCACGGAATCCATTTCAAAGTAAATAAT
This sequence comes from Melitaea cinxia, assembly GCF_905220565.1. Taxonomy (NCBI): domain Eukaryota; kingdom Metazoa; phylum Arthropoda; class Insecta; order Lepidoptera; family Nymphalidae; genus Melitaea; species Melitaea cinxia. The sequence continues at coordinate 4,438,710 of NC_059405.1, read as the reverse complement.
TTACTCATCCTTCGAACATGAGTTATAAACTTTTGTTTTTTCTCTATAGACCGGTAGAAAGTAAAGAAAATTGTAACCAATTTCTCTTAAAATAATCCAATCATACGAGAGTAATAAAATTCCACCAAATCTTTACTATTTCTTTCGCTACTTCACTTTTGTCCTTTATCGTAGTCCGCAATAAAGTTGGAAAGTAGGGTATCTCCAAATATTTTCAATTGTGTTAAACGAATATCGTACGTATTTCAAGTAACATAAGGCTCCTCGTTTTAGTACAGTCGCCTTGTGTACCTCGATTTATGAATAGTAGGCTCGTCCAATACTCTCAAAACTTAATATCAGTGACATTGGCGATACCCCCTTAAGTTTAAGAATTATGATTCTTCTTCTTTTTAGAATCAGCGCTTTTGTTCTCGCTTTTGATAAATTGTTAAACATAATTAAATTTCGTTTATACCGGAAAATGTTTTTATCATATAATGTAACTTTATTGAAACATAGGAGAGATGCCAGAGTTAATGGTTATGTTTAAAGAATATTTATTTTCTCATTGAAAGCACAGTCACTTACATGAGAAACTATCAACATATTGTGTTGGTAAAAATACAAAAATTAATTTAAATTAAATTAATGACATAGTAAAAATATTTGGCACTTGGCAATTTTAGGTGTTTATGTGAGATATTTGTACCAATTACCAACATTTACTGTACGAATCGCGGTCGTGAAAATATAATACTTTGACTATAGATTTTTTATTTGAAATACATACATTTTGATTCGTTTAATTCGATAATCACTTTTAAGAAGTAAACTTCAGTCCTAAGAGTGTCTCCTAGCGAGATCGCACCTCGGTTTAGGACAAAGTCGGTGTGGTGGGCGAAGCGCGGCCTTCGCCCTGCATTTTAAATCTGTACTATCTTCGAAAATATTCATTTAAGTTACATGTTGTAAAAGGCCATATTGATCTATATTAAATGTACAATGTATTTAAGGTACTTAATGGATGATAAGGATTAATGAATGCTGTATTGCTTAAAATCGCTTCGTAAAAAGGACATTAGTTCTCGTAAAAAGTAAAGGATAAAAAATGGTTATTGCAGGTTATCCCTAAGAGATAGACATATACCCATCACGGAATTTTATAGACCTTTGTAAGGTGTACAATACTGTAGTACATTATTTTGACCTATCTCGTAGAGTTCTGCCATTGTTTGCAATGTAAGCGCAAAAAAAATGTGTTATTTTCAACATCAAATTAGAAATGTCTAAAATAATTAGTGTTCCTCTATTATATTATGTATGTATTATACATATAAAGCTTCCTTTTTAATTACTCTATCTATTAAAAAAATCCGCATCAAAATCCGTTGGGTAGTTTTAAAGATCTAAGCACACAGACAGTGAGGAGCGACTTTGTTTTATACTGTACTGTATATGTAATGATAAGTTAATTTTTATGTATTATTAATTTTTATGTATTATACATTAATCAAAATTTCTTTTGTACACTAAATAATAAATAAAGCATTTAAAATATTATTAAATTACTCTTTTGATTTTCTTTTTTCTCTCTTTTTTTTATTATCATAAGTCTAAGAATTTTAAGAACAATTTACGACTATTACTTAGAATTATTTATTCAGCTTTTAAAAGGCTTTTCTCTACTATTTTGGCTCGGACAGCTAAAATTCCTTATAAAAGTTCTATATTTGCTTATGCATTGGCTTTTCCTGTAAATAACATTTTATTTCAAAAAAAATAATTTCCGTAGTCCTTAAAAAGTGGATTACCCAAGTCGAGACCTTGTATACTAATATATTTGATAAATTATTTATAAAAAGGTTGTCAACATTTTCATATAAAATCAGATTTACTATATTAATGAAATTATTGGTTATTTATTTTTTTATATTTGACAAAACAACCAAATCATGTAAAGTGAAATATTTCAAAGTTTCTTAGGAAATCTATAATAATTTAAAGCTAATATTAATAGTGTCAACTACAGAAAAAGATTTTTGGCGTTTATAACATAAATATACAGGAAAGCGACAACACAATAGTATTCATAATGTGAAAAATGTAATAGGAAGTTACTTATTTTCCAAAAATGAAACATTGTATCAAAAGTTTAGCTGATACATAGCTGCGCTATATCACATTGCGCCGCTGTGCTACTTTACGATAGAATTCAGGAGACAGCACAGACATTAGTGCAGCAGACATAGACGTCACACAGACATAAGGATAATACAGAGTGTTAAGATGATATATTATATATATAAAATCATGTGTTCATTTGATTTATATATCACCAAATCTGGCGACAACAATAGAACGTTATAACGAGAAACAACGAAAAATCTCTCTGAACACTGAGACGCTGCTTCATATTCCGTAAGTAATAAATCTTGGGGGGAAGACACATCTGTCAAAAGTGTAAAATATGTATTACTCATAACACCCGTCCTGTTCTTTCAACCCTAAGTGAATAAAATAAAAGACCATTCCATTCAAATGGAAAATTTTAGTCGACTACCTTTTAGTAACTGAATATATTAGAAGTACTCTTTAAGTATATTAGAAGTATTTCCATTAATATTGATATACTAGTTTTTTTTATTAATTAAATTCTTTTTTTTTTTAAATGAAGCCAAGTATTTATAAATTAATTAAAATGTGTGAATATAGTTTTTGAGTTCAGTATCGGTTATAAAATTGAGTTTCCATACCTTCGACACAGTGATTTAACACAGTTAATCTTATGGGAGACCGAGTTTTAGGCGTTTGTCTGTTTTATTTGTAATATATTTATTTCAAAATAAAATTACATTGAAGGTACAAATCAGACCTGTACAGTATTATAAGTATGTATAAGATGAATTAAGAGGCTATTAAGTGTTAAGAAATTGGCAGAATACTGTTTATATATTTTATTTATTTTTATTTCCAGAGACACGATTAAGATTAGAATTATTTAATTACAATGGCAGAAAACTCTTTATATTAATACTGTAAATTTTTCAAGGCCTATCCTGCTTTTGGTCTATATTAAATGATATATTAACACCTTGTGTATAATAATTTCAGAAATCAGCACAACAAAGTCGAATAAAAAACTCGAACAACTCTACAAAATGAGGAAAACATCTCAATATTAATAGCTTAACATTAATGTTTATATAATATATAATTTTAAATTTATAAATTACGAAGCATCTTGGTGTAGCCGCAACAGGAATATGGCTGAGTTCCAAATTGTATGAAAACGGTAAATATTTTAATAACGCAGGCAATAACTGACTTGCAGTTATATTAAATCACAAAATATTGTACTTTTCTTCGTTTACTTATTGGAGTTATAAAATTATTTATTTAAGTAATTGAAACTGTTTAAGTTTGATTTATTAATAAAAAAAAGCATTAATACACCTTTTCGCTTAATTAGGTCAAGTAGAATGAGAATCTAGTATCGAAGTTTCGGGTAAGTAGACAAAAAAAAAACATACATTCGAATTTTGAATATAATTTTCGAATTTAATGATCAAATACTTTCTAGACATTCCGAAAAATAACTTATAAATTACAAATTAAAAATGTCATTTCGAATAAAGTCTCTCGAATATCTAACCTTATTTTTTTCTTACAAAATGCACTCAAAATTCGAATAACGAATTGTCTAATACCATAGATTCATGTTAATAAAAAAGTGATGTGACAATAAATCGATTTTCCGAACATTCTCAAAATCCGCTCCGATGTGGGTCATTCAATTCCGCACGTAGTTCAGATCAACGTTACCTACCGCTTTGATCAGCGGCATCCGCAAACGCTGAAGGATGGCAGACCGGCCATGCAGAAGGTATCGCTTATTGAAATCGATTTCGCGACTAGCGTCCGCTGTCCGATTTGAACCGACTTCCTTAAAAAGGATAATGACTTTAAGTACAGTATACATTAATTGTGTATATGTATGTATAGGATTATATTCGTATGTTATTTTAGCTCTGTAATTAAACCACATAGGACCTATTTCACGGGATGCAGATATATTAGGTGACAGTTAGCAGGTATGATTTTTTGATATATTATATACATTTTTACAGTAGTTGATGAAAGGACATGAATTACTTATAAGTAGTTAATACAGTTTTTTTAATCTACTTTTTCCATTTTCGTAACTTTTATCTCAAACAGAATGAATGTATGAGTTTAATAATATAAAAGTTACTTAATATATGTTTATATATCTTAAATAATATTATTATACGAAATATATATGTATAGTGAAGAGTTCACGTTTCGGGTTATTCGTGCGTGGAATTCACATTTCTTTTCATAGATAATTCCGAGCGTTCCGCAGTGTACTCGTATACTCGTAATATTCAGTTCGCTAAGACATAAACATTTCGCGGAGTAAAGAACGATGGGGCGAAAAATTGCATTATTAAAACATAAACAGGCGATAGAAGATTTTATGGAAATTGAAGGCAGAACTGACATCAACTTTTATGTTTCGCAAGATGACACAGAGATCAGAGATGTACTTTTTATCGACTTAAAAAAAAATATATATAATAATATATTTATTATATAAATATATATATAATATAATATATAAAAATATATATAATATAATATATATAGCTATATATGGGTGTGTATATATATATATATATAGACACCTATATATATATATGTGTGTAGATATATATTTTTTTTTGTTTATGTATGTTCGGGGATAACTTCGTTGTTTATGAACCGATTTTGATAATTCTTTTTTTTTTGCTGGAAAGGAGATATTCCTAGTGTTGCACCATGATATCTGGTGATGGAATCTCAGAGATATCAAGGGAAACCCTCTAAAATTGTAATGATCACTGTCGCGACACTGAGTTCGTTTGTTACCATACTTGTTTACATTTTTTTCTGTTTCTGGATCACAATTTTTGAAACGTACATTTAAAGTTAAATAATTTATTCACAAAGTACGTTTAGTTTTGTATATTTTTGGAGTTTACTCCTCAAGAATCGATTTTTCTTCTTCTTTTAACTATTTTTTTCATACTATAGATAATATATATTATTTTTTTTTATATCAAAATAACTTTCTGAGTGATGGTACGAAAAATTCATAGAACATAAACGTGAACCCGACGCTGCGACTCGTCGTTGTCACCTTTTCATTCACCCATCAAAGGCATCGTGAGCGCTTCCCATGTCCTAATTAGCAGATTCTCGTTTTGTGCTCACTCGCTTGGAAGTTATTGTTTATTGGCAATAGCTGTGCCGATCTAAGAGCGCTACTGGTATGGAAAATTGAGGGAAAATCAGACGATATAACGCTTGGCCCACTTTTCGGATGAATTTGAAATTATTCTGATCGTGTTTACCGTTTATAGGAGTAAATAGTATATAAATGTATTTTCTAACGATAACGTTTGATAAGTATCGTCTTAGTTTAGTATTTCTTATAATAAAAGTTTGTTAATAACTTACAACAAAACAAATTTAAATGTCATTATAGTTTTTTATTTTATTATTCACTAAACTATAAAAAAATTAAAAGCACATTAATAAAAATGTTGCTGTTGTAGCTCTGTACAGCATTAAAATATATATTATACAAGAAAATAAAAGTAAAAGAATAACTGTAGGAAACTAGATTAACAAAAACATAATTTAAAATTAAACAAAAGTTTTTTACACAATCATTAAATAAGTTAATGTATAAATATATATTTACAATTATATTATACATACATTACATACATTTTATAAGCTTTAAATAAAAAAATCAATGGATGCCTAATTTAGGCCCAAAAAAGAATTTTAGTAGTGCTTAAATACACAAGACCCGATTTTGAATGCATAACAAGTCACGTAGATATAAGTTACTTGTTAAATTTAAAAAATGCATAAAATATTAAGAATTCTTAGTTTCTGAGCGTAAAATAAGTGAGCTCATAATATTAGAAGCTTAAAACTACTTCAAAGTAACTTCATCTGCCTATGAATATTTGAAAGAATACACTAAGTTTTCTTGTAAACTTAAAACTATTGAAAACCTGCATATAACTTAAACGCAGGTGTGGAAATGGGTTATGAAATAAATATTCATATGCATAGAAAACTACGCTTCTAAAATGGCTTCCTGTTTTCTTTATGCTTTATGGGACAGTGGGATAAAAGTTTCTCCATATTTTTTAGAAATAAAGCATAAACCGTTTTTTATGAAAACTGTTGTGTGCTTATTCTCGCATATACATATATATGAAATTGAATTGTCTGTCTGTGCATATAGGTTGTTACACGATACTAAAACAAACAAACGATTTTAATTATTTTGTCTGTTTGTCTGTTTGTTCGGCCTAATCTCTGAAACATTTAAACTGATTTTTATTAGACTATCTTTGGATGAAAGAGGAGGTTATAGAGCAACATACAGTCTACTTTTCATCCTGGTAAAACTGCATTTACCGCGCGCGAAAACCTACTGCTCAGATAGAAATAAAATAAAGCAAAACCAAATAATATCCTAAAATAAGACAAAGGAGATCACGTGGCAACATATACTTTTCATCTCATCATTCCCACGGGATCAGGATCACTCTGTTAAAAACAATATTAGTGTCTAGATACTATCTCCCACGCAAACAAAGTCGCTGGTTTCAATAATATTAATAATGATTATCCTCATACAGAAATATATTATATATTTCAATACACTAAATACCTACTCGTAAATAAATAATGTTTTCGTCATATAAATAAGATCATCGCGTCGAAACATTATTGCGCCTACGAAATAAAAAAAGCAAAATCTTATCATTTTTACATTTGCGTTCACAATGCAGACAGTCAAAAAATATTTCAATTATTTTATTAAAATTGCTTTTCAAATAGTGATATTGTTATTATAACATGAACACATTGTCCATGTCTAGAAACTAAATTTAAAATTAGTAAAACTCGAAAGAAACTTCGAGACACCGGGTCAGCAGAAGATTTACTTAAAAAGAAAAAGACAAATGTAATAATTATTTTTTCGTTCTAAAAGATGTATTAAAATTCTAGAAAATTACAATACATTCTTCGTCTAGTGATTTCATGTCGAAATAATATGGCAAACGTGTCCATTTGTACCTGACACGGCAATAGAACAAAATGGTCGAATAGTGAAGTAGAGTAGGTCGTCGTACTTGTTTATTTCATTTTTTTTTTTCATATAGATTTCTTATCAACGCCAGTTCACATATTTAATAGATGATAATTGATTTTTGTAAGTATATAATTTTTAATTATTATCGATTACTTACATATTTCCGAACAAAGAAATGTACCCTCGAACTCGATATATAAATAAAATAATAAATAAGTAAATAAAATAAATAAGTTAGGAGGTAGACTATGAAGTTTTACTACCACCACAACCTACCTTCAATCGCTCCTTATTAAGGTTCAATATTTGATTAGTATCATCAACGTGTGTTTAAGACACGATCGTAAAAAAATCGTTTCTTATTTATTTATTCTTAATGTACACCGATATACAGACACATATAAAGAAAGATACAATACAAGATGTACAAAGGCGATCTTATCGCTAAATAGCGATTTCTCCCAGATAACCTTTAGGTACTGGACAACTACGATATGATAGACTTACATAATTATTAAAAAAGAAAAGAAAACATATAAATAAGTAAATGTTTTAGTATATAATATATAATACACATATACACACACATACATACATATATACGTACACATACATAAATACATTGAGACATACATATTTTACATAATAATATGCATAAAAATGCTTTCCTTACTTATATTACTCTAAAAGTGTTCATGATATTCTGTACAATCCTCTGCCATATATTCACTAGGAAAAATGTTCAACCATTATTCCAACGTCAGAAAATATATGTAAATAAATTAGCTTGCCCAAAAATCCACTCGCACGGAAGATATTGCTTATTGGAAACTATTACTACACTATTATGGATTAGATGGGCATTGATCCAAGCAATATTTCAAACTTCAATGCTATTTAATGTTGAAGTTTGCTCGTCTATAGTTGGAAAATTATTTTTTACTGCTAGCTGAAACTTTACAGACACAATTTAAAAATAGTACAATTACTAGTTAATATTTTTTTTTTTTTTTTTGTGAATATATCGGCAATTTCAAAGTATTCCGATAAAATTTAAACTGTTTATATTTGGTAGTGGTTTTTGTTCATAAAAATATTGAATACAGAATGAAATTCCAAAACTTTGTAACTGTATGTATAAAATCAAAGAACAATGCTTACTTTACCAAAACAACCTCTGTACTAAGAGATAAAAGATGATGATAAGAGATATGATTTTTTTTTTCTTCTTTTTAATTTAAAAAGGAGTTTTGCTTACCCTATCCAATGATTTAATTACTGCTAACTGAATCGGTGAACTTCGTACAGCCATTTTTTTTTGTTTATATACTATTTTTCTTATTTTTCATTATTAATGTAAACATATTACAATACAAACCTGTCGATATCAAAAACCACAAAAATACATATAGTTTCTTGCGAATCTTCTGAAGTCATGGACGTTCAATGTTCATACATTAGACCTACCCTTGTGTGCGGTCACATAATGATGATACTTGTATTTTTGAATGCGCATGCCTTGAATTCAATATTTTCTTAAAGAATATTGGGACCACAAAATTAGAATGAAGGTTTATTGACGCAACATGTCTCAAAACTTCTTCCATGTCAAGATCACACAAGCACTTAAATGAAATTCTGACAAGCATAAGATTATGATATACTAGCTGTACCCGCGACTTCGTCCGCGTGGAGTTTAACTTAGTTTTAATAGTTATTGTTGAGTTCCCAGAGTTATAAAATGATTTTAAAAAACTTTACTAACGTTACTCCTTATTACATTAGTTCCGCCAAAATCGGTCCAACCGTTTCAGAGATAAGCCGGAACAAATAAACAGACACACAGACAGAAAAAAATTATAAAAAATATGATTTTGGTATACGTTCGCCAACCCGCATTGGAGCAATCCGCCAACCAGCATTGAGGCAGCGTGGTGGATTAAGCTCTGATCCTTCCCCTACATGGGGAAAGAGGCCTATGCCCAGTAGTGGAATATTACAGGCTGAAGCGTATACGTACCGTGTATACATGCAGAAACATTTAGTAAAACGCGGTTGTTTTAATATTGCAAACAGACACTCCAATTTTACTTATTTGTATGTATAGATTATTTAAAAATACGAATATAACGGAAATAAGTACATATACTCCGCTAGAGCGTACTGGAGTTCGCATCGATTAGATAGAAATATACTTTTTTTAATTATAAAAAGTCTTGGCAAAGTCAGAATTGATAAAGATCTGCAACACCAAGTTGAAATTTCGTTTGAAACGAATTTCAGCCTTTAACTGTTATCTGATTTCTGTCTGTAAAAGTCGATGGTAGTTTTTAACATCTTTTATAAAGGAAACGTTTTTTTTTTTTTTTTTTTTTTTAATAAAAAAGAAATATACCGACAGAATCGAAGAATTGAAAGGCATATCTGAAAGAATAGCAATACTCAACATCAAACTTCCCGTACAAAACAGCAGAGATAAATTATGGTCAATTATTCAAGTGTACTCGCCAACTGAACCAGATAAAAAACAAGATGTAAACAAAATAGACGAATTCTACCAAAAATTACAAAGTACTGTGGATACTGCTCATAAAAATATAATAATAATGGGTGATTTTAATGCACAAATTGGGGAGTGCCAAAGTGGCGAAGAGTACACCGTAGGAAGACACAGTTATGGTAACAGGAGCAAAAATGGGCAAAGATTGGTTAACTTCTGTTTAGAAAATAAACTAAGTATCCTTAATAGTTTCTTTAACAAGAAAAAGAATAAGAAATGGACGTGGACTTCCCCAAATGGGCTCATTAAAAATGAAATTGATTATATTATGACAAATAAACCAAAAGTTTTTAAAGATATGTCAATTTTACATAATCTAAATTTTAATTCGGACCATAAAATGATTCGTGCTACGTTACGAGGTACTTATACAAAGAAAAGTCGAAGGCTGCACACTGAATCGGTTCCCTATGTGAACATTAAAAACAACGCAGAAACAATGAAAAGCTTAAAAGAAACTCTAGAGAGAAGAGAAGGAAAAGAATACGACAAACCGATTGAGGCGAAATACTGCGACTTTGTAAATACTCTCAAAAGTAAAGCTAGGAAAGTATTTTCAAATAATAAAGCCATACTATCCACCGAAACCATTCAATTACTTAAAGAAAGAAAAATACTTTTACAAGGCAAGAAAACCAAAGAAACGCGAAAAGATATCGCAGAATTAAGTAAAAAAATCAATATAAATATAAGGAAAGATAGGAAACAAAAAAGGATACATACTTTTCAATATCATATTAAGAAAACAGGTGGAGTAAAGAAAGCGCTCAAAGAACTAGAATCGAAAAAGAATTGGATGCCAAATATCAAGGATAAACAAGGAAGATGTACTTCAAAAAGGCCAGATATATTAAATATTGCTACGGAATATTATAAGGAGCTATACAAAAGCAGAAGTAACGAACTTGAAACAATTATGACAGACGATACGCAACATACTGAACCTATACCACAAATTCTAAAAGAAGAAACAGAGAGAGCTATTTGTACGCAGAAGTTAGGGAAAACACCCGGACCAGATCAAATCACCAATGAACTCCTTAAAATATTTATGCCGGTAGTTGTGCCTAAACTAACCAATTTGTTCAACGAAATAGTAACAGCAGAAGTTATACCAGAAGATTGGACGAAGTCAGTGATAGTTTTATTACACAAAAAAGGAGACAAAGGAGATATTAACAACTATAGACCAATAAGTTTAATGTCTAATATATATAAGGTATTTTCTAAAATAATATTGTTTAGATTAACTAACACCCTTGACGAAAACCAACCAATAGAGCAAGCTGGATTCAGGAAAGACTTCTCGACCATTGATCACATACACGTCCTACGCCAGATACTTCAGAAATACAGAGAATACAACAAAATATATTATTTGGGTTTCGTAGACTTCAACAAGGCATTTGATTCTCTGGAACACCACTATATATGGAAATCATTAGGACAACAAGGGGTCCATAAAAAGTACATACGCATACTAAAAATGATTTATGGGAAAAGCACAGCACAAATAAAACTGGAAAGGTCAGGTGAAGACTTCCCGATAGAAAGAGGCGTTCGTCAAGGAGACCCTATCTCGCCGAAGATATTCTCAGCTGTGTTGGAGTTGATCTTTAGGAGACTGAATTGGGATAATTTCGGGATCAACGTGAATGGAAAAAAATTGAGTCATTTGAGATTCGCTGATGATTTAATACTTTTCGCCGAATGTCCGATGACCTTGGGAAAAATGCTACAACAATTATCAGACGAAAGTGCAAACGCAGGACTTACAATGAATTTAACAAAGACAAAAGTAATGAGCAATTCCTCACAAAAAAATGTTATTTCAGTTAATAATCAGCAATTAGAATATGTAAACGAATACATTTATTTAGGACACTTAGTATCAACGACAGAGAGCATGCAGAAAGAAATAGAAAGAAGAATAGCAAACACTTGGAAGAGATTCTGGTCGTTGAGCGAAGTAATGAAAAATAAAGAAATGCCTATGGCAGAGAAACGAAAAGTCTTCAATGCTTGCATACTGCCATGTCTTACGTACGGCTGCCAAACTTGGGCGTTAACTGAACAACAACAAAATAAATTAAATATATGTCAGAATGGGATAGAGAGAAGCGTATTAGGAGTAAGAAGAAGGGATAAAATACAATTAAAAAATATTAAAGGAAAGACTAAGTTTGAAAAAGTCCAATCCGTATGCAGAAAATTAAAATGGCGTTGGACAGGACATATGTTGAGAGAAAAGAAAGAGAAATGGACCAGAATAATTACGGAATGGTACCCTAGAGAAAGCAGAAGAAGTAGAGGAAGACAACCGAAGCGATGGGAAGATGATTTGATGCAAGTAGCGGGGCTAGAATGGTTACGTACAGCAAAGGACAGAAACAAATGGAAATCCTTAGAGGAGGCCTTTGTCGAAAGACAAGCTGTTAAGAGGAGAGATAAGCCGAATGTCGAGAATACGTTTTTGTTTAGTTAAGTCATAGTTTTCTTACCTCTATTATTATTATTCTTAAAAGTAATGTTTAGTCAATAAGTTTAAATCTAACAGCAATAAAGGCTCATTTTATTTATTTATTTTATAAAGGAAACGTATTTTATCTAGAAAATTTTGTGCAAACGAAAGAATAACAAGTTTTTAAGTTATTATTTATTAAATAAAATAAAAAATAAAAATCTTTTATGACAAGCAACATAGGCTTACAATTGGTTAGTACAATATAATTACATAAGAACTATGTTACTAAAACAAAATACAAACAAAAAATATAAAAACGAATAAATAGAAATAAATAAATAGCTACCACAGGGAGATTGATCCAGTCACATTTTGTACATGTAACTTGATAAACCTCCCCATGGTCGGCCCATCCAGTCTTTCTGCAATAACTTCAGCATGGAATATTAAAGGGCATACCCAGTGTCATACCCAGTCTAAACCTTAAAAAAGAACATACTAAAATTTGACATGAATATTTTAAATAGTTTTTGAGTTACAGCCCTCTAAAGTGAAGCCGATCTTAGAAAGTTACCTTTGCTACGGGGCCAACCAGAGTTATCCATTGGGGATATTTTTTTTTTTTCGGTTTTATGCAATTAGTAATTTAGTAACGTGTAAAACTTATAAAAACATGTGGCAAAAAAATTATTGAAAATGCATTTGAAATAAATAGACTTTTAGAGGCTGTGGTGCGTCTTTTAGGTATCCGTATAAATGGAATTCATATTTTTGCGGATTAATGGATTTTGCCGTTAGACGACGCGCTGGCGGAACGGTCAAAGCACTAGTTTGTGGTTGTTGCGCTGGCGGTTGCAGATTCGATCCCCGCACATGACAAACATTCGTATTGGTCATACAGATGTTTGCCGTGGTCTGGGTGTTTGTGCAGTCCTTGTGGGCCTCCCTATTATGCCTCGGACAGCACGTTAAGCCGTCGGTCCCGGTTGTTATCATGTACACCTGACAGCGATCGTTACTCATAGTACGAAAACGACGTTACGCATTGGAGCAGCGTGGTGGTTTAAGCTGTGATCTCCTACATGGAGAAAGAGGCCTATGCCCAGCAGTGGGATTTGTATTTGTATTTGTGCCCAGCAGTGGGATATTACAGGCTAAAGCGTAAGTGTAATAGATTTAGCACGAAGCGGTACAAAGATACACAAAATATGTTCGATCGTCTCAAAGATAAGCTTCAACAGCCCAGCAGGCTCCTTATGAAGAAGATGAAGATGAATTTATATGGGCCCGGAATAACGGATTAGCTCTAGTGTGATTTTCATTTCGTGTACTAACCACAATGAAATCAATCATTTATCATATAAAAACAATTATTCAATCTAAAAACAAATTATCTGATCGCTCTGATTTATTTCCGCATATTTTATATAATACTAGCGACCCACCCCGGCTTCGCACGGGTGCAATGCTGATACTAAATATACTACAGAATGTCTTTATTTATAATATGAAGCTAGCTTATAGCATGGTTATTAACATAATAACAACATTCAAATATGCGTCGTTAGATTACACGTTGTTACAGAATGCGTTGAAGAAATAAAGGTTCACTGCTCGTTCCCCGTAGGTGATAGCTTGATAATTTGTAGCCTATATGTTGACCCGACTTCTTAATAATATTCGTGCTAAATTTGAAGTAAATCCATGCAGTACTTTTTGAGTTTATCCCGGAGATACATACAGACAAACAGACAAAAATTCTAAAAACTATATTTTTGGCTTCGGTATCAATTGTAGATCACACCCCAAGTATTCTTTAAAAAAATATTCAATGTACAGTTTTGACTTTCCTACCATTTTATTATATGTATAGATATATGTTTTTCCATACAATGAACTACCAGTTTTTTGATTGCATAAAAAATGTTATTTTCCCGGGCCAATCATGTCATTCAAAATTCGATGCTGTTTTTTAAAGCTCTGCTCTTTTACGAAATTTTAATGTTTTCATAACCATAATCCATTGTATGCGTAATACCTTCTAGTTTAATGTTCTATTTTTTTTTTTCAGTTGCGATGAAGGGCGCAATTACTGCAGCAGTGGAGGAACTTTTTTTCTCCCTCTTAGAAAATAGCGAGTTATCGCTGAATTTTTTTTATCGTTTGAAAATTTTATAAGTTATTCTTTATTTATGTTTAAATACATGCACCAGATTTTGAAAAAATGTATGCGGTAGTTCTTTTAAAAAATAAATCTCAAAATTCACCTATTTTTCTCGGTATTTTGCTAGGCATTATCTATTAAATAAACATACCTAAAATATAATCAAGATCTTTCAAGTAACAATATGCAAGAATCAAGTCGTTATAAACTATCAATTTAATTTTCAAATATAATTTATTCGGTAAAATCTAATATATACGTTTAAAGGCAGTACGTAGTTCTTAACTTAAGAATTAAAATTCCAAGACCCGACCATTGGTGTGTAGAGAACATTTGGGCATTATTGATCGAGCGGCTAGACGAACCGACACAGGAGACCAGTCTTCAATTATTCAGCCTACTTCCATGGCAGAGCTCGTTTGTTACGTCTCGCTCTGAGTGTATTGCTACACTTTTATGGTGTTAGACTCCCGTATATCGTTGAATTGTGATAAAATAAAAATTCATAGCTAAGACGGACGTGTATTGTGTACTGATTGTTCCTATGTGTATATTTGTTCATAATAATACAATCTTCTTGTATGGATTACAGTAAGATTAACGTTGACTTGAATTATTTTTTTATTGTTGAAACAAACAAAAAATATTTATGTAATCGATTTTAGGTACTGTAAAACTAAGCTCTAAAATCGTATGTAGAGACACATATATTTTCATTTATTATCAAAGATGAAGTATAAATATGTTATATCATACACACGCGGTCGTTTGTTCCTATAGCAAGCAACTTAATTCTTGTGTAGACAACAGCCGTCAGTTATATCTATTATTGTTTTATAAACAGCTCTTACATATAAAATAAAGAATACGAAAAGGTTATTAAAAAGATTGTGGCACAAAAAATAGTTATATAACATAGCATTTACAATTCTATTATACATTTCTTTCAAATAAAATAATCATATCAATTATCAATAAATATCAATGCGACCTTCAATCAAAGATCTATTACGTTATCTTAATTATAGTAATATCATTCTACATAGATGATAACAAAATATTAATTACCAAAATTACTTTCAATTGGCAGTATTTTGTAAAATATTAAACTAAGAACATGACTAAGGTTGGATATTTAGCATTTGCCTTTCTGTATTTGTTCGTTTCTTCGGCAGAAAGTTCGTTACAGACTGTTAATGGGACAATTCACATGACCCTTGGAGTAAGCGCGGGCTGTTCAGACGCTGCTAGATTTATTCAGAACCAACTTGGCCAAGTCTATGAATTATATAAAGAATTTCTAGAGATAGAATTTGTTCCGTGGGGCAGAACAACAAGAGACGCAAACGGAAATCTGAACTGTTTCTTTGGCGAAAATGATTGCTGGTCAAATCGCCTTCAAAGATGTGTACTGAGTTTACTCACTGGAAATGCAGATGCTCAAATCCAATACATGACATGTGAGTATTCTCCGCCATTCCCTGCTTTCCGGCAAAGAAGTTTCCAGTGTGCTCTGTCTGTTGGTTTAAATGTGGTTGAGGTTGATTATTGTTTCTCAACAACGATTGGTGACGCGCTCGAAGTTCCTGCTGAACAAGCGTCTATACCGGCTGTCCAAACAATAAATTTTATTCCTTTCATCATTTTCAACAACAATATTGATGTTACTCAGCACGCGCAAGCGTACCGACGACTACAAAGCACAATTTGCTTCGCATTAGCTGACGATCCGACCACAGGAATAACGCACTGTAAAGTTTAATCTTTAAGACTTAAAACGGAAATGAAAACAGTAAATGCTATCTAATAATCAGGAAATGAAAGCTTCTCATAATTGGCGATTTAAGAAATAGCAGTTTTATCTCTACTGGCCCCAGCTCGGATTTTCGTATTTTCAACCTAAAATTCAACATTGTCGCCTTTTAATGAACGAAGTTGGGCAATTGACAATAATTGAGCGTTTAAACTATGTATTATCTCTGTCATTTGTAAAGATAAGCCTAATGGAATATTTATGATACTGTAATTATTATATCAATATTTGTAATAATAATTTAAGTTTCATAAGACGTATATTTTTATTTTTGTATCATATCAAAAATATTGTAGTCTTAATTTACAGCTGTCTCTGACCGACAACTTTATTAAAGTGTGATTTTTGATACATTATTATTCATTTATATAGATTGATAACTTCACTTTTAGAAAATGTACAAAACAAAAGTTTGGAAACACATTTGTAAAAATCGCATTTTATCCTATGAATAGGAAATATAGGGAAAGCCAGACGGACAAAATTTTTGAAATAAATGAAAGAAATTATCTTAAAAAACCATTAGATAGTTTTATTACAACAATTATATAAAGGTAGAAAGAGCTGACCGTGGACCGAGGAGTAGCACAAATTAAATTCAGCAGTGAAACATCAAGACGCTATAACAGTATAGTATTGATTAGTAATAATGACCTTGCAGTATCATAAGATTCATTAATATTGTATAAATCTAAATACAAATCCTATATAAAATCGATTTTGTATTCAAGCTACCCCATACCCTATCGACCCTCACTAATAAATCTTCCCTCTCGCCCTACGCATTCATTTCGCGTATTTTTTTAGAACTTATAGTATTTTTTTCTTTCTCTTATATTATTGATTAACAATCTAAAGGTAAAATTATACTTTGTGGATTCTTATGAAAAATAAATCAGCAATCAAAATAATAAGCTTAACTTTGAAAATATAATTATGATATCATTAAAAATGTTGAATTAGACAACTTTGTGATAATCTTCAATGATTTTCTTAAAGCAGACACGATGTACTACCCCAGTCGGGCAGCTCCATATTTTGACCAGGAAACTTCCTGCTGTGCCCTACCTAAGTTATGTTGCATATTTTGATATGTTGTACCTTATAGATGTTTGCAACATCGAAAACATTGGAAGCGCATTGCCAATCCTACCACTAAATCCCTCCCAGGAGTGCTGATCATCACTCACCACAGGAACACAACATTGCTTGAAATCAGTATTATTTAACTATGATCTTCTGTAAGTTTTTCCCAGCCGAGCTGCTCCATATTTTCAACAAGAAATATCCTGCTGTGCTATCTATTTAGTCAGCTCAGCTCAGCTCAGCCTATTGCAGTCCACTGCTGGACATAGGCCTCTCCAAGTTCGCGCCAAACATCCCGGTTTTCCGCAATTTCATCCAGCCTACACTGGCAATCTTACATAGATCGTCGGTCCAACGGGTCGGAGGACGTCCCACACTGCGCGCTCCGCGGTTTCCACTCCAGGACCCATCTGCTCTAACGACCATCGGTCTTACGGCACAGATGGCCAGCCCACTGCCATTTCAACTTGCTAATTCTGTGGGCTTTGTCGGTTACTTTCATTTTCTCGCAGATAGTCTCATTTCTTTGAGAGAGACCCCAAGCATAGCCCGTTCCATTGCATGTTGAGCGACTTTAAACTTGTGGACCAGTCCCTTCGTCAGTGTCCACGTCTCGGCTCCATATGTTAAAACAGGCAGGACGCATTGCTCGAAGACTTTTGTCTTCAAGCATTGCGGATCTATTTAGTCACAATATTTAATTAAATAGATTTCAAGTTTATGGATTACCAAGATATTAACAATATTAAATTTCATCAAAATTATAAATAAGTATAATGCAACGAAAAACAAATTTCACAATTAACGTGTTACATACAAGCAAAACTTCATTAATGATATTGCGACTGGCTGCAATTATCACTAATTTGGATTTAATTTGTACTGGAACAGTATTATGTGCCATTTTATTTGCGTTTTCTCTTTAATGGTTTGCAAACGATCCTCTTAAATGTCCCGCAAGTCCACTCAGCTGTCGAATATCATTTAAGTGATGATATTATATTGTACTAAATATTTTTGTATTTATTACTTATATGGATATCATCCCCTTACTTAACTGTATAAATTTTGGCTATAAATGGGATGAGCACGGACTGCCGAGTATAAACGTATTCTTGAAAACGAAAATAAAGCTGACATTAACTTACATCGACACTTAATATTACGTAAGTAATAAAAATAATCGATTTAATACGCATTATTACAGATAACTCAAAAATAACGTAAGCCGTACGTAACGTAATAAGTAAGCGTACGCTTATTTGTCGACTTATTTGTATGAAATAAAATCGTCTGTTTCTTTAAAATTACAAATATCCGTAACGTAATTACTATCACTAGTCTATATCTTTAGATCACTGATAGAAATACATAGTTGTGTATGTTTATCAGCAATAGTTATAGTCATCACATCTCTCCAAGTTTTATTGACAAAATTTATTATCACAAATATTTTATTAGAATTTTTCAATCGATATATCATAATATTATGTAATTCTTTAAATCAAAATTCCGATTCGAATAAACATACACATAAATCATAAATTTCCGATATCCAGTCCAGCGAAATACGTATGTCATCAACAATTACACATTGTGCATTGTCAAGTACAGTTTCAATTGCACGTTACACAGTAACCAATCAGGCAGTAACTTTAGCTAAAGCCCGGCCAATAACATTCAGCTGTAGCCAATGCCATGTTACGAATGTTGTGGCAATCTAGTAACAAGCCCATAACCGTAATAGTGATGGTACCATTTACATAATTAGCAGTAGTAACTGGACAGGCCGCATTACGTCAATAACATAAATATTTCATGTGAGGTAAAGAATTAAGGACATTATCTAATAAAGGTAGGAATTAAATGAAATAATGTACCTACGGTTTTTTTTTACGACTTAGACTAGTCCGTTGACGCATTTTGTGGAGACCCTGCCTTCCGCTTCGCAAGGTGCGGATTCAATTCCCGCCTGAGTCTGGATTATATAATATTTGTATTTATTCATATATGTATTGTTTTTATGTATATCAAAAAATACTATAACAGTCAGAGGTTACCTATAATATGACCATTTACTCGCGTACTTTAGGAACAGACGACCGTGTGTGTATATTATACACATTTTATAGACAACATATTTGTTTGAATATGTGGCTACAATTTTTGAAAATCGTTCAGATTCGGAAAAAAAACATTATAGTCAAATTACATTTTATCTCAGATGTATAATAAACACATTACGAAATTAAAAGATACTGATCTGGTAATATGAAATTAATTTTAACGCAGCTTATCCCAAAAATGCACTGTTCGCAATTGCACTTTAAATTATATCATATGAATATTTAAACAGTGTTTCTGCTTATTAATATATTCATTTTAATGTGTTGTGTTGTATTGGTAAAATGTTAATTATAGCAATAAATTTATCTATTAAATTGTAACAAAACACACTAATACACACATAGCGCCTGATAATATGTTATAAGCAATATGGGTGATAAAGTAAATGCAATTTGAAGGCGCTGAAGTGTATTAGAATAAATTTTTACTTCAATGAGATATTTTTATTATAATGTCGTAATATAGTAAATAACAAAGAGAAAAACTTCTTTGATGTCTGTGTATTTTCCTTCTTTTAGTTCACCGGTTGTTAGTTTTACAACAGTATCATCTGATTAAGAATTCTCGTTTCTTTTATGCAGAACGCCGAAACTAAAGTAATGAAACTTCTACAAAAGCAATATATAGTACGTTTTTTTATAAACTTCGCCAACAAAAACAACTCTAAAACAATTTTCATTCCACACCCTCTCCCCTTTAAAAGTATTTCAAGGTAATCTCCTAAGACTATGCGAAAACTCAAAACTCTTAAGCCCTCATATTTTCTTTATGAACAAAAAAAAAATCTTTTTCTTTCTTAATTTGTAGCGGGCTTTGTCCTTTTGTCGAAATAGCTAGAACTTTATTAGGGGGATACTTCGCGTATTTTAATGCAGCTGTTACCTGAACGTATTTAATTTTCAATTAGATGTCACTCACGAAAGTTTTCTCTGTTCTTAATTTAAATGTATTTTAGAGGGTTCGCTTAGGTGGGAGATAAAATGTTTTTAATTTCCCTATTTACCAAAATAATGAGCGGGGTCGATAAGGGTGGAGTGTGTAACTTTTGTATTATAGGGGAATGCTTCTTTTATTTATAATTCTATATTATGTATGTTTATACGACTTAACTTTTATAATGACATATAGTTAAGGTATATTTTGTTAAAAAGGAAACAGGTATGCGTGGATTTTTAACCGACTTCAAAAAAGGAGGAGCTTACTCAATTCGACCGTATATCTTTTTTTATGTATGTTCGGGGATAATTTCGTCGCTTATAAACTGATTTTGGTAATTCTTTTTTGTTGAAAAGGAGATATCCTAAGAGTGGTACCATGATAAGGAAACCAGGATCCGATGATGGGATCCCAGAGAAATCGAGGGAAACCCTCGAAAATCCGCATAACCTTTTTCTTGGTGTACCGATTTTAATGATTTTTAATTTAATCGAAAGCCGATATTTATCATGTGGTCACGTTTAAATTTCATCGAGATCTGATTGCAACTTTTGGAGTAATCTTTGATAATGCGTATTTACTTGACTATTTTTCGTAATTGAAGTCGGTTTTTATATAATTCCTCATCATTACATTAATATTTACAATAATTAGTCGAAATAATTTTTCACCTAAACATATTTTAAAATAAAGTATTAACACTATTTTCACCATTGATGCTCCGAACGCCTTGAGCAAACGAACCTGGTTTAATAAGCCCCAGACATCTTAATCTTAATTCACTGCACAAATAGCAGGTACTCTATTAAGGCAGATATATTTAAAAATGTACAACTCTCCCCTTCTAGGGTGGAACGACCGCAGTATTAATGAAATTGACTTCCCCTGAGACTGAACCCGGAACTCGGCTTCGCATCTTTGTACACAGTGGCTCCATTGTTCGTTGGAGTATTGATGTTAAATTAATTGGCACTTAAGCTATCAATTGATCTTCAAAAGCTATTGGAGTTGTTAAATATTAAAATACTTTTATACGGTTTCTTCTTGTAATATTTCTAGCACATAAAATACACAATTCTCTTACTTCTATATATGTATACATTTTGAGGTGTATTTTTTGCTTTAATTTGTTGTAAAAATAAACAAAGGGAGCCCATTACAAATCGTGGTATAATTTATAACTTTTGGTTCTAACTATTATGCTGTATCTTTTACTATTTTATCTCTAGTTTTGTAGTTTTATTAATAAAAGTTAATCTGTAAAATAAATAATTTAATTTAAACACAGAAAATTTGATCAGTACTTTATTACCTTGCGGAATATATGGTGAAATCACAGCTTACCGAGACCCATGGGAGTAATAATTCGCGACTAAATGTGCTAATTTAAATTATCCTTAATCACTGCGGCGAAGGGAACTCATACAATGCACCGCTACCCTACTCACGAGTCAAATCCCGCATCAGCAACTGCTAAAACTTAACAACTTCATATAAACCCATCTGTAGAAAGGGAAGACGGTCATAAAATTAATACCTTGCCTCTAAATCGTCAGGTTACCTCTCCGTATGGTAATTCCCTTTAAATATTTAAGTTTTCTCTGTCTCCCCCTCATCCGCAACAGGATTCAATTTCACGCCCCAAATGGGGACCCGTTTTGGACCATTTTCGCTTCCTTCAAATGTCAAGAGACAACTAAAAGTGTCCAATAACTCAAGAACTTTGTGCCTTCATTTGTCATACCCAAATATTCTTCTATAACTACGGACTTTGGGGACGGGGCAGTCCATTTTACGTTGGTATTCAAACAATCCACTCGAAACATTATGGTTGCATTCGAAATGGAAATAACAAGAACTCGGTTTGAATCAATCTTTTGTCAAATTGGTGAAGCTAAAGGGCGTGTCGTAGTTCACTAGTAAGTCAATAAATTTTGATAGGTTTACAAGATCAGGTGCACTAAAATAAGTTTTTTTGAAAGGAGGTCCGAATAAAACGTTAATTTTAAGCATTTTAAGAACTGTGAATGTTTTAATTAGCCTTTAGAAGCACTTAAAAAATAAATCTAATTATTTTATGGTATAAAATATAAAAATATACGGATTTACGTATTAAGTATGTCATTATAAGTATGTAATATAATAAATAATAAATGTCTTATAACATACAAACATGGTCTGTTCCTATGATAAGCAACTTAATGCTTGTGTTATAGGTAACAGCTGACTGTTATAGCTATTTTTTGGACAAATATACATAGATATAATACATATATAGATATATACGTATAAATATTACACCCAGAATCAGGCGGGAACCAAACCTGTAACCCGCGGAGTAGAAAGTAGGGCTACAAACTGTGCCAACAGGCAAATAAATTTCAAAAGTGATAAAAGTGATAAAAAATAAGTATACTATATTGTTGTTGTAACCATCACACAACAGAGTATATATAAAAACAATAAGTTTTCCATAACAACAAAGCTCAAATTCGTGTTTATCAATATTCATAAGAGATCAAAGTAACAAATTATGATGAGTAATTTAACACGAAATCGTCTGCGATATGTGGAGCGTACCTGAACTCCTAAGACGCATTTATAATTAAGTACTGTCACGTAATCGCCGTGACCTCGTAAATTAAAGTAAATGTTATCGTGGAAAGCAATTAATTTACTTACGTGCCGAGATTCGAGAAATTCTTAAGTACTTCACGAAGGTTATGAAACGAGAATAAAACTTTTAAGGTCGGCAAAATGTGCAAATGCACTCAGCTGCGGTTTTTAAAGTAGTTAAAGTAAGAAAATTGGATACCCCAACATTGCAAAAAGTACTCAGAAAATATATATTTTATTAAATATATTCAACATATTTTCTTGACGGATATATTCCCTATGAGTAACGATCGCTATCAGGTGTACATGATAACAACCGGGACCGACGGCTTAACGTGCTCTCCGAGGCACGGTGGGGAGACCCACAAGGACTGCACAAACACCCAGACCACGGCAAACACCTGTATGGCCAATACAAATGTTTGTAAAATATATATTATAAAATATATTAATCTAGTATATAAAATTCTCGTGTCATGGTGGTAAACATTGAACTCCTCCGAAACGGCTCGAACGATTTTAATAAAATTTTGTGGGCATATCGAGTAGGTCTGAGAATCGGCCAACATCTATTTTTCATACCCCTAAGTTATAAGGGGGGGGATTAAGGGTGTTAATAACATATATGGCAAAAAAAGTTTGCGAGGTTAGCTAGTAAGTATACATTTGTGAGGGACTACAACCTTACAAGATTTGACATTATTGAATTTGCTAGAATTATCTAATTTGATAACCATAATCTGAAAGGAAAAGTTAACTTCACATTTAGAACTAAATTGACAGATTAAAAAATAGGTAAAAACCAGACACTGAAACCTGCGTTTACTTAATTTTTTCTTTCTTAACTAAGTCAAGTCTCGGAATAGACAATATTGTTGATAATATATGTAATTATAATTGCAGATATTATCAACAATTGTTTAATAGCAGTAGGGTTGTTGTCAATAGTTATTTTTGTCCCATTTGTAGATTTTAAGGCATTTCTGATTTTGTTGTGACATCTGTTCGACTTATAAATGACTAACAAAAAAAAACTTTCTAAGAAATGTTTATGGTATAGATAACAATACATAATACATACTTAACCAGTTATTAATAGTAATAATATCTTTATTGTACACCAGAAAAAAATAATTAAAATAAATCACCAAATAAGAAAAAGTACAAAAAGTGGCCTTATCGCAGAAAGCAATTTCTTTCAGACAAACATTGGGCGGCAATTGAAAAATAAGAATTTAGTAGGTGTACTGAAACTAAAAATAGGTAAAATAAATATATCATTACAGCCTATACAGTCCACTGCTGGGCATAGGCCTCCACAAGTTTACGCCAAAAATAACGTGAACTCAATGTGTTTTGCCCATAGTCACCACGCTGGGCAGGCGGGTTGGTGACCGCAGTACTGGCTTTGTCGCACCGAAGACGCTGCTGCCCGTCTTCGGCCAGTGTTAAATAAATATAAGACATTGATAAATATTATACTAGAATATTTATACATATCGCGGAATTACTTTACATATTTAAAAGTGTCAAACCGAATCTACGAATCGAATCACTTATACGAGCAAGATCAGCATTATTAACACGTAGAGCTTCACGTAGTCCAAGAATAACAGATTGAAAATAAACTTGTAAATCACCTGCATAAAAGTGGTAGGACAAAGTAAGATTATTGGAGAAAGAACAACAACTTTATTGTTTAATTCCACGCGAACGATTCGCGGGCTCATATTTATAATATAAAAAATATACTTAAAGAATCCTAAAAACCTTTTTAATTTAACTAAAAACGTTATTAAAAGTATTTATATTTAGCAAATAACTCAAGGTTTTTCACGTAGTATGATACTAGGACCTAAATTTAGCGCCAACTCTCATAACAATAGCAGGGATATATTCTTAAGGCTCTCGTACAATGCCTAACTCAGACAATGAAATACCCGAGTGATTGAGTGGTTTATTGAATATAATGTAGAGTGTCTAACTCAGGTGGCTAAATTATCTCTATATTACTTATCCGCTTAATCGTTTAAGAGAATTATGCTTTAACCAAACCAACGTTCTCAACACACATCGATATGACAGCCGAATATGCTGATACTACTCTAGGTAGTCTTACTGTATTCTGTCTGTCTGTATGTGTGTGTGTGCGATATAAAATTGTAATAGAAAATTGATAAAATAGAGCGCATATTTGCACTCGACAATGCAATATTACCTGGCTCATTTCTTACAAATATATAAACGCAAATAACGTATTTCTGCTAACTTGAAGCGCTATTTGAGCAGGATATTTTCTTCTGTGCCCTACATATAAAGAACAATCAAAGTTTGTTCAAGTTGAGTATTTCAACCAGTTTTTGACTTAAAGGTATGATTGACGTCAAATTTGTTTTTTTTTTTTTTCATACCTTCGGATATATAATATAAAATAACCATTTTTATAATGAAATAACTTTTTCGGATTTTATCGCGGGTTTTTAAGTTTTTTTAGATGCCCAAGAGGACAATGGTTCTCCCGTGACCGTGGTTGTTGTAAAGTATCCGAAACGTCGGGTCTTGTTTCATTATAATGAGTTAAATTCGCGTAAACATTAGAAAATAAGATATTGTTTTCTAACGTTTACGCGAATCCGAAAAAGTTGTTTCATTTAAATTAGAAAATAACATATTATTTTTCGAGATATTTCGTATTTAAATACTATGACTGTGCCTTTTACGTATACGTGTATTAAAATAATATTATCAAAGTCATGGAGTAATATAACATTTATCAATTACAGATACAGTTGTTTTTCTTACATTGACTTTTTTTTTGTTTTTTTAATCACCTTCTTGAGAATCGACAAGACATTTTTTCACAGTATTTTTCAGTGTATGTGTGTGTGATCTACATACGAGTATGTATAATTTCTATGTATATTTATTAAAAAATATTGAACTATAACAGTCAGCTGTTACCTATAAATAATTAAGCTGCTTACCGTAGGAACAGACGACCTCGTGTGTATGTCATGAGATAAGATATACATTTTTTATGCCACTAGGCGTTACAAACAAACGTACGCTTTATGGTAAACAATTACCATACCTTATTGACACCTGCGACAGAAGGAGCATCATAAGCACGTTGCTGACTGAACCTCCAATTCCGTTACCAACACAACACTTTTTTGTACCTGGGGAAAATCCATCATGGATACCCTCCGGCGCGGGTGTGCCAAAGAGTTATGTCAGACTCCTACTGACTAAAAAACCACCACGTGTGAGCAGTCGTCCGCCCGGGTGCGGCGGCATAAGTTCGCACTAACACCTCGCCCCGGCGGTAGGCTCGCCCCGACAAAATGGTGGGGTGGCCTCGCTCACAAAAAGGCCACCCCTCAGACATACTATTACGAGGGGGGAGACTGTCTCTTCTTTGCCCCCGTACGTCTGCGCCGGAGTGTGTCAGCGGAGACGTCATTCTCCCTGGCCCGTTCCGCGGCCTCCTGCGTCACACTATTCCAGCTCTGGCCAACCTGCTCGCACAGGAAACAATATACTTGAGATATGAATACTTAAAAGTAGTATTATTTAACTTAGTCTACTGTAAGCTTGAGAATTTCCCCAATCGAGATGGTCCAGATTTTAAGCAAAATATTAATTTCCTATTGACCCCTTGAAAATCAAACACATTAATAAAAATCACTCTATATATCTAAATAATAGGTACACGTGTTTAATATTAGCAGTGTACTGTATCGAAATAAGCTAACTAAAACAGCTTTCGAGAATAATTCAAGTGTTTTAATAATACTCGTAAATTTATATAAAATTAACTTCGAAATTCTTGAACTGTATTCGAAATGATTTAACCCTATTGGTTTGAACACAAAACATGGGTCATAGTTGAAAACCAATCAATATTGAATAGATTTAGAAACAAGTATTACCTTTGAAGGTTAGATAAAATTAGTAAAGTTAAACAAGATGACAGATCAAGTATCGTATTAAATTTACAGACTCAACATTCTTACCCTAAAGGCAGTAGACACAGGACTAAATTTAAACACTTAAACCTCAATTCGCCCTTTGAGTATAATACGTATTATTTAGATTAAACATGAAGGTAATTTCAAGTACTATCATTGAGAAATTCCATTACACAAACTTTTCACGATAATAAAAATTAGAATTTTATATATATTTAAAAATTACTATTGCTAATATTATTCTAACAATTGTAATTAATGTTTGTTCAAAAGCGTACTTATGAAGCAAAAGATGAAAATGATTTTATAATAGAGTGTCTTAGTTTCTTTTACTGTTAAGCGATAGAATTCTATCAACTATTTTCCTCCATAAAGGATAAAGCTATCTCAGATTTCATATGACACATGCAAATCACATAACTATAATTTTTTCATTGAAAAATCTTGAAATAAAATAATTTCAGTTAATTAAGGGAGTAATAACCTATTTCTTGTGTAGTAGGAATTTGTAAAGAGTCTTGCAAAATAGCAAACGGGGAAAATAGCATAGGGTAGCCGGGAGTTGCCTAGCTTTTAATTACACGAACCTTTGTCAAATTAAAAACTGCTGTGAATATTGTGATAATGAAATAGCGGTATTGTGGAAATACTAACCTTATTTTACGCTAGCCAATAAAAGGCAAGGCCATATTTTTTCATTCGAGATGGTTTTTCACATTTATAACCTCAAATTTATTATTTTATATTTGATGTGCTGAATCTTTCCCGATTATACTCATCTGAGTTTGCGTTCTATATTTTTAAGATATTTTCACGTTAATTTAAATATATTGTCAAACATTGACTATTTAAGTTATTAACAGTTTACATTAATAAAGTATATTAGGGTGTGATTAATAAATTAGATCGTAATTATTTCATTGGGACGAATGTGAATTGAACTCTTCTTCTCGTCTTCTCGTCTTAATCATAGCAAAAATTTGACGTATTTAGAGGTCTTAATGGTTTTAATAGAATATAGTGACATTAACTGATGATTTCAAAATAAAATACGATGGCTAATTTAAATCCACCAATTACTTCTGTTACCTATATACACTGCTAGAATTGTGTGACCTGTAGTCGATCGAAAGCACTTTGATTCAGTGAGAAGAAAACAGCTGAGGTGCACAATGACCTATAAATTTTGATTAAGAATCCTAACCCTATATAAAATGTGTATCAATAACAAATATACGAAGATACAAGATACAAATATACTTTATTGTACAACCAGAAACAAACCATGTAACATAAAAATATGCAAGAAAAAAAAATAAAAAAAAGAAATGTACAAAAGGCGGTCTTATAGCTAAAGAGCGATCTCTACCAGACAACCTTTAGAAAAAGGACATGAATAACAAATCGATAAAATTGCGATCATTTCTATAACATACTACTGTACGTGGCACTATTCGATTGCCGTCACTTTTACTAAGCCTGTTAAGAAAAACTACAACTGCTTTTGAGCCGTACACTTAAACAGTTCTATGCATTATGGGTTGTACGTTACTTATAAGAGTTGAACTTAATAACAGTGAGCTATGATGTTAATAATTTTTAAAGTAACAAACTACACACTTATAAACATATAAACATATTTCTATTTAAAAAAGGATGAATTAACATTTTGACTTCCATTTCTTCTCCCAAAACTACCCATGCTGAATTTCAGAATTAAATGTATCCACTTTCATAAGTCGTAATAAAAAATGAAATTTTTTAAGCATTTCTTCAACATTTTACTACTATCTTTCACTGAATTGTACCTGTTTTTCTGCAAGCATACGATGCTTTTCTTCCTACTTATACACATTTAGGAGCAATTTTACAACCACTTTTACTACGTAACCGATAACATCTTTATACCCGCGTTTCTCTTCCCAGTGCCGGGCTGACAACTTAAGCCAAACGATGGCCACAAAATCGAGCGGCTCACACAATCCTGACCTGAGGCCTTAATGGCGGACTATTAGCCTGGCCCAGACGACCGAGCCAGTTAAGCCACCTTAATCTAGCTAGACGGTTTTAACTTCTTCTCGAGATATAGTTGAGACCAAAATTCCTCGCAAGATTTGGTTCAATGTCTTGTAACGTGGTGTTTTTGGTGAACGAAATCGTTTGTTACAAACGAGAGTCAAAAATATTGTTGGTCAAAAATGTTTTTAAGCGTATATACAAATGTACTTATCGATTTAATTAAAAATTAACGAAAGTAAATGTAATACATACTTAATATAATTTTTATTTAAAAAAAAGGCTCTTGAACGCGAAGTAGTTTTGCTGGCTAAGATAAGATGAGCTGGCAAAATTCTTATATTTATATAGATCTCTTAATATTTTTATATTATATAGATATCTTAATAGTTTTAATTTATTTAGTGTATATTAACAGTAGACATTAAAATTCGCACACATATTTTTAAAACACACTAAGCTATCATATACTTATAAAATTATAATGTAAATTTATTAAGCTACATAAATGAATAAACAGAACATTTTTACAAAAACAAATCTTTCTAACATCGGAATATGCTCAAATACAAAACACAAACATATCCCTAAATTACGGAATACAAAAATAAATAATAACGTTAATTATTAGATGTAAAAAACGAAATGAATACTGCATATATTAAGCACAACTGGGGTAGTGCAGGACATATCCTGCTCAAATTCTGGTGCAGCCCGACCACAGCACCTCGACCTTAAAGAAGTTCACAGCTAAATAATATTGCTTTTAAGTAGTGTTGTATTCCTGTGGTGAGTAAGGTGACCAGAGCTAATCATTGGAGTAGGGTCGGCAACGCGTTTGTGTGCTTTTGGTGTTGCAAGCGTCTATAGGGTACGGTAAAAGCTTACCATCTGGTGAGCGGTACGTTTGTTTGCCGGCCTAGTTGTATAAAAAAAAAATAATGAAAGGAATAAAATTTTAGTGTAAAACGCTCGTCTGCTCTACAAGTACCGCGTCGGTCGAGATGATACTGTTTCGGCGCACTCCTTAACCCACTTTCAAACAGCGCATATTAAATTAAACTATACCTACTATGAGGATAAAGATAACACGGAACGAGTAAATGGAAAATTGGACAGGAAAATCTGTTGCGTAGAAATGTCGTTGTAATTTTAAAGCAATTTTATAAGTACACTTGGTTGAGCTAATAAATTCAACCTCGTATAAATTTAACCTCGTAATTCTAAAACTTCAGCATAATAGTTACAGGCCTTCTAAAAAATATCATCTACCTTTTATTATTATCTATTAATTATTATAGTTTATAATATATATAGTTATAAAAAATTGCTATTAATAAAATAATATTAATGTGATGTCACTAGCTTACTTTCAACATACAATGACTGATATAATGAATAATGTTGAACTTTCAAACGTATATAAGATCGTATAAGCCCTATCCCGCTTAAAGGTAATATTTTCCAAAATCGCCCTTAATTAGGCACTCATCATTTTTAGGTAGCATCTCTATAAAGGTCCATTTGGTTGTAAAGGGTTATTATAGTAGTCAAATAGTGAGGGCTGAATACTGAAAGGATTGTTTATCATCCTTGATATAGAAGATAATACTCGCGACGACAATACAATACAAATATACTTTATTGTACAACCAAAAACAATACAAATAACATAAAAGAAAAAGAAACAAGCGATAAATAATAATAATAATAGTAATAATAACAAAAAAGGAATGTACAAAAGGCGGTCTTATCGCTAAAGAGCGATCTCTTCCAGACAACCTTTAGAAAACTTTAGACGACGTGTTTTCGTAGCAGTTATAGCAAGTGCCTGATGCGCTACCGGTCACGGACTTGATTCGATCAATTACAGCGTGAAGTATAAAAAGTGATTTAAAAGATTTCCCAAAATTGTGACATTTAACGTCTAACAATATCGAAGAGATAGACAATAAAAATGGCAGTTTCTATTACTTTAACTAATCATTTTATTACTTAGTATCGACATACAGATTGTACAAGTATTTGTTTGTATGTTTTTGTTGTTACTCACCATGTGTTAGTTATAAGACTAACCTTCAATATCAAGTTCCAAAATAAATAGGTACAAAAACTTACCACGATCTTCCTCTATGGTAGTACTGGAGGAGGCGAGGACTCTACCTGGAAGTAGAACATTTAGTTAATACTCTCAATAACCAGCTAAAAATTTAAATACTAATATTTATTTATAAAGTATGCAACTAAAAAATATATTTATAAAATAAGAACAGCTCCACAGGACCTGGGAGGTAGGCCAGCCGCGACAGCAAGCGTATTGTTGGCTCCGTGTAGCGCCGCACGAGTAAACATCTCTAAGTAGCTCCGCGAAATATTGATAGAGGGAAAACACTTCAAAACGTTTGCATAATCCTATTCCAATTTAGTTATCTTATCGTTATCTTAGTCAAATCTTGTTCAAACAAAATCTTAATACGATTACCTCCTGAAACTGACTCTACAATGTATATTGGGTACGGTATTGGAAGTATTAAAGATGATCTCTTTTTATTAAATTTAGTTAGAGAGAATTTTGTACACAAATTTTGATTAAAGATCACACATAAAAAAATCGTGGTGACTCGTGCAATATTCAAATTTAATAGGTACGAACAAAATTGATAAATTTGAAAATACTATGTTTTTTAGTAAAAAAAGCACAAACTGAAATTTTTATACAAATAATACTCTGACATTAACAATTCACAACTATTCGCTATCGAACCCAATCGATGCGAGTATTCAACTATCATCGCCCACCAATGCCTCACTACGCTCCATTTACTAAACATTTACCCATTGCTTTTAACTAATAAAATGCTCATACTTTACATCATAATACAAAAGTCGAGTATCGAGTGAAATATGAACTTTAAAAAGGAAAAACTTTATTGAATGCCGAGGCTTGAAATACCCTGCGGGAATAAGCACAAAAGCGTGATTTTTTTTTTTTTGTTGGTGGATGTAAAATAAATTTAGTGTACGATAAAACTTAGATATGGCAGATATAGCTATCAAATCACTGTGGAATATTTTATATTTACTATAAAACTCAGAATCTATTCTCCGTTTTTTACATTTTATCTAGTTTATTTCGTACATTTTTATCATTTTCTTACCAAAACAGTTTTAAAATAGTCTTATCTATCATATATTTAAAGCATTCGTTTTATTTTTCGTTTTGTTAAAAAAGTCCATCTTTATTTATTAATGAAAGACTTATGTCGTGAAATTCTGTTAAATGTAATATAAAATTTATAATATAATACCACACGAGCATATTTTATTACGAATATATTGCCATAGATTAAAAAAAAAACACAGCATATGACTACTGTTGACAAAGCATCATTCCTCGCTTCTGTTTCAATATTGCGTCTTCAATAACGGAGCGGAGCTACAAACCACATAAATGATCAATAGCGCTGACGAAACTAACAAATGTACGTTGATTTTATACCGTATGAATGCTCCGAGTGGCTGAGTAGCAATTAGATTCAGCAAACACGCATCCACTCATACGGAACAATATGAGAAAAGGGGCAACAAACAAAAGCCTACGCTAAAATAGCCAAAGGTTGTATTGCGGCGTATAATCGGCTGAAAATTTAATATGTGGCCTGTGTCAAAATTGTTTGCGAATTCGTATACGGGTTATGACAAAACGATTTAATGAATTTACGATATCGCGTTTGTTAGCATTTTTTAATTTTTTTATCTGTAACATTTTATAAGACTTATTTATGAGATAAATATTCATTCATTCATTCAGATTAATGGTTTACAACAGTGCCAAACTAGCACAGATGATTTCGCCAATGTCACGTAGAATATGAAATAAATAATACTTAAAAAGGACATACTTGACAACATCATGCTTAAATGGTAAATTAAAAATCTCTACAAACAATAATTATGGACGTTCAGTATTCTTACATTTATTGGAATATATACAAATAAATTAAATAAATCTCAATATAATTTGTATACATATTTGTTAATTTTTAATACAAAGAAAAAGTTCTATCATATTACAATTTTTATTCATCAATCATGCAAAATTGAGCGAAATAACCAGTGAAGAAGCTACTAATTAAATTTCCGCTACAATATCAAAATCCCATTAAGCAGAAGGACCTACAAATCGCTTGCATCTATCCTGCAAATGAAATAGTAACAATGAAAATAAGTTACCACTGAAATGAACTGAACGCAAGACAAACCCTCTTTTGTTGCTTTAGTCGTAATACGTTCTATGACAAATTGGAATTTCAAATCGTTGAGACGGAGGTGCTTTTCTTGTGAACATTCGATAATTTCTCTAGAATCTTTTGTGTCATTATTTTTTTTTTTTGTCTTTTGAATGTTTCCGCCAATTGTAAGAGCGCTACAGATGAAATCCTTTCTCACGATGAAAAGTGAAATTTAATTACGTGACTGTTGCTTTGTATCTTTTCCTTCGATGTTTTATTATAATATATAAACGAGATAAAGCACAGCAAGAAATATCCTGCTCAAAATTTAGAGCAGCCCGACTGGGAAACTATCTAAACTTTAGAGAAGACCATAGCTAAATAATACTGCTTTCAAGCAGTGTTGTGTTCCTGTGATGAATGATGATAAGCACTCCTAGGAGGGATTTAGTGATAGGGTTGGCAATGCGCTTCCAGTGTTTTCGATGTTCCAGACGTCTATAAGGTACCTGCGGTACTCTTGTTTGTAGACCTAATTTTATAAAAAAAAATATAAAATATAATTACTCACCCCTCATTTTAATTATTTAAAAACTTAGGACTGATTTGTTTTGGTCTCTTGTTCTAATGATATCGAATATAATTAATTACCATAATCCTAATATTTTGCATGTGTCAGAATAATTTATATTAAGAAAAAAAATAGTTAATTTATAATGTATGTATATGTAAACAATCTATCTATATAGGTATGTATGTATGTCTATTTATTGAGTTGTTTCACATTATTTTTTATAAAATTAAACTCTACACCTACACCGTCAATATATCATCTCCTTTGCCCTAAGGTTGCCTGGAAGAGATTGCTTTTAAGCAATAAGGCCGTCTTTTGTAAAAAAAATTATACTAATTATTGTTAATGTTGCTTGTTTATTTCTTGTTGGGTGTACAATAAAGTGTAAATAAATAAATAAATGTTATATTTGATAATATAACAAGTGGGTAGGAGCCATACCTGTTTGTTGTCGTCTATAAAACGAGTGTTCCGACTCGATTAGGCATTCTTGTTTGAGACATCGACCGGTGCGAGTTCTCAGGAAAAGAAAAGATAAGTATTATAGTTGTATAATAATATATCGATAATATATAGTTGTATAATAATATATATTAATTATACGCTTCATAAAAATAAAAGTATTTGATTTCACTGCTTAGATAATATTCTTAAATTAATAAAGTATGAATATTAAATAAATTGCTTTTTTTTTTAATTTACATTTTTCTTTCTTTTTCTTAACACATGCTACATACGCATTAGGGATAACTCAAAAAGTTCCGACTCGTCAAAAGTCGATCAAATATAAATGGGACCACTTGACAAGCACCAGCTTTAAATTAAAAAAAAAACGAGTATGCTTTAGACCACACGTATGAAGTAGAACTTACGAAACGTAACTCCCTCTCTAACTATATTTTTCACGAACTTATATCTCCCTATCAACTTCCGTTCACCTCCTCCGATCACATTTTCGTAATCCTTGCGTCACGCATTTGTCAACTTACTTCCCACGTCAAGTCAAACGGGCGTAGAAAATTTTTACTTCAAAAAAGAAACCAAATTTTAAGATTAATTTCAATATATTACAAAAGTTTTAAAAATAGTATAAAGTTATGTCTGACTAAATGTCTAGTCGTTCTAATATTGCCTTCATAAGCAATCTACTGTAGCGTTACTTGTAAGAGTGAGTGCACATTGCAATTTTTTTTTAATAAACATTTAATCGAACAACTTCCATGTATAATGTTTGAAGAATATCAGCTTTCTTATACTCACACATTTAATAGGTTTATTAAGAACTATTCGTGAATTGATTGAAAGAAATTTGTAGAATTTCAGGAGGCTTGAAAGAATCAGCCTTTAAATTTCTCATAGCTGGGCAAAGGCACCAAGTTCGTTTAGGAGACAGATTGGAGCCCAATCCACTATGGCGCTATTCTGAGAGTTGGGGGTAAGGAAATTCCTTCCACAAGTAACAGTCGTAATCAGGTATCTATGATAACAACCGGAAATTATTCAACAAACATTACTTTAATGTGCGGTTAAGCTAATTCCAGCTGGTAGTCTGCCCGACAGCCGGCAGACGCGTTTCTTGTCGCCCGTCAGACGCCTCTGTTTAATCAAAATGCAAATTAAAATGCTTTCGCATCAGCTCGTGACGTGACAAAACACCGTACCACGTTGATATGTATTTTATACCAGCTTCAGGCGTACAATACATTAGAAACTTAATGTCCTTGTCATAACAAGTTATAGACCTGTCGAGTGCTAAATTTGACAAACATAGTTTTATTATAACTTAATCATGTTAATCTCTATGATTAATGTAAATTTATATGCTATTTTGTTTAGTTATTTATCTATATCTAATATATAAAATTCTCGTGTCGCGGTGTTTGTAGTTAAACTCCTCCGAAACGGCTTGACCGATTCTCATGAAATTTTGTGTGCATATCGGGTAAGTCTGAGAATCGAACAACATCTATTTTTTATACCCCTAAGTTTTAGGGGGGGGGATTAATCTATAATCTATAATCTATAATATATATAAAAGCGAAAGGTCACTCACTCGTCACGAAATCTCTGAAACTATAACACCTACAAACTTGAAATTTGGCAGGTAGGCTCCTTGTAAGACGTAGGCATCCGCTAAGAACGGATTTTACGAAACTCGACCCCTAAGGGGGTAAAACGGGGGTTGGAAGTTTGTATGAAAGTCATATGTTTTTGAAGTAAGAGACTTGAAATTTAAAATGTGAGCTCTATAGATGGTGAAAATGTGTCCAAATAATGCATCTTTAGAAATCAACTATTTTTTGGGGTTAAAACGGGGGATCGTAGGTTGATTCACTGGTCACGAAATCTTCGAAACTATAACACCTACAAACTTGAAATTTAGCAGACAGGTTCCTTATAGGGCGTAAACTATTGCTAACAATGGATTTTACGAAATTCAACCCCAAAGGGGGTAAAACGAGGGTTGAAAGTTTGTATGAAAGTCCTATGTTTTAGAAGTAAGAGACTTGAAATTTAAAATGTATGCTCTATAGATGATGGAAAGGTGTCCAAATAATATATCTTTAGAAATCAACTCCCCTTTGGGGTTTAAACGGGGGATGGTAGGTTGACCCACTCATCACGAAACCTCCGAAACTATAACAGCTATAAACTTGAAATTTGGCAGGTAGGTTCCATATAGGGCGTAGACATTTGCTAAGAACTGATTTTACGAAACTCGACCCCTAAGGGGATAAAACTCGGGTTGGAAGTTTGTATGAAAGTCCTATGTTTTTGAAGTAAGATACTTGAAATTTAAAATGTTTGGTCTATAGATGGTGAGAAGATGTCCAAATAATGTATCTTTAGAAACCAACTCCCTTTTGGGGTTAAAACAGGGGATGGTAGGTTGATTCACTCATCACGAAATCTCCGAAACTATAACACCTACATAGTTGAAATTTGGCAAACAGGTTCCTTATAGGGCGTAAACATCCGCTGAGAACTTATTTTACGAAACTCGACCCCTAAAGGGATAAAACAGGGGTTGGAAGTTTAGGTGGCGAATGCTAGCGCGACCCCTCTCGCCCCACCCAGGCGGATGACTGCTAACACGTGGTGGTTTTTAGTCAGTAGGAGTATGACATAACCCTCTGGCTCCCCCGCGCTGGAGGGTATCCATGACGGATATTCCCCACGTAAAAAAAAGGAGGGGGGTTGGAAGTTTGTATGAAAGTCCTATGTTTTTGAAGTAAGATACTTGAAATTTAAAATGTTTGGTCTATAGATGGTGAGAAGATGTCCAAATAATGTATCTTTAGAAACCAACTCCCTTTTGGGGTTAAAACAGGGGATGGTAGGTTGACTCACTTATCACGAAATCTCCGAAACTATAACACCTACATACTTGAAATTTGGCAAGTAGGTTTTGTATAGGACGTAAAAGATAAAACGGGGGTCGGAAGTTTGTATGAAAGGCCTATGTTTTTAAAGTAAGAGACGAAATTTAAAATATATGCTCTATAGATGGTGAAAAGGAGTCCAAATAATGCATCGTAATCTATATATATAAAAGAGAAAGGTCACTGACTCACTCATCACGAGAACTCAAAAACCTCTGGATGGTCCATCCATCCAGGATGGACAAAGATGAAATTTAGCAGGGAGGTAGATTATAGTTAGAAAACGTCCGCTAAGAACAGATTTTTTGATATTTCACTGCTAAGGCGTTTGACAGCAGTTGGATGGTTATCCCGCCACCGGTTGGCTTTTTAAGTTCCAAGGTGGTAGCGGAACTGTGTTATCTCTTAGTCGCCTCTTACGATACCCACGGGAAGATAGGGGGTGGTTATATATTTTATTGCCGTAACAACACAGATATTTTGTCCAAATGAAAGTCCAGTAATAAAATAAATAAAACCGTTTAAAAATAAATGAAACAACTACCGCAGATAAGGTGGAAGAGACTTCTTCTAGAGTTATCGTTACCGGCTTTCAACATATAAATTATATAATGTGTATAGCGCCTGACTGAGCGCAGTAGTCCGTGGTCATCGTCCGGGCTACATCTGACGCTCGTTAGCAATAGTTTTCATTCATTAGTTTTGATTCATTGTATATTGGAAAATTACTAAAATCGGAAACATCGACATTTTTTTTTATAGTCCGCTTAACTTAAACACGCCAATACGCCAACACGCCAACATGCCAAAACTCCAACACGCCAACATGCCAACACTCCAACATGCCAACACTCTAACATGCCAACACGTCAACACGCCAATACGCCAACACGCCAACACGCCAACACGCCAATACGCTAATACGCCAATACGCCAATACGCCAACACGCCAATGTGCCAATACGCCAACACGCCAACACGCCAACAGTCCAACACGCCAACATGCCAACACGCTAATATGCTAACACGCCAATGCGCCAATACACCAACAGTCCAACACGCCAACATGCCAACACGCCAATACGCCAACACGCCAATATGCCAATTCGCCAACACGCCAACGCGCCGATGTGCCAATACGCCAACACGCCAACACGCCAATACGCCAACACGCCAATACGCCAACACGCCAACATGTCAAAATGCCAACACGCCAATACGCCAATCCGGCAACACGCCAATACGCCAACACGCCAATACGCCAACACGCCAACACTCCAACACGCCAATGCGCCAACACACCAACACGCCAACAGTCCAACACGCCATCATACCAACACGCCAATATGCTAACACGCCAACATGCCAATGCGCCAACAGTCCAACACGCCAACATGCCAACACGCCAATACGCCAACACGCCAATACGCAATCCGCCAACACGCCAATGTGCCAATACGCCAACACGCCAACACGCCAACACGCCAACACGCCAACACGCCAACACGCCAATACGCCAAGACGCCATCACGCCAATACGCCAACACGCCAACATGTCAAAACGCCACCACGCCAATGCGCCAACACGTCAACACTCCAACACGCCAATACACCAACACGCCAATACGCCAACACGCCAATACGCCAATGCGCTAACACGCCAATGTGCCAATACGCCAACACGCCAACACGTCAACACTCCAACACGCCAACACTCCAACACGCCAATACGCCAACACGCTAACACGCCAATACGCCAATGCGCCAACACGCCAATGTGCCAATACGCCAACACGCCAACACGCCAATACACCAACACGCCAATACGCCAACACGCCAATACGCCAATGCGCTAACACGCCAATGAGCCAATACGCCAACACGCCAACACGTCAACACTCCAACACGCCAACACTCCAACACGCCAATACGCCAACACGCTAACACGCCAATACGCCAATGCGCCAACACGCCAATGTGCCAATACGCCAACACGCCAACACGCCAATACGCCAATACGCCAACACGCCAATACGCCAATGCGCCAACACGCCAATGTGCCAATACGCCAACACGCCAACACGCCAATGCGCCAACGTGCTAACGCGCCAATGCGCCAACACGACAGGACGCCAACAAAAATAACAAACCTGTTTAATAACGAACCGTTATTTATGATATTATATCTGTCTCGGTCCGGAAGAAGCCACTTCGCCATCTAAGGACATCGTGGCAAGTTTGCCGGGAAAACTTTTTGACTCACTGATTTAAACGCGGGCGAAGCCGCGGGCACAGCTAGTAAGATATATGGCAAAACAACGTTTGCGGAGTCAACTAGTAATTATATAAAAATGTTGAATTTTATATATATTTTCTTGTTCTTGTTTTTTTTTTATTATTGGTTTTTAATTAAGTACATAAAAGTCTTTAGGAAATTTAGTTTTTTAGAAAATAACAAATACCGTAAAATAAAATAATTATAATAATTCAAACTATTAAGTGAAATAAAAAACATGTGTCTGTTTATGTTTGTCGACAGTATAAAATTAATAAATAATGAAAAAAAAAGTTTACTAGTAATATTTTAGATTAACAAAAGTCATATTATACAGTCATGTGACTGATATTACGTCACTTCCGTTATATATTTTTCTTATGGTTTTAGTATCACATTTTTTTCAGTTCAGTCGCCCAGCCAAATGTCAAACCTGCCATAAGGAACTTCGTTCCAAAAAATCGATTTACGAAATCTCAAAAACCGCTTGACGTATAAAGATGACATTTGGCAGGAAGGTAGTTTATAGCTAGTTGACGCCCGCTAAGAAAGGATTTTTAATTGAACAGGAATGGTTTGTATGAAAAGCCTTTATTATTTATACCGCAGGCTTCAATTTGGCACGAAGATAGTTAATAGTTAGTAAACGTCCACTAAGAACAAACTTTTTGTCAGGACCGCATTAAGGAGGTCTAAAAGTTCTCGAAAGATTTTATAAAAGTTCTTTATTTTTTATCCTACTAATTTGAAATTGAATACAAAGATAGTTTACAGTCAGTCCATTGAGAATGGATTTTGTGTCAATTCCGAATTATGGTGGTCTAAGGACTCCAGCAATCATGTTATTTACATTATATGTTATAAACTGTTTATCGTTTTGCTTATGGCAGTTTATTCTTACAACAATGATATTATTGATTTATTAAGACATACAGATTCTTTAAAAAACAGTATAAACAAGCAACTTTATTTATATTTAGTTTTATAATAGTTACTTTTGGTTTCTGAGCGTTTTGAATCCTATTTTATGTATCTTATTCTATATATCTTAATCTAGGGCGGATGGATGAGTCGTAATTATAACTAGTCTCTAAATATAGATACCTTTTTTTTAAATATTAGTCTATACATAGGTATATCTAATACTAATATTATAAAGGAAAAACAGTCGATTCTTTTGTGATTAATGAACAGACTTGAAAATTACTGTTTTCAATAGAATATTACATTATCATTGAGTGACGTAGGTTGTATTTCAACAGGAAAAAACGGAACATCAAAAATTGTGTAATCTACGTGGGAGAAGTCGCGGGCGGAAAGTTATTATTAAATATAATGATTCTATAAATTGTAATTTGTATTTATGTACAAAAGTTCATTCAAATATCTGTCCTTCCTATATTTAGATTCGTAACATTCCGTGATAAAAATAAGTTGAAGGCGTGACAAAAATTAGCATGGATTTAGGTCAGTTCCACGCTTTTACTGCTTAATTACATTAAAAATTCTGTGCGCGTCGTATAACGATTCACTTTAGCGTCTGAAGTTTGGAAAATATACCTGTAGACGTACATTTTATTTACATTTACCTAAATGTTTTTACTACTTAATATAATTATGAGATGTTTTTACATCTATCTACGTCATCAGTTACCGTTTTAAAAATTTACCGATTTTTGGCTGTATAGTAAAACTTTATAAGAAAATAGGTAAGTCATGAAAGATATTTTAGACACTTTTTTCGGTAAATATACAGTACAACTACCTAGCTCATGAGCTCAAATACATCATCTGAATAGAAATATTTAACTACCAGTTATTTTAGGTTATTGCAGTCCAGAATATGTATTCTCGAGTATCGTGTCGGGTTACATAAATACAATTTTTGAATATTTATTTATTTAATCATGCAATAAATAGATGTTTGTTTATTTACAATTGCAAATGCTATATAAAAATGATATATATATATATATATATATATATATATATATATATATCATTGCAATGTCAAAGTCAAATTTATTAACATGTAACAAATGTCAACTTCGAATGCGAATGAACTCGTAATTGGGCAACAATATCACTTGAATTTATGTAGAAACGTTATGTATCTAGGGTTAAATTAAAGTGATGACACAGAATGGCGAATAGTGTCCGAAGTACGAAATACTAAACCGATCAGCTTCAGAAAAAAATCAGCGTAGAACTAAGTTACAATTCTCTCCAAAAGACTCCCTACGAAACGGTTGTCATCGGTTTTATATGAAAGTCCCTTGCTTGTTTCCATTGCTTACAAAACTTTTATTTGTTCACAATATATGTAAGAAAAAGCTATGAGGTTGTGAAATAATTTTCCGTTATATATATAATTGTGTTTGCTCGCAAACGAAAAAAACTTCAATTACATCGATAAGTAATAAAACGTAAGTAGACAAAAAAATAGTCAAGTATATACGCATTATCAAAGATTACTCAAAAAGTAGTCATCAGATCTCCATCAAATTCAAATGAGACCACAAAACAAACACATACTTTCGATTAAA
Organism: Melitaea cinxia; assembly: GCF_905220565.1. NCBI lineage: Eukaryota > Metazoa > Arthropoda > Insecta > Lepidoptera > Nymphalidae > Melitaea > Melitaea cinxia. The sequence continues at coordinate 4,396,782 of NC_059405.1, read as the reverse complement.
ACAGTAAATCATCAAAATCAGAACTCCCAGTAAAAAATGATTAGGCATAATACAACGTAGGTCGATGTAAAAATAGTCAAGTAAATACAATTACGCGTGCTGCGTGATTAGATATAAGTCGAAAAGTACTTGTCAGATCTCCACTAAATTAAAATGGGACCAACTATTTTAAAGTATGTTTAAACATGTATAATGTAGTTATGATGTACCATAAAGTATAAATAAATAAATAAAAAATCTGAATTTAATGTCATATTTAAATATATGTTATCGAATGAATGAAAGGGAACGCTGCCAGTATCTTCGGAAACTTGCATAAAGGGACTCCTTTTAATAATATTTTTTAGTTATATAATATAATTTATATAATATAATATTTTTTAGTATATATATATATCAGTCAGCTGTTAAATATAACTTAATAGTTGCTTATCTTAGAGACAAGTGAATGTATGTGTATGTTAAAGATATTTATGTATTGTCTACAAAATTCTATAAAATTTAAATTATATAATATTTAAATACCTCAATAACGTGTAATGTTGCTGCTCCCTTAAAGTCTTAAAGGCGAAAGCTTCTTCTCTGACAAGTGAAATGAACTGGAAAGTAATCCGCTACGCTGCGGATAAGTCTGGTGCAATTTTGTTAACTCACTCTTTTAAATAGCGGTATTAGCGTTGCAAGTATCAATTTATAGTTGGCAAAAAAATGATGCATGAAATTTTTTTTGTTGCTCAAAGATGATTAATTTGTCGTTACGATTTCTTAACATTTATTTTAATCGTTTTAACATTATTTTATTAATGACTTTTTCTATTTACATTTAATACTCATAAACTTTACGATTTTTTATTTACTTAGTTATTTTTTTTTCATAACTGATTAAATAATCAAATATTCTCAACTAAGGTAGGGCATAGCAGGAAATTTCCTGCTCAAAATATGGAGCAGCCCGACTAGGGTAGTACGACTTTACAGAAGATCACAGCTAAATAATGCTGTTGTCAAGCAGTGTTGTGTTCCTGTTGGTGAGTAAGGTGACCAGCGCTCGTGGGGGATTGGAGATAGGGTCGACAACGCGTTTGCGATGCTTCTGGTGTTGCAGGCGTCTATAAATTACGGTAATTGCTTACCATCAGGTGAGCCGTACGCTTGTTTGCCGGCCTAGTTATATTTAAAAGGATAATTCTTAAAATTTAGTTTTGAATTTCTCAATTACTATCTAACTAAAATAAAATGAGGATAAATCTTAACTTGTAACGTGTGTACAATGGAAATCTACACTTGAGCACATCTCGATAAGTACAGAGGCCAGCGATGGTTTCTGTTACATTCGTAGACGAAATCTAATTTACTTTTCAAACTTTTACTTTGTGGTGTCTAGACTCGAACGAATTGAAGTGCCATCCACGCTTTCTTTTAATTATACAATTACATGTGTTTTCAGACAGTAACTCGTATGTGAAAAATCTTGTTTTTGTATGGAAACAAGGTGTAATGATAACAAACTGAAGTATCGGTAATGATTTCAAAATAATGCTTTTACTTTTTCACGTTTGTTTTCCAACTGTTGAGAAGGTTTTCGTTTTTCCCACATTTTAGTTTTTCATATGATAATTTTAATTTTTAACTCAGTTTAGAACGAAGGACATTCTCAATTTAACTTTATTTTTTTATTATCAATTCTAACACTCGTTTAGTGGCTAATGTATTTTTTGTATTATAATTTCATTCAAGTTACTATTTACAGATAAATAAAAACATAATGTTCAGAGATTATCTGAAATAATGCCTTCTAAAAATGATCGATTTGAAAGTTTGAAAGCTTATTTTTCTATTGCAAACAATTTCCTTGTTCTGACAGAAATTTTATTTCAGAAACAAATTCTTTTGGGAGCATTGCATCTGCGACGAACTATATCGATTTGCTAGACTCAGGCGGTAAATAGCAAACAGTATGAAAGTGGAGTCCACAGGGATTTAAGTATCTATTCTAAAACCGTTCGGCACTTAAAATAGAGTCAAGGTATCTAACAGAAACTTTAGAAACATTTCTAAGTGTTCCACAATCAGTACGTATGATATTTCTATTACTCAATAACATAAAGAGAATTTTGAACGATCAAATTTGTATAATTTCATCCGAAATAAAATAAACCTTATTATAATCTTGACATTACATTGTAATATAGACAAAACATTTCGATAAATATAAAATGATTACGTAAGTAATCTGTCTCGATATCGCAATGTTTCAAAATAATCCCCTCAGCAGAAATTCTCAACTAAGCTATCACATGCTCTATTCGACTACTTTGCCAACACTCGGGAAAACTACTGGGATTTGCAAGCTATTTTTTGTCGACTTAAATAGTTTGACGTGAGATAGTCAACACAGTATTAAAGTAAATTTATCTGCATTTGTTATATACAATAGATTATTCCTGAATATGGTGTCATGGAGATCTTAAAAAGATTATATTTTATATGAAACCAATATTTGTCAACACGAATCTTAAGGCTGTTTTTCTGTTTTAGGCGCATTCCGTTTGTTAAATTTTTCTCTAAAACTATTATAAAAATTACTAAAACATCTTGATCGCACAAAATCAGACGCGTTACACTTTTATTACTGGTAAAGTATGTATAATTTGTCCGCCAACCGGCATTGAAGCAGGAGTGGGATATACAGGCTGAAGCGAACGATATAATTTTTATTAGTTGATGGCATTAATTTTATAAAAGCATTTGTTTTTAATATTTATTAAGTAACATTTATCTTTTTGAAAACGTAGTAAGTGCTTAATATATGAAACTCGTTTGATTCACACATGAGTTCAAACCTGAAATAAAAAATTTTTTTTTAGAAAAATGTAAAATGTTTCGAAATAATAAAATCGTTTAACTTGATCTGTTTAGTAGATAAACTAAACCTAAAAGTCATGTCTACAAATGAGGCTAGACAACGTTTTATTGACTACATAATAGAACGATGTACCAGGAGAACATGACTACGAACAAGACACGGACGTCGTCGACGGTATCTACTGTCACGGAATACCGATGACCCCTACAGCATGCATTATTTATCCACCTAAGCCCCACCAAATGAATGCACCAGCGGAACAAAACAACATGCGGAAGTAAAGACAAATGTATAGAATCTAGAAGAGTCTTTTACAAAATAAAGCCTAAAATATTCATGAACAAAATTGACCATATGTTTTGGGCTAGTCATTTGCTTAGTAATTCTTTACAATGGGTTGGATTGTAATTAGATGCATGTATTATCCTATATAGCTGGACGTGTAAAGATGAAATTTAGCAAATAGGTAATTTATTGCTAGTAGACGTCGGCTAAGAACGGATTTTTTGAAAAGGCTGGATTAATGGTGTTTATGGGCTCTCACAAGTTTGTATGAAAGTCCTTTTTTCATGCCAGTTATAAATTAGTAGACGTTTCAGTCAGAGAGATAGGTAGGTTAATAGACATTTATCAAGAACAGATTTCACGACAAGGGCTGCATCAAAGATATCTGGGCTGTCGAAAGATTTTATTAAACTCCTTTTTTTATGCTATGCATTTTCCCTTTTACAAATACTACAAATTTGTTGCAATAGACGTCCGATATGAACAAATTTTGAAAAATTATACCTCTAAAGGCTTAAAATAGGGGTTGAAAGTTTGTATTAGGCATACACTCCGTCTGTTCGCCGTTTTTTTTAATTAGAAGTATGAAACTTGATTTTTACACTATTGATTAAAATTTAATAAAAACATAAGTATCTATAAAATAATATTTCAGCATTAGTGGATCTACTCGTAAAAGGGTGAAATGGGGAATTGAAGTTTAAATGAAAAATTAGTCATTTTTGAAGCAAAAAGCATCAAATTTTAGTTCTGGGCTACTAATTAAAAATTAGTGAACACATGTTTTAGATTTTATGAAAATTCTAATCATAAATAGGTGAAATATTGAATGAAAATTGTATGAAATTTGTATGAAAAAGCTTCAAGTTTCATAGATCAATTTTCGAAATTGATAGAAAATCATCAAAATCATTGACGTTTCGTTTTGAAGTGCTTCTTATTTTTACATAAATATTATTTTATCCTTTATTTTTATACCCGGTTAGGTATTGATTAAAAATAAATACATAATCAAATGTATTTTTTAATCGTGAGGTAATTTTTAAGCCTGTCGTATCGAAACTAGAAATTTTAAATTTAAAAATTAATTTTTAGTTTTATGGTTTTGATTTTAAAAAATCCGACTTCATACCGGCACCGACTTCGCGCCTATCAATAGGTAGCACATACAAATAAAAGTATTTTATTAAAGGTAGTAAGTAGGTTTGCATAAGAAGACGAGTTTCAAATTAAATCCTTATTAAGTTATTTTCTATTAATTTCTAAAGTCGGTTTTTTTAACGATTTTTTATAATATCACGCATACTCATATTAGATAAAATAATAATTATTAGATAGTTTATTTAAAACGATTATTAAGTTAAATTAATATTTTATAATAATTATTAGAATTAATAATAACACAGAATAACTAATCAGTGTAAAGCACACAGTTTTCCCATTTTCTTCATACGAAATTACGAGATTCGCTTTTATTTCTCCAGTAAAAAGTTTTATCACATTTTTTGTTCTGACCAGGCGCGTCACGTAAACACAGATCAGTAAATTCTTTATCAGCAATGAACACTTCTAGGGCAATCCGCCGAGCCCTACGTCCTCCATCTGCCGACGTGTATTCGAAGTTAAACGACGGAAATAAAAATCTTATAAATATTGAACAACCATATTTTTCTCACTTTGTCACGTCGAAAAATCGTATCGTCTATACATGGCTTCTTGTAAATGTGTACGAGTCTTTACACCCTCACATAGTTATATTAAGAAAACATTTTTTACTCTTTGTATAATAACAACTGAATTGGAAATATCTGTTACGAACTATATAATAATAATAATAATAAAGCTTTATTTAATTCCATACAAAAATTCAACAAATTAATAACATAATTCTTCAACAGTTTTAACAAATTTAATAAATTAAATCAAATTAAATTAAATCAAAATAAATAAAATTAAACTAAATTAAATCAAATTAAATTAAATTAAACAAGTATATGGATTAAATTAAACAAATCAAATTAAGCAAATTAAATTAAACAAATTAAATAGAATAAAATTAAGCAAATTGTACAAAATTAAATTAAACGAAATTAAAATAATCAAATTAACCAAAATTGAATTAAACGAATTAAACAGAATTAAATTAAACAAATGAAAAAAACTTAAATTAAACAAACTAAGCTAAATTAAAACAGGCATATTACATTAAAGCATTGTCATTTAAGCATTGTATGGACCCCTTTCGGGTAAAAGCCTCCTCCAAAGACTTCCAAGTCTCTCTGTCTTTAGCTAAGTCGAGCCATTCACGACCCGCCACCTCCACTATTTCATCCAGCCATCTAGCGTAAGGCCTGCCTCTTGCTCTCGTGCCCTGTGGCAGTGGCAGTGGCCCAGGGCACGAGAGCAGGGCACGAACTATATAAAATTTATTAATTTTTGCAATAGTACGCTTTAGATTTCCAGTTCTATTAAAATTTATAGAGTAACATAACGACAGAAAGGTATAAGATCAGACAAAACTACTTCTTTTTTGTATAAAATAAATATATATGCCTGTATGTATGTATGCTAATATATGTATATGTATGGGGTGTGTGACTCCTAAATAAAATTCTACAAAAATCTGTATAATGCTCAACAAAGAACAAATAAACCGATGAAGTCACATGTTCAACTTCAGGTTTACAGGTTTTGAGCAGACACAAATTTGGTAATTGTCGTGTAATGCGTTTCAATTGATTATTATTTTGACAACTACTTACCTAAACTTGTTTTTCGTTTGCGCGTAAATACAATTATTAGCTACAATATTTGGGTTTAACTTTATTTATAAAAATGTTAAGATATAAGGTTTAGAGATCGGTGACATTGGCAGAAATCAAATTTTCGGTCGATCCTTAGTTTAAACGTAATCACACTCAATTATATTAAATTTTGAAGAAAATTAATTCAAAGAGACCCGTCGTAACTGTGCACACACTCCATATAGTTTTCACTCCATGCACACCGCATCCTGTGGCTTATTTTGTTCAGAAGGGTACCGTGGATACTGCGTTTATTTTTATGTGCGCTAAATTTTAGGGATCAATGGGAAATTGGTTGCCTCTAAGAACGCATTCGATTTTATACCGAACAAATGGGGTGATATTTCAAAGAGATAGGAAGGTCTGTTGTGTATCTGTGAACAAAAAAATTTTTACGGCTCTTAAAGCGACTATAGAAAAATATATATTTTTTGTCTTGCATATGTGTATTTACTTTTAAGTACTTTGAAAATAATGTCAGACATTACGATAGAAAATAGGTTTTATTCATCCCTTGAATACATTTAAAGTAAAGATCAATCTAGAAAATCCAAATAATGCTTATAACGCTTTACTTACGCTGATTGTGTATGCATACAACTAAGGTTTCATCAAGATTCTGTTGTAGTTATTATTAGATTAAATGACAATACGCTCTCTTTAAATAGTTAAAGAGCTGTTATGTTTTTTTTTTTTTCAAATTCCAATTTACAATTGAGGTGAGATTGAAAAATAAATAAACAAGACAGCTTGACTTAGCCCCGATGCAATAATAAAACGACACTTTAGTTATTATCATCTGCTAAGTCATGTTCGAGGCATCGGTATACGGGTCTAAGATGGCCATTAAATAGTGGAGTAATCCTTGTGTAAATCCTGCGGAATTATACCTGTATCCCAGTAATTATAGCCACCCTATTCTCCCACTGGTATCCACTAAGCATTACGACTTAATCTCTACTAAATTGCTAAGCTATCTCCTAGTGCAGACATTTCGAATCATTAAAGGGAAAAGCGGGTAATTTGAAAGTAAGCTCGATAGTTACACTAATATAATATTACTAGCTGTGCCCGCGGCTTCGCCCGCGTTTAAATCAGTGAGTCACAAAGTTTTCCCGGCAAACTTCCAGTGAAACTCTCATCAAAATCGGCTTAGTCGTTTCGTAAACCTTCCTCTTGAAACTCTCCATTATTCCCTCCATTGGCGAAATCGCATGAAAATCCGTTCAGTAGATTTTGAGGGAATCGATCACAAACACTTTTGGGGGACTTTGTTTTATAATGTCGCCCGCGACTACGTCCGCGTGGTTATGAAGATATGAATTAATTACTATTAAGATGTTTAACGCAAATATTTTTTTTATTTCAGTCACTTGAAATGTTTATCTCACATTGAGTAACTTTTTAAAAGGCACAATTTGGTATAATTTAATAGTTATTTTTATAAAACCTCTCTATACACCACATTTTTAGTTTTATTTTCAGGCTGGAGTATAAATAACCTATCAGGCGAACTTATAGTTGCTGTATATGTTTCATACAAACTATCAACCCCAATTAAACCCCCTTAGCGGTGAAATATTGCAAAATCCGTTCTTAGCGGACATTTACTAACTTTAAAATACACAGGCCGAAGACGGGCAGCAGCGTCTTCGGTGCGACAAAGCCAGCCCGCCTGCCTGACGGTCACCAACCCGCCTGCCCAGCGTGGTGACTATGGGCAAGACACATGAGTTCACGTTATTTTTGGCGTAAACTTGTGGAGGCCTATGTCCAGCAGTGGACTGTATAGGCTGTAATGATGATTTACTAACTTTAATCTACCTCCCTGCCAAATTTCATCTTTGTCCATCCTGGATGGATGGAGCAACCAGCGGTTTTTGAGTTCTCATGATGAGTGAGTCAGTGACCTTTGTCTTTTATATATATATATATATAGATGCATTATTTGGACACCTCCTCACCATCTATAGCGCATACATTTTAAATTTCAAGTCTCTTACTTAAAAACATAGTATTTTCATACAAATCCTCTTAAGGGTCGAGTTTCGTAAAATCCGTTCTCAGCGGATGTTTATACCCTAGGAACCTATCTGCAAAATTTCAAGTTTCTAGCTGTTATAGTTTCGGAGATTTTGTGATGAGTGAGTCAACCTACCATACCCCAAAAGGGAGTTGATTTCTAAAGATACATTATCTGAATACCTTTTCACCATCTATAGAGCATACATGTTAAATTTCAAGTCTCTTACTTCAAAAACATAGGACTTTTATACAAACTTCCAACCCCCGTTTTATCCCCTTAGGGGTCGAATTTCGTAAAATCCGTTCTTAGCGGATGTTTATAACCTATAAGGAGTCTACAGGCCAAATTTCAAGTTTTAAGCTGTTATAGTTTCGGGAATTTCGTGTTGAGTGAGTCAACCTACTATCCCCCGTTTTAACCCATAAAGGGGTTGATTTCTAAAGATACGTTATTTGGACACCTTTTCACCATCTATAGAGCTTACATTTAAAATTTCAAGTCTCTTACTTCAAAAAAATTGGACTTTCATACAAACTTCCAACCCCCGTCTTACCCCCTCAGGGGTCGTTTTTCATAAAATCCGTTCTTAGCGGATGTCTACGCCTTATAAGGAGCCTATCTACCAAATTTCAAGTTTGTAGCTGTTATAGTTTCGGAGATTTCGTGATGAGTGAGTCAATCTACCATCCCCCGTTTTAACCCCAAAAGGGAGTTGCTTTCTAAAGATACATTATTTGGACACATTCTCATCATCTATAAGGTATACATTTTAAGTTTCAAGTCTCTTACTTCAAAAACATGGGACTCTCATACAAACTTCCAACCCCCGTTTTACCCCTTTAGGGTTCGAAGCAGTAGTTTACGCCCTATAAGGAGCCTACCTGCTAAATTTCAAGTTAGTAAGTTTTATAGTTTCGGAGATTTCATGATTAGTGAGTCAACGTAACATCCCCCGTTTTAACCCCAAAAGGGAGTTGATTTCTAAAGATACATTATTTGGACACCTTGTTACCATCTATAGAGCATACATTTTAAATTTCATGTCTCTTACTTCAAAAACATGGGACTCTTATACAAACCCCCCCCCCCTACCCCCTTAGGGGTTGAGTTTCGTAAAATCCGTTCTTAGCGGATGTCTACGTCCTATAAGGAGCCTACCTGCCAAATTGCAAGTTCGTAGGTGTTATAGTTTCGGAGATTTCGTGATGAATGACCTTTCGCGTTTATATATATTATAGATTATAGATTTATAATTAAGAAAGTAGAATTTTCAGCATACATAAATTATCACAGTGAGCTAGCAAACCATTATTCTATTATGTAGCGAGTATATCCACAATGTACATTGTTAGTCGATCTCTAACGAGGCCGACCCTCGTCAAGCGTGCAATACTGAGTGGACACCGACCTTTATAATGCCACCGGAAAAATAATCTTCAAATACAGGAAACGTCGGCGTAAATAACGTACGTTATATTTCTTAGCTGAGACGTTGTTGTTTGAATTCTTTCTTTTTTTAGTAAAGAAAATGGATGATGGAAGGGAATGGAGACTTTAGCGGTATTTTGAATTGTAAAGTTATATAGAAATCTCATTTATGCATGTGTAATGTTTGGGTGTTTGATTAAAAATGTGAGGAAGGTTAAGAATCTTAATAAGATCGTCTCGTGGCTTACTTCTTCGGGGAAGATTATTTTTTTAAACCCGGCGGAAAAAACGTTCCTGCCAGGCGTTCTCACTCGCGATTTTTCTTGAATTTTCACTTTTATAACGGTTTATTCTGTTTCTTAATCGCTAGCTAGGGCAAAACTACTGGGTGAGCTTAAATGATACTAGGCTCGAATTGAGTTTATACCATTAGGTAGGATATTAGGAAAAATAAATAATAGGTTTTCCCATGAAGATAAATAGAAAGATCCAATGAGCCCGAATTGAAAATGAATGAATGAGCGAATGAGTCTGAATTTTCATAGATTTTGTTTGCGACCTGTTTCAAATATGATTTCTTCAATATTTTAAGATACAAATATTGGTAGGTATACGTAAAACAATAACGATGTATTGTATTCTCTTAAACTGGTATACATAATTTATTATTTTTTATTTTCTTATAATTTCACAATAATATTTTTAGTATAACTAGCTCATAGTTTATTTATAGTATTGAAAAGTGAATAATTCATTTCACTATTATTTATCTAAAACATAATTGCTTATACGAAAATACGTTCTAGAACTATTTAAAAAAATTCTTCTAAGATAAAAATAAAGGTAAAAATAATACGAAACTAATACAAGACCTTTTACTTAAATAAATAAAAATATAAAATGACAATCTTTGTATTTTTTGTTTTGTATCGTAATTACTTTTTTAATATTTCTATTATAAAACAAATTGGAATGAAACCCAACTAAATAAGCAATTCATGTTTATGATATTAGGTTTCTTATGATTTTAAGTTAAAGATTTTATAATACTTTCCAATGGAATGCTATAGACAACCGCTCTGGAGTAGTGGAGCCTATTGTCGCCTTGACTGTTACGGTCACGTGTTTAAATCCCACTTTGAGCACATATTTATAATTGTACAAACATTTGTCCTGACTAACTGACTGACTATTTCATCATCGCCAAATATTCACTATTGAAGTCAGACACATAAATGTTATACTTAGAGGCTCTTTTGGAAATTTATCCCTAAAGAGGCGAAGTAGGACATGAAAGTTTATATAGAAGGACGTCATTATTGCTATTAAAGCTATTCATAAATTTTGGGCTAGTGATCGAAAATTAGTACTTACATATTTCAGTGTTTATTTAAATTCTACCCGGCCGTATATATACGGTCGAATTGAGTAACCTCCTCCTGTTTTGAAGTCGGTTAAAAATAGTTGATTTAGGGACATTAGTTTTTTTGGAGGAGAAGTCCGGCCTTTTCACCGAGGCCAGCCTGTCGCTGGAGAGATCCTGTTGCCTGCAGATCCTCCAATTAAAGCAGCTGAAGGCTCCCCGCAGGGGTTTGGTCGGTATTACACCCCCAAGTGCTGAAGCCGACATACGAGCTAGGACTGTCTACCCGGGCGTCCTGGATATCACCCGTAAATGGGTTCCCCTGCAATACCAAAAAAGGGGACATTAGTTTGTTTAGCTGAAAGTAGCAGTAGTATATTCGACCCAAAAATGAGAGATACAAAGAGGTCCTAAATTAAAATTATATTTCGATGTCAAGATTTAAAGTATATTTAAGGACCCCCTTGTAAATATGTAATCAATTTAGATACGAACAACGTCAAAGACAAAAGCTACTGCAGATGCACATAACAAGAGGGTCTGTCTGAAAATTTATCAATTCAGTTCACGTAGCAACATCCAAGCCAGCACAAGCATCCATTTAATGAAAATAATACTAAACTACTAATGACATCCTTTTACGTGAAAGCTCTTTAGTTTTAAATGATAATATCTTATAGTTTTAGTTTTAAAACATCGTATTTCATGAAGTATATCAATTCATTTTTTGAAAGATTATAATAAAAACAATTATTCTTGCTATAACGAGAACAACTATTTTAAAATTTCGAAAAAAAACGTCATGAAAATATTTATATGTTATTAATAAATGCTTGAATCCATTTTTACTTATGCAATTTCATTAGTAAAAATTAAATAATAAAGCCTTTATCGGTTTTTCATAAACTTATTAACTAGTCTGGCCATAAATACTGTTACATAAAAACTTTTCTTTTTTCAACTTAAATATTTTTAAATTGGAACACGTATATTATTTTAAAAACTTATTTCGATTTTGCGCCATTTCACATATTTTTTTTTTTGTGTTCATTATCAAATTACAATATGGAATGGGGTGTTAAAGAAAATAGGATTGCAGTGATCGCCTTGCACAGTGGGTTTGGAGCCGTCGATCATATTTCAGACACTTAAAAAGCTTAGTATCAGCCATATGTTAGGACATCATACTATCAACAGATACAGCAACACTTCGTCTGTCGAAGACTAGAAAAGATCGGGGCGGCCGCGTGTTTTTAGAACTATAAAGGCTGTTAATGTTGTTAAAGCCAGAATTAGTCGAAACCCCATTAGGGAGCAAAAAATCTTATCGCGAGAAATGAAGATTCCCGCTAGGACTCTGTCGCGTATTATAAAACGAGACCTGAAACTCGGTTCTTATCGCCGATATACAGGATATGCCCTTAATCAATCTTTACAATTAAAGAGAGTGGATCGATCAAAACGCCTTCTGTCGCGATTCGCAGGTGAAAGGCTCAGAAATGTCCTCTTTACCGATGAAAAAATTTTCACGATTGAAGAACACTACAATAAGCAAAATGATAAAGTGTACGCTCACAGTTCTAAAAAAATCTGCTCAAGTTGTCGGAAAGGTACAACGTGGTCATCATCCCGCGTCAGTGATAGTTTAGTGGTGATGATAGAAGGTAGATGGTGTCTTATCAAGGAGTTTCAAAACTACAAGAGTAAGCCCATATCGTAATAAAAAAAAAAAACTACATTTTTGTGAAAAAGGAGTGAAAACTTCAGCCAAAGTGTATCAAGATGCAGTCTTGGATCATGTTGTGAAACCTCTCAACAATACACTTTTTGAAAATATACCGTGGACTTTCCAGCAGGACTCTGCACCTGGTCACAAGGCACGAACTACCCAAGCCTGGCTTGAAACCAACGTTCCGGACTTTATAAGAGTTGAAGACTGGCCCTCATCTATCCCAGACCTCAACCCTTTAGATTTCAAATTATGGTCAGTTTTAGAGGACATGGTCTGCTCTAAACGACACGGTGACAGTGAGTCTCTTAAAAAATCTTTGGAGAAAGCAGTGGCGAAATTTCCCTTGGAAACAGTGCGTAAATTCCTAGATTCGTGACCAAACGGATATAAGTTAAAGGTGGCCATTTCGAATAGAATTTTTTTTTTATTTTTTGCTGAGACGTTAATAAATAGGTAGGTATAAATTTTAATAATATTACATTACTTCATTTAAAAAAATGCATTTTCATTTGTAACAGAATTTATGGCTGGACTAGGTAGTATAAAAATTGTATTGACTATACTCTTTATGTACAACAAGTCCTTATATTCAAGCTTGCTTTCATCTCTAAACTCTTTACTTATATTTACAATGATCTATATTTATTCTAATTTATATGGGCAGAATGTTTCCAAACCCTCAACGGACTTTATTCGATTAGACCAAACTGTAAGTTACAGTACAAACCGACTGCATTATTCACTTTGGGGTGAATGCTAAAGTGGATTGGGATTTAATCCATGGTAAATTGCTTACCGACTGTTTGCCTTGAACTGATTATCTCACAGTCTTCAGCTATATCCCAACTATTTACATTTGAGACTTCCACGCTTTGACATTCCAATGCTCTTGAGCGTTCAATCCGGATATTTCGTGTTCGCAACATTTCTGCACGGGATGGCGTATTTTATTTGATTTTGGTTTCTCTAAATTCTCGCAAATAAACTTAATGTAAGTTGATAAATATGAACTTCATTTCAACATAGCTGTCAGTTTAGTAGAAGGTGTTTTAAATGTTTTTTTTTTTTTGTACAATTTTTCTTCAATGTTGAATAATTAAAAACATGCAATATTATATAATTCAACGCTATGTTTTTATAATGTCAGAAAGTTTTCTATGGATTAAACACCTTTTTATTCTTAGAAGAGACGAAGTGTTATTTATTTATTTCTTTGAGTAAAAAATAATAACCATTTCGAAACAGTAATTTTTCACTTAAATTTGTTAAAGCGAGTTTTTTTCTAAAAAAACTAATTAATACCAATATGCAGTTTATTAAACGATAACCTTTGGGGATGTTTATTCTTATTTTATATTATGTTATTATATTAACCTTACAGAAGATCACAGCTAAGTAACACTGCTCTCAAATAGTTTTTCCTGTGGTAAGTGGCCAGAGCTCCTGGAGACGGTCGAGTGTAGAGTCGGCAATGCGTTTGCGTTGTTTCTGGTGGCGTCTATGAGCTACGGTAACTTCGTCCTCTATTACAGATAGACCGCACACTTGTTTGCCGAACAAGTCGTGTCAAAAGACAGACAAAGTCTTAAATATATTTTAGCTCTCATTACTTAACCTTATGACAATTTTTGATTATTAAATATCTACCCAATTTGTTAAACGTTATTTATTATTGATTTCTTTAACTGTTACTGTATCGTATCCTACGCTCAAAGGTTATCTGGAAAAAATCGTTCTTTAGCGATAAGATTGCCTTTGTACGTCTTGTATTGTACCTAACAACCTAACAAATAAATAAAAATAAATTCTACATATGACACTTTATCAGAATTATTTGTGACGCAAACATATTGACACAATAATCCATTTAATGTATTTAATATTATGGACAACCCGCAAATGATTTCCTATTCTTCTTCAAAATAGACGTTAAATTATTCTGTCGTCCAGCTATGGGTATTTCGTTTCAGTTCAGTTATACCTTAACGCTAGCCTTATTTTATCTTTATTACGAATTCATACACCCAGTATTTGGTTATTACAGTAAGTAATGTAAGACATTTAGCATAAATTTAAGTTAGTTTACGTATTTTAAGAAAATATAATATAAAAAGAGCTCGTCCATTTCGGCCTCCAGGGAAAAGCCTTTTCACATTAAGAAGAAGAATTGACTTGAATTATAAATAAGTAGGTACAAACTGAATCCTTAAAAAAATGTTTGTGGCCGTTGTTTGGCTTCAAACCTACATTTGTTAGAAATGAAATAAAATTGTCGAGGTTTTCAATTCCGAAAATGGTTATTTAATGGTTATTATATTGGAACATTAGGTTTTTTTATGAAAAATATTATTTAATACAAAGTATATCGTTAACACAAGTAAGTTTGTATTATCATCTAATAAATGTAACACATATATATAGAACTTAGCGGTAATATTTGATAACTTGATTTAAAATCAGAAAACAGTCATAAAATCGTATTAAGGTAGGACACTCTGAAATGCTGTGTGCTGTGCGGCTACGACACCAAAGAATATAGCCACCCCCTCTCTCTCTTCCCGTCGGTGTCGTAAGAGGCAACTAAGGGATAACAAGGTTCCACTACCATCTTGGAACTTAAGAAGCCGACCGATGGCGGGATAACCATCTAACCGCTGGCTTTGAAACACACAGGCCGAAGACGGGCAGCGGTGTCTTAGGTGCGACAAAGCCAGCCCTGCGGTCACCACCCCGCCTGCCCAGCGTGGTGACTATGGGCAACACACATGAGTTTACGCATTTTTGGCGCGATCTTGTGGTGGCCTATGTCCAGCAGTGAACTGCAATAGGCTGGAATGATGATGATGATGATGACTCTGAAATCCGGGAAAATCCGACAAGTAAATTACGTCAACTTTACGCAAGATCACAAACAAATAATACTCCCAAGTAGTGTTGTATTTCGGTGTTAAAATAGCCAGTAACTTATAACATACAAAACATAAATATGAATGTATCATAAAAGTCATCCGTGATAAATAAATTGAACAATATTCACATTACTTATTACATAGCTCTTAAACTGAAGTAACCGTTTTACGTTCAATTTTATTTTTTGTTATTTAAGTATATACAAACAATATTTGTATATATATTTACATTGATATAAACACACAATACAATTAAGTCATATATCAATACATATATCAATAACTAGCATACATAACGTACAATAATAAATAAATAATAAATATCTACACAATACACACATGGTCGTCTATTCCTAAAGTAAGCAACTTAATGCTTGTGTTATAAGGTAACAGCCGACTGGTATAGCTACATTTTGTTTTCGATAAACATACTTATAAGTAATACGTATATATATATATATATATATATATATATTACACCCAGACTCGGGGTGGGAATCGAACCCACAACCACCACTTAAAACACTACAAACTGCGCCAATCAAATCAGCAAGTAAAACTAAGAGAAAGAAGCAACAAACAATAAAAATTAATCATGCCGTGTGAAATGAATATAACTTCTACAGGTTCATCCAGCACAACGCCATTGCAAACTTATAACACAGGTTCAGTTTACAAAAAACAAACAAAAGAAAACCATTAATTAAAAATATGCATTTTGTTTATAATCCTTGATTACTTTTTTTAAACAATCTAGCTCAGTTATGAGCAGATAGAAATACTTAAATGTTATATTTTAGACGTTACATGAATTTTCTCGAATGAATAAATTATTTATAAGTTATAAAATACACTCCACAGACATCATAAATATATAATAATTATAAAGTACAGATGAACCCAACAGTATCAGCAAACAATGCTTAAAAATTATAATTATTACAAATGTAAAATTAAACATTCGACAAAATCGATTTGAACTTGTACACGTTCAGTTCCATAAATTCATTTTATATCAAAAACTAAGAAGTATTACTTAAATTGAAGATGAAAAGTCCCATAAAATACATTTCTTGGAAAATTAACTAACTTGCCTAAGGCTACGCTGTCCCCATGCAAGGTAATTTGATACGGCATAGTAGTTAGTAGTTAGTCAGTTAGACTTATTTATTCTTCCGACTTTAGCTAATAATATCGTACCATATCTGTATGTAAGTCGTAGATATTTTTTTTAAATAAACTTTTCACACTCAACAACCCCAACTAAGATTAAGTCCTGTGTCGGGAGCCCGGAAACACAATAAACAAATACAAAAGCCCAGACAACAGAAAACGCTTGTATGGACTATACAAATATTGGCCATGTTGGGGGCGTGTGCGACAGCCAGCGCAACCAGCCAGTTGCAACGCAGTGAATGCTACGTCAACGCGTAGTCAAAGTGTGTACATTGAACTTCAAGCAAATAGTATATATCGATTAGATTGGCTGTGAAGACGCGCCGACAAACACAGAAGTGGTCTTATAAGGGATCCTCTTTACCATATTTAACACTGAACCCGGAAAAGATATTTCATATTCATACCCTCAAAGAAACCGATACAAGGAAAAGCCTCTTATCTCCGTCCTTACGACGACATTGAGAGAGCAGTAAAGTTATGGATACGGTTCTGAATTGCAGGTCAAGTATCAACGTAATCTTGAAATAAGCGGTTTTTTCCATAATATTTGATATATATACAGGAACTTTGTACGTTTTAATGTCTAGTAATCATTACACTTTTAACGTAACTTTAAACTAGGACTAACTATTCCCGCTGCTTTACCAACGTGCTATTTTAAAAGACATTTTTTCCTATATTTTCGTAACTTCATCTATCGGATTTCAATAGCGTTATATATAGTTTATTAGAAACTACTTCGGTTCAAACTATCGATCAAATAGACACTACACGACCGGATCTACTTATAATATAGTGAATACTATCCACTAGCGGACAGTGGCAGTTTATTGTTTATCAATAATTTTGATGATTCTTGTATTAATCGATAGTTGATGCTTGTCTTGTCCTATTTAAATTTGACCGAGATCTGATGACTACCTTTGTAAACATTTTTGAATATCATATCAAAAATTGACCGTTCCAGCGGGATCGAACCTGCGTCTTCGACTGACCGTGTCGGCGCTCTAGCCAATTAAGTTATGGAACGATGTACCCGTTAGATCGAAATTTTTGATATGATGATTTTTATTTTCGGTTTAAGCGAAGCGAAAGACTACCTTTGTAATTGAAGTCGATTTTTTTTTGTTTGGGAGCAAACACAATTATTGAAAATCAAAATCAAGATCAGTAATTTACTTTATTCAAGTACGCTTTAAAACCACTTTTAATTCTTCATTTTACAAACTAAAATTATAATCTTTTTTTTTTTTTTTTTAATTTAATTAGGTACAGTTAAAGTGAAGCTACCACCGATTCAGATGTAGATTCTGCAGAGGAGAATCGACAAAAATAAAAAACTTATATAAAATTCTCGTGTCACAATGTTAGTTGCCATACTCCTCCGAAACGGCTAGACCGATTTTTATGATATTTTGTGTGCATATCGGATAGGTCTGAGAATCGACCATCATCTATTTCTCATACCCCTGAGTTATAGGGGGGGAAAGGAGGCTAAAAATATGTATGGCAAAATAACGTTTGCGGGGTCAGCTAGTAAACTTATACATAAATCATATTGTACATGAAATCATTGTAGTTTATGCAAATAACTAATTTAATTTAATAGCCATGCTCTAGAAAGTAACAAGAGTAGATATGTACTAAAACGAAACCAGACATCTGTAGGTACTCCTTCTAGTACCTACACTGGGTACTACTTTCTATTATTCTTTTAATAAATGTCTCTAAATTATTATTATTGCTATTTTTGATTCTCATAAAATATCGCATTGCTATATTATATATAATTTTAAACTTCTCTCTCTTCTCTCTTTTAATACTTCTTTTAACCGCAATTTTTCAATACACAAAGGTTGTTTTTCATAAGACATTTAATATAACCTAAATTATTTTCTGTGTAACCTTAAATCGATAGAATTGTTGTTTATAAACAATTTCCTTGTAGTTATATTAGATTTTAAGCCTAAGCAAAGTTTATTTCAATATAGACAAATGATTTTACTTTATATATTTCATTTTTGTATTTAAATATACATTAATTTTTTCAGTCGCGTGTAGTATAAACTTATAACAGTTTTAATATCACCCTACGGTCAATGATGCTATTGAAAAGACTCCTATCCGTCCCATTTCCATGTCTATCTGTATATGTAAAAATTAATGTTTGTCTGTATGTTCTTTATAGAATCGTAAACTATGCATTTGATGTCATGATCTTCAGCAAAATGTTGTACATGACCCCACAAAGGTTTCTGAGTTGGTACGACCAAACAAAAAGTTTTGCAACGCACGCAGGGTACAGCTAGTATACATGTATTGCTGTTCGTTTCTCTCGCTAAAAGTCGAGAATAACAGAACCGATTTGGCTGATTTTGAACTTAAAATATTTGTGGAAGTTCAGAGAAGGTTTAAACGGTAAGAAGCAAGAAGCATAAATAATAAGTAACAAAAAATAATAAAAACGAACATTTAATTTTCTAATACAAAATGTTTCCTACGTAGCCGTAAAATATATTTGTCATAAACACATTTGGTTGTCAAATATTTAAAGTTGCGTTCAGTAACTCCGTTTATTTGGAAATTTGTCCATATTTTTGAAAATTAAAAGTAGGTGATACGAAGTTTAGCGGGTCATCAAGACATAAGCCATTAATTATAATGAAAGTTTATGAGGATGATGGTTTCTCACACTTTCACGCAAAAACTTAAAACAGATTGTAATGAAACTCATTTCAGAAACTAGAAACCACTAAGGTTTAAACCCGTGCTATAGGAAAATTTCCCGAGTGGAACCGCAAGTCGTTGCTAGTTACATCACAGCATTAAATGAGATAGCGATTTTATTATTTTATATCCATACGTTTAACGCATATTTATGACAGGTATTAAATTTGTTACTCACGCTGCGTAAAACGCCGTGTTCAAAGAGATTAAAGCTTTGTATATTATGAATTTTTTAATTAAATATTATTTTTATCAGAGTTTGGAATTTAAATGTTCTTTTATATTAAATATGTAGCAAAACATCAATATAACGCATACTAGATTTATTTGAGGTTGTTTTTAGAAGGAAGAACAAACTATAAGGATTCGTATAAATTATTGTCTTTGAGATGTAAGATGATTGCATAAAACAGAATTCATATTCATTCTGCTATTATTTTACTGTACAGCTAACGCAATCTAACATAACAGTCTATTACAGTTTTACATTACAGAAATGTAAAACTAGCAAGCTCGTCTATAGCTGTAGTAGTAGCACTTATATATTTTTCTTAGTTCTCTCTATTTTACTTGATTGAGTTTGCTGCAATTCCAAATCCGTACTGTTTGCTACTAGATATTAAAAAATCGGAATTATTCCGATATTCAACAATGATTTGTTTTATTATTGCTATCTTCTAAT
Source organism: Melitaea cinxia (assembly GCF_905220565.1). Classification (NCBI taxonomy): domain Eukaryota; kingdom Metazoa; phylum Arthropoda; class Insecta; order Lepidoptera; family Nymphalidae; genus Melitaea; species Melitaea cinxia. Next base: position 4,376,781 of record NC_059405.1, on the reverse strand, counting down.
TGTTGAATCTGCTATGGACAAAAATTCTGAAATGATAACGGCTGGACTTCAGTAAAATAATAAAGGACTTCAGGTTTCTTTCCAAAATAATATACGATCATGTTCGTTTTTTTAAATGAGAATTTGCGATTATATGTATATCGTAGCATTAAATAAAGTATCGCTACCCAATTATAAATTTTTATAAAGTAAAGTATGGTAACTATAACAAAACGCTTTTTTTTATTTTACACAAAGGATTCTTACTTTGTATTTCAATTTAACGCTTCGACGGTCACATGTTACGACGTACAATCAGCAGGAAGTGTTATTGTTAACACGACTAACACAAACTAGGTAGACAGACTTTCTTCTATTTATTTCTTTTATATTTTAATTGTAATTACTATAATTTATAAAAAATATATTATTAATTAAAAACAATTTTATCCATAAACAAATTCATGGTTCAATTTTGGTATACACTGCAATTTTATATTTTATTACCATCGTCAGCTAATGAAGGTCGAACCTTCCTGGAAGTGGATCTTCGGCATGGATCCTCAACTGCGACTGTTTCTAAATGTACTATAGATACAGCTATCTAATGCATTAAAAGAATTGGTGTTAGTCATACACTTCAGCCTGTAATATCCCACTGCTGGGCACAGGCCTCTTTCCCCGTATAGGAGAAGGATTAGATCTAAATCCACCACGCTGCTCCAATGTGAGTTGGTGGAAATTATTACATTACCGTTATTGCTAGATGTGAGGTGGAATCAAAATAGACTAGACGTATCTCAACTCAAGCATACATTTTCCTTATTTTTAATTAAAAAGTTATTTCACATTTATTATTCGTTAATCCTAAAACTTAACAATTTCTCTTACTCTTATCAATTAAGAATTTTATAACTGGTCGTAATAGTGACTAGAGTATTTAATATTTCCTTTTCGTGCTTGACCCGCTCTAATTTTTTTTACTGAATAAATGGCGTGAACTGTCGCTTTGAGTAAACGAACGAGTGAGCATCATGTTCTAAATACAGTTTACCGCATGAATAACTTTTCATAAGCATTTAATACATTTACTTTTCTCTATCTGCTATGAAAAACACTTTCATCATATACTTGTAACAAGAAAATTACATTAGAGGACTAAATAGCTGCTACTTAGTGCATTAAAATACGAACCCACTTAATCTATAAATTTAAATGCAATATTCTTGTTAATATTCCACAGTTAGTATGGGATTAAGTCAGCTGTGGATGCGTTTTTGTTGTCATATTTAACAATTTGTAAAAGTAATTTAAAATGCGTATTTTATCAATTTTTTTTATAAAAATTGGTATCCTATTCTTTATCTTAAGTTTAGTTCGGGAAATTGTGTGTGATGTAAATAAACTTTGTTTTGAGGCTATCGGTTTATATTCATTTGAACAAAAACAAAAGATATATAATATGTAGTTTTCGACAGATACTTTTTCACCAGAAGCACCGCAAGCGCGTTGCCAAGCCCATCCTCAATTCCACCATCTACAGGAGCTCTGGTCACCTTCCTCACCAACAGGAACACAACACTGCTTGAAAACAATATAATTTAGCTGTGATCTTCTTTAAGGTCGAGGTACTACGCCAGTCGGGCTGCTCCATGTTTTGAGCAGGAAACTTCCTGCTGCGCCCTACCTCGGTTATGTACCATATTTTAATATTTATCCTACATTTTTCTGCCTCGAGAAGTGATATCCGTAAAAGAACTTATTTGATATACCTACTTAGTATTGACGCTTTTTTTTTTCAATTTTTCATGGTTTTATTTTATAATATAAACCTTAGATTCGAAATCCTTAAACAGCTTCACATGTTCACTTGTATAAGGCGAAAATATTTCGTCCATATAAGAGGTTATATTCGTATTTACTCAGTATGTTTTTCTTTTTATTTTACGCTCATTTACAGTAAGCGTTGGAATATCGTGTGCAGATTCAGTCTTATATTGTCGATCTTCGATTCTTCGTATCACTATCGTGCGTCTCTCGTGCATCATCGGCACTCACAGGTGCGGGCTACGAGTGGTGTGCAGTTGATTGGCGTCGTTCAATCACTCATGAAAATAAAGACTCTTCAGCGCTAAGTTACCAGGGCAATATGAATTAGGTGGAGTTAAAACATTATAGGTAGAATAAAAATATATTCATCACTTTTCTTCTTAAGTTTCCAGCGTGTGGTGTAATATACTATGTCTTACTTGTTTGTTGAATGTAAATTAGATGATCCCACTTACACTTATTAAGTTTTTTCGATGATATTCACTGCCATCACTATCACCTCTTAAACTACTTCCGCCCTTGTGTACTCCTAATATATTATAAATTTTTAAAACCTATATTTTTTCGAAAAACCAAACAACATGACAAACTACAAACTACAAAATAAATTAATATATAATAATATTACCATGTTTTATGTATTTTACTATTAATATTTTCGCAATCATAAATCGTTTCTGTTTTATTTTTTTTTACAATTTACTGCCATAGGGTTGAGCGGAAGAGATCTCTATTAATAATATAATCATGTAGTAGTTTTTTTTTATTTGATTTTCTTTGTATACACAATAAACAATATTTGACACTTATTCGATTCCCGTTGAGATTAACGTTTAATTGTTTTTTAATTAATTCTTTTTTTATTTAGGAATTCACACTACTGGTGTATTACAAATAAATAATATCTAAGTTTTAGTATTAAAACAAAGCTCGTTAACATTTTTAAAACACAAAAGAAATTTCTCAAACAAAATGCACAAACTAATTTCTTACGAATCTTTATTATATTTGGTAGCCAATTACTCAGAATGAGTTGGTCTACATTTGCAAATCAAATAAAATTCCTCCAATATCTCAAGCGAACTAAAAAAATCGGCGCCAGTCCCAAAGGAAATAAGTTCTCTGCATTTTCTTGAAACTATCTTCAGCTGTTGAAAAGTATCGCTTTTTAATGTAATTTCCGAAACGGAAGGTCGACGTCCACGGGGACTCAGCTAATGGATTTTGTTCATGCTTCACGGAGAATTATTTTCCGATGGTTGTATTACCAAAGTGAATTTTAATATTTATCATTTATTTATGACTTTTTTATAGGCTCAGTTAAAACAAAATATAATACTTAATAAACGATTCAGTTGCTGCGTGGTTACGGCAGTAAAGAATATAGAAATTTACTAAAGTAGGTAAATTATTAATAACTAGCGACCCGCCCCGCCTTCGCACGGGTGCAATGATGATACTTAGTAAAAATATAAAATAAATACCTGCAATGTAAGCGCAACAAAATGTGTTTATTACGACATCACATTAGAAACCTCTAAAACTATCAGTGTTCCTCTACTATATTATGCATGTATTATACATACAAACTTTCCTCTGGAATCACTCTATTTACTAAAAAAAACTTCATCAAAATCCGTTACGTTGTTTTTAAGATCTAAGCATGCAGACAGCGGGAAGTGACTTTGTTTTTTACTATGTAGTGTTTAGAACATTTTAAGCGTTATGTTACGGCAGATCCACTTAAACTTGTAAAAAGAGTGAACGTCAAACCTCAATAAATATATCTATGAATAAGTATGTAACCATAATATGATAACAGGTAATCTTATATATAAAATTATATATAAAAATAATGTTAGTTCGTGTCACACACCTCCGAAACGGCTGGACCGATTTTTATGAAATTTTGAGTGCATATCGGGTAGATCTGGGAATCAGTCAGAATCTGCTGTTCATACCCCTAAAGTTATAAGGTGGGGGATTAAGGGGGTTAATAACATATATGGCAAAACAACGTTTGCGGGTTCGGCTAGTAGAATTATATTTTTGTATTAGTGCTATACTTGGCTTTTCATCACAGAAACTAAACAAGATGCATACAATACACTTAACAATAATTAATCTATTTTTATAAATTAATAAAATATATAATTCTAAAAAGATGTTCTATCCTGAATGAAGTTTTATTATTGTGGACTTAATACCGGACCTAATTTGATCTCACAATTTTCTTCCGTTGCTCGCCGCTGCTCAGTGTCAACGTTTCATTCGGATTTTGTATTACCAACATCTTCATACACTTTCAATAACACTTATTCCCATCCGTTAAGATTGAAATTAGCTTAAACTTAGATTTTAAAATATGGTCGCCAATTCAGTGCAGCGGTCATTCTGTTCAGCCACAACTTGAACATTTTCCAAGACTTTGTACTGTCATTATTAAAGTAAAATGAGAATTGTTATGACTGCTTTTGTATTATTAACGAGCAACTTTAAAGCATAACAAGTTGTTATCTTCTGGCTTTATAAGGATGAAATGTTTCTCATAATTTACGGTGCAAATTTTAAAATGACAAGAGAGTTTCGTCAATCACTTTACGCTTATGTAATCGTGTAAGCGTCAGTGAACTAATAGTTCAAAGGTTTAAAATGTTAAACATGTACATAGCCTTTGAAAACAAAGTCATATTCATTGCTCAAATTTCCGTTTTAATACTAATATTTACAAATGGTATTGAGTACATGAAAAACATAGTTTAAATTACACTAAACGAGACTAAGAAGATTTAAGATGTTTGAGGACGTACAGTCTATTTATAATAAATAAATAAATAAACGTTTTACACTCAACGGCCCTCAGTAGGATTATGTCCTGTGTCGGGGGTCCGGAAACACCACACATACACAACACCCAGATCACGGCAATCATCTGTATGGTCAATATAAATGATTGTCATGTGCGGAGACCAAACCCACGACCGCTAGCACAACAACCAGAAATATGACCGCCAATGTCATTTTAATTAAAAATTATTCCAAATAAATCTCAGTTAACTATTGTTGGCACCTCATATCAGCTATACAAAATTAAATCACTCAAATTACCTCTTATTTTATTCGATTATGTCGCACTTTCACCTCTTCCTGTTGGTAAAGACCTGGGGTTATTAGTCGATAATACCTGGGGGGGAGGGTCTCAAGTTGCAGAGGTGAGGCGAAAGGTCTTTGTAACAATAAGTTCGCTAAAACGTTGGTAGAACGTTCTCCCCTTAAAACCGATCTTACGTTAGCTAATTCCTTACTGTTATTACATTATGTCGCATTATTTATATATATTTTATAGATTAAAATCTGATATTTTATACGACAAATTACACATGTAATTTTAAACCCTATATTTGGAGTGGGAGTGCACTGCACCAGCGCTCTTTAAGACGAGCCGCCTCTGCTGCCGGGCACTTTTTCCTAAACTACTATCATTAAAAGTTGCTTTGAAGAGATCGCTATAAGCAATAAGGCCACCTTTGCATACTTATTTGTTTTATATCTAATGATACTAAGGTTTAATAATTAATTTATATTTAGATTATTATTTTAAATAAAATCGTGTTCCACTTAGATAAATTGCAGTATATGATAAAAATAAAACCCCGGTTTATAAAAAAATGGCGCAATATGTTACATGTGCGTCAGTAATTATTATTGGTGCCTTCATAAAAAAGTTGTACATTTAAATAAATAGCCATTCCCCACTAACATAAATTGTTGTTAAAATAATAATCTTTTGCTGTAACTATTTTGCTGTGCAATACGTATTTTTGATTAGAATTGGGATTTGTTCTTAGTAAAAAGTGAACATATTTTTTTTATTTGCAATTAAATACGAATATTTACAATAAGGAATGCATTCATTTTTTTATTTTATGAATAGATGTATCTTAGACGTACCTATATTTTATACCAGCTTCGTATAGTAAATATTATAAAAAATCATTAAAACTTCTATTTTTATTTATTTATTTAATATAAAAAATATTAATATTTATACAAAAAAAAATATTGGAAACAATTATAAGAGTACAAGAAATCATAGTTCAAATGAATACTAGCAAGTGATATAAAAAAAATCGAAGAAAAATACAGTCTAACCGATTCAATCCCGAATAGGATGACCAAAATCCAATCGTTAATAAGGAAGTGCAAGCACAAAGAAATTCTTTCAGATATAATTCCGCTAAAGGAAACTACACGAACATGTTTGTACTCAATTTCACGGCTTGCCGAGTCCGCCTAAAGAATTCGCTCACAAAACAAAATCACTTATCTCGTACAAAGCTTTCGAAATTAGAACGAACAAAACTGTATTGGTGTCGTGGATAAAAAAATTAGAGTTAGTTTTTAAAGTTCTATTGACCAGTACAAGACGGCAATAGCTACCTACCTACCTTTTACATTACAACTTGGTATACTCGTATCTGTGTGTACACTTACACTGTTTCATACCTGTTTAGCCTATACTTTGCCAACAGTACTTGTACATCCTACACGTTATACAATGAACAGAAATTCAGACGCAATAAAATATTTTAAAACCAGACCTGAAATTCCATTTTTTTTTTCATTGAAATTAATATATATATACTCTTTATATTTGCAATTTAGTCTTGTCAACGTTTTTGAAAATTAATAGAATAAGTAATATTTCTTAATTCGAAATATAAATAATACGTAAATATAGCATGTGTTACATAATAGTTTATTATTAGTTTTACGAGCAATTTACAATGAATTTCAGATGAACGGAATCATAAAACACATCTAGAATGTTAAGTACGATGAAAAATCCAACCACTTTCTCATATAAGCATAAAAAAATATATTGTTGACTTTTTTAGATAGATCAATAATTCTATATTTCGAAGCCTTGATTATTCACAGATACAAGAACGATACGACGATATACGATTACGATATTTCCTTGTAATAAGTAAAAGAAAGTCAGATAATTAACAATTAATAAAATCCTTTGACTATATCACACATGAATGATAAAAAAGTCCTTTTATTACGTAATCGGATAAAAAATAGGTCACGTAATGACTATAAAGTCGATTTTTACAAGGAAATAGTACGGCAAATGTTACCATCTCAAAGATAGTCATTATTGCTTAGCGCTCGCGCAAAGGAGATTGCCACTAAGACACTTATAAGACGGGCCTTTGAAAGCCAGTGCAGTATAAATGTCACTCTATATGGAAATTTTTCCTCTACGTACACATATTGGTACATATACGAGTGCCTCTTTTTCGCTTTGAGAAAATTACTAGATTGAATAAAAAATTAATTATGCAAATTTTTATGAAATTTAAAGTCGTAATTTGGAATTAAAAATTAATAGTTTATTGTTTTCATTGAAATTGTAACCAAAAACACGAGTAAATAGGTTGTGTTCAGAATTACCCAAATTAAATCCAAAACTATGGAGTTACAAAAAAAAGATTAAAAGATTTTGCTTGGACTTATCAGTTTTCTAAAAATATTTTTAAAACGAAAACTTCGTGTAAAAATATTTGTGGTAACTACTTTTCTTTGGGCACTCATTTAACGCATGAAAATCTTATACACTTAGTCTAAATTCTCAATTAACTTTTTATATTGAAACAAATTAATATTATCGATTATCGTGTAAGAAATATATAACCTGAAGATATTTGTATAATTCATAAACATTTATAAAGCATAACATGAGTTAAACATATTCAAACGTTATCAAACGTAAACGACTGTCAACCATGTTTCGTCAATAAATCTTTCAAAGAAAATTTAAAATAAATAAATTCGATAATTGAAAAAGTTTATCGCAATTAGGAGCGGGCCAATATTTGTAGGATTTAAAGTTATATTTACTCTTCTGTCGAAACAAGCAATTTAATAAAACTTTAAGGTTACGAACGTAACGAATACAACTTCGATAAATGTAAGAGTTTGTTCATTGATTTTATTACGATTAAATCAATGTTTGAACGATCGCTACTAAATCCAGCCTAGTACATATTTGTTTATCTAAGATATTACTGAGTAAAATAAATTATTATGTATTATTACGTATTACTTATATACTTAGGTTTCGTTAACCCTCTTATCACAATTAGAAAATAACTTGACATTATTTATGATTAAAATAGAAACTACTATTTTCATTATTTTTAAATTGTAATATACATGTCTATTATTAAATCACTAGCAAGCGTGTTTGCCGCTCAGTGAGAGTCTGTCTAGCTTGACTATATTTAGTTCATTTCTTTTTTTTTTTTAATCATTTAGTATTGAATTTCTTGCCGATTCTTCTCTACAGAATCTTCCTTTCTAATCGGTGGTAACTTTACTTTTACAAAAATAATAATTCCTTTAAAATTTTAATTTGTAAAATGACGATTCAAAAGTGCTCTTGGGGCCTATTTGAATTAAGTTGTTTTTGATTTTGACCTTAACACAAACCCGATCGCCTGAACCCAACGCTAGAAACTTGAGCGTGTTTGGGGTTTCAGAAGCCTAAAATACAAATTTGTCACATAATTTTTAAATAAATGTATAATGCATGTACAAGTATTTTACCCAGACTGGGGTCGAGAATCAAATCATAACCCCAGAGGTGAAAGCAAGATTTGCAATTGCGCCAACAAACCAGTCATTTTCAATATATAAATATATACCAAACGATTTTAGTTGTACTAATTAAGTTTATTCCGTTACTAAAACAATAGCCGATGTAGAACAAACAAATGCTCAAAATAGATTCACAGAAGTATTCGTATTGTACAAACTTACTTGAACAAAGAAAGTAATCTAAAACAATTAATTTTAAATCGCTTTGCATTGCTAAGTCCTAATTAAGGCTTGGACTAACCCTATCAATGTCGATCGTTTGAGAAGCTGAATTGTATTAGCGAAGCGACTTCTGTCCTCATTGACAAATTTGTTTTTTCTTTCATAACAAAGAGTACAACAAAAAGTTTATACTTTTTAGTTTTTTTTTTTTTCGAGTTTATGCTATACTTTTATAAACAACATTTAGTTAGAAAATATTAAAATAATTCCTTCAAATATTTGATTAATTTTTAAAAATTTCAACATCCAAAATAGATCTTATCACTATTTGATCTCCCAAGAAGTGATGAAATTTTATTGTAATATGAAATTTAAAGCCAAATAAAACCGTAGGTTTACTAATTATGTATTTGTTAATTTTTGATTATTTGGCATATGTGTTATTTATGTGTACGTGCATATACTTTATATTATTTACATATATGTGCGAAAATTTTGTAGAATACATTTAAGTAATGAGTAGATTACAATAATACAGAATATAATATAAGAAGAAAGAGTTATAGATAACAAAGGAGTATGTGATTTAATACTAGATAAGACTGATATTATAATCCTATCTACGTATGTATTAAGTTTTACTCGTTGACGGAGGGTTTTAAATATAAAATTTAGACAATTTCCACAACAAACCTCGCGACCACAGCTCTTGTCATTAACAGAGTAAAATTACTGAGCCCATATTTTAATTTCACTTGTATCGTAAAGCCAGAAATTTTGAGAAGTGGTGTGAAATAAAAGCTTAAGCGTTTTTATAGTAAAAAAAAAAACACGGAAACAAATCTGATTTATTCAATTATTAGTATATTAGAACTTATTATTATTTTATTTTACACAGAAATGAACTTCTTAATTACTTCTTGGTTAAATATTAATTATAAAACTTTTTTGGTTTTTTAAATACTCATCTTTTTGGCCTTCTAGTTTTATATAAAGTAATAATAGTCCCCTTTTTTCCAATCGCTTTAAGTGGTATAATTTCTATCATGACATTTGGCGGATGCTTTTTCTAACTAGCCACAAAAATTCCCCTATATTTTTTAAATAAACCCATAATAAAAGGTTTCACCTTTATAAAATTATTATTTTTTTTTTTAATCACGATTCTGCTCGTAACATCCTACTACGGGCATAGGTCTCTTGTTCCGTGTAGAGAAAGAGGCCTATGCCCAAGGAAGAAACCTAAGGAAATATTATTAAAGTAATAATACCACAACCCGAGTATATTTCAAAACATTCGCCATCACTTTAAGCTTGTGATGCGCTTCTACTAGGTTTAAGCTACTACGCAAGTTCATAATTAGCTATTTCCCACTTCGCCCGCGGCCCGCCGGCTTTACTGCGCCTTAATTAACTGCACTGTTCTGTTATATTCTGAGGGGTACGGCGACTACAACATCGTATGCATCAGGATATGACATACTGGAAGGGATGAACTGTTTTATTATAACATTTACATGGAAATTTGCATATAAATCCTTTTATGTTAACCAGATTTTAAATAACGGTTTTACTAAAGGTTTTTGTGCGTTCTTTTTACTGCCTTCATCATTTTTATAATTAATCTATACTAATATTATAAAGAGGTAAAGTTCTAACTTTGTTTGTTTTTAAGAAGTAATCTTCGCAATTACTGATCCGATAACGAAAATTCTTTCACTAACAAAAAGCTACATTATTCAGGTGTGACATAGGCTATATTTTATTGTGATTGAACAAAAGATTCAGTGAAAAATCTTATATAAAATTCTCGTGTTGTTAGTTACAATACTCCTCCGAAACGGCTGGACTGATTTTTATGAAACTTTGTGTGCATATCGGGTAGGTCTGAGAATCGGCCAACAGCTATTTTTCATACAGCTGTTATAAGGAGGGCGGGGGATAAAAGGGGGTTAATATAATAATAAAACAACGTTTTGCCATATATGTTTATTTATTTATTTTATAGGTACGTCCACAGAATACGTACAAAATATTATATAATTATGATTCATATTACAGTATTATCTAATATGTATCCCATTACGGAGTACGCAACATTTCACCATATATTAATGTCATGAAGCAAGTATAATTAAGATTACATCACAAAAAAAATTAAAAGTAAAAAGTAAAAATCGTACTTATTAACAATAAAATTCATTTTAAAAGATCATTAATCAAATTTAAATAAAAAAAGTCAAAGGTAAGTCAAGGGAATATTAATAATCAAACATACCTAGAATTCAATATTAATAAATTAAATAATAAATAGATAACTAAAATTTAAATAATAAAAAATGTAAAAATATAATAATCGCTATTTGTATTTGTTTAATAAATCAAAAGGAAATAAAATGTCATTGTAATATCATTGTCAAATTCTTTATACACAAATTGTCTATCATGTCAAAAAAAGAAAGAAAACAAATTGATTGGAAAAAAGAGGAAAAAAGCACAACTCGCCAACACGCCAATACGCCAATACGCCAACACACAAACAATCCAAAACGCCAACACACAAACAATCCAACACGCCAACACGCCAACACGCCAACACGCCAATACGCCAATACGCCAATACGCCAACACGCCAGTACGCCAGCACGCCAACACGCCCATACGCCAATACGCCAGCACGCCAGCACGCCAACACGCCAACACGCCAACACGCCAACACGCCAATACGCCAATACGCCAATACGCCAATACGCCAATACGCCAATACGCCAATACGCCAATACGCCAATACGCCAATACGCCAATACGCCAATACGCCAATACGCCAATACGCCAACACGCCAACACGCCAACACGCTAACACGCCAATACGCCAACACGCCAATACGCCAATACGCCAACACGCCAACACGCCAATACGCTAACACGTCAACACGCCAATACGCCAATACGCCAATACGCAAATAAGCCAACACGCCAGTACGCCAACACGCCAATACGCCAACACGCCAACACGCCAATACGCCAATACGCCAATACGCAAATAAGCCAACACGCCAGTACGCCAGCATGCCAACACGCCCATACGCCAATACGCCAGCACGCCAGCACGCCAACACGCCAACACGCCAACACGCCAACATGCCAATACGCCAATACGCCAATACGCCAATACGCCAATACGCCAATACGCCAATACGCCAACACGCCAACACGCCAACACGCCAACACGCCATCACGCCAATACGCCAATACGCCAATACGCCAATACGCCAATACACCAATACGCCAATACGCCAATACGCCAATACACCAATACGCCAACACGCCAACACGCCAACACGCCAACACGCCAACACGCCAATACGCCAACACGCCAACACGCCAATACGCCAATACGCCAATACGCAAATAAGCCAACACGCCAGTACGCCAGCATGCCAACACGCCCATACGCCAATACGCCAGCACGCCAATACGCCAATACGCCAATACGCCAATACGCCATTTTTGATAGATGGCGTTGGAGCAACATATTTTTATTTAAGTGCTATAAAATTTGTTCTTTAAAGTATGTTATTTGGTTCTCTAATTTAAAATAATAAATACACGGGAGCAACATATTATATTTCACATAGTCAGAAACTTCGATGAGAATGTAGAAATAGTAGTTACCACGACGGTCGAAGCTGCCAAAGATCTTAAAGAGAAACTAGCCGGCCGCTTTGGCGACAAAATCAGGTCTAGGGTACGTACTATGGCCTCCATTTTAACAAATGGATTCAAAAAGGGCACGAAATGTAACCGTTTAACGGTGGGCGAAGCTCTTATGAACCATTTTGGAGCTATAGTAATGGCGGCACGGTTTTCGGGGGCAAACGAAGTTGTTCTCATCGGAGATGTCAACCAGTTGCCTTATATAGACAGAGAAAATCTGTTCGAAATAAGGTACTGTAGACCTTACCTGACAATCAACATCTCACGTGAGTTGTCCTGCACATACCGGAGTCCCATGGACGTTGTATATGCCATCTGCGAGGTATATATAAACATGTACTCGTCAAATCCCACCATCCACTCCCTCAGAATGAATGGATACACTGGCGCGCCAATACCAAAACTTCAAAAGGACACCCTATACTTGGTCTATACGCAGGAAGAGAAAAAAATCCTGATGGACCAGGGATACGGTGCTGGAGTGGGATCGCGCGTCATGACCATTCATGAAGCACAAGGGCAAACTTACAGCGAGGTTATCATCGTCCAGACAAAGACCGAGAGGCTACAAATCCACGATAGTGTGCCTCATGCGCTAGTAGCGTTAACAAGACACACTAACACCTGTGTCTACTACACTGACGACGGTGATGACGCAATCGGCAGGTTCGTTAGCCGAGCGCTGGGTGCCTCGACAAAAACAACCTTGTAGCACAACCTTAAAAGAACCATCCACAAGCGTGATATGTCGTTGGCAAGGGCTCTGCTCAAGATGCTGGGATCAGGCGTGGCTCATGATATAGAAATAAGAAAGTAGATATATAGATATATAATTTCTTATATCCTTTTGGTTTATCAAATAGTTACAAATAGCAATTATTTTTGCATGTTGATATAATTATTTAAATTTTAGTTAAGCTAAGTTTGATTATTAATATTATCTTAACTTTACACTTTATATAAATTTGATTAATGACCTTTTTAAATAAATTTTATTATTAACAAGTAGGATCTTTACTTATAATTTTTTATGCGAAGTAATTTTAATTATACTTGCTTCACGGCATTAATATATTGTGGAATGTTGTGTACCCCGTAATGGGATACATATTAGATAATAATGTAATAGTGAATCATATATAATGTTCCATGTGTATTCTGTGGATGTACCTATAAAATAAAATAAATAAATAGATAAATAAATAATTATGTAGTGAAATTTAAGTAAATAACAGAAATAGATAACTTATACATAGATAAACAAATAATAACTATATAAAAAAATAATATATATATATAAGAAAAAGAAAAAAAAAACCTTACTAACAGTAACATAGGTTAAGTGTACATTGTAAGTAGAACATAAGTGTACATATATGGTAACTAGGAAATAAGTGTACATATATGATAACTAGCAAATAAGTGAAAATATAGACATAGATAAGAAAAATAATAATGTTAGAAATTAGAAAGCAATTATGTGTATACTTCTGCATAAACAATATTTAGTAAGGAAAAAAAAAAAAAAAAAACCGTCGGCGTCGGACCACGTCCTAGTTTTACTAGGCAGTCACAGGACTGTTGATCTGTAGTATAATAAGTAGAAAAATCGCCTGTGGTATTATATTGCATGCATGATAAACAAAGGCACGGGCATTTTTAGCCCGTGGATCAAAATTTATAAATTAAAAAAAAAAAAAGACATTATATTTTATTTAAGCGCTATAAAATTTGTTCTTTAAAGTATGTTATTTGGTTAATATAATAATAATTAACGCCCAACGAAGAGGGCACGGGTTGGCTAGTATTATAAATAGGTAAAGTTTCTAAATTTGGTTGTAAGGGGTAATCTTCGCAAATACTGATCCGATCACAAAAATTCTTTCACTGACAGAAAGCTACACTATTTAGGAGTGACATAGGCTATATTTTATTGTGATTGAATAAAAGATTTAGTGAAAAATCTTATATATAAAATTCTCGTATCACAATGTTAGGTACAATACTCCTCCAAAACGGCTGAACTGATTTTTATGAAACTTTGTGTGCATATCGGGTAGATTTGAGAATCGGCCAACATCTATTTTTCATACAGCTGTTTTTTTTTGGGTGGGGGGAAATTAAGGGAAGTTCGTGACATATTATGGCAAAACAACGTTTGCGGGGTCAGCTAGTCTTTAATAAAATTAATTGACTTTAAATTATAACACATATTACAATAATTGTTTTTTTTTTGGCATTGCGAGCGATAAATCGTAAACAAATAAGAACTAACGGATAATCATAATTATATACTTCCATTATGATGTAGTGATTGATGAAAATGTTCGATTAACATTCACAGTCTCATGTTTGACTTCCGTCTAAAGTGATTATTTGTTATTGTCATCTGTTCCTAATCTCTATGTTTGTACTTGTGGTCTACTGTGCCTGAACGACCCGACGACTTATTAAGATTGGACTCCACCTTTTCCTAGATAGGAAAAAATCTTTGCACACCAGAAAAACGCTTGCGCGCTATTTCCGTTCTTTTTGACATACATTATTTGTATTATGAAATTTTTTTATAATTTGATTTGTAACGTTGTAACTATATAATTAATATAATTTAAATCCCACATTACAAATCTTTAAAAAAATTTAATAAATAAAAGTTTATCAAACGACATTTGCGAAGTAAACGCACGTCACATTTTAAACTTTTGCCTCTAGTAAGGTGAAGATAATTTTTTTTTTAAATCCCGTAACTATATTATATTTTCGTGATCGTCGCTAAGCGTTCCTCATAATACATATTAAAGAAGTGAGTGTTGATCGCCCCCAAACTGGGTAACTGGTATTTTAATGTCGCAGGCAATTTAAGTAGTTTTTTAGTGCAAGTAATCATGACTTTTATAAAACCTTATGTTTGTAGTATATATCACATTTAAATTAATTTTTTCTTCGATTGCATAATCTATCAATTCTACCCTCATTTTTAATATATTTTTTTTAAATAATTGTAAATTTTATCATAAATTAACCTATTTTTCTAAAATGTTAATCTCCGCTTCTGATTTTATGATTCCACGGCACTACTACTACGAGCATAATTACGGCGCTTTTTTATAACGTAGTGCCGTGGATGTTCGCAAATAGTACTGGACCGCTTATTATTATATTTTGATGGCGCGTTCCAGGATTCAACCCTCGGGTTACCGATTCATCTGGTTACCCACTCCTGCAGCCGCCGATCGCCAGTGGTTTCCAGTACGCGACTTCCGGGATCACTATATACACGGCGTGGCGCAGGAGAGTACCTTAATCGACTTGGCTTAGGAACTTGTGTGGGTTAAGTGCTCAACCCCGCCGGTTATTTAGTGTGATTACCACCGGGTTGAATATATATATATATTTTTATTTATTTTTTGTTTTTTACTGAATTTTAAATAAACTGAGTTGTTTGCATGGGACCCTGTCCTCTTATTTTCTTCCTTAGTGGACAGGGGAAACCGCGACAGATTGATTAAACTAATCTCGAGAAATCGTTTAATTTTCATTCTAAAATTGAAAATCAACTAATAAACTAGACCCTATTAAATCCACTCATAATTTTCACATACTTCATGCTATTTATAGCAATAAATGAATGCTAAGAAATCACAAAAAATATCTATCTCAAAATCGTTATTAATTTTAAGTCTGTCTGTAAATATAGTTTAAAAAAATATAAAAAACAAAGTTGTCAGACCTTGAATTGATTCGAGCCGATGTCACTGCCGCCTGACATGAATAGTCTGTGAATTTTCCAGTCTGCTCGTCAATGCTCCGTTCCTAGGCTGGGGATAGACAGGTGAGATTGACTTTGGGTCGATGGGCTAAGATTTATTTGTAATCCCTTTCAACAAACCAATGCTATATTAATTTAGTAATGAAACAGAGGAGTTTGTTTAAATGAGAAACGCTCAGATACAACTAGACCGATTTGAAAAACACCGTAGTAATTGTACTAACAAATCATGTACTTAATTGAAACCTTATAGTGATTACATTCGTAATAAAAGTAACGAACATGAAAATGTACTTTGTGTAGCGAATAAAGAAACACTTACATAATAAAAATATATTAAATCTATTTATACATACGCCCTGAAATGTACTACGCACACATCTTTGTTATCGAAATAAACAACAACAAAAAATTAAAAAGATATATACCTACTTAGTCGAAATATTAAAATAAACGTTGTAATTTCCGACCACAATACTCTTATTATTTATTGTTTAAAACGCTTTCAACACGAACATGTTCAGAGTGAAGTGCTAAAGTTAAAGTACGTTTGATAAGTAAAAACGCGATGCTAAATATTACTAAATTTTAACAGTTATATTTTACACAAATTAGAGAAAGTACAGACATCAGACAATACTGTCTTGGGGTGAAATAAAATTACGTGGAAATACTCGATTTGAAACTATTAATGAATGTCACGATTCTATATTCATGATAACACCGCTGACTTTTAAGTATTAAATCGATATAAATCAGAGTTTTATTTTATCATTAATAGCGATTCAAACGCTATAAATCACCATGGTTGATAACATTGAAAACAATTTTAAATGTCATAAATGTGTATATAATTATGTAAATTATGTATGTATACAAAAAAAAAACTAAAAATATTGACGCAATCCCTTGAAAATGTATCGTGTATCTCTCGAAGAGTTAAAGACTTTAATATTAAATCTAAATACATTTCTATTTTTACAATATGTGAACCTGTTGTTTGTTTTTTAAAACATAACTTTCCAATACTACTCTTTAAAACGCTTCGTCTACAAGGCTTTTGAGAAAGAGTAATTTCTAATATTAACTACAGACTATGTTTCTATTTTCTAAAAGTAATAAGTATAAAGATTATGTTTCGTCTTTTATTAATAATGCCCAATAAATTTCACCTTTATATGTGTTTAGGTTGTAATGCGGACTACTTAATTATAAATATTAAATAAAAAGAAAAGTTGTTTACGGTTACGTTTACTTCTTTTGTTCAAAAATATTTTCGAAATAATTTTAATTGCCTCTTATCGGGAATAACAAATCTAGGACTATTGAAACAAATTATACATTTTTACGATTATTACCTGCCCTAGTGTGAATACTTTTGACTCTAAGTTACTATAAATAATTGTAACACACGATTAGCTAATTAACATTTTTATATAATGTTACCAAAAAAAAAGACGTTTTAATCTAAGCTTAACAAAAGTGAAACATTTTTTTTTGTGATTAAATTTAGTTCTTTTTTATGAAAAGAGTATCTATATATTAATACGTGAAGCAAAAACTTTGTACCCCTTTTTACGAAAATTGCGCGGATAGAGGAGTATGAAATTTCGCACACTTTTAGTTTATGTTGAGAAGGAGTGCAGAATGCTAATACATTTTTTTTTAATTATGCATAAAAAATACATTAAATTAATTAAAAAATATGTTATACTCATCATCATCATCATCATGTCACGTATTTGACACACACGCGTCAATCAAATTGAGAACAGATTATAGACTACAGATTAATATTGTTTGTCTTTGCTGAATGTTAAACATGATAGCTAATAACATATATATACATATGTTCAAACTTATAATTTAATTATGGTCGAATTTCGACCATTGGGCGACCACTAGTTATTATAAAACAAGATTAAAGTACATAATATTTATAAATGTATATGTAGTTATAAAATGAACACATGAGCAAACAGTTGTTTCATTTAAATGCGAACTAAATTACTAAGTAACAAATCAAAACAATCCAGTTGAAAACTTTAATTCGGGTGTACAATATTTGTGAACGGTAACGTTCCCACCCCACCCTACTGTCAACTGCAAAGAGCTTTCGTGCTAGGAAATTTTAGAATGGTCACGCGGGCCCCAGTCTGGTCTAGAGTTTTCGCGTGGGAGATAAATATACTGGATGCGAACAGGGAAAAAATATGCATCATAATATATTTTTTTATGTATCTTAATAATTTTTTTTTTATGTATCCATAAGGTTTCCAGTTTGTTTTAAATAATTTACCAAATATGAGGGTATGTATTTTTAGATTTCAGTATATTTTAGTTAATAAAAATAATACATTTCAGTGATGTTTATTTATAGCACCCATTAAATACACTAATAAAATGTTAAACCGTTTCCATATGCCCAATATCCTTACGAAACTTTAGACAGACACGCTATGTTCACGTCAAACTGTCAAGGGTTTGAGATTCAGGTTTTAAATTAGCGCTGACTAGTCTGAAAACAAGGAAACCCACCTTAATCCGCTCTGGTCACGCCACGTAACCCAACTTGAGTCGTAATGTTTTGATTTTAAGACGAGAACAACTTGAACTAGAATGCAGCTAAATTCTGTTAAAAATTATTTAAGTAATGCGAAAATGCCTTTGTTTCTGTTTCAAACAAAGGAAACCATTTTTAATTTTAGATGAATTCTTAGCGAGCAAGTTGATTGCGACGTAATGAAATAAGACGAATGTAACTAATTTAAAACGTTAAATATAAAATGTAATTATATTAACAACAATTATAGTAACATTAAAAAAAAAATAATTGATTATTCATCAGAAAATATCATAAACAACCAAATTCTAAGTTTTTTTTTCTTCAAAAAAGCCGTCACAGTTATGCCTCAACGAAATTTCACAAATAATAATAATATAGATAGTAACATAATTTATATGCATTATTTTAAATACGTAAATTACTATAAAAATTAAATGTATGCATTAGTACCTATTACCCAAAAAAAAATTCAAACATTTCCTTTGAATAATCTTGGCTTGTTAATGAACTTGCAATATTCAATTTGAGGCTACATTTTCTCAACAAAGCCATCTCGCTTATTCAGACGTAATCTACTAAAACCGAATAGTTAATTTACCAACTTCTTCATGGCACCGGTTCAATTAGCTGCAAAGCGACAAGTCTGGATAGGCAAATTAAAGGCCATTCATTACAACGCCTCAGGCATCTCTTTGTGACATACATGGGCAGTCCAGACTTGTAGACGTACCGGCATTAATTAAGGAGGAAGACAAAAGACCGTCTGGTTAGATCTGCATAATAATTTAAATATTAGATATTGTTACCAATACTGACTGTATATATACATATGTATATATATATGGCTCTAGTGGAATTTCCATCAACAGAGAACATAACTTTAAATGGAAAAATAAATATTTAGGTTTATTAATCTTATATATAAAATTCTCGTGTTACAATGTTAGATACGATACTCCTCCGATACGGCTGGACTGATTTTTATTATATTTTGTGTGCATATCGGGTAGGTCTGAGAATCGACCAACATCTATTTTTCACATCCTTAAGTTATGGCTTAAGGGGGTTAATAACATATATGGCAAAACAACGTTTGGGGGCTCAGCTAGTAAGGGTATAAAAATAAATACATATTTTTTTTTTACAAACAGTCAAATCAGATTATTAGGGTTTCATAGGCACTTTAAGAATTGAAAATATTTAGCATAGTTTTTTATACTGTTTTAAAACATGGTAGCTATTATTATAATAAACTTATTCAACAAGCCTAATAGTTTTCGTTTCACCAAAAACCTATAACATAAATGTGATTTTAATTGAATGCATAAGAATACTTTAAGGAAAGTAAGCTTCCTATTGTTAGACAGCGCTATACCTATACAAAAAAAAATTAACTTATAATATATGTATTTAATATAATCAGACAAAACTTAGACCAACACACGAGTGGAAAAAAGCACATGCAATTAGAATAAATCTATCATACATGCTTTTTGCGCTACTTCTCCACTGTTCAAAGTCGTTAAGATTGCAAAGTTTTAATACTTGATCTTTTCGACGATATTTAAGCCACTGTTATGATCACGAATCAATACTCTATGTGCAGTCAGTATTTGGTGTTTTTTCCTTTCGATACAGAAATTTATCAATCAAAATTAGTAAATGTCAGAAACCTAAAAAATATAGAGTTAAGAAATTATTACCGTTAAATGATAGTGGTTGTTTTATTTATTAAATACAAAAAATAACATAAAAAATAAGAAAAACGAAAAAAATTCTCATGCTATGTATGTTTTAATACGAATTCTTCAGTTCCCGTAAATTAGTTTCTGGTAATTGTCACACGAAGTGACAAGAACAATTGTGGAGTTAATTACTCGATCCCGTAGGAAGGGCTACATATTGGGGGTTATAGCCAATTACAAAGTTTGCACATTGGAAACCAGTTACATGAGATACCGTGTTCCCTCGATTTCAATACATTTTGTTACGACTCTTGTAGTATTCATAGTTCAGTCAGTGTGGTCGGTAAGTTACCCTCTGTTTGCTTTTGGTGAAAACCAGATCTGAGTTTGTTCGCAACAGTGTCTGTTTACTGTTTGCATTCTATATCTGGTGTGAACCTGTATTTTACAAATTCAGTAACTTATCGAATATATTTCAATAAAAAATAATTAATTAATTAATATTTTCACTTAGTATGAGAATCAACCGATAAATTCCCTAACTAATAGAATCCTAATATTTCGTTCCTCAAACAATTTTACTTTCCAATATGTACTTTTATTACTTTGAACCGCTTAATTTGGTTTACTTTTATTCTTTGTTCGAGTTCCTATACTAGATTTTTTAAAGTCAGTAAATCTTGAACTTAGCGTGTTCAAATAACAATTAAATTCTTCAAGTTTATTTTATTAATATAAATTGAAAGGTAAGCTTGCGAATGTGGAATTAATTTTTATGTAACATAATAAACACGGGAGGGCACAGCGCAATGGCATGTTAAGCGCTACTAAAATTTGTTCAAATATTTTGTTTATCAGACGATCTTAACTTCACTTATAGTGCCGAATACTTTCGTTTCATGCCAATTGTTTTATAGCTAAAAATAAAAGGAAGAAATAAATACGCCAGCTTCTCAATCGGATTTTAAACGTTATTTAACGAACGTACAACTCAAGAAATTTTACACACTTTTTATTTAGCAAAGGCTCTTTTGACACTTAGGAGAAGATTTTTGTTTACTCACCCACGCTGCTTCACTGTGGGTTAGTGGATAATTTCCAAATAATTAATAAGTGAAAATTATGGTAACTGAGTAGCGATCACTATCAGGTATTTATAATAACAATATGGGATATATTTATAGACAGGTGGCTTAAATAATATTTAAACACCTCATCTATTTTAGTCTGAATACTTTTAGTAGTATACACACAACGAAACTGTACACAAAAAAAGCTTAAGCGCTAACTAAACATTGAACATAACGATTATTTAAGAGCCATTTCACACAAATCGGTAACAATCCGCGAAATTGTAATATTTTGACGTCGTTAATCTCAGTGTTGGATGCAATAATGTAATTTATATTCTTGAAATATAATAGAGCAACCTTTGTTGTAGTCCATAGTCAGATCAGAATTTTGATTTATATTATGTGTATAAAATTATTAACCTTTTCATCAGCCTCCTCCCTGGGTAAACGGTCGCAATGTATACTTTGAAGTCCTACTTTTCAATAACCTCTACGTTGAAACCATTTTAAAAAAATATCATAATATGTGGAATATAATTTTGTTGTCCACTATCATAGATTTTTATTCCATTTGTATCTCTATTAAACGATAAAAAAAATTTAAAGTTACGAATATTTTCCAAATAAGTACAATTTTAAAAGCGATATTTCTCTTAGAAAACTAAGAAATTTTAACGAACTATCTTCATCAAAGTAAACTTACATCATTAAGGAATACAAAAAAAATAATTAAAATATGTAATTATTTTTAATACATTTTATATTAAATAATAAAAAGATAGTATATATTGCCACGCATCAAGCTCGGTAAATCAGTCGAGCGCTAGCGCTCTTAGAGGTAAGATCCACGCCAAATTCTGCGCAGCCGTCTCTTTCGCTCACACGCGCCAAGCGCCTGTTGTTATAGCGGATAAAACGCATTTGATACTTTCATAATAAAATATAAATAAAATAAACATATTACGAAAATGACTGTAAAATAATATAATGATAATTTCTGTAAACAAATGTATAATTTAATTTTCTTTTCTCACACTATCAATACAAATAGGCATTTCAATCTGTTTGTCTTGTTATTTGTTAATTAATATGTTTGTCGGTGTCGATGTCATTAAATGCTTTTTTATTCATATCGTAAATATTAGATTCATTCGTAAACTGAAAAAACTAAATCAATTTAAAAAAATTGTTTCATAAAATTGATTTTTTTTTTAAATTTATTGACTGTTGTTATATAACATACTTGAAATTTTTAACAAATTAATTATGTAAAAAACATTTTATACCATAGTTATAATTTTTATTATACATCAGAAAATGATCACGATGGTCTTTTGGTTGTCACACTATACGTACTAGCACAAAGATCGCGCGGCTCGTACGACTCGCGCGATGCGACCAAATTTACCTAAACTTGCAGAGCGTAAAATTGTGAAATGGCTCTTAACATTTTTTTCCCGACTTAAAAACAATTGACCAAATAATGGTGACAAATAAATTACGTTGGATATATCGACACATATTTCGTTAAAGTTAAATTATATAAAACAAAAAAAGGATTTTAAAATATACATATTTCCTAAATAGGTTCACATAAAAATATCGTATCTAATCTAAAATGCAAGTATACATAAGTCGGATTTTAAGTAATTTAACTGTCTCCCAAATTGTAAAACAGTAAGTTACTTTAAAAACAATTTTCCTAAGCTAAACGATGAGTAAATGGCAGCACCGAAACATGTCAGAGCATTGTTATAAGAAAACAAAATGGCGTCCAGTCAACATCGTTAACTACGTCAACGAAATTGCTATACACATAAAATGTTCCTGTCAGTTTGTACTTTTAGCGAACGTTTTAACTAAAACCTACCGATATAAAAACTGACAAGACTGATTCACTTTTATTGTTCCCCTGCTATGTTTTCCTTTTATCGTGTTTTTTTCTCGAATGATTCCAACTCAAAATTTTTGATAGATTACATAGAAAAATAATTTTTGAAGTTATACTTCTATATTATTAACATAAGTTTTTATTATAATATATGTATCTATTACATATTAAGCGGTTAGAGTGACATCCAGTCAAATAATCATAAGAATATAACAAAAATATGATAATAAAAATCCTTACTTTAAGTGATAGTCGTCTTAAGTCGTCCATTGCTGGACCTAAGTCCTTACACACCTCACCACACCCTTATGATCTATCTCACGTGGTTTTGTACTAATGGAAACCACCGACTCTTTAGAGATCGTCTTTCCTCCTAATGGAGTTGACTGATGGGGTGGGTCATTCTTGTTAAGTTGCCATGACAACAACTTCCCCATCAACCACCTTCGCACCTGTGACTCCACATATTGTCATTTCTCAAAATATAAAAGCAATTAAACATCTGCAGCATAATTTCAGGGAACATCATTGTGTATGGTACTCGTATATGTATATTATAAATTTATTTTTATGTAATATCTATTTATGTGTGTGTAGTATGTATTAATTATTATTTTATTGTTATAATTATTATTTTATTAACTATTTATTTTCAAGTATTTGTATATCATATACATTACTGCACTTTCTTAGTCTGCTATATAACAATAGTTCTCACTATCACAGGTTGACTGGAAGAGATATGTGCTAGAAATAAGTCAACCATTGCTAAATAAATTTCTGTAGAAATAAATGTAGATAAAATTTAAGTGCAATAAAGTATAATTATACATAATATTATAAAACTCTTCAGTAACAAAATAATATGAGCTTACTATTCTGCTGTTCTTACATTTTTCAACAAACTTTATGACTACAAGACTATCTTTTCACAGACGGTCTATTATTTCATAAAAATATTCAAGAAACCGTCAAGAAATTATAAATAAAATCAGGGCTGATAATTACATCAGTCGTATCGTAACCTTGTAAACGGTATAAACGTCATGTGACTCGTAAAGCTCCCATTAAGCATCGTTCACACGTTGATAGCTATTTACACGTGAAGGTAATCTGTTTATTTTGTCGCTGAGAAACGTTATTTAATAACGAGCTGATAGCTGTAATTATTAGGAAGCCATTAGCTTTGTTCGGCTATTTCGGTATCAACCCTGATTTTAAATGAAAATTGGTGATAATGTAACGTCAAATTACAGAGCTCAGGGTATGATGTTCAGTATTAAAACTGTGTTATTAATTTGATAAACTAATATAACAACATTCATCATTTTATTTCTTCTTAGACTGGACAAGCCAGACACTGATTTTAAAAAAAAATTATGTTAACTATAAAGATCCTGGGTGGTTACTGTAGTAAAGAATATAGCCACCACCTCTCTTCCCGTGGGTGTCGTAATAGGCGACTAAGGGATAACACAATTCAAATACCACCCTGAAACATAAAAAGCCGACCAATGGCGGGATAACCATCCAACTGCTGGCTTTGAAATACACAGGCCGAAGGCGGGCAGCAGCGTCGTCTTCGGTGCGACAAAACCAGTCCTGCTGTCATCAACCCGCCTGCCCAGCTTGGCGACTGGTTAGCAACACATGAGTTCACGCCATTTTTGGCGCGAACTTGTAGAGGCCTATGTCCAGCAGTGGACTGCAATAGGCTGAAGTGAACTATAAAACAATTACATGAAGACAGCAGTAATCAAAAGTACCGACTAATTTTTAAGTGTTAAAGTAAAATACAAAAATAATTGAGCAAAATGTGTATTACGTCAACATAACTCAAAAAAGATACAATACAATACAATACAAATATACTTTATTGTACAACCAAAAATAATACAAGTAACATAAAAGAAAAAGAAACAAGCGAGAAAAAATAATAATAATAATAACAAAAGAAGATAAGATAAGATTACGAATCAATCGCCTCTCTCAAATATATTATTACAATTAAACAAAATATTTACAATTCACAACTTAATAGCTAAATATTTACAGATAGTTATGGTACAAATCATGTCCGTGTGGAATGGTGCCAACAATGCTGGCAGCGTTTCTCCGTTGAATAGCTATACCGATTCTGGGTAAAAAATGCACCAGCCCTCTTGTCACCAATGAAGGCAATTAAGCGAGGAGTTAACTATAAAAAAATTTTAACTCCAAGGTCCAAGTGATTTTGACTGCAAACGGCACAAATATGTAAATTACTTAATTAAAATATAATAAAAATCAATTTAACCATATATTAGCGCATTTCGCTTCAAACATATATCATCTTACATTCATTATTATTAATAAGGTTATGCAATAAAATTTATTTGGCACATAACGAACTTTACGCAAATATCTCACAGTGGAAGCCTTCAAAAGGCTGGAATACATTATTATTCTAATTAAGTTGTATGAAGGAAAATTAATTCTCGTCGATGCTTAATTCACAGCAGTTTGCCTAAATATTGTCGACGTTTAAGTAAATTGCGTACATGTATTTCGCCCTACATGTAATAATATCGCTTAGGATAGCTAATAATTATATAATTATTAGTATTTTTTTTTGTATAAGCACTTTCTCTACAAATTTAACATATTTTAAGCATTATTTTTACCTTATTATTTTCTAATGTTTATGCGTATTTTACTTATTACATGTAACAACATTTTCGGACTTTATCGCGTTTTATTAAGTTTTTAGGTGCCCGACGTTTTGGATACTTTACAGCAACCGTGATCACGAGAAGATATTAGTTATAAATTTTTTGGGACAAATAAAATATTGTCGAGATTTTAAATTTTCATTCTATTCACATATTATTTTAAAATGATTATTCATATTAATGTAGTAGTTTTAGTTTTATTGTGGTGCAAAGTTGGCATCGCTCATAGACATACTTTTTTAGAATCACAATTCTAAATCAAATTTTTTTGTTGTCGATTCACTAAATATCAATCAGATTATTCGAAAGAAAAAACTTAATTACTAACATATATCACAGTACCGCTTCTAAAAGCGTAGTAAAGAATTAACCTAAAGCCGGGAAAAGCCTGCTCGTATTTCGTTGGCTGCACATGAATTGAAAGAGATTTCGAATTTACGTACATTACAGATCGTAAATTAAGCCCTTAATTACATTTGCAAAGTCTAAATGGAACATGCTTTTCGTATAAGGAGTCGTATTTTAAGTTAATTTTTTGTTATAACGAAACCATTATATAAACAAAAAATAATCCTATTTAAAATAATCTAATATATAAAATTCTCGTGTTTGTAGTTAAACTGCACCGAAATTTTGTGTGCATATTGGCTAAGTCTGAGAATCGAACAACATCTATTTTTCATCCCCCTAAATGTTAAGGGTAGTCCAACTCTCATTTTTTTAAATTTTTAGATAAATTATTTATTCTTTATTTTATTATAATTTGGCGTTGAAATATACATACAACCCTAAATTTTCACTCTCCTACCCTCTCTTCTATTTTAATAGCGTTTAGCGGCAAGACAACGTTTGCCGAGTCAGCTAGTTTTCATATACTAGTATCTGTTTTACTGAATGGAAGTATTTTACATTTCTGGTACTTCACTATATAGGTACCTACTTTATAAATCAAGCGTATAGACCAAGTAAAAAACATAGTTAAAAAAACCTTTTTTCTAATAATTTCACCATCATGTTGTGAGTATTGATATTTTATGTACATTGGCATATAAAAATATGTTATTTAAAAACAAAAGGTAATAAGTAAACAAATGTCATATTTTACGGTAATTTCTTTATAGACTTAACAAATAACCATAGAAAAGGCTTAGTAACTAATACACATAGATATTCAAAATAATTCAATAATTTACTGTGGTGAACTACCTTAGTAAATATCCTGCTCAAAATATGGAGCAGCCCGACTGGGGTAGTACTTCGAACTTATAGAAGATCACAGCTAAATAATACTGCTTTCAAGCAGTGTTGTGTTCTGTGGTAAGTACGGCAACCAGAGCTCCTGGGGATCGCGGTAGGCATCACACTTGCGATGCTTCTGGTGTTGCAGGCGTCTATAAGCTACGGTAATCGCTTACCATCAGTTGAGCTGTATGCTTGTGTGCCAACCTAGTTGTATTAAAAAAAATATATATTATAGCTAGGCATCACTAATATAGTTCTTTTAGTGGCAGTTATATATGTATCAACGATCTAAAATTTCTCATCGAACAAAGACAAACTTCACATAAATTAATACATAAAACCAGATATTTCCGTCGCGAGACAATAACTTAGCGAGACTTGATAAATTATAAACTGAAGTAATAAATTACGCATTCTATAAGATATTGTTATTAAATATCTCGCAGTAACTGAGACAATAAGTAAACGCGTCACTGGGTATTGAACTTTATTAATAATTGTTATCCGTCGATATCACTTTATTTTATCTCGATGTTGATGAGGTATTTCTAATACGTACACGTTTTGCTATAAATATATCATACAATCATTTTCCATGTGGATAGGTTTTAGACGTTACTAAAAAGTGATTATTTTTAATATATATACTAGCGAGCCGCCCCGGCTTCACAACGGTTGCAAATAATTGTTCCTCTCCTATATTATGTATGTATTATACATATAAACCTTCCTCTGGAATTACTATAATTACCAAAGAAAACGGCATCAAAATCCGTTGCGAAGTTTTAAAGATTTAAGCATACGGACAGCGGGAAGCGACTTTGTTTTATACTATGTATGTATGGTGTCTACACTACTCTAAACTAGACAGAACCCGAGAACCCGAGTCATATACAATAGTCTCGAACTCGATATCACAAAACGAGGGATACTCAACTTATCACGACTGAGAGCGTATCTCAAAATTGGTTCACCTACTCGGTTCATACGCGCGTTTTTGGCGCAAACTTGTAAAGGCCTATGTCCAGCAGTGGACTGCGACAGGCTGATGTGTGTGTGTGTGTCTGTGTGCGTGTGCGTGTGTGTGAGTGTGTAAGTATGTGTGTGTGTGTGTGTGTGTGTGTGTCTGTGTGTGTGTGTGTGTGTGTGTGTGTGTGTGTGTGTGTGTGTGTGCATGAATTCAAGACGACATAGACACAGGGCTTAATAATCTGCGGCGACCGAAATCAACCACAGTGTCTTGCTTTGATATTGAAATATCGAATCATCCAGAAAAGACATTCTGTGCGGTGCTCGCACTATTTAGTGAAAATTCACCGAATAATATTATGAACACTCGTTCGAAAACTGAAAATGTTACACAAAATGGTCCAAAATGTGTTAATATGTTCAGTAGTTCTTAATTTGAAATAAATATATGTACGATTTTATTTTTATGCTACCCCACACATTAGAAATTCTAAACATTATTTAATATCACATCAAAATTGACCGTTCCAGCGGGGTTCGAACCTGCATCTCCGACTGACAGTGTCGGTGCTCTAGCCAATTAAGCTATGGAACGATGTACTCGCTAGATCGAAATTTTTGATATGATGATTTTATATTCGGTCTAAGCGACCGTGGCGCCGTCTATAGTCGCTTTTTCGAAAATGATGAGATAAATGAGGAGATGCAGGTTCGATCCCCGCTGTAACGGTCGATTTTTGATATGATATTAAAAAAAGTTTATAAATATATGTGTTTATTTTATCTGAATAATTTAGAATTGTAATTTTCATCAGATAGCATTTGACATCACAGTCGAAATAAAAAATGCACGACTTATCAGATTACTGCGATGAATAAAAATTAATTCTAAAATTGTTTTGGAGTATAATATATAAATATTAAACTCTTTAGAGGTTCTCAATTAAATAGTATTTTTTTATTTGTTACCTCAGATCTTTGACTGGGTAGACCGATTTTGATGATTCTTTTTTTATCGAAATATGGTAGTTGTCGTGTGTTCCTGTTTATATTTAATCGAGATCTCATGACTACTTTTTGAGTAATCTTTGATAACGGTATTCAGTTGACTACTTTTTCGTCTACCTACGTTGTATTACTTGTCGATGTAATTGATTTTGGTTCTTTTGTGTATAAATAAATAAAATTATTTAAAAATTAAAATTAAGTAATTATAAAACTAATCGCTTACTTTATTTACTTTTTTTATCCGTTAACAAACGAACCTATAAAGAATCTGTATATTATGTGTGCTAATTTTAATAAGAACACAAACAGAAACATTTACAGACAAATTTTTAAATGTGAATGATAAATGCAATAAATTGTTTGCTTCGTCTGTATGGGTATATATACTTACTTGGTTAAAGACTACAAAATACATATATTATGTAAGTAGGAATTCAATCTTGAGGTATTTGAACCTAGACAGAAAAGCTACTGCGCGTAGTCGTATATTTTGTCGTATTTGTTGTTTACCCAACCTAAAGTAAATATAACAGGCTTTTCATAGTAAAAAGTTCCACTATAGAGTTACTATGAATAGAAACATAATTTAAACACAATGGAAATAAATTATTTGATCAATAAATGCTAAACGGAAGACAGCTGTAATTAATAGAAGGCTTGCAAGCTCTGTAGAACACGCGGCTTTAATAAACGTCAATATCTTTCACACGACACTGTGTCCTATTGCTTTAGGAATATGGATGTAAACTGTATGTACGGTGTGTATATTATTTCCTTTGGGTTGTTGCAAGTCGTACATTAGAGTTGGGTTGCAATGAATTGATTCACACGTACATTACATCAACTTTAAGCTGTAGTGTTGAATTTATAACGGTCCAGAGTTCTAGCAAACCGTTGTTTGTTATTTACTTACTGTTGCATTTATGAAGGTGTTCGGCTCTAGAGATTTTCAGTTTACATAATCACCTTAAAGTCTAGGAGTCAATACATCTCCAGTATTCAATGAATTACCTAGATAAACAACTACCATTTACGCACCGCAGTAGAGTCTAATACTGTTGAGATTCATAAACACACCAAGCTGAGTGCACTAATCTATACGAATATTATAAAGCTGAAGAGTTTGTTTGTTTATTTGTTTAAACGCGCTAGTCTCCGGAACTACTGGTCCGACTTGAAAAATTCTTTCAGCGTCAGACCAATAGGAGCGGATCATCAATGAAGAATGTTTCGATATCGCGGTTTTTTTTCCTTTTTAAAAGCTTCCTCAGCTAGACCAAAGAAATGTTTCCACGTGGACGAAGTAGCGGGCTGAAGCTGGTATCAATATAAAAAGAAAAAATAATTATTCTTTATAGCTTGGCGACTGTCCTTTTAGCAACTGTCTGCTTTGCATCGCATATCACTGCGTTTGTGTTATTATTTTTTATTAAATTAAGCACTTGTATCTTAAAGATAAACGTTTTAATATTCCATGTACCTCTATTTCGTGTATCAACAAGTTCACATCATAATACAAAGTACAAAATTTACCAAAAACCAATCACAGGACACATCAAATACAATGACCATACATCCCTATCGATATAATCTGTCGAAAACAAATTCCGCATTCAGTGTAGCACGTTAATTATGAACCCACCTCACCCCATAAAGCATGGTGAGCCCATAACTAGTTCGGAACTTAGTAAAATACGATCAATTAAAACGAGCTTGAGTAATGTTCACTGTTATTTACTGTTGATGATGTCTCTCGGGTGATTCGGTTACCGGTTATAGTATATAAAATATAATATAATATATAATAATAAATAACCGGGTATATAATAAATAACTTTGCTTACAGAAATATAGTGACGATAATTGTGTTTGCTAGCAAACGAAAGAACCCCGACTTCAATTACATCGACAAGTAATACAACGTAAGTAGACGAAAAAAATTAACAAACGCACTAGTCGTCACTACGATTTTCGAGGGTTCCTCTCGATTTCTCTTCGATTACATCATCAGATCTTGGTTTCTTTGTCATGGCCCACCTTTGGGATATCTCCTTTTCAACAAAAAAAAAATTATCAAAATCGGTTCATAAACGACGAAGTTATCCCCGAACATACATAAAATATGTATACGGTCGAATTCAGCAACCTCCTCCTTTTTTGAAGTCGGTTAAAAATAGTACAGATGAAGCATTTATTGTGTTTTTTTATAATTAATATAACAATTAATTATAAAAAAAAATATAATACTTCATATGTACAGATTATCGTTAGTTTCTTACCGGATAGTCGATTCTCCTTACTATTTATTTATTTATTTATTTATAGACACACCAACAGCATTACAAACATTACAATACAATAATCTATACTCCACAATATTAAGATAGTATGCATGCCAAATACAGGTATGTACTTCACTCTTATTTAATTAAATTTGATCTTTATGCAATCAAAAAATGGGAAAACAAAATACAAAAAAAAAAACTAATCTGAGTTAAGTTTACATACTCTCATACAGTAGGCAATATAGGGAAAAAATTCGGAAATATAACTACTATACTATAGTTTATATACAAACTAAGTTGACAAACAACCGCCTTTTTTTTTAAATAAGACTATCACTAGCCAGTTCTATATCGACTACACTCAGGTTCATTTGCTTGACTTAACCAAAGAATAATTATTATTGGAACTGTAACAAAATGTCGCTTTTGATCATAAACTTTAGTAATGTAATTATTTCGTCAATGTTCTACGTATATGTAATTAAGTCAATTTTAAGAATCCTATTATTGTGTTCTTAAATATAAAAGTATACATTTAATAGCGGTACTTAAATAATATTACATTAAATTATATGCTTAGGATCCAATTGATGAAAGCCTACACTTACGCTTAATTGTACGTAAAATAACTGCTAAATAGTTATGGCGTATTTTATGAATTATAGTTTTATGGGTACTTATAGTACTCTAGACGCTGTTTCAGCTCCAAAACGTTTCTTATACTTATAGCAACATGATGAACATATTATGTAGAAACCTTTAATCTTAAATATAAATTCTTCATTGTTAAAATGTTTTACCGCGACCCAGAATTTATAAATAAAAATAAATATTTAAAACAAAAAAACGAGCCCTTATTATGATTGTATGTTGAATTATTTTAAACTGGTGACAACAAGGCTGGTACATTTTTTACCCAGAGAATCGGCATAGCGATTCAACGGGGAAATGCTGCCAGCATTCTTGGTACAATTCCACGCGGACATGATTTATACCAAAACTATCTGTAAATAGTTCTTAAGTTGTGAAATGTAAATATGTATAATTTTTAATAAATTAATAAATTTATGTAAAAAAAAAATTAGACGTGCGTTGATTTGAAATTGAACAAAAAATTTACCGACCATAGTAAATTTCTAAAATAAAAGTAGCTTAAGTTACTCCTTATTACGTCAGCTATCTGCTGGTGAAAGTCCCGTTAAAATCGGCTCAGCCGTTTCAGAGATTATACGGAACAAACAGACACAGACAAAAATTGTAAAAAAAATGTTATTTTGGTATGTGTATCGTGTATACACCTCTATCCATATGCATTAGTAAAAAGCGGTATATATTAATATTACAAACAGACACTCCAATTTTATTTATTTGTATAGATTAATAAATAATAACATGTGATGTCATGCACAATGTTGATGTCTTATTATATGAAAAAGGACTTTTAAAACGGAATTTTACAAATTATATTCATATTTTTAAATTATTAATTAAATATCATGACAATCTTCCACCGCTTCAGAATATAAATTATGCTGATAATATTCAACACTAACCTGTACTATAAGTTTAGAGCTTAAATTTTTAAGACCATTTGGATACAATCATGATAAATTTTCATTTGTTATCAACTCGAGGGATTATGGCTATAGTAACTTTTTACTTGTCATAGTTTGGCTAATAGTTAGCCAAGCTCATAGTAGGCCTGATCTATTTCTCTATGTCTCCTATAAATTTGTCTGTAAATTGTATCGAATTTCCTACATGAAATTACTTTAGTGTTTAGTTTACTATGAGAGATAACACACGCGGGTAGATAAATACAATTATTTTCGCACGCGCGAACCAGATAACTTCCACAGGTTAATTTGCATTTTAATACGGTTCCGAGACTCCAGGAGCGCATGAATACCAGCACCGTTACCAAGAAACACACTCATTATACAAACTGAATAAAAACAAAAACACGCCACTCTCGCAATGCAGTGTTCCAGAAAGTTCGTTCTTTGGAATCGGGAGGCTTTTTAAAGTCTGTAATGAGCCTACATAGGGTGCCTTTAAAAGTAAATGTCGCGTGAACGAACCGCTTAGTGCTAACGTTGCTTGAAATATGGACCGCTAGATCTGTAGTGTTAGTTGCGATTGCTATGCATGTGAAGTGCTTCATGACTTGTTTGTAGTAGTTGCTACTCGCTCTTTAGCCTGTATGATTTTTTTTACATTCAATTAATTAACAGTTTGTTGTTATGACATATTATGTTTTATACATTACGTTTACCTACACAACATAAAGAAACGCATCAAGAGAATCAGTTTCAGTGATCACTATATCTTTTCATACTTGAATCCCATCATTTTTCTCAATTATTTACACCCTTACTTAAGTTAGACTTTATTAAAGCTGCTTACGACTGAGTCCCGTAAAAGATGTTCAATTGTTTATAACTGAAGACCGAAATACTGAAAGATTCTTACCCTTGATTTTGGACAATTATATGCTACTTATTACGTACAATTATAATTTAAGTTTTAGTATTCTTTATAATACTTATTTTAACATCATAAACACTTCAATTTGATTAATTTGAACAAATTAATGCATCTAGAACCGGTGAGTACATCATTATAAATCAATCAAAGCGGCGTATTCGTAATTAATGGAATATAGCTCAATAATACGTAATTATATTTATGACCTAATCATGTGTTTGACTACCGTGCAAAATTCGATTAACACTAAATTTATCACATTATTTATTACTGATACAAAATTTGTTGTTTTAGAGGTTTTAGATAAATTTCATTGTGATCGTAATATTATGCCAAATACTCCACTGCTACAACTTTCTAATATCTAAGTGCTATCTAAATATAATAAAAATAATTACTATATAAAAATATAAAAAAGCAATATGTAGAATAGTCTTGATCAGTGGGCTCGCGTCGACTTTTAGAAATTTTAAGACTAGTTATTAAGACTTCTAGAACTTTAAAGTTGCGGTGAGGTACCAATAGATGTTAAAAAAAAAAAAAAAAATATATATATATATATATATATATATATGGAATAACAAAAGCACGGGCATAGTAAGCCTGTGGATATATCACTTAAATAAAAAAAAATATCTAAGTGCAAAGGCAAATCTATATAAGACAATACTAACTGCACTAGCAAAACTGACTGCACTAGCACGCAAGCGCAACAGCCAAATAGAAGTGGCCTCGCGCGAGTAAGCGCTTGAGGCAGAGGTTCTGGAGGTGGAGGAAGGACGCCGGGCAATGGGTGTGGATGTAGGCGACGTCCGCACTGTCGACGCCTTGGGCGTGCAAGTCGCGAAGGATGTGGAGATGATCCTCAAGGTAGCGACCAGGTCTGCGAACCTCAAGGGGACCTTCATAAAGGCCTTGAAGAACGCGGTCTCTTCGATTAGCATTGCGGTGGAGGCGCTTAAAGAGCGTACCTCCTCAGACGAGGTCCGCAAACTCCAAGCGGAGAACACTCGGCTGAGGAGGGACGTTGAAGATTTGAAGTTGCAAATGGCGGAACTGGCCAAACATCGGCCCTTACAACCTGTCTCTGGTCTAGTACAGGATACACACAGCGAGACGGACAGAGAGGATTTGATGCGAGCGTCCTTGCTCTCGAAGGACAAACCTCCTGCGTCGGATGCCGCTGCTGCGAAGTCACCGCAGCAGTGAAAGAAGAAAACGAAGAAGGCCAAATCACGTCCTACCAGGTTGGTGGCCCCCCGTAGGCCCGCAGTGCTTATTACACTGGAGCCAGAAGCAGAGGAACAGGGGGTCACCTACAGCCACTTACTCCAGCGGGCTGCGGAAATGCTGAATTTGGCTGACCTGGGAATAAGTGAAGGGCTGAACATGCGTATTGCCGCAACCGGAGCTAGGTTGTTGGAGCTGGCGAAAGGCCAGACTTCGGAAGCGGCACAGCGTCTGGCGCAGGAGCTCGACCACGTCCTCGAAGGCATGGCGAGAGTCGTCCGGCCCATGAAGCTCGCGAGTCTCCGAGTTTCTGGACTGGACGACTCCGTCACCAAACAAATGGTGGCCGGGGTGGCAGCCAAGGCCAGCAAATGCGACGTCGGCACCATCAAAACCGGCGAAATAACGACTGGACCAGGAGGGATGGGCGCCTCAATATTAAGGTGTCCGATCCCTGCCGCGAAGGCTCTGGTGGAGGCCGGCAGACTACTTGTCGGCTGGAGCTCTGCCAGAGTCACACTGCTGGAGCAGCGCCCGTTGCGCTGCTTCAAATGCATGGGCATAAGGCACACCCGCCCAACATGTCCCTTCGCGGTGGACCGGAGTGGTCTATGCTACCGGTGCGGCAAGGAGGGGCATATTGCCAGAAACTGAACCGGGACTCCGAGCTGTGCTGTCTGCACCAGCGCTGGAAAACCAGCGGCGAACATAATGGGTTTGTTGTCCCCCAAAGGTCCGGCGAATGGCGAGGTGTGCCCCCCCAAATAGTCGAAAAGCTGCGGAGGAGGCTGCGGCGATGTCGTTGTAGCCTCCTCCCCAACTCCCTAGAGTTATAGAGCGCTCTCGTGCCCGTGAACGCTCTACAAGCGAAGGCGACCACGCAGCACTTTCGGCCATACGTCGGGGCGCCATGGCGAATACTTACACTTATGGTGGTCTCGTGGCGCCCCACTAGGACGACGAGGGCACCGCTGGTTTTTAGTGGGTAGTCAGGCATTGCACCTATCGCCGGGAGCTCCACACTCCCGCTGCCCAGCTCGGCGGCGGGGTCAGTGCGTAAATGCATTTTCCAGCGTAAAAAAAAGGCGGACGTTCCGAGACCAAATAAGGGACGTCTTGACAAAAGGCCAGGTCAAGAGTAACCTAAACCGAAGAGCATGTATGAAGGGAATAATGAAAGTGGACGAAGCGAAAGAAGTATGTAAGGATCGCAGCAAGTGGAAAGAAGTGGTCTCAGCCTACCCCTACGGGAAAGAGGCTTGATTGTATGTATGTAAATACGTGTATATATATATATATATATATATATATATATATATATATATATATATATATATATATATATATATATATATATATATAATTGAAATTGAGGTGGATACAATAGTAAACATCTTGCCAAAAATCTTTATCAGGTTTACTGAAGAAATACTTCAACATGACAAAAATCACAACCAAAGAATAATTTATGATCTAGTAGTGTTGTATTCCTATGGTGAGTCAAGTAGTTGAAGCTACTGATGTGCTTCATAAACAGCGAGGATGGAATCGGAATGTCCCTAGTGGTGCAAGCGTCTGACTATGGTAACCGCTTACCATGAGGCGGCCGCAAACAAAAAAACTTCCTTTTAAAGCTATCACACACTTGTGACCACAGCCACAATTATGCGATGAAGGCTTTATTTGGATGACTATATATCTTTAAGAATAGAAACTGGAAGATCAAACATCTAAGCTACGAAATAATTGTTTAATATATGAACTTGTAATCGTATTTTTTATGTAATGATTCGTCATCACTAACCTCAAAGATTTGTTCAATAAATTTATGTATTACTAAAACTGATTGAGTTGTTAGAGTCTAATAAAAGCTAACATTTCTTAGTTTTCAAGACCGTACACGTGCATTGTAATTATATCTGGATAGTTCCATATCAAAATACCATAAATGCAATTGGCTTAATAGGTAATGTTGTTAAAGTAACAACACAATCGATTCAAAATATAACAACACTCATTAAAGTTATTTTCTAACCGAGAAAACGATAATGTTCATTTTAATTTTTATTCCAGCATCGGTTGATGGAGCAAGCTTTTATAGTCAGTAATTAAAGTAAACCGTACGACTGTAATTATATTACGCGTAAGCTACCGCACAGAACCTATTCACATATTCCAGTAATAGTAACAAGTAGGTTTCCAACACGATATGTTCCATGATATTTAAATATACACGTGCTTTAAGACCTTAACTTTAAACTTTTATTTTGTTCAACAGCCAATTACGGTTGTTGTGTGTATGTATGTATGTATATGTATATTTGTCAAAATTAATGTTAACACGAACTATAAGTTAACTAGTAAAACTGTTTTAGGGAATAAATCTAAAACCACCTATTGTGATGACATCAAATATCTCAGAATTGAGTAAATTTCATAAGCATAATATTGGAAAAAAATATATAAAACAAAATATTTTCATGTTTTTTTTTTTTATTTCTTTTAGTTATATTAAAAGATTTGTTATAAATGCCCATTTTGTAACATAAGAAACGCTAGCCCTCTTCTGGTCTGGCACAGATCATCATCATCATCATCATCATTACAGCCTATACAGTCCACTGCTGGACATAGGTCTCCACAAGTTTACGCCAAAAATAACGTGAACTCATGTGTGTTGCCCATAGTCACCACGCTGGGCAGGCGGTTTGGTGACCACAGGGCTGGCTTTGTCGCACCGAAGACGCTGCTGCCCGTCTTCGGCCCGTGTATATCAAAGCCAGCAGTTGGATGGTTATCCTGCCACCGGTCGGCTTTTTAAGTTCCAAGGTGGTAACGGAACTATGTTATACCTTAGTCACCTCTTACAACACCCACGGGGAAGAGAGGGGGCGGCTATATTATTTAGTACCGTAGCCACACGGTACACTGTACATTGGCACAGATGCAATATGATTATTATTCATAGCAAAGTTTTGAAATACAAGTTGTCGAGTATTACCGACTGTATTCTTAATAACATAAAAATAAAGCTCATAAGCCTATAACAGTTCAAAATAGATAAAATTTCTTTTGCATTTAAATATACTAAATAGAAATTCTGTATTAATAACAAAACATTAATAATGGGGTTACATTAACAAACTTAAGATATATAATCCTTTAAAAAAACTATTAATAATTAAATGTTTATAATCAAAATATTGCGTTGATTACAATTAATAAAAAAACCATAATTAAAATTAAATTGATATATAAAATTAAATAAATAATACTCTAAAAAATATTCCGCGAATTAAGTTACAATCAAATAAATTCAATGAAATATAGAGCGGTTTTTGCAAGCCTATACGAGAAAAATATGTTTTGACTTTATAAAATATCTGCTACATTGTAACCTCAAAATGTTTGAATTTCAGATTTCAAAGGAAATATTCATTTTTACTATCCGTTGTGACCTGAATTCTACAGTTGAATAGTTCCGTGTGACATTTAAACATTTGAACAAATATTTTATATCGAAGAAATATTTGTTTTTGACTTTTATCTCTCTTATATTTGTACCGCCTACTAAAGTTCATTTGTTAAGTTTACAAGAAGGAACGTGACTTAAAGATTTTTTTTAATATCACTTTTTATTCAGAAGTTCTAGCCTTATTACAACCGCTTCTTTTCTATACTGTATCTATAATCGGTAAAGTTCGAGCGTTATCGATTGATTGAAATGCTTTATTGGAGTCGAGTTGAGTAGGTCGATCGTTCATTCTATAAAGTTGCACATTATAATTAACATTCAATATAAAAATAAATTTTATATGTTTTATAAAACGAATACATTAAAATCCTTTCAATAGAGATACGTTGAGCATGACAGTGCATCTGACCGTAGTCTCGTCCCAATTATAGCGACGTGACATAGCGGATAGCTGCAGGGCGTCGGTCGTTACGCTTATGATGTTACAGAGCATCTTGACCCGTTTTCTAAAACTTATACTTACTAAAGAAATTTTTAAATAAATTATATTTAGGATAAAATAAATACGGTTTTACAATTTTACTTTTGAGTTGGTCTTAGAATTCGACTTCTAAGAAACTTCTAAGAAACAATCTTTGGTAAAAATAATATGATTTTAATTTCATCTTAATTACGTTAAAACTAAATACCTTCATGTTTAAGATTTATTGCCAGCAATAAAACGATTTATTCTTAAAATAAATTTTAAGCACATATTATGCAACAAAAAATCTTTCTATATTTACTAAATATGTACATCTTAGTAATAAGTATACTATAATAACTGGATTAAAAAGTCATAAACTATTTATATTTCATTTCAATTTATTTACTAATATTTAATACATTTATTTATTTATTTATTTTATACTTTATTGTACACCACAAATATATTACAAACAAAGCATAAAGATAGTTACAGACAGTGAAGTACAATGGGCGGACTTATGGCTAATTAGCCATTTCTTCCAGACAACCCATTTAAATATATGAACATGTAGTGCCTAAACAAAAATGGTTTTACTGTATTAAATTTCAATATCAATGATTTTAATGGTTGTAGTAAATAACTTTTTCACTTAATTTTTCTATAGTATATCAAAGATAAAACAATTTATATTTCGTATTATCTTATTACTTGTATTAAGTTTCACTCAAAGCATGGTTTACGTTTTTGAATAAAAAATACTGTACAGCACAAAAATATTTATCAAAAAGTCCTGTACTTTGTTATATAAAACAAACTCTTTAGCTTCATTATATTAAGTACAAATATAACATCCATGTAGTTAGAATTCGTCTCGCTCGTGGCACTACGACGTGACATACAGCTACGACGTAGCAGATAGCTTTGGGGCCTTGTTACGCTTACAAGGTTGAAATATATTTTTTATCAAAAACTTTTAATTAAGCACGTGAAGAAGATGTCAACATAAAATATTGTATACTACAAAATTTTGCAAAACAAATTACTAAAAAGTATATTTTTTATTTGAACTGACTTCGGT
Source organism: Melitaea cinxia (assembly GCF_905220565.1). Classification (NCBI taxonomy): domain Eukaryota; kingdom Metazoa; phylum Arthropoda; class Insecta; order Lepidoptera; family Nymphalidae; genus Melitaea; species Melitaea cinxia. The sequence goes on along the minus strand of NC_059405.1, from coordinate 4,336,486 downwards.
AAAGTAAAGGTCTTTCTGTATCTAAATTGATAAAACGCGATTGTCAACGAATTCATTTTTAATATTATTAGGCCCTTCTTCATTTTATCAAAATACTATCAATATATATGATGTTTTATAAAATGAAGTATTTACTGTTAACATAAATAAAATCGATACAAATAAAAGAAGTTTGAAGACCATATAGAGGAGATATATCTTTAATTACAGTATTTAACAACATTTTAAGGTAGTCCGAGAAAAACTAGTTATTAGGACAAGTGAAAACTTTTTGTTTGTGCCAAATATTAAATCTATACCAAGATTTTTTTTTTCTTTTTCTTACGGTAATGTTAGTACATAAGTTCATGGTAAAAGTTTACCAATAACAATACTCGCGACTACCATTTAGCTGCTACATCCTAGCTCTCCAAGGCAGTTTCAGGATTGCTAATATGAAGTGCACGAGCTAAGAGTCCTTGGATGAGGTAAGTCTTAATAAAAAAGACACAATATCAAATACAGCAAACTATGTTTTGCCCTCTTGTACAAATTTTATTAAAACTTAATTAATATTTGAGAAATGTTTGGATTCGAAATCCATTATTAAAAAAATTGTCGAGCGAATCCAATAGCGACAACTTTTCCATTTCAAAAAAGCATTAATCGAGTTTTGTTTATTTTTTGCGTCGAGTAATTACGAGCGGTGAATTTGTAAAGTTAGCTTCGTTTGAACTTTTAGTCCGTTCATACCTGGATAAGGACACACCTGGGTGTGGCGGTGACCACCACTGTGGCTTGTATTAAAGCTGAAATCACACTCCTACGGTAGATTACAAAAGGATGTAAATCTATAATCTATCTATAATATATATAAAAGCGAAAGGTCATTCATCACGAAATCTCCGAAACTATAACACCTAGAAACTTGAAATTTAGCATGTAGGCTCCTTATAAGACGTAGGCATCCGCTAAGAACGGATTTTACGAAATTCGACCTCTAAGGGGGTTAAACGGGGGTTGGAAGTTTGTATGAAATTCCTGTGTTTGAAGTAAGAGACTTGAAATTTCAAATGTAAGCTCTATAGATGGTGAAACGGTGTCCAAATAATATATCTTTAGAAATCAACCCCTTTTTGGGGTTAAAACGGGGGATCGTAGGTTGACTCACTGATCATGAAATCTCCGAAACTATAACACCTACAAACTTAAAATTTAGCAGGTAGGCCCCTTATAAGGCGTAAATTACCGCTAAGAATGGATTTTATGAAACTCGACCCCTAAGAGGGTAAAACGGGGGTTGGAAGTTTGTATGAAAGTCCTATGTTTTAGTAGTAAGAGACTTGGAATTTAAAATGTATGCTCTAGAGATGGTGAGAAGGTGTCCAAATAATGTATATTTAGAAATCAACCCCTTTTTGGGGTTAAAACGGGGCATCGTAGGTTGACTCACTGATCACGAAATCTCCGAAACTATAACACCTACAAACTTAAAATTTAGCAGGTAGGCCCCTTATAAGGCGTAAACTACCGCTAAGAATGGATTTTACGAAACTCGACCCCTAAGAGGGTAAAACGGGGGTTGGAAGTTTGTATGAAAGTCCTATGTTTTAGTAGTAAGAGACTTGAAATTTAAAATGTATGCTCTAGAGATGGTGAGAAGGTGTTCAAATAATGTATCTTTAGAAATCAACTCCCTTTTGGGGTTAAAACGGGGGATGGTAGGTTGATTCACTCATCACAAAATCTCCAAAACTATAACACCTACAAACTCTAAATTTGGCAGATAGGCTTCTTATAGGGCGTAGACATCCGCTGAGAACGTATTTCACAAAATTCGACCCCTAAGGGGATAAAACGGGGGTTGGAAGTTTGTATGAAAGTCCTATGTTTTTGAAGTAAGAGACTTAAAATTTAAAATGTATGCTTTATAGATGGTAAGAAGGTGTCCAAATAATGTATCTTTAGAAATCAACTCCCTTTTGGGGTTAAAACGGGGGATGGTAGGTTGACTCACTCATCACGAAATCTCCGAAACTATAACAGCTTCAAACTTGAAATTTGGTAGGTACGTTTCGTATAAGGCGTAGACATTTGCTAAGATCGGATTTTATAAAACTCGAATGGGATAAAACGGGGGTTGGAAGATTGTATGAAAGACCTTTGTTTTTGAAGTAAGAGAATTGAAATTAAAAATGTATCCTCTATAGATGGTGAGAAGGTGTTCAAATAATGTATCTTTAGAAATCAACTCCTTTTTGGGGTTAAAACGGGGGATGGTAGGTTGACTCACTCATCACGAAATCTCCGAAACTATAACAGCCACAAACCTGAAATTTGGCAGATAGGTTCCTTATGGGGCATAGACATCCACTAAGAACTGATTTTACGAAACTTGACCCCTAAGGGTATAAAAGGGGGGTTGGAAGTTTGTATGAAAGTCCTATATTTTTTAAGTAAGAGACTTGAAATTTAAAATGTATGCTCTATAGATGGTGAGGAGGTGTCCAAATAATGCATCGTAATCTATATATATAAAAGAGTAAGGTCACTGACTCACTCATCACGAGAACTCAAAAACCGCTGGAGGGTTCATCCATCCAGGATGGACACCGATGAAATTTGGCAGGGAGGTAGATTATAGTTAGATAGTATAGTTAGATAAGAACGGATTTTACGATATTCCACCGCTAAGGGGGCTTAATTGGGGTTGATAGTTTGTATGAAACATATTCAACAGCTATAAGTTCGCCTGATAGGCTATTTATACTGCAGCCTGAAAATAAAACTAAGAATGTAGTGTATTATAGAGGTTTATAAAAACAACTATTAAATTATACTAAATTGTGCCTTTTAAAAAGTTGCTCAGTGTGATAAGCATTTCATGTGACTGAAATAAAAAAATAATTTGCGTTAAACATTTTGATAGTAATGCATATCTTCATAACCACGTGGACATAGTCGCGGGCAATAGTTAGTGTATTATAAAACAAAGTCCCCAAAAGTGTATGTGATCGCTTCCCTTAAAATCTACTGAAGGAATTTTCATGCGGTTCAAGAGGAAGGTTTACGGAACGGCTTAGCCGATTTTGATGAGCGTTTCACTGGAAGTGTGCCGGGAAAACTTTGTGACACACTGATTTCAACGCGGGCGAAGCCGCGGGCACAGCTAGTATTGTTATATTTTTGATATATAAAATGCAGAATGGTAAATAATCCTATTGGTAAATTATATATATATATATATATATATATATATATATATATATATATATTATAGTTCTTATTGATATTATATATTATAGTTAATCATTCACTCAAAAAATGTCAAACTGATTGTAAATCTGGAGGTCCAGAACAACACATAGGTTACGTTTTACATGGGAAGATTTTTTTTATCAATAACTGTTAGAACCTTTGTTTGAAATAATATTAATACTTTTTGAAAAGCAGCACGGTAAAATGTACATTGTGATAATCAAGTAAAATATAAAGAACAACAACAAATACGTTGTTTTTTACCAATTAGTGGATTTTTTAACACTTTATTTACGAAAAGTTGTTAAAGTACAACATTGATGATACAACGCAGGCTAATTGAAAGACCCACACATTTCCCATTATAACTTTCGTATTTTTGAGGAAATAAAATTGAATACGATAGTTTTTTTTTTTTTTTTGTTACTAAAGCAAATGATTGTGAATTTGTTTTTAATGGTTTTCATTAGAAATACAAATATTGAAGCGCGCTATTTTGATATTCAACTCACACCAGTATCGAAAGTAATTATTTCAGAATAAAAGTTTACTAATTTAGTCTTAATTAATTTTCTTTAAAACCGCTCTGCGGTAATTGTGCGTGGGCGCCCAAAAAACGCTCGGAGTGAATATTTGTATAAACACAAATATTTATTTTCGGTCTGGTTGTCTGTCCTTATGAGTCTCCCCACCATACCTCAGAGGGCACGTTAAGCTGTCGGTCCTAGTTGTTATCATGTACACCAGATAGCGATCGTTACTCATAGTGGGAAATATATTCGCCAACCCGCAGAGGAGCAGTGTGGTGGATGAAGCTCCAATTTTTTTTTGCGGTTTGGTACCTCACAACTTTTTATTCGGTTTACCGATTTTTGTTTTTGACAGCTGGTGGTTTTCATATAGTCTCACTGAAATTGCAACAAGATCTGACGAATAGTTTTTAAGTTTGAGTCATTACTAAAAATGTGTGTTTCGAAAACGAGCACAATTATTTTAAATAATTCACAAATATTGTAAAAAAATAATATTACTGATATTATTTGTAAAAGCTGCTTGGTATATTCGTGTGAGGTTTTCTAAATACCAACACTGAAAGCGTTCTAGTGTATTGAATGCAAAAAGAGTATTACCCAATGTGGTTAGAGCGATATGTGAGTCTCCAGTGGCGAACAGCATAGGAATTGCTTTCTCGAGAAAAATTTCAGTAAGATTTGATAGACAGGTAATCTTTTGTTTTTAAATATTATAATAAAATAAAATCAAATTTATTTTTAATATCAATTCATGAAATAATTTAACGTTTCACACTTAACATCCAGTAGGACGTAATCCTATGATACATAATATACATAAAAATAAAATAAAAACAATTGCCCGGACTATGATGACATCTGTGTTGCCTGTATAAATATTTCTTATAGTGTATGTCGAGCCCGCCACAGTTAGCATGCCAAATAGCATAACTAGTAATGGCCTTATAGTCACACCAAGTATTTGTTGAAAAACTAAGAAATAGTCTAAAATAACTAAAAAAAAATTGATTGATTAGTAAATTGAAATAAACTGTTGTAATTGAGTAAAAATTATAAAGTAGATGATTACTATACGCACTTAAAATTTTCACAATTTAAGGACATTAATAACGTTGTTAAAGACTCAAGTTCTTATCAAGTAAAAGATCCCAATCAATTTTTAAAATATACATCGATGATCAAATTTTTGTCAAAATGATTCGGTTTTATAGATATTTTCCTGAAATCAAGACTAGTATCATATTTCTATAACACAACTTTGATGACGCTAATAAGGATAGTAAGCGCTTACATTAGCTCGTATCTTAATTAGAGCCTAAATATCCAGGGTGTTTAGTTTCTTTTTACGTTGGAATCATCTCACATGAAAACTTTTGATGTCGACCGAGCAATAATTTACCGTCCAAAATTTCTAACTAGTTCTGAACATAATTAAACATTTCACAAAGTTTAGGTCTTATCGCGAACTATAATGAGTATGTTCTACAGTACACGCTTTGAGTTATGATTAAAGTTTAAACAAAATAACGCCTAAACACCGTACATATCTTGCAAGTTAAGGACTTACACAAACATGCGATAGTCGAAGAAACGTGTTTAATATCAGTTAAAATAACTTTCAAACAGTACTCTAATTAAATACAATTTATAAATGAAAATCATAGTATATTGTTCAAATTACACACACATATATACACAATGACATATTGTTTTACAGTCAAGAGATATAATTATAAAGTCTAGTAGAGATAAATAAGTCTGCAAGAAACTTTACATTGTAAGATAAGACACGTTCTTGGCTTTACGATTATTACAACCAACCTTTAAATTATGTTTACGTTTAAGCATCTAATAATTCTACACGCTTCTCTAATATAATGCAAATTTTTGTTACGATTAAGAATGGTAAGTAAAGGTTTGTTCAAATGGACCAATCACAGTTCATCTCCGAGTATCGCTTTATTTAAACCTTGAGGCGTATTGGTTTTAACATTACGTAAAATACAATTTTGTTTAAAACATAATAAGATAATGACATCCAAAATCAAAATCAAAAATAGCTTTATTCAAATAGGCTCCAAGAGCGCTTTCGAATCGTCATTTTACAAATTAAAACTTTAAAAATTAATTATTATTTTTGTAAAAAGTGAAGCTACCACCGATTCGGAATGTAGATTCTGCAGAGAATTTTTTTTTCATTCAGAATCATTCATTCAGATTCTCATTCATTCATTCAGAATTTTTTTAACAAAAACTTTAAATTTATGTTGTGACAATTCCAAAATCGTTTGTGGTACTTTATTATACATGCGAATACCATGACCCAGAAAGAAAACGTTTACTTTGCGCAGTCGAAAACTTGGAGGTACAATTTTGTTATTCCGTCTCGTGTTTACAATGCGATTACTACTATTTATTTCAAAACAATGAATATTTTGGTGGATATACATAATATTGTTATAAATAAACTGCGACGCGATCGTTATTATGTCCGCCTTTTGGAAAACATCCCGTAGGGAGACTCGAGCTCCAAGATTGTAAATGCTGCGAATAGCCCTTTTTTGCAAGATAAATATAGTCTCAATATCTGCAGCATTACCCCACAGTAACAGGCCGTAAGACATAAGACTATCGAAATAGCTAAAATATATTAAGCGTGCAGTTGCAACGTCGGTCAGTTGTCGTACTTTTCTAACTGCGAATGCCGCGGAGCTGAGTCTACCATTCAAGGAGTACAAATGGGAATTCCACTGAAGTTTTGAGTCCAAATGTATCCCTAAGAAAACTGTAGTATCATTGACAATAAGCCTCTCGTTATTTATTATAAAATTATAATTTGGATGCTTAACATTAGGTAACGAAAACACAACGCACTTGGTTTTTTCAACCAAACAAACGTCAACGCACATCCACCTGCTATGTCCACTACAAATGAAAAGAAGAGTACTTTATTAAGATTTACAGAAACACGCAAAAAATACAGGATTATTTTTAGCGATTAAAACTAAATTATTTATAGTGAAATAAGTTATATATAATGCACTACTTCGGTCGTCATATGGGTGTCAATGGTGCTATAGCCGATATTTTAATAACCGTTGTTTTGTTTCTACATCCGAAAGAAAAACAGAGTTTTTATAGGCTACCTTCAAATTCAAATTTATTATCATGATACCGTATGATACGAACCTATTAAGCTGATTTAATTAGCATTCGATAGACATATGAGCACTTGGCACAAAAACCTGTTCATGTAACATTGATATATTAAATTTTAGATTGCATTGTATCAAACTACAACACAAAAAAACATACAAAGTGTTATTGTTCTTCTGTATCGCTCAACCGTTCTATTGCCGATTATTGGGTATGAACAATTAGTTAATGATTGGTCTCAGGACTTAAAAATTAAGTATTGTATTGTATCCGTTACTTTTACAGAATCATCTGATATTATTACTTAGACAACACAGAAGAATAGTTTAGATAATAGTTATACTTGTAACAAAACTCAACTAAAATAATTATATAATCACACACACACACATCACAGCAGCCTTTCGCAGTCCACTACTGGACATAGGCCTCCACAAGTTCACGCCGAAAATGGCGTGAAGTCATGTATTTTGCCTATAGTCACCACGCTGGGCAGGCGGATTGGTGACCGCAGGGCTGGTTTTGTCGCACCGAAGACGCTGCTGCCCGTCTTCGGCCTGTATATTTCAAAGCCAGCAGTTGAATGTTTGTGTTGGATGGTTATCACGCCATCGGTCAGCTTTTTAAGTTCCAAGGTAGTAGTGGAACCGTGTTATCCCTTAGTCGCCTCTTACGACACCCACGGTAAGAGAGGGGGTGGCTATATTCTTTGATGCCGTAACCACAGAGCAATTATATAAACAACAAGTTTATTCAAATTTATTTTTTCCAGTACCTAAAAGAAAACTCTAGGTACTCGAATTGGTTCGGACAACTTTTGTAATATGACAAAGTTATGTAAAATAACTTACAACGCTTTGAAATGGAAGCGAGTCAACTATTTGGACAGATTTTGGGGACCTTGCAAATGAAACCGCACGACTGTTAAATGGTTGGTTGTCTGAAATATTTCTCATTATAAGATACCACACGAATTTCATGACGTAATGTCAACTTTTGGAATACCTTATTGTGTGCAGTGAATCTGGTAGTCAGATTTATTCTTTTTTATATTAGATCAGATTTTTTACCGTGATGAAATTTATACAGGCTTTAATGTAAGATTAACAATAGACCAGATTTTAAATTTAATAGCTGGTAAAAGGAATTTACTTTTACCCTTTTATTTCGAATTTCAACAAAAATTACTAAAACAGTTTTGACAACAAAAAAATATTGGTCAACGTGGTTGGTGATATAGGTCAGTATATCCATGTATAAACTTTTAGTTTTCCATCAATTAAGGGTGATTTTTATTGGTCTTTCTAAGACACTTATTAATAAAAGCGATTGGGACTAATATTATTCTATCAATATCCAATACATAGTTTTAAGCGTAAATTTAGTTTTCAAATAAGTTCTAAATAAAAGCCATAAACCATCGTGTGCTATGAACACGTTATGGAGAAGCAGTTACGTATTTCGTAAACCTCGACTCGTCTGCAGGCTAAACCACAACGCTGTTAGATGACCAACGGTCGATTGTTGGGAATGTCTACTAAATAACGGACAGGATTTACGGTGTAAAATGTGAAATCCATGTGAAATATGTAGTCTTATTTTTTACTAAAACATTATAGTAGTTCGTCGATATTCCGTGATACATATAATTATTGATATGTTTTTCCCTTCAATGGGATTGAATCAGTTAAAGATCCAAAACTTTTAATAAGTAAGCATTTGAAGACGGAAGCACACGTCATGATACCACTTGTTCAGAGTGTAGGTCACGTGCACAACACCGGCCACCATTTTACTGCATCTCCCAAACATCATCCCTAAATTTGAGCTTGTGCAGTACTTATGTATCTACCATGTTTGAAAAAGTTTGTTGAAAAAGTATTCTCGTTGATTTCTGTTTCTTTATTCGTTATTTTTATCATACATAGTATCCTAATAATGTTTTTTTATTATTATTATTATCGGTATTAATTATATTTTATATTTTTAAAAAGTAAAATGTAAACATTTTTTTTAATTTAATTTTATCAAATTAACATTCTTATCTAAATCTTAGTTTTTTTATTTTAGCTAAATTATTTCTGACTGTTACAACAAATACACTACAGTGCCCTTGTGAGTTCACTCAAAGTACACGCAAATAAGACCATTCTCTCTCCAACTATGTTCAACTTCAACTTACAGTAACCAAGAATGTGAGACAAAATCAAACGCTTTTCAATCGGAATGATCTTAATTGACGATCAAGCGATTCTGTATTTAAAGTTTTTTAGTCCATATATGTAGTTTCAGAATTGTATTTACCTGAGCTTTCCTGTTGTAGTTTCGCTACTTGAATATTTGGATATTAGATGTAAATTTTACAAGATAGGCATTTTTCTATTATATTAACTTTATTATATTCAATACTTATTCAATAGACTTAATTTAATCGGAATAGTGAAATTTTAACGTAGGTATTATTTAAATGTTCTTAACCTTCTCACAATAAAAAGAGTATTTCCAACTCATAAATTTCCGTTACACAACTTTAAAATACTCTGTAAATGACAATAAATTATGAAAAATTTCCTAGAACTTATTAATTAACGTTCAAAGCAAACTTTTGAACTTTCGCCATAAGCAAAAACAAGTTAATTTATCGGTAAACATGACGCTAGACAGTACAAAAATATTTACGATAGAGAAAGTTTGCTGCGCAGTATTAATTAATTGGCTGCGAGTAAGCCGACACAAGAAATCGAAGCGGCTTCGATTCGGGGGTTTTCAAACCAATTTATATTTTTTAGAAATTATGAAAAGTTAAAAGTTTTCTCAATACAAATAAATTTTTACTAGTTCAGCTGTATACGTATGTTTTTTAACTGCCAAAAGGATACAAGAATATTCATTGATGTATTAATTATCTATAAATGCTAAGTAAAAGATATGTTTCTACTAATTTGATCACAATCACGACGAAATAAAATATTTTAATAACTTACCTCAAAGATATTAATAAGAGGTTGACTATGGAGGTTATTTATGAAGACTTTTATTATTACTTTTATTGGCTACGCGATTGTCGCAGGTTCGATGGAGTGAGTGATCTTTGTGTATGAATAATCAGAGTTTTTTTTTGTTAATGAAACTTCTAACGTTGCATTTTTCTAGTAGTATTTTTCTAGTAGTGGAAGCAGATGACACTTCTCCTTAAAAGAGAAAATATTACAAATATTTATCTTTTTATGTTATTTATTAAACTGACTGCTATAAAAATAATGAGCAGCAAAGAGTTGAGGGTTAAAGATTGTAGTCGTTATTTTCTGGGTTAACATTGATAATTTGACAGTTAGAAACACAACGGACGTCACGATTTCACGTCTAATTTCTGTCATAACTTATCCATATATGTGATATAAGCAACTGCCTACACTGCTTTTATGAGTAATTGAAAGTTCTATCTTCATAATAAACTGACAATATTTTTTTCTTATATATGCTAGCAGCACCCCTAGCGACAATACGGCAAACTATTGCAAATGTAACTTTAGGGAATTTCTTTCATAAAGCTACTGTTTTGTTTAAATTACTAAAGCTACTTTAAATTACTAACAAGGTAACCTATGACCAAATTACAATTATTATGAACATATAAACAGTAATTCAAAAATGTCGACTTTAGTTTTCTCAATTTCCCAAAATAATATTAAAATCAAAAAGTATAAAACTCCTGATAATATAAGATACACGACAAAATTTGTGTTTCAGCGTAAACTTTAAATTAATTTAATTCGCAAAGCTATTAATTTAGTCTGTCGCCGGCAGTTAAGCGCGTCTTCACCACAATTGCCACCGCATTGTCACTACCAACACTAATGGAGACATACTATATTTAATAGGTACACAAAATAGATCCATTTCCGTTCTTAACTAAAGCAAATAAAACCCTTACGATCCTCCCTTACCAACATACCAAATAATAAAGCTGTAAATGAAACATCGTGAGCGTTTTTATGTATTTTTTCTAAAGTTTAGAGAAAAAGCTACCAAATTCCTTTTAAAAACACTTTTTTTAGTTAATACTACAACCAGTGTTAAAATTTTTATTTTAACATGCATAATATCCTAATATCATAAAACAGTTTCATTGAAAATCATTAAGCGTACCCTAAAGTAAAGAGATATATACTCACAGTAGTTAGTTATTCTTATCTTCGAGTTTCTTCCATGACAGAATTTACAATGTCTTTTTTTATATATAAGTAGGTCAGCAAACAAGCGTACGCCTCACCTGGTGGTAATTCATTATGTAGCTTATAGACGGCTGTGTGGTTACGGGATTAAAGAATATAGCCACCCCCTCCCTTCCCGTGGGTGTCGTAAGAGGCGTCTAAGGGATAACACAGTTCCACTACTACCTTGGAACTTAAAACGCCGACCGATGGCGGAGTAACCATCCAACTGCTGGCTTTGAAATACACAGGCCGAAGACGGGCAGCAGCGTCTTCGGTGCGACAAAGCCAGCCCTGCGATCACCAGCCCAGCTCTCTGGCCTGCCCAGCGTGGTGACTATGGACAAAACACATGACACATGATACACACAACTGCTGAAAACAGTATTATTTAGCTGACTTCTGTAAGGTCGAGGTAAGGGGCCACAGTCGGGCTGCTCTATATTTTGAGCAGGAAATTTCCTGCTATGGCCTACCTCTGCTAAAACTTAGTATTTCTTAACCATCAAGAAAAATATTGTTTTAGAAAATTTCATAGGAAAACGCCATTCTTATGAGATTCGTAAATCTTACCATTCTATATAAACTTATCAAGTGAATGACCATTCTTTTGATTATTGATAGAATTTAAAACAAAGTATACACTAAAATATATAAAATGAAATATTTTTTGAATATGAACCAACAGAAACCACTCGCCTTTTATCCACAGAACCATCTCCGCTTCATTACTTAGGCAATATAATGAAATTACGACGCTTTATACACGACAAATAAATACTTATCTTTATTACACTCTAAAAGCATTATGTCATATTCATGACGCGTCGTCAAATTACGTAAGTGCTACAGAAACATGTATCTTCATAATTCCATTAAAGAATCCACATCGTTGTCACAATATAATCAATGTGTATAAAACAATCGTAGATCGTATTAACATTACGACTATATCATAATTTCCCTCGAGCTTCGCCTACGCTACGAGGTCTCCGTCTAATTGATCGTATTTCAACCGGATCCCTTAGGGCTTACGAAGTATAGTTATGAGGTAGTTTACGTTAAACTTGTAAAGTGTAACAGGAACAACACCATTAAAGTTAAATATCACATGTCCTAAATGTGTTTCGGTACAGGTATCTTGTGTTTATGGGACTTAATAGTGTTTTATCTCGTTTGCGACGCAATATGAACTGGAATATTGTTCTGTGTGATTTTAGCTGCCACATTTTTACTTATTTTATTTTCATCTGTTCTTCTGTAAATTTTGTTTCGAAATTATATACCAGTATGTTATGTTCATTTTAAAATGTGTACAATTAATTTGTAGTGGCATTGATAACAGCTTGTAACCATTTTCACAGATATTATACAAGAACTTGTAATTGTAAGCAATTGTATTTTATTCTGCAATACCGTAACAATTTCATAAGTTCTATTATTGATCTATCTGCCATATAAAGAAAAATTCATATAAAACTAGACGGACAGTAAAATAAAACGACTAAAAAGTTAAACACTGTATAACTACGCTTTTGCAAATATCAAACAACTTATTCGTCTCGTTACTGTAATAACGGAAAAAATGTCAAAAGTTCCTACTACATTTTCAAATAAATTTATTTAAAAGTGTGGAGTTTCATCTTATAAATGCTAGGAATGTTTCAGAAGTTTTTTTTTTAAACATTAGTTCGCTTCCATTTCATATTCTTAATGGACTCACCGGCGACTTTAAGTAATGCAAAATTGCGAATGTTCTTTCATTTAAAACCCAACTATCTTAACTACATTTCCAAGTTACAGTATCCAAGTTTTCGTTTAAATTTGTTCGCAATTAAATTATACAGTCTACGTTATACATTTCGTAACGATGATAAGTGTAGAAACCATGTAATATCAAAGTAATTAAATCTCGTTAAAACTATTTATAAAAAAAACGATTGAAACAAAAAACTGTACTTTTTAATTATATTTTTTATACTTCTATACATGAATAATACAATACTATTAGTATTATTCAAAATAAAGTAAAAATTTGAAAATAAATTAAAAAAAAATATTTTAGCAAAAATTCCATGCATGGAAAATACATTATCACGCGGAATAACTGATATTTTGTATTGTGTAACGAAACGTACAACAAAGTTAACACTTTCATAAACCTTTGCTTATTAAATTTCATACACAAAGAAAATGGAAAACTTTAAAATACATTAGATAGAGAAAATGAAATATTTAAGCAGGTGTTAGGTTCTTATATATAAAGTATATAATTTTACAAACGCTGGAGGGATTTATCAAATGAAATGTTCACGTTTTTTACTGCATGTTATTAAAACTAGTAACACCATAACATTAAAACAAGTATATTATTCTGTCTTTACTTTATTTCTTTAAAAAAAAAACATAAATAAATTTATTTTCGCTTTTGTTATTGCTAAATGTATTTTTAAATACAAAAAAAGATTGTAAAATATACGTCCTTAGATGTCAACAATTGTAACAGATTAACTTAACGTGTTTTACATAAAAAGTATGTATGTCAGCTCCGGCGCACGACTGGAGTCTACTCTTTCTGAATGGCTGTCTAAATAGGCGCAAAAAAGTCTTACTTATATCATATTGTAAATAAACGAATCAAATAACGCCATCAGATGGCGTTAACAAAAACGTAAAGAGGTCATTCGGTCAGGAAATTTTACTCCTTACATTTTTTTCATACTGGGGACCTTATGTGAAAATCGATTCTTAAGTAAGCTGCAAAAAACTCCAAAACCTGTTTCACAACAAAATAACGCAACTTGCAAAAACATATTCAAAACTTAATAAAAACAAAAAGTATTATCATCATCCAGTACTAAAGATACGTTACGTTAGAAAATATAAAAAAGAAATCAGTAAGTAATAAAGGAACAATGAAACCAACTGAAATATAAGGTAAGCACTGTATAAAGGTACTATTTACGCAACTCGTTACTTGTAAGTGCTCATGAAACCCACACATCTTCCCCCGCGGGATGGTCTTAGCGCTGAAACGTATAAACCATGCGTTTCGTGCCAGGTCAAGGTGATTTCAACATACGACATACGTTCACCGTAATTTTACAATCGAGTGTTATGATCAGACGCTGATGCAAATTATTATTTTTTTTTTTATGTCACTAGGACGGCAAACAAACGTACGGCCCACCTGATGGTAAGCGATTACCGTAGCTTATAGACGCCTGCAACACTAGAAGCATCGCAAGCGCGTTGCCGACCCAATCCCCAATCCCCCAGGAGCTCTGGTCACCTTACTCACCAACAGGAACACAATACTGCTTGAAAACAGTATTATTTTGCTGTGATCTTCTGTAAGGTCGAGGTACTACCCCAGTCGGGCTGCTCCATATTTTGAGCAGGAAATTCCTGCTGTGCCCTACCTCAGTTAATTTCTCTAACAACAAATTTAGTTTTCAAATTAGAATTCTTCTAAAAACAAATTTAGTTTTCAAATTAGAATTTTTAAATTATTTGTATCAAAAAAAAAAACAACTATCAAATCATGGAATTCGTTTAGTAGACTATATCTATGAATGAAAATTATTTTTATCACATATAAACAAAATTATCTTTGTTGTCTGATTCTTATAGTAAAACCACATTTTTTGACAAAAATATTTGTGTTGATACTAATAATCATTACATTAATCTTTTTAATAATTTACTTTCGTAAAGAGTATAGTTGTGTGAATTAAGCTAATGATATCAAAATTACATTATCAGACAGTAAAAAAATAGACAAAAAATTTAAGATAATTCCTAAACAACAAATTGTTTGAGAAAAAGTTAATGAAAATATGTTCATACTAAAATCCTTTAAGAAATAATTTCGAACGATAATTGAGTAAGTCGGAAACTTTTTACACGGAATCGAATTTGAATGAAACTTTGAAGGGTGTTTAGAAGACAAAATTGTACAAGTACCCTCATTGAACGAGCCCTCTAATACTTGAAACTCGTCAATTAAAACTCCTTAACGAAAGCAACAACAATACTTAATTAGCTATTACACTCGAATTGAGTAAGTTTCTTTAGAAAATCCAATGAGTTTCAAAGTTCTTAAATTGGCACGTTAAAAACATTGTTATAATATGAGTTTTAATAAGGCGAAGCTTAAAGAGAGTTTTCAGAATGAGTTTAAGAATTTTATGCAATACATATTGTGATACATGGAATTAAATTTTTAAAAATTGAAATTTAAAACATGTTCATTCAACTTCACATTTTATTTGGTCGATTAATTGAAAAATGGTAATATTTCTAAATGGTAATAATTCTAAATGGGAATTCACACATATAATATCCTATAACCAAGACTCATTTTAATCGATATATCGATAATTCGTAAAATACCAAAAATGTCCACATGTAAGATGGTTCATACATGTGGTTACTAAGTACTAAGTAGATAGTGGTTACTAAGTAGTCTTAGTATCTAGTCATCAACCGTGCAAAAATTTTACCGTTTGTAATAAAAATTGTGACCTATTGAGCAATCGATTACAAATAAACTGTACAGCAAATTTCAAAACAATGAAAGCGGCTGATTTGTGATAAAAGAAGACAAATATGATGCTCTTCTTCTTTTTTAAAATCGCAGTTCTTAGTTAGTAATCTACTAACTCTAGTTTGCAATAAACTAATTTTCTAATCTATACTAATATTATAAAGCTAAAGTTTGTTTGTTTGTTTGAACGCGCTAATCTAAGGAACTACTTGTCCAATTTAAAAACTTCTTTCAGCGTTAAATAGCCCACTTATCGAGGAAGGCTATAGGGTATATATCATCACGATAAAACCAATAGAAGCGGAGCACTAATGAAGAATGATTTAAAATCGGATATTTTTCCTTTTGAGAGCTTAGACTGCGTACGCTGCGTAAACAGTTCAAGTGGGGGTTAAAGTTAGCATTAGCCCAAAGTAACTATTCTACGTAGACGAAGTCGCGTGCAGAAGCTAGTAGTTTATAATAGTTAAGATTAAATTTGTATCTCTCGTTTAAATCATCTTCATAGTTAATTTAACTAAGTTTAGTCAAAAAAACATGCACTTTATGCTTAAAAAATAACTAGGAAAATTGCTATAATATCGAACTGAATATTTTGAATATTTTGTTTTATAAAATTTTCCAGAGAAATTCCACCAAAGACCCACGGCATGCACAACAAATGCATCTACTATCTTCCCTTGTGAATACAAATGACCCCTTCAAGTAAAATAGGCGGAGGGTTCGCATACGTTATACCAACGCATTTAATATCTTAAAATTCCAAGACATATTTATGCTGATCAAAACAGAAATAAGATTTTCATGCCTCAGGCAAATTCCACGAATATCGCTAGGTCCTACTAATAATTTCGTTAAGCGTATTAACTCATAAAAGGGGATTTAAGATTGTATTATTTCAAAACTATAGAAAATTATATATATTTTGTCACAATTGTATGCTTCTAAGATATTATTATAATGATATATTTTTATACAACTTTAATGACATATAATACTTTACGCACTATTTCCTTGATATTCTGTCAGAAAATATGCTTTGACTCCTGCAAACTAATTGATTCCCAGACTAACACTAGCATGTTTAAATTAATAGCGCTTTTGATTGGTTCATTACCAAAACATTAGAATTATGTTATTACATTTGGGTTCATAATTAAAGTAATTAGCTTTAAACTACCGGAATTAATAATTATTTGACTCGTGTGTTCGACAATAATTATTCAAACATAAGGTTTCATTATAATATGTATATATATATATATAGTTCTTTTTAATTACAATCCTTTAGAAATAACATTATCTATTATATAAACTATTCTTTTGTAAGAAAGGGAATGAAGATGAATGTAAAGAAGACGTGTAGTGATGTGTAAGTGATGGTGTTTGAAGAGGCAGTGACAGACTGCAAGATCGTTATTGGAGATGAACAAATTGAACAGGTGAATGAGTTTGTGTATCTGGGTTCAAAAATTACAAGAGATGGCAAGTGTGAGAGTGATATTGAAAGAAGAGTGAATGCAGGAAACAGGGTGAATAGAGTTTTGCACTCATTTATGACCAGTCGGGAGGTGTCTAACAAGGCTCGTTTGGCTGTGCATGAGGGGGTACTGGTTCCGAAACTCATGTACGGAAGTGAAAGTTAGGTATGGCAGAAGAAAGATGAAATCAGAATAAATGCAGTTGAGATGAGAGCGTTAAGAAGTATGATAGGAGTTAAACTGAGTGACGAGATAAGGAAACGTTGTGGTCTGAAAAAAGATGTAGTGACGAAAATTGAGAAAGGTATGCTCAGATGGTTTGGTCATGTCGAGAGAATGAGTGAAGAATGATTGACGAAAAAAGTGTATAAGGCGAGTGTGGGTGGAAGGGGTAGACCTAGGCGGACGTTCCGAGACCAAATAAGGGTCGTCTTGAAAAAAGGCCAGGTCAAGAGTACCCTAAGCCGAAGAGCATGTATGAAGGGAATAATGAAAGTGGACGAAGCGAAAGAAGTATGTAAGGATCGTAGCAAGTGGAAAGAAGTGGTCTGCCTACCCTTACGGGAAAGAGGCGTGATTATACGTATGTATGTATAAACTATTCTAAAAAAACCTTAAGAGTCAGATTGTTTACTATTCATTTGCCTAAATTATAGCATTTGGCAAACAATTTACACCTTTAAGAAAACAGAGGTAGGGCACAGCTTGAAATATCTGTGAACTGTGGATGTACCTCGACCTCAAAGAAGATCACTATTAAATAATACTGCTTTCAAGCAGTGTTGTGTTCCTGTGGCGAGTAAGGTGACCAGAGCTCCAGGGGAGGAGGTTAGGGTCGACAATGCGCTTGCGATGCTTCTGGTGTTTCAGATGTCTATAGGTTACGGTAATCGCTCACCATCACGTGAACCGTACGCTTGTTTGCTAGTACTATAACTATAACTAGTATTATAAAAAAAATGTAGAAAAATTTATGAAAAATTCCAAAAATAAAAAAAGTAAATAAATAAAACGATAACAGGTTTCTTTTTTGTGCCACCACTTTCAATCTTCATCTAATATAACGGTTAATTAAAGTCTATTCAAACCCAGGAAAATCATTCAACCACAAATGACCTCACTACAAAGACCCACTGGTCTTCACTCTTAAAATACCAATTTCAAAAGATGGGGTATTAAAGCCAAGTGGCCATAACATTATTATTTAATGCGAGTCTAAATAAATTCAGCTTAAGCACGCCCTGTTCAAGGGTATTGCTCTGTGAAAGAGGCTATTTTCTCTTTTGGCATTATGTTTGAGGCATCGTCCAATTCTTTTCACTATGCTATCTCGAAACATACATAAAATTATTTCATATTGTAATAAAAAGGATTTTTAAAACGTCGTATGGTAATGTATGATTCCTCTTTTATTCAACGGAGTTGCAGATAAAATCACCGAACAAAACCATACAATCGCAGAAACAGCAATATGGGAATATTTTACGTTCATTACTGTTTTATATGCCCAATCCCTATTTTCTTGGCTCGAAAACTGCGCTTTCCGAGAAGAAATTCGTAACTTCTGAAATTTTATTTCTATTTATACTCCTAATGCGATTCGTAAATTTATAGTAACTATTATCAAATAACTTTCTTTGACCTTCAAGTCCTTTTACTTTTTTAACTCGGTTGACGAAGTTTACTTCTTAAGAAACGATGTAAAGTCTGTGTGTCTGAAAAAATACGGGGAGTGAAATTATGTGGAATAACTGACGTTGCCGCTGTGACGCTGACTCTTAGCGACGCTAAGAATGAAGTTTTACAGCGCTTTTTGCTGTTTATGTAAGATAGAGATGTAGATAATATACCAGAATTTACTGTAACTATTTGTACAGTGGGCGTCAACAAATGATTGATTTTAGTGTTTTATTATTTTAATTAATAATAAATGAATGAAAATTCATTTAATTGAAAAATTTAATAATTAATCGTTTGTAAAGAGTTAAGTCCAGTCGCATGTCGGAGCTAACATAAATACTTTTTGTCTTTACTAAATGGTAATTAAAACTATTAGCTTCATTTTTGTAAAACAACACGGTTCCATACAGCACTCAATGTCCGTAATTTATGTCTATAATCCTAACTAATCATTGCCGAAACTGGACTAATGAATAGGATCCTTTCATCCGATCCCTTTTGGAAAAAAGGTCAACCCTTGTACTTGATTAATTGCTGACGTGCTTTGTTAAACAGTCGCTGAAAAATCGCTTTAATTACAGAGCCATAATGGGTTTTGTATAGCCATCAAAGTGTTAAGCGAAAGTAAATGAAGATTAAATAATTCTAATATCTTTTTTTTAAGTGAAACTTTAAGAACAATAAAATTAATTAAATTAAAAATTAAAAGTGTTCTATTCTTACGATAAATATACGAATAAAATATTATTTTTAATGTCCATTGAATACATATCCACATATTTATAATATCCGTGGCCTTTGTTTAATTTGTTATACTCATACAATTTGAGTTTACCAATTTTACCCGCGTCGAATTTTTACCTAGCGTTGCTTGATTGAACAGCGTCTTCTATTGTGTAGCGTTAAATAGGACTTTGAAATGGATTTTCGCTCATTCGTGAATATATCTTGCGGAAGTTCTGACCAGCGTATGACATAAAGTGACTTGCGTCATGAAGCATGCATCCAGTGACGTGAGCGACGTTGTCTTTCCGTGCATCTATAAGTATTGTATCCACAGTATGGGTTTTACTGGTGTATTCAAGTAGGAATAGGCAAAGATAGAGTAACATATTAGACAAAAAATTGAATTGATGTCACTGTTGTATACACAATAAGAAATGTAATAGAAGTTAAAGTGGGCCTTAAGGATTCCCTTCATCCTGTAATATCACACTGCTGGGCATAGGCCTCTTTCCCCTAGGAGTACGATCAGAGCTTAATCCACCACGCTGCTCCAATGCGGTTTGGCGGATACTTAAGGATTAATTGTAATTAATGATAATATTTAAGTTCTTAAAAGTTATGAGTATCCATAGTCTGTAAGCTTAAAAATGTGTCAGTATTTTTTCATCGTAAATATTAAGTATCATCAGGTACGTATATAAAACTTTATCAATTTATGAACAATAGTATTGAGACTATGAAATATGAATATTATAACTGTATCAATATTTTTGTTATTTAATAATTGTATACATTATTAAGTATTTTGATCAATAGCATATTAGGCGTCTATGCGTGCGGTCCACTAATATATCTCTCAACTGATAAGTGACTGTAATAACACATAAAATCTTTTCATCATTCCAAAGGAATATAACAAACATAGATTTTAATTGAATCTTTTAAGACAATCGCTGATTGGTTCAATTATTGTAGAGAGGTTATTGCTATCTATGAAATTGAAAAACAAAGTGTCCAAGGAAAGATAGGGGATAGGCCCTAATAAAGTGGTGCAAATTGACGAGTCAATAACATTATGAATAAATTTTCATTCAAATATACAATAACAATTACTTCATACGGAAATCAAAACACGTAAACAATAATTATATTACAAACTATTTACATATATGTTACTATGTTAGTAATATAAATTTAAATCAGTACAACGTCAATCTCAATTAAAAGCTTCCACTAATTTCCACATCAAACTTTCGCACTTGTGATTTCCCAGGAGTTTCTTAATAATTCATATCGTCCCGCGTTCAAAGCTAAGTTTAATTGTAGGACCGATTATTGATTCAGAATATAACACTTCTATCTCGTGACCTACAACACGCAGAGTACTTATGTAACCTGTTTGACGTAGGATGTAAAGGGGTCACTAACAAAATTATTAATTATAATAGTGTTCTGTACTAGCCTGCACTTGTGCTAGGAAAAGTATGTTTGTACTTTGAATAGTAGTTACAATTGCTACGCTTTTCGTTTTTAAAATAGCGGTTTCCTGTATGTCTGACAATTTCTTTTAAAATATCTCTGTAATAGTGTCTTGAATTAATTAGAGATTTATGAGGTTAGTAAGACGAAAAAAAAATATACAAAAATTATGTATGTTTAATTTTTTTTTTTTTTTATGAAATAGACTGTGCTACATTGTTGATATTGATACGCATTTTTTTCTTCTAAAGATAATAATTAAAACTAATTCCAACCTATTGCTTTGCTTAACTGTCATTATTTCTCCTGAATCGCCTGATTCTTTATAGCCTGTGACTTCAAGATCAGAACTTTCCCTCTATATAACAGTAACAGAAGCATTCAATCACTTCAAATTTTATTGATGATCTGACAAATAAAGAAACAAATATTTCTTCTCGCAATCTCAGTAAAGACACCAAACAACTGTAAAATGTTGAATATTTCAAAATATTTGCTATCGAAAAATAAGCAATACCATAAATAACGATAGACCGATATGAAACGTAAAACACGAAACCAGGTGCAGTGCTGCATCACGTAGCGCCGAATTCCAACGTAAAAGTAATAACATTCACAACTCCGAAAAATTCTGAAAATATTTCCAATGTCTATGCAGGACTATGGAAAATGTAATAACAAGGAAAGTGACGGCCTGAGACGACATTATGAAATACTTGTGTGTAAATAATATATAAGACATTGTTGAATACAAAGTAAGAATTTGTTTTAGTTAGACTAACATTAATACAAGCTATTTTCTCCTTAAGCCCATCTTGCAGAATCGCTGATATCTGACAGCATAGTACCGAAAAAACTAAAAATCTTTGTAGAAGACTTATATTATCTTAGTTTTGTTTACCTCAGCTTATGTTCCTTTGAAAATTATCAAATTATTTTTGAGCACTTTTTACTATTTTCTACTACACATAGAGACGAAGTTTTGAAGATTAATGAGAAAATCTAAACCTTGATTTCCACTAGATATCTCATATATATTTTAACTCAGACAGCTCATTTTTTTACTATTTTTTCTTAATTGCAACAAAGTCTATTTAATAAGCTGTGTTTACACAACAGTGGGGCAAAGATATGTTTTTCGGAGAACAAATGCCACGTCAGTGTCTCACAAATCAAAACATCAAAACAAAATTAAACAACCTACATTAAAAAAAGTAAAGTAGCAAGTATGAACATATATAAAATAAAATAACTTATCATTACATTTACGAGCCGAATGACAAATAAAATAAAAATAGATATTATTACTTCTCGATTACGTCACGGCGCACTGATCTCAAAACAAATTACGGTCAGTTAAAAGGCGGAGGTCATGTAATTGTTACATAAGTACACCATTAAATGCCATTAACCCTACACAAAAAACAACCCATAAATAACCAGACCGCAACCATGTGTCTTCTGAGCCCCACTAAATTTGGCAAACGAGAGCTTTGTTACAGCATTATGGGCTTGATACAGTGGAAACCACGTTTTTATACTAACGACACAAAATAATTCACCATCCGTAAATATAAAAATGGGGGATCGTGGATTTACTTGTATCATAAATTCAAGTCCCGTGAAATAAGTCCGCTTTATATGAAAATGAGGTTTTAATTGTACCTCATAATATTTATTAGCATTATATTTCATTCGGTGTAACATATTGTATAATTTTATTAACATCCTTTAATTTAGATACGAGAGCTTACACAACACTGGCTCACTGGTCACTAATTATTTAACTATGACATACGTGTAATTTTTTATTCTATCAAAATTTTCAAAACTGCGTACACGTAAGAAAATTTTTGCTAAATAATAATCAAAAGCGGTCAATATTTGCTTTTCAAAAAGTCAATAACAAAACTTTACTCCAACAGAAATAATCAACAAAATCTGTTATTAATTGGTCCAAAATTTACTAACAAACCCTGAATAAAATAGTGGCCCGATCGAAAAGTTTTCTGTCCAATTAAAAGTTTTATTGTTATGGTTGACTGAAATTGAAAAATAACAATTTATTTAAAAATTGAAATATTTTCTTACAAATTCCAAAACGCATATTCTAGATACTCTAAAAACATTCCATCCTAGTGAACAGTGATGATGTAATATTATTTGAAGGCTGTATTGAACAAGTTATTTTGCATCAAATAGGGACTCAGGTGTGGCATACGCCCTTTTACATTGTATACAAGAACGGCAATATGAATTTTATTACAGAAGACTACTTATTATTTACAGGTGTGTCTCGTAAACAAAGAAAAATCAATGTATGTATGATCATTAGGGTTCCGTACTCAAAGGGTAAAAACGGGACGCTATTACTAAGACTTCGCTATCTGTCTGTCCGTACGTCTGTTTGTCACCAGGCTGTAGGTATCTGAAGAACCGCGATAGCTAGACAGTTGAATTTTTTACAAATCATGTATTTCTGTTGCCGCTATAACAACCA
This sequence comes from Melitaea cinxia, assembly GCF_905220565.1. NCBI lineage: Eukaryota > Metazoa > Arthropoda > Insecta > Lepidoptera > Nymphalidae > Melitaea > Melitaea cinxia. Next base: position 4,312,931 of record NC_059405.1, on the reverse strand, counting down.
AAACTAAAAACAAAATTAAATTAAAAACTAAAGGGGGCTTCCATACAACAAACGCGTTTTTTTTGTATATTTTTGCTCGATATCAATAAATGGTAACATGTAGGCACTTGAAATATTCACAAAATACTAAGTTGTATATTTACTTTAATAATAAATAATAAAATTATAATAACAAAAATATATTTAGGGGCGCTCTTATACAACAAAAGTGACTTTTTTGCCGCTTTTTCCCGATATTAAAATCTGCACCAGGTAAACGCTTGAAATATTCACAAAATATTTAATTTTATTTAACATTTAAATATTTTACAGACCATTTATTTATTTAGTTTAGTCAATGGTACGGTACCCGTCGTGCGCGAGTGCGACTCGCACTTGGTCGATTTTTTTTTAATTCCATATCTATATTACTTAAATCAAAATGACAAATCATAAGGACACCTAAAGACCCAAAAAGGTCCAATACTGTGAGTTGCAGGAGTACAAAAATGTAGCCTGTTTTTTTTTATATTTTAGTGCTATTATTCTAATATATATAGTTATTTATTTAGTTAACCTAAGACAAGAACATTTGATCCGTACATATAGAAAAAAAACACACAACAGTCTCCCTTTAACAGAAGTTTACGCACAAACGCATAACTTTTAGTCTCAATTGTCTTTGATTCTTTACAAAACGTTTACCTGATTTAAAATAGAACGTTCAAATAAAGATGCAAAAGTATTCGATGTTCCTTAACGGTACGCACAGCAAACAATGCAACCCAACAAATTTGTTCTTGCGAACTTGACTTTACTTCTAACGATACCATACGCACACATCAAAATCTTCCATAAGGTTAAGCTTGTTTCATACGCTACTAATTTCACAAAACTCGATCAATGGAATTGTTGTGGAATTTAGTGCAATGACACACGATACTAGTACTTAATTTCAAATAAATATCAGTTGTATTTTGCAACAGATGGACAGGTAATCGCTTACCCCCAGCCGACCTAGTTATATATAAAGAAAAACTAAAGTAATTTACCAGATATTGCCATTTGTTCAACTGTTATTCGGACTTAATAAAATAATTTAATAAAGAACAAACATTATCACATAACTTTTCGAATATTAAATAAATGTAAACAAGTGGGACAGGTAAAATGAGTATTATAGAATTCAGCACACAAAACATAGTCACAATATTTTCTCATTTAATAAAATATGTTACTGGATTTTCATCAATTTACAAATTTATCGTTTCTGTCCACATGCTGTTAAATTTTGTATCAACGCGACCACATTTAATTGATTACTGAAGCGGATTGATGGATTTCCTTATTTTATTATTTATACGTGTCCAAGTGGAATGAATTTGCACGAACTATGTAATTAAACATTAATATTAAAATCTGTTTACTAATTATTATAAATTGTAATAACCAACCCGGGCGAGAATTGTAACTATTTCGAAATTTGCGTAACTAGACCTATTCGACCTTCTTGACTATTATTATTTAGTATAAATATCCTACGACTACCTAAACTGCATAATGACTATATGGCATAAATATCACATTGAAAGCTCAATAGAATTTTCAAAACAGAAGAATTGACATTTGGTCATCACATAACCAAGATAATTTTATAGTACATTTCATTCCGTTCAATATCATTCAATTTGATATTACCAGGTGCTGTCAGAACTGACAACCGTCTGACTGATTGACAGTTATGGCTGTCACTCCACCCACTTTTTTATTTAAAACTAGATTTGCCCGCGACTTCACCCGCTTGGAATTTAACAAAAAAGTTATTGTTCAGTTCGCAGAGTTATAAAATAAATAAAGTTCTAAAATAAAATAAGCCTAAGTTATATACACGCTCAGTCATAGCATATACTATCACTCAATTGGCCTATACGTCCGAGGAGATGTTTTGTTATGATATTGTCATGTTAAACTATCGACCGTAAACTAACTTTACAGACAACCAATTTTTTAAATAAAACTTCTTTACACATGCTTGACTTGTGGAGTAAGCTGGTGAATGTGTGACGAGAGCGTTACAAAAAGTATGATCAGACGAGGCAAACGGAAGTTGAGATGGAAATATACTATAAGTAAGATGGAGCTAAAGAAGCTTTGCTTCAGTCGTGTGGTCTAAAGCACCCTCGTTTTTATCTATACAATTTACGTCATTACATAATAAGTAACTTTGCTCGTGGTCTTCTCACACTACCCGATGATAGAGGGGTATGGGGAATTGACTCGCATGATCCTAGATCATCTTCTCAATGTATCTTCCGCCACCTATTAATAAAGGTGGGTCGTTGGGTTAGGCTATATAAGTTTAGCCACGTGGGACTCTGCGTTGGGTGAATGGAGTGGAGTGGTGCAGGTTGGGAGGCGGGATGGGAAAGGAAGCAATGTGATGCGTGAGACCCTTCTCAAGTGAGGTCAAGACCCAGCCGGGTGAGACCCACGGTAGCCCCGTGGGAGGCCCAGCTAGATCGACCGTCAAACAGAAGTTAGGTACTCACACCATTGCGTGGGAAGGAGGAGAGGTTCCGCGGGAGAGCTCGATGATCCGGTGGTCTTGCGTGCCACGGTGCTATGTTTTTGATGTGCGGCGCGTCTGATGCATCCGCACGGGTAAACATAGATTTGGCTAGCCGAACTATGAAGTCCTCCAGGCTCTCGATCTTCAGATCCCTTTGCAGGGTCGAATTCTTCACGAACCAAGGCGCGTTTACGATGTAGCGCAGCGTTTTGGACTGCTGCGCTTGGAGGCTCTTCTTGCTGGTTTCGTTAAGGGCGTACCAAGCTCGGGCGGCGTACGTGAGGCGAGATCTCACGTATGTCTTGTAGAGGCCCAGCTTTACAATAAGTAACTTTCTATTCTATTCAACCCCTTAATACTCGTAATACGTTGATATAGTTACTCGCTGTTATAGTCGTCACAAAATAAGAGGCCCGTTTTGACATTTGACAAATACCCTAGAACGTAACTTGATACTGTAAACTTGTAACTGTAAGAAACTATAAAATAATTATTAATAACATAAAGTGTTTTTAAGACGTACGTACATTTTTTTGGTTTCGTTAAATAATATGATAGAATATATTGGTAGTATTCTTTTCGCGGTTACTTTATAGTAGCATTCAATTGCTAATTATTACGAAACGTCTTAAAAACAGTTACATTCTAAGTCTTTTTTTTTAAACATTAGTGATGTAACTAATTAATTACTGAATTTCACCAGCTTTATTCGATTTTAATCGTAATTAAATGTTATGTCGTGATCTTTACTGAAAAATGAGCTTGGCGCTCAGTCGTAAATAAAAATTTTGATTTGGCTAATAAACCGCGTTAAATCCGAATTTTTTTTCAGTATAATGATTAAAATTCAAGTTAACAATAGAAAACAACATCATCATCATCATAATATCAGCTCAATGAGGCTCACTGCTGAGCAAAAGCCTCCCCTAATGCTTTCTACGACGATCGGTCCTGCACAACACGCATCCAGCGGCCTCCCGCGACCCTGACCAAATTGTCGGTCTACCTCGTGGGGGGCCTGCCAACGCTGCGGGACGTGGCGCCCGGTACGTGGTCGCCACTCGAGAACCTTTCCGCCACATCGGCCATCGGTCCTTCGAGCTATGTGCCCTGCCCATTGCCACTTCAGCTGTGCGACCCTTCAAGAAATGTCGCTTACCCTGGTTTTCCTACGGATCTCCTCATTTCTTACTCTAAAATAGATAGACTATAGAAAACAACATAATAATATAAAATAAAGACAAATTGACCTTTTGTACCATTGTATTATTTCAAATTACCTACAATATTAATGTTTAAATTAAATTTCTGATTGAAATTTTAATCAAATGCACATTACATCATCAAATCGATCAAATACTCATACAAACTTGAATCGATTTATCGTGAGTATCGAATAACAAGTTTTGTGGTTACTTCGCTATTTACGTCCCGATGACATATGTCCAAACGGGCCTATTATTTTGTAACGACTATAACACTACACTGGTTGATAGCAGTATTATATTATATATCCTGCTCTACCTCAATGAAACATATTTTCTGCCACTCATTTGAATGTATGTAATATTATCCATACAGAATCTGAATACACTCGCAAAAGTTAAGCGGGGTTCATACCTAAATAAAAATTTACGTGAAATATAAAACCTACACCTTTTTTATATCAGTTAAAAATAGAAATAAAAAAGCGACGAAATGATAAAAGTAACACAATATACACTGACAAAGACAAGGTCTCTTACCTTTATATATCTACCATTACGAAAGGAATGAATATCGTAAAAGCGAGCGAACTCGACACGTTATTGTAGAACTTCGTTGTAGGTACTCATACAAGGAACTCTTAAAGTTTGGAATCATACTATATTATTACTATATATTAAAAAGGGGCTATTATGTTAGGACCATTTTCTACCATAATACAATGTTGATCTAACCAAAATTTCAAAGCCCTCGTATGATCAGAACTAATGAAAAAAAAATAACACTCTACGGCCTCCAGTAGGATTTACTCCTATGTCGGGAGCCCGAAAATACACAAAATACACAAGCACAAACGCCCAGACGACGAAAAATATCTGTATGGGCAATACGAATACGTGCCGTGTGTGAGAATCGAATCCGCGACCGCCAGCGCAACAGCCACAAGGCAATGCTGTGACCGTTACACTAACACATCATCATATATAATTATACAGTTAATTTAACTTATGAAAAACTGAAAATACATTTAACTATCAACGTATTAAAATTTAGATAACAGTATATGAATGGAAAAATGTGACAGAAACACAGCTTTATTTAGACTGCATTCCTTATTCTCGAATTCGACTCACCTTAAAGCTCTTATAGTCAATAAAAAAAGTAAAGAATAGTGTATCAAAGCCTTTCTAAAACAGACATCTCATACTTTCCTTTAGAATATCGACATTTATAAAAACTAACATTAAATACTTAACAGCTACATAAGCAAGAGACATTTTTATTACATAGCTTACCCGGAAAATTTCACCACAAACTTTTTTTTTGTTCGCATAAGAATTTTTTATTTCTTATGTACATCTTCGTCCTGACAACGCACAACGAAAAGAGTTATCTAATTTAGTTTAGATGTTTGATACATTTCGGCTTTTCATTTTTATTTATATAGATTTAACAGCAACATTTCCTAAGTTTAAGAAATATCTTCATTGTTTTCAACATCTTAAAACACTCAAACAATATATTTATATAGAAATCCGCCCACCACCTTTCAAAATAAAATAGCATTGGCCTTGAAAATATCCTCGCTTAGTCGAATTTGACACCAAGATACAAAATTTAAGGGGCATTGAAATATATATTTACACAGCGGATATCCAGCAGAAGGTATAGAGTTGATTCAATTTACCTTTGATCAGAGACAAAAACAGAAAGTTGATACGAAATATCTTTATAAAAGTATCAATATCAAGGTAACTACGTTTTGGTCGGAAAATAAAATTATAGAGTACCTTTTCGCAGAAGGAGCGTAACACACTTGGTACGTGGTCCGCATGATAAACTTGTAGAATCGTTGTGAAAGCTTTACCTATCGATTTCTTGAAAATTGAACGGCAAACTCTTATAGCTTTTCATATTAAGCCCATAACACCGAAATTTTTTAAGACTAATTACTTCTATAATGATATATCTTCTGTAAGTAAATCTAGATATAAGACAAATACAGTAGAAGAACAGCAGATTTAAACAATGTTACAAAAAATATACAATATTTTTAGACAATAATAAATATTATTTAAATTTTCTTAAATTTAATGAACATCCCTAAAATTAAGAAATACAGATCCACACAACTTTATCTCCTAGTATTATCTGTAATAAAACATAAATTTCAAAAAAATATTAGGGGTAGGTATCAGAAAGACCGTGGAGACTTAAAATGCCATCTACGTCGTAAATATACCACGAAAATCGTTAACAGAGGGTTCGTGGATACCGAAAACTATAAAAAGGTAAAAAAGGGTTAAGTGAAGTCCTGTGTCCACGAGACGCGATGCAGCTCTGAATACAAACTACGAACAAGACTATGGAGACCGCTGATCTTAACTCAATCCCGCTTTAAATTGGATAAACATTGTTGTTTTTTCTCTATGTGTGTGAAATAAAACTGTATCCGTTTCGTTTTTCTTATTAATTTAATATTAATTGGTTGTACAATAAAGTATATTTGTATTGTATTGTATTAATTAATATATATCACTTTAGCCTATCGCTGTCTACTGCTGGACATAGGCCTACACAAGTTCGCGCCAAAAATGGCGTAAATCATGTATGTTACCCATAGTCATCACGCTGGGCAGGCGGGTTGATGACTACAGGGCTGGCTTTGTCACACCGAAGACGCTGCTGCCCGTCTTTGGCCTGTGTATTTCAAACCTAGCAGTTGGATGGTTATCCCGCTATCGTTTGGCTTAATAAATTCCAAGGTGGTAGTGGAACTATGTTATCCCTTAGTCGCCTTTTAAGACACCCACGAGAAGAGAGGGGGTGGCAATTTCTTCATTGCCGAGCTACACAGCTATAGTAAACAGGTAATAATTTGTTGTTTCTACGTTCACGACGTAGGTATATTCGCGTTTTGATATCTATATATCTATATATTAATACGCTAAGGTTAAAATGTTTGCCTCCCTTTTTAGAAAAAACCTCACAATTATTCAACATGAATTATATATAATTTTATAGATAATTGCTTGCTCTTCAGCATTTACAACTAAAAAAGTTATTATTACTTTTGTTTTTGTAAATTAATTAATTATTAAAATTATATATGTATGACGGCTTTAATTTTGAAACAACAACATGATTGACGGTCGGAATTTTTTAAATTTATTTAGTGCGAATTATTTGCACAGGTATTGCTAGTAGTCTTTACTGCCGCAACCACACAGTAATATGTATACAACTATAATATTTTAAACAATTAAAATTTAAATCATGTTTTGTTACAAAACATCACATTACTGAATAATAATCAATCTCTCCTTTTCTCAGTACTCAAAAATAATATCACTATCGAAAAAGAAATAAATATTCAATTACATTCTATCTTTAACGAAATAAATCAATTAAGAACAAAAACGTTGGAAGCAAACTATGTACCTGATTGAGTAGGATAAGAGTCAGAAAGAGCAAAGGTAAATCTAAAGACCAAACAGCACTCAAGTATGTCCACTTAAGGACCCGGGCACGAATAAAAGGGATCTTAGACTGACCAGAATAAATAAATGAATTCTTTTCATGGAAGCCGTACATGGGTTCCGTTAAAGACAGACAGCTATTGCCTTGTATATGAAAAGAAAGTCGTCTTATGACATAAATAGCAGACGACCTAATCTCAAACTGAAAGTAGAATTTTTAATATTATTTGTAGACGTTGTCATATCTCAACTATGAATATTCAATTCTACCTGACACAAGTTTTTAAAAAAGAAAAAATTTCCAAAATAGTTTTTATTGCACTGCTTGATGCTGCTTTGATGAACAACATTCTTAATTTTGTTTTCTGACGCATAATCCGAATACCACAATTATGTAATGTTGGTATGCGGATATTAACACTTAACTGTCAAACGCGTAAAATTTAAATAAGCGTTATATTTTTTCAATGTTCCAATTATCTATGCAATTTTCTTAAATTTTTCATCCCGTCAGAACCTTCTACGAAATATTTGAAAACTTAAATAAAAAATCAATTAAATCGATACAGCCAGTTTCAAGTTACGCCGTAACCAAGGAAAATGGGGAATAATCTATTTTTATTATATATATACACACATATATATTCAAAAATACTCTGACGGACATGATGATATCGACAAATATATTCGTGTGATACAATGAGATCTGATAAAAAATTTAAAATGTTTATAATTTTATTTTACAATAAAAACAATGACGACTATTATGCAGACTTTTTACAAATATAAACTCAAAAATAAACTGGAGTGGTGCTCATATTCAAATACATTGCAAAGGCTTAGCAACGAATATATTGCAAAGGAAATAAAGCTTGTAACACGTCCAAAACCGCGACATTCGGCCGACACGTGTCGCGTTTAGAGCTCAAAATGTCAACAATCCCCGCTTGGTCTGGATTTGGGGCCACGATAATAATTAACATTAGGTTATCTTGATTATCATAATGAAGTACGACAGCAGAAATTATGATACCGTTTCTGGGTCGTTTTTAAATCGATTAAGAGTATATAAAATAAACTGTATACATGCTAGGTCAATTGAATCCCAATAATAACAGATTTTGATATTTGACGTAATAATTTTAGTTATCTTTTTATTTGGTACAATTTAGTAGCAGTGTCGTGGATAGATTATTCCTGTATTTATTTCTAAACGTTTTTTACAGTGTCTGTGTGTATGCACACCTTATATTTAATTTTGTTTATTATATAATAACACTCATAAATTTTAAATTATAAAAAAGTAAATCATGTAATATTCGCAATATACACTGTATCATATTTTTTCGGGTCTGATAATGATCAGTATAATTATGTGACCCGAAAAAAGGCAACCCTGCTAATCCAGAATATTCGATGAAAATAGATAATGCATAAACTATTAACGTAGATTTTTTTATATTTGAGTATCATTATAAAAAAACCTTATTGAATCAGAATAATTTGACTGAAGTCAAGACTATAACAACCGCTTTGGTGTAGTGGTGCGAATAGTCGCCAAAAACATTGACAGTTTGCGGGTTCGATTCCCGCTTGGGATGATATTTGTATTTGTACAAACATTTCTTTCCGGTTTGAATGTCTATCCTTGTTGGTCTACCCACCGTGCCTCGTAGAGCACGTTTAGCCGTCGCGCGTCGGTCGCGGTTGTTATCGTAAATACCTGATAGCGATTGTTACTCATAATAGACAACATATCGACTGTCCCTACGTACAGTATCGAAACTGAAAATTTTCAATTTTTTTTTTTATTGCATGAAAAAACTACTTTTTATGTATATTTTCAAAGAAAATTTTTTTCATGAGCTTATACTCAATATCGATACTTAACAAATCATTCAGCGTAAAACATGTGAAGTGTCTTTTTTTCAATTTCGATATTATACGTAGGGACAGTCGATATTCACCAACCCGCAATGGAGAAAGAGCCCTACAGTAGGATCTTACAGACTGAAGTCAAGAAGACAATAGTCTTGCATTCAGTCTGTTAGATCCTCAAGTCGAGTCGATCAAAGTAAATTTTGACAGTAAGTAGTAAGTTGTTGATCTTAGTGTCGCGTAGTTTATATTTATATGACAATTAAAATATAATCAAATTAATATAAATTTATGCCTATTACCAACATCTCTATTTCAATTCCTCGTGTATAAATGCAATTTAATATATATATATATATATATATATATTACCTACCTTATTAATACTATAAATACATTCGAAATCCTATTTGATTTTAAACTTATCTTTTACTTAGCTAAGGCCTTTCCTCGTCTCTGTCACCCTAACTTTTAATCCTGACCGTGTTTAGATATCCAGTCGTAAATACCAGAGAGTAAAGTTAACAGCGAGCTTCACTGTGCCACACGAACCACATTTTGTTTGTGCTGTAGCTTTCCACTGAGTAAATTCTAAGTAGAATCCTTTATATAAGTACATATGCAACAAAACCGACAAAAGCATTTCTGTTTTTGCAAGGCCACTCATTCAGCTCTCATTCTTAGCAGAAGACAAAACATAATGCTGCTTACATTACTGCTTTTGCTTTACCTTTTGTTCTGGATTACATCAAAAACTGTAATTATTTAAAGTTGACTTGCGACCCGCCCCGGCTTCGCTGGGGTGCAATGCTGATACTGAATATAAAATAAATATTTTCAATGTAGGCGCAAAACAATGTGTTTATTTACGACATCGTTCATATGCATGCATAGGCTGACGGCGCAGCGGTCATAGCACTGGCTGTTACGCTGGCGGTCGCGGGATCGATTCCCGCTCACTACAGACATTTGTATCGACCATATAGATGTTTGTCGTGGTCTGGGCGTTGTGTTTGTGTATTGTGTTTCCGGAGCCCCAACACAGGAGAAAATCTTACTGGGGGGTCCGTTGAGTTTGAAGCGTATATTAATTCTTAAAAAAAAAACATCACATTAGAAACCTCTAAAACTATCAATGTACCTCTATTATATTATGTATGTATTATACATATAAATTTTCAAATGAAATCACTCTATTTACTAAATAAAACCGCATCAAAATCCGTTTCGTAAATTTAAAGATCTAAGCATACAGGCAGCGGGAAGCGACTTTGTTTTAGCGACTATGTAATGATATCACAGTAAACGAAACTTATTCGTAATTTTTTGATATGTTGATGATTTTGTTTTTATACTTACTATCTTTTATGAATTTTGACGTTCCCAGAATACGCCTTATAATTATTGACGGAAATACGAACATAAAATCCAACTTAGTTTCTAATCCAAGTAATCCAATTAAGTTGCTTAATATAGAAAGAATTTTTAAACCTTTTAGCAGCAGAGTTTAATTAATGATTAAAAACAAAAAAAGTCGCTTTTTTTCTAATACATAAGTAGATTTACGTTTGTGTTTTATTTAAGCAACATAGATATAAAAATATCATTGATAACAAAAAAGAAATATTAAGGCAACTAACACGTTGACCTTTGTCCTTTTTAATCGTACTTTACGCAGTGATATTCTATATCTTTCACATTAATTCAATAGATAGCTTTTAGGCAAAACAAAGTGAGATTTGTCACCGGCGATGGTGAATTTATGGGGAGTCTTATTAAAGGCGCGCCATCTGCAATATGTCACGCGATATTTCGTGTCGACTCTACTTAAAGTGACTCGAATTAAAACAAGACATACTTGGTTTTACTGAATTGTTACTTTTAATAATATTAACGAAATATTTTGATGTGTTTACATTTTAGATTCCATTAAATAATTAATTAATACGTAGAAGACAAAAATTATAATTTTACAAAATATTTCCAATTGTTTCCCAATAATAATGGTAAACGAAAAATTAACTGTCCATTACTTAATAGATTAGAAAACCAGCGACCACCGAAACCACCGAAACCCACCGATTAAAAAATATGTAGATTTTGCTGAAAAAAGAATTGAAAGAAAATTTCAGTTGCTCTTTCAAAAATTTTATAATTTGATCAAATTTCAATAAAACTTAACTATTTAAGTTAAGATATTATGTTTTATAATAAAATTAATATGTGCTGTGTGGCTACGGCACTAAAGAATTTAGCCACCCCCTCTCTTCCTGTGGGTGTCGTAAGAGGCGACTAAGGGATAACAAGGCTCCACAACCACCTTGGAACTTAAGAAGCCGACCGATGGCGGGATAACCATCCAACTGCTGGCTTTGAAATACACAGGCCGAAGACGGGCAGCAGCGTCTTCGGTGCGACAAAGCCAGCCCTGCGGTCACCAACCCGCCTGCCCAGCGTGGTGACTATGGGCGAAACACATGAGTTCACGTTATTTTTGGCGTAAACTTGTGGAGGCCTATGTCCAGCAGTGGACTGTATAGGCTGTAATGATTGATGATTGAATAAAATTATCAAAACATTAATCATCAATCTAAACCAAATGACTCAGTACAATTTCAAGACTGAGACACATAAACATACCAACGAACACAATAAATTAAAATTCATAGCATGAAATATGAACCTGCTGTGAGTTCTTATACTATTGCATATTTTATGTCTTACAAAAATTTAGATTCGCCATTTTGCATTCTTTATTACGAAAACGAATGACTAAAGAAAAAATTAAAGCTATAAAATTCTATTTACGCCTTGATTACCTCCATAATTTATTTGCCTATTTGACTTTTTTAATTTTTCAATGACTGTAAATTTAAAACGTTTCATTCCGTTTTATGTTCGAAGCGATCCTTTTTCATGTTATTATTTTATTTTTAATTTAGGCGCTACTTCGGTTTAAATGTGAACCTTTTTATGGTTACGCTAATATCCATACAGGCAATAAAAATAAAATATGTACTTTATCCGGTCTTAATGAAAAGAATATTATTTTCAAAAACAACATACAATTTTTATGTCATCATATGTAATTATTTTTACGACTCGTTGGCGCAACGGTCACAGCACTCTTTTGTGGCTGTTGAGCTGGCGGTTGCAAGTTCGATCCGCACACATGAAAAAATCTGTATTTGCCATACAAATGTTTGTCGTGGTCTGGGTGTTTGTGCAGTTCTTGTAGGTCTCCCCACTGTGCCTCGGAGAGCACGTTAAACCGTCGGTCCCGGTTGTTATCATGTACACCTGATAGCGACCGTTACTCGTAGTAGACCATTCTGTATATTTTTCACACAAAAAGTTGTCATTCTGTTAAAATCAATAAATAAAAGAAATAAACATATCAAATCTGTGTGAGTGCAATTACTTTTATTATAATTTTAAAAAATACTGCAGTGTTAAGTAGAATCTACAAGATACCAATATCACAATTTCACAAAGATTTACAAACCCTTACCAAATATAAAATTGTCTTAAGAATCATCGAATTGATTTCGTTCAATAGAGATGACGTATGATGATAGCGTAGGAAAAGGAAATATGGATGCTTTGATAACAAATTTCAAGTTTCTTTCTTAATTCGTTCATTTAACGTAAAATTTGACTTAACGATGAAATAATACAGTTTGTATTGAACAATTTACGAATGTTTATAGAATTAGAAATCGAAAACGAAAAAGAAAGCTTAATAACGTAAGTAGTCTTTATATCTTTACATCTATATACATAAAAAAATACGAGTGACCATCTGTGATTTCAAAATAAGTATATTTTTCAAGTGTATAATATAGCTATTTACACGATACTAAAAACACAAATTATTTAAAAATGTTTATCTGTTTGTCTTTCTGTTTTTATAGGCTAATCTCCGGAACGGCTGAATTGATTTTTAAGAGACTATCACTGGAAGATAGCTGAGGTTGTGGAGCCATATATCGACTACTTTTTATCCCGGAAGACCCGCAAAATCGGGATGTATGCGGGAAAAAGCCGCGATTAACGCGCGCTAGTTCCTACCGCCCAAATAAATATGAAATAACAAACATTTTTCTATTCAATACGACAATATTTGCAAGCGAAAGCAATTTAAATCCCAAAAGTTTTAAATTATAAAAAAGTATATAAAATTAAATATATAAAAAGTAAATAAACAAACAAAATGAAAATAATGCATCTCCATACCAAAAATTTTAGTTTGTTTTGTCAAATCTTAATAGTAATTATTTTATTTACATAATGAATGAAACGTTTTTAAATGTCTGTAGGTACATCTGTCTCTGGGACGGCTTATATAAGATAAAGGAGATCACACTTTTTATAATATAATTCCCACGGGATCTCTCACGCGAACGAAGTCGCGAGTACAGCTACTAAACAATATAATGTCATCGTCTACTACTTGGTTACCAAATTTTAAAAATTAATATTTTTTATAAAAAAAAAATGTTTTATTTTAACTCATTCTACGCTTTGATAAAAAAATTGTTGCAATGACGTGTAACCTAGTGCCTTGATATTACGGTTCAGATATACAATAGTGTTGATTTAAATGTGCTTGATAAGATTAATCAATTTACTATCAACTTAAATAGCCATCTTCTAACAAGCTACGATGCCTCGCCTATCGCGTTATTCTACTGTACAATGGTAAAATAAGTGTAACTTATTTTTTGCGTATATTTTACGTCATTAAATCTTCGTTCAGCAAGAAAACCGAGACAAAATTTAAAAAGCAAAAACATCTATTAAGTAAATATCAATTTATTGTGAATGGAAAAAATCAAAACAATATAAATATTGTACTCGTACGGAACATATCGTATTTTAATGTATATAATTTGACAAGCCACGGAACCTCTTGTACGAGACATATTTCAACCTTATGAATGAAACCTTAAGGACTTTACGACCTCTTCGGAGAAACCAACACTATGATCGAATTTAGTATTTGATACTACGTGTTAAAGTTCATGATTGCATGTAATGCCACGGGCTTACAAGATATTCAATTTTCCCGCACGGCTGCTTGGATCTTCGAGGTCTGAAGATGGGCTAACAAGAAGGGGCTACAATATTCGTAGTTAGGATAGTACACGCTCTTGTTACGTAACACATTATCCGGAACACGATATTTTCAAATTGAAAATTATAATTCAGGGATGGAATATACCAAGCGAAATGTTTTCGTTAGCAGAATAGATAAGTGGAGATTCAGTCACAAATCCAGAGAGCTTGGAAGGAATGTAATTCTACCTCAATCTAAGTTGTAAGTTATTTTGTTGGTGAGTAATATCTTTAATTCTAAGTAAATTACTACTTAATGAGAAAACGAATAATGAAGTTAGAAATCAACCGTTCTGGAGTAGTGACACAAATAGTAACTTTCGAAATCGCGGCTTCGATTATGGCTAGGTTGCGGATACTTGTTTGTATTTGGATAAACATTTGTTTTTGTCCTGGTTTTTTGTCATTCGCAGAGCACGCACAGCCGTCGATCCAATTTATTATTAAAGACACCGGATATAGATCATTACTAGTAAAATTATCCGCCAACCGCCAGTGGAGCAGCGTTGTTAAATAAACTCTAACCTATTATGTTGAAAAGAAGAACATACTTTTGTCCAGCAATAGGTTCTTAACACTCTGTTTCAGTTAATTTAAACGCACTTGTTGAAACAATAACATTCACAATTATAAGTATCACGACAAGACGCTGAGTCTTTTGGATATAAAATCTAAAAAATTATCTTTAAAGTGTAACTAACAATTACTTTTCAATTCTTCCTAAAACAAGAAATTTTTGACTTGATTATACAAAACTACAACTGTATACAGTAACTTCCAATATATCGGTGTCGTAAACACTACATAAATCAAGTAATAAACTATGCAAACAGTATTAAGCCACTGAGATTACCGATAATGAGATCAAAACAGCAGCCATTAACATAATACGTGACATATAGTGTTGTACCGATAATCTCGTCAAACCGAATAACACGGAATCACCGGTAGTCATGCGTGAAAGTTAATTTATCACGAAAACCAAACCAACTAATGTTATTTAGAATAATGTCATATTTTCTTTGCCTCGTGTGAAGAAACTTTCTTTACTGGAATTTCGTTTAGTACGGTAAATTAAAGCGCGTAACGTACAAATCTCTTATTTATTTAGTGCGGTGCGGTGCGGGGTGGTGCGGAGCGGTGCGGTGCGGTGCGTTGCGGTGCAGTGCGTTGCGGTGCGGTGCGGAGCGATGCGGTGCGTTGCGGAGCGATGCGGTGGTGCTGCTGTTTGTTCTTCTTCTAAATCTAAAATAAGTATTATTAAAATAAAGTATATATACCTTATAATATGCATATACCTTATAATATATATATACCTTATAATATGCATATATTGGATTATTTTACGCGACTGCCTAGAAATCCATCCAGCTTGCTTCTATTCTAAACTATTACTGATCTAACGAGTACTGATATCTACAGGTACCTTTTGACAATTAATTATTATACATACAAAACATTGTAAGTAACGAAATTAAGATGTAATTGAGTGTAGCAGTAAATAGACAATCAATGCTGGTGGTACAAGACGTCATTTAATTTAATTACAATTTAATGACAAGATTAGAAAAGTCAAAAGTTTTTCAACAGATTTTCATTATCGTTGAATTAATCTTAACATTTGAAAAGTTACTTATCTTTGTCATGTGTCAAGTGTCAAGGTGGAAATTAGAAGGTGACTTCGGTAACAATAATTATAGTTAAGAGAAATTATGGTTAAGAAGTTAAGAAACTTCTGACGTTGTTTGTGACAACAATATCATATTTTTTATTTCAAAAAAAAATCACCTATTTTTATGAGTTTGATCTTTATTGCATATCGTTTGAAATTCTATAATAAATTTGATTTAATAAGGGTATGTTTCATTGGTTACGCCTAAACACCGGCTGTTTGCAGGTTTGATTCCGCTCGTGATGGATATTTCTATTTGTAGAAATATTACTTTCAACTTTGATTGTGTGGGTCTCCCCATTACGTCTCGGAAAGCACGTTAAGCTGTCGTTCCCAGTTGTTACCCATATACACCTGATAGCTATAGTTACTCATAATAGGGAATACACCTGCCAACCTGCAGTGGAGCAGCGTGGTGGATCACACTCCGATGCCCAGCACTGAAATGTTACAGGGTCCGAAGACCTATTTTACCTCAACTATTATTTTGAGCTACAATTTTTAAATTTACAGATTACAAATAAATATCGGTACAAATAAAATAGATTGAAGGTGAAAAAGAGGAATATGTAAATTTGATCTGTTGGATACTGTTGGAACTGTTGGAACATAATCTATGTCTGTATCTTTAAAATTACAAATACTAAATGACCCTATGAAAACAGTTAGTAAAATAAAGAAACATTTGGACAATTTGTCCATTATCTGACGATATTCCATCATTAATCTTATTAAAAAGTTAACAAGAATCCGTAACCCCTGTAATTATATAGAACAAACAAATCACGATAAGGAGCCGGGTTCACTTTCATCTCATTAATGTCGCGGACGCATTTAATTAAAATTCACCCTCCGAAGCACCGACTTTATCTTTGTAGGGTTTCATCTCGTTATTAGCACATTCCTCGGTACGTCTTTGGTTCGAAGCAAAATTACACTGATATGGTAAGCCGTTGGACAAATCTTTTCATGTCTAATTAATGGAAAAACTATTTTAATGCTAATAAATAATTGAAATACCTACTAAGAGAGTACGGACTTTAGTTTTTTTATGAAGCCTATACCTATGTTTTCGTAAATGTTACGGTACAAATGATTGCGTTTATCCTTACATTGTATAAAACAACGTCGCTTTCCGTTGTCTGTATGCTTAGATCTTTAAAACTACGCACCGGATTTTGATACGATTTTCTTTAGTAAACAGAGTGATTCCAGAGGTAGGTTTATTTGTATAACACACATGCATAATATAGTAGAAAAACACTGATAGTTTTAGAGGTTTCTAATATGATGTCGTAAATAAACACATTCTTTGTTCTTACATTACAAATATTTATTTTATATTTTACATTTAGCGTCAGCATTGCAGCCGTGCGAAGCCGGGGCGGGTCGCTAGTTAAATTATAATATACAAATCTGTGCCAAGCATACATTTATATCAAATTTTCTGTGTTTATGACAAATACGGGTACAAAGGTCATGTTCCTATTTTTACTGTTATATTAGCTCAAGGAAAAATTTCTGCGTATTTTGTTTATTTTTATTTTCTTTATACATGATTATCGTAGGTGATCCACTTTTCGTCACCAGTGGTGTTTGTCGTATCAGTTACCAAAAATGCTTCGATATAATCGTCTTAAGAGAGAATAATCAATGCGTGCACGGTCCATTACGTTTCCCTCGGTGAGTTCATGTGGCACCATATATCGAGTTTTTTTTGTATAGCCAGCCTTTTTCAAATGAGTCAAATCGGCTAATTCTCAGATCTCCCGCTATGTCGTAATTGTTCGTGTCTCGTTCCACTTTTTTCCGTTTTCCATTTATCCGTAACTGGACGGATGAATCCGGAAAAAGTGAATCTTTCACATCAAAATTTCCTGACTGAAAATGGTTAAACCAATTTTGGGCTACTCTTACTGATAATGCATTAGGTCCATAGACGTTACAAATTTTTTTCGCGATTTCAGTTGTATTTTTTCTTTTGATGAAAAGTTCGCCCAGCAGATAGACGTTAATAGAAAATATGAAAAGCTATATTTCTTGAGAAACTGCAGGGGGTGTGGTATTTTTTATTGATTAACAAAATGGCATTATGTAATAATAATGGATATTAAAAAAATTAACATTATTATTAAAATTATGAAAAAACGAAAAAGTACAAGATCACCCTCTATACGTCTTGGAAATATAATATAATAAGTATATATAGATTTTACAAAACAAATACGCACACACAAACCATAGTTTAAAAACGTAGCTCACACTAATCCTGAGGTTCTCGACGATTATGCGGGCTGAGTAAGATTGATGACGACCAAAGGACGTCAGCCGACTTAACCCTCCGAAGCCTGGATTATGAGGCATAAATAGCAATTCATTTTTGTCCCAACACTTGCATGTCTCTTTGGTGTAAGTACTGAAAGCCTTATATCGGAGATAAAAAATCAAACCAAATCAGTCAACGATTAAACTAAATAAATGCATGATAATAATGAAATTGATCTCTAAGCTTTAAACTGAGCTGTAGTTTAATTTCTAGATTAAGGGCCAGCTTCACCAGTTGTGGATAAAGTTTATCCTGCAAATTAAATTACGAATAGTCACAAACAGCAAGAAGTGGAATATGCCATTAGGACCTGTTTTCCTCAATTAGTAAGCTGGAACTTTATATTCATGTTTGCTAATAAAAATATCTCATAAATAAAGTGGAAATTAATAATATACTCGTATCAAAAACTTTAGCTTCTAGATACTGTCATTCGTCAAATATCGTCAATTTAGAAAAGGCCTATGATAGAGTGATGAGGAACGAATTGTGGTCGACATTGTCCGTGAATGGTGTGAGCAGTATTGTGTGAGGATAAACGGGGCATACACTGAATGGTTTACTATCGAAAAAGGTGTTAGACAGGGATGTGTAGCGTTACCGTGGCTGTTTAATCTGTTCGTGGACAATTGTTTGACAGATTTAAAAGAGAGTGAAAGTGGGTTGAGAATGAATGAGTTACTCGTCAAATGTCTTCTCTATGCTGATGACTAAGTATTACTTGCGTCTTCGGGCAAGGAGTTGCAGGAGATAGTAACTACTATGAGTGGAGCTTTTATAAGAAAGGGAATGAAGATTAATGTAAATAAGACGAAATCGATGGTGTTTGAAAGAGATAAGGCAGTGACAGACTGCAACATCGTGTTTGGAGATGAACAAATTGAACAGGTGAATGAGTTTGTGAATCTGGGTTCAAAATTTACAAGAGATGGAAAGTGTGAGAGTGATATTTAAAGAAAAGTGAATGCAGGAAACAGGGTAAATGGTGCTTTGCACTCCTTTATCAGCAGTCGGAAGGTGTCTAACAAGGCTCGTTTAGCTGAGCATGAGGTGTTGGTTCCAACACTCATGTACGGAAGTGAAATTTAGGTATGCCAGAAGAAACATAAGAGCAGAATAAATGCAGCTGAGATGAGAGCGTTAAGAAGTATGATAGAAGTTAAACTGAGTGACAGGATAAGAAATAGTGAGATAAGGAAACGTTGTGGTCTGAAAGAAGATGTAGTGACGAAAATTGAGAAAGGTATGCTCAGATGGTTTGGTCATGTCGAGAGAATGAGTGAAGAACGATTGACGAAAAAAGTGTATAAGGTGAGTGTGAATGGAAGGGTTGGAAGAAGTAGACCTAGGCAAACGTTCCAAGACCAAATAAAGGACGTCTTGAAAAAATGCCAGGTCAAGAGTATCGTAAACCGAAGAGCATGTATGAAGGGAATAATAAAAGTGGACGAAGCGAAAGATGTGTGTCAGGATCGCAGCAAGTTGAAAAAAGTGGTATTTGCCTACCCCTACGGGAAAGAGGCGTGATTATATGTATGTATGTATGTATGTATGTCAAATATCGTTATTCACAACCGATGAAACAAACCCTAAATATAGAATTTTCCATTGATTGAACATAAATAGATTACAAACATGATTTTATGAAAAAAAGTTCCTGGTATAAATGCTACGATACAATCGTATTTCATATAAACTAAAATAATTTGTAATAGTTTGTGGCCAAGATTTATGACAAATTAAAATAGTCAGTTTTTAAATTTACTAGTATATGCAAGTAAATATTGATATACGTATATTCCAGATTACATTTTACGCTTGTAACACGTTGTTAATTTCGAATTATTGAACCAAAGAATTTTGTTTTCAAAATCCATTTAGACACGTGCCGCTCTTCCAGTAAGTAGATCAGATAGGATTACTGACATCAGAATCGCTTAGCTCTTCCCCAAACGAGTAACACCTTAACTTTTCTCGATGTAATTACTCAACCATACTTGATATGAGCTTATGTGATCGTTATAAAAGAGGACGGTTGCCAAGTTTTATTTATTGCGAACGGATTTCACTGGCTTTCCACATGTTAAAAATGTTCAATTATTCTGTATGAAATTATTTATTTCATGTGTTTGTATTCATGTCAGCTTGAGTTGATGTTCTGTACACCGTATGACGCAATGATCCGTCTGAACGTACACCTACATTAATATACTATCGCAATATGTATCTATCTATATAAATAAAAATGAATGTTGCTAAGTGCATAACTCGAGAATGACTCGACCAATTCGGCTAATTTATTTATTTTTTATGTTCCTTAAAACCTACGGAAGGTTTTAATACTAAAAATTTTTTTTTCAAATAATTTAATTTTTACTATTAACTTTTGACAGAACGAAGTATATCCGGGCAGCTAGTTTTAAATAAAAACCGATTTTTCGCAAAATCAAGCAAACATTTCTAAAACTTTATTTATTCTAAAAGTAAATAAACTCCGCAAAAGAACTAGCACGTTCGGATTTCGTCCAAATTTTTATGAGCACTACTTGCTTAGTGGATACAAAAACCTATCCTCAAGTCGTTCCTACCCCGAGGGTCCGCTTAACCTATTTTCATTTCCCTGTTTTTATTTCCTGGCAGCTACAAAAACTCTGTATGAGCGAGGCTTTTCAATTTACTGAGCTTCTTCGGAAATAGTTTTTGGTATGTACCGACAGCGACTACTTTGAAACAACCATTCGGTTTTTACTGCTCCTTTGTTGTGTCATTATTTAAAATATTATCGTTTAAATGACAACATTTCGTTATTTTTTAAAAATCCTGACTGTTCTAGACTAGCATTAATTAAACAAATCAATTTATCTTCAATTCAATTAGTCTAATTGACACAGACGCTGTTCTTCGTAATCGAAGTGGGACAAAATGCAGTGATTTATGTTAGCAATTCTTATACATTTCATGCTTACGTTAACTGTCCGTTTTTTTTTTTTTTTTCAAAAAAATGATTCTCTTCGTTTAGATAATTATTGACGTAATTTGTCACTTTTTTGCAATTTTATTTTCCAAACATAATATATCCGGTAATAGAATGTTTAATGATCTAATTTTGTAGAAGGACTATTTTTAAACTTATTTTTGAAACTAAAACAATTATTAACGAATGAACAATAAATTCCTGCCAGCAAATAATGGTGATACATTATTTAAAATTAATTCTCGTCTAGCTTCTAAACTATATTGTATTCGGTTAGGTACAGGTACCGCGTTGTACAGCATATTAATGAAAATTCACATGATATCAAATAAAATAAACATAAAAATTTGTTCAAATATAACGGCACAGTATCACTTTAATTTAATATTGCGCCAGTTCAACGCACCAATCATTAAAATCAACAACGCTGTTAATGCAAATTGGACGCCATCTCATTTCTGATGTAAACATAATATCCCACCAAAAACATTTTCATGTAAAATGTTGCCAAGACGAGATCATATGGTTCGCACTGTCAAAAAGTTATCAGATCTCATGTAGAGCCAAGCTTCTAACTCTACACGCCCTAACTCTACAAGCCCTAACTTCACAAACTCTACACCTTAGTCAAAATATGTGGCTTGGCCGTTTCGCTACCGTCACGTGGGCGGGCGTAAGGTGAAATTTTTTTTCACTGTTTTTTACTTTTCTGTCATACAATAGTTCTATTAAAGAAAAAATAAAAAGAAGAAGAATAATTGATATACATATAATACAAATAAAAATAAAAAGAGAAAATATATTTATATAAATGAGACAGGAAAGTCGTCATCTACAACATCGGTAGCCGGTAGTAACGAAACGGCCAAGCCACATATTTTGACTAAGGTGTAGAGTTTGTGAAGTTAGGGCTTGTAGAGTTAGGACGTGTAGAGTTAGAAGCTTGGCTCTACATGAGATCTGATAACTTTTTGACAGTGCGAACCATATGATCTCGTCTTGGCAACATTTTACATGAAAATGTTTTTGGTGGGATTTCATTTCTTTTTGTAAGTTGCTTATGACAATATTATAGCTGCATTTTACCTCCGACACATTTTATACCATAAATATCATCCAATCTTCACCATAATCGGTTTAAGCACGCTGTTTTTGATTTTATGTTGAACTGATATGCAAACGGACCTCCGCCAAAACTTAAATACCAAAATTACACAATGTAAATTTTCGACCTAAACTAATAACCGATTTTTATTTTTTATGTATTTTATTGTTATTATCTATAACAAGGAGTAACTAGGAGTCCCTATATCAATTTTCAGACCTCTAGCATCAAAATTTGCGGAAGTCTCATACAAACTTCAATCCCCTAGTTTAAGGGGTTGGGGGGTAAAAGTTCCAAGTTTTAGATTTTTTTTGTTGTTTGTGTACTAATACTAGCTTACATACCAAATTTCAGCTTTCTGGGACTTCAGGAAGTACTCTATGAATTTTGATGATCATCAGTGAGTGACGAAATCGGGGTTTTTTAGATATCAATAAAATCTAAAGTATAAGAGCTATGCAATTGAAACTTTATATGTTTAATAAGTTCACTATTGACATCATATCCCCAGAATTTTGTTTATCTAGTATAATCCAAACCCAAGTTATGAGGGTTCAAAAAAACGACGAAGCACTTCGAGAAAAGATAGGTAGTGCTTTTCGTTTTTTTTTTTTTTTTTTTTTTTTTTTGTTTCGTCTTGGCGGGGGCACTACCGTGCCCCCAGATTACGCGCTATATACAATGACGCAATATGCCAATTATGATTTTGTTATATTAAATCGTGTAGGTATAAATGAATGTTTTTACTAAATATAAATAATACTCTCAAGTTGTATTGTGTTCTTGTTGTGAGTAAAGCGCCCAGAAAGGGTTGGAATCGCTCTTACGATGCTGACGCACACAGCTACGGTAACCGCTTACCATCAGTTGGGCTGTAAACTTGTAACCACCTAATCGTGTAAAAAAAACCCATACTCGTGGCATAAACCGCGTCAGTACAATTATTTACATTAAGTTACAGAAGGTACAGCCACGAATTTAAAGTAGTTCTGCGGTACGTATTAAAAATCAGTTATAGTTGAAATACAATATTACAAAATTAGAGAAACATGTTGTTACCATGGGTAAGATTGTCGCGCGTTAAAAAAAAATGCAATAAATATATGTAAATGTAATTAGAATTAAAAGAGCATAGAATAAGAGAAAATTAATTCTTATTTAACGCGACGAACTAAATCACAGAGAGGTAAATATATATTTATATTATTATGTTAGCGATCAGATTGGATTGGAGAACAAAATTAAATTATAATAATGTAGAAAGTAATTTAATACAAGGAAACACAATTTTAAGCTTAATACAAATTTGAACAAACAACTTTATCTTCCTTTTATGGATTAAACGAACGAGTTTAACACAACCCGAAATTATTTTAAATCTACACTACGGACCGAAATACATTTTTGTTTAATCTAATATCAATTTAAACTACAATGGGGGTTTGAATTATTTCTGACACGTGGGTGGAGGTTAACTGTGGTCACTTATCATAGCGGGTCTCCATGACACGTGGCTCCGCAGAAACTACCTCGATGATCTCCCGCCAGTCTCTCGCGTTCAGTAGTCCAAACTCCACAACTCCATCTCCATCACGAGGTCAGCCAGGATTAAAAAATTGTGCTCGGCCAGAGGTAAGAATCCCGATGCTTATCCGAAGAGGTTGAGCAGTTCTTTATCGAAGATTTTGGGGTCCTAGCAGCCAAACCACAAAATCCAGCCATGTGGTATCACCGGCAACAAAGGCACCGCACGTGTCCGCCACGCCAAGGACCCTGGAAGGTCACACCAGAAAGTGAGCCCTTCCGTAGTCAGCCCCCAACGTCTCTGGGTTGACACGGAAATGGCCCATAAAGACAAGCACATCCTAACATTTTACAATAAAATATTTTAATAAAACAATAAACTTAAGAGCAAATAAAATTAATCTAACACACATAATCTACACACATATTCGCAATTAAAACAAAAGTAAGTTAGTAATTAAAATTAAATAAAAGTGTTTAATATTACAACAACTAAAGGAAAAGGAAACAAAAAAAAAGGAAGGAGCCGCACAGCACCAGCGCTTATATAACTCTCAGCCTAATCTACACCGCGAACCCCACCAATGACTGCATACGCAGCCCCACGTCACACGAAACACGCTAATAGCGAAACGGCTAGCAATGAAGAATAATAATTCGACGAAACGAAATAATTGTTAAGAGAATGAACGAAGAATAAAAATATACGTTACAAGATATAAAAGATAGAAGTCCGAGTCTATGTGTATATCATAGTAGGATATGTGTATACTATTTATAGCTACGCTTAGGTAGGTTCATGGTCGCGAGCAAAGAAAAAGAATTAATTTATTATAATTGACACAATATTATCACATTTTCAATGAGGAAAATTTTCCATTTTAATACGAAATTACTAATTAATTATCGTTCTTATAATTTTATGAAATTAGTCGTTAATTATGAGATACGTACCTATTAAAAAGACGCTAAAATATGAAATTATATTTCAGCCTGTAACATCATAGTCAAAATTAAAAATATTTTTATTCAAATAGGCTTCAAAAGCACTTTCGAATTGTAATTTAACAATTTTAATATCGTTTGTGGTGTTTTATACATGCGAATACCATAACCCAAAAAAGAGACGTTTACTTTATACAGTCGGAAACGTGGAGTTAGGTACAATTTTTTTATTCCTTCTCGTGTATATATGTACTACGATTATTACTATTTATATTTAAAAAAAATCGATATTCGTGTGAATATACATAATATTGTTACAAATGTTTGTCGTGGTCTGGGCGTTGTGCTTGTGTATTGTGTGTGTATTTCCGGACTACCGACACAGGAGAAAATCCTACTGGGGGCCGTTAAGTGAAAATAAAATATATATATAATAATAATTATATATATATATATATATATATATATAGTGACACAAATGTTAATATGTCTACCTTATGAAAAACCCCCGCAGGACTCGACCATCAAGCCCTTTTTTACAAAATAAATACAGTCTCATCATCTGTAGCGTTACCCCACAGTAACAGACCGTAAGACATAACACTACGTAAATAGTTACTACTGCTGGGCATAGGCCTCTTTTTATGTGTAGCTCCAATGCGGGTTGGCGGATATATTCTCTATTATGACTAACGATTACTATCAGGTGTCCATGATAACAACCGGGACCTGCTTGACCTGGTGTTAAGACACGGTGGATGACCCACACGGACAAACAACCAGACCGGAAAAAAATATTTGTATAAATACAAATGTGTGAACAAACACCAGTGGTGTTCAAGTTTTCCATCCCGAGCGGCAATCGAACCCCAAATCGCCGGTGTGTGAGCGCCTACAGGGTACGCACACCAACACACCATAGCCATGTATAAAGTTATTTGTCTTTACGCTTCAGCCTGTAATACCCCACTACTGGGCATAGGCGTCTATCCCCATCTAGGAGAAGTATCAGAGCTTAATCCACCACGCTGATCCAATGCGGATTGGCGAATATATTCCCTACTATGAGTACCGATCGCTATCAGGTGTACATGATAACAACCGGGACCGACGGCTTAACGTGCTCTCCGAGGCACGGTGGGGAGACCCACAAGGACTGCACAAACACCCAGACCACGGCAAACACCTGTATGGCCAATACAAATGTTTGTTATGTGCGGGGATCGAACCAGCAACCGCCAGCGCTATAGGTACAATCCATGGCTGTGACCGTTGCGCCAACGCGGAGTCTTCGTCTTTAATTACCCTCAAATCAGAAGAAACGACGAAATCTAGAACTAACTAAATGTAGCCACTGAAATATTTCGTAACAAATTAAAAAACCGCATTTCTATTGAACAAATTTTTTCATTAACCGGAGTAATTTTCCGTTCGGACCGAGAGACGCTTGACTAACTCAATAACAAACGACAAAAGGCATTTGAGTATAAAATTCGCCAATTATTTCCAACCCGCTCGAAGGCCAATATTTCGAATGGATCACAATTAAATACCCTCGCAGCCATTTCTTCAAAGAAAGGGGACGATTTTAATTTAAATCTGGCCCTCAGATGTGCCGGACTCCATATCTGATCGTTATTAGCAAATTCGTTAACTCATGCGAGGATTTGGTACAGTACCTTGATTCTCTTTATAATAATAGGTACTCAAGCTTTTGAGTTTCGTTTAAAATGTAAGTAATTCGCAAGAAGGGTCTTTTGTATTTAGGATATCTCTTGTGTAGAACCGTATAGTTACTTTTTACTATTTTACTGTATGTCCATATTTTCCCCGGAATAAAAATCTTTAGTTACATTCTCTACCAATTTTATAATAAGTAGTAGGTATTCTAGTAGCTGAGCAAATTCACGATACATAAATCTCGTGGAACCAAAAATCAACATTACTTTTATCCGAATTAGAAAAAGAAAAAGAGAGAGATTCTCAATTTGATTTTTTTTTTTTGTGTTACCTCATAAATTTTTATTGGGCGTACCGATATTAATAATTCTCTTTTTAATCAAAAGATGGTGCTTGTCATATGGTCTCCTTAAAATTTGATCAGTCTGACGAGTACTTTTTGAGTTCAATATGATTGTTGTATTGTAATTGCTCCTTTGCCTTTTAATTGTTTATTTATTGAATAGTTAATCTTAGCTTTTTTTTCTCACATCATAGGTACATAGCGCTAGACTAATCTCACTTGAATTTAAGTTTTATAATACAATCAAGGAGCCTTTAGTTTTTGAGTTCGCTAAGTGTACAGCAGATTATATTTTTAACGTAATTTAAACACGATTTGTATGACCCTGAATGTTTAACATTAATAAATATACAGGACTGTTCGACTCCTAACTACGTTCCTTCAAATGGGGGGTTCTGTAGCTACTTTGACAGACTCGTTCTGCATGACCTTTCGTGAGCACGTAAACACGCCTTTAAACATAAAATTATTACTAACTGACGAATACAACTAACGAACTGCGTAAAAAGAAAGAATTTTTTTTTTTTTTCTCGTAGAATGTCCTTTATTGTAAACTATAGCTGCGCTTACGCGCCCATTGGACGGTTATGCAAAGTAATTTGCCAGTGTAGCTCGTATATTGAGACTAAGTTAAATTTTAAAAAAAGTCTGAAAATTGTTTATTTACGTAGAATATGATCTGTTACACCAACCCCTGCTGAAAGTTCCAAATAAAAATCGATGATTGATGGGAAGTTATTGTAAACTATTGTGTTTCATCATCATCGTCGTTTCTTATTTGGAACTCTCAGCAGGGACAGGACCATCCATTTAAAGGAAGGTAGTTGAAGTAGAAGGAAGTCGAATGCCCTATATATACATATACCTAGTAGATTTCTAGATATACCTAGTAGATTTCCAAAAAAAATTAGGAACCAAAAATAAAAATAATACTTATTTTAACTTTAATATAATTTAATAACAAAACTACCGCACATTCTTTGATCTAGACTCTTGTTAATTTCACTAATACTAAATATAAAGTATTTGAATTTCAACATAATAAATATAAGTAGAAAAGAAAATATAAGTAGCGTCAGGTCCAAGTGTCGCTATTAGAGTAGTGAACACCGCTCTCCAGTACAAACATTCATTCGTTTCGCTCACCCCACTTCAAACGACTCCTTAAGGGGAGGAGAAAATTATCTCGTGAATAAATTATATTTTTCCCCTTTTATGAAGACAGTTGAAGTGCATTTTCGTTCATCTTTTTTTCTCTTGTTTGTCTCAGATCAAAGACATCAGGAATTCCGGACCGTGAGTTCGCAAAAATGAAATGAATGAACATTTTAATGCGACTTGATGTCCTGCGTATAATAACTTTATAGAGTGCTTCGGGACATTCGTAACGCTGTTTTCTTGATTCAATTTTCTCTCACGAATTTGCACTTTTCGAGTTTTGACGCTACGCACCCTCCGACTGTTTCTTTGTGTTGTGATAAATACGAACACAAATTATATTACTTAATTTAAATTATATTTGAGCAGTTTTATGCTGCGAAATAAAGCGATTTCTTTTTTTTTTTTTATTGATGCTTCTTAGATGATGTTAAAATTTCAGAAAATAAAATAAACACTTTTTAACTTATTTTAATTATATTTACAAACACACAATGACATAAATAATAAGCATGGAATGAAACGAGAAAATTAACCAGTATAAAAACTTATTATAAGTACTTATAATTATTATAACTTTTATTTTAATCATTATAAAAACGTAAGTAACAATACAAAATAACGTCATTTTTTTAAATGTAATTAACGTACTATCTCCAATTATAATGTTAATCAATAGTAATAATACACACAATTTATTAAGGCTTATTATCTCAACGGTTCTTGATAAAGTTAATTGACGAATAATTATATCAAACAGTTAAGTTTATGATATATTTTTATTTTTCACCATCATATTCGACATTGAATCAAAAAGTTTAATAATCAACTTGGATCAGGCACCGTTACCTGTTTATCGTATTAGAGATTAATTTAGAGCTTTTTGCTTTAACTGTACATCAATTATATATATATTTTTTAGATTTTAGATCACTTAGGGCCTGTTACACAAGTTGAAAATATAATAGAGCATTAGCTGGGACCTGTTGTAATTTAGAAAACTACAATTTTAAGATTTAATATTAATGAATAGAATTTGAGAAGTTTTTTTTTTTTCAGTGAAATTTATTGGTAAAAAGAATGGTACATCAAAAACTTTTATGTTGGATATCGTCATCCGTCAATTAGCGTTATCCAAAACTGGTGAAACAAGCAGAAAAATTATTTCATTATTATTCAAGTAGAAAAATGATTCTTAATAATTTGGCGAACTTTATACCCTACAGTCATCATAGAGAAGACATCACATACACTCTTAAATTGTATAAATTCTTTTACTTTATACAGATGTCAACCTATCATAAAATTCCTAGAATTTAAAATTCGAACGACATCAAAGTCTCATACTGGGTCATTTCTTGTATTTCCATATTTCAGACAACTTTTTATTTTTCTTACTTTACAATCCCTATAACATCTTCTTAAAAATTGTCACATTTAAAATTGCACATTACAGAAAAAGATTGTTTTTTCTTTTTTTGAAGTTATACTTCTTTTGGCGAATTAAGGAACAATTATGAGAGCAAAATTTTTAAGATGCGCGCGACACCGGCCCAAAAAAAACCGACACCCTGAAGTTAGCCATCGAAGAAGTTAGCTAGCCAATGAAGTATAACTTCTTACGTGCGTATATAAGTATACACACCAATTATTATTTTTTTGAAGTATTTAATATTTTACTAACTTTTTTAAGATTAATAAATGATAAAAATATATATTAATTATAACATTTTTTATTTAGCTAGTAA
Organism: Melitaea cinxia; assembly: GCF_905220565.1. Classification (NCBI taxonomy): domain Eukaryota; kingdom Metazoa; phylum Arthropoda; class Insecta; order Lepidoptera; family Nymphalidae; genus Melitaea; species Melitaea cinxia. The sequence continues at coordinate 4,283,227 of NC_059405.1, read as the reverse complement.
TCTCTTATTTTATATAAAAGTTGTCACAGGTATATTATTCCTGATAAACTTAGCATTATGATATTTGAGTAATTTTACGTTAGATACCTACTACTAAAAAGTTCAAATTTTCATTTAAATTGAAATTTTAGTAGCCTATTCGATTTTGATTAAATAGTTGATCAAAATGGAATACAATACATATGAGAAAAATTAATTACAATTAATGTTTATTTGTTAAATTAAGAAGCTTGATTTTGGGCGTAATTCTAGCTTAATTTATTATAAAATACTCGGAATATTTAATAAGAAATATTTAAAAAACTGTCCAGCGAAGATATACCTATACATTTGGCAGTCAGACATATATATAATTTTTTTCTACTGTGAAGGATATTTCATAGCTTTCTATTCCAAAGCGTTACTAAATTTCAACAAATGCACAATTATATTTGGTTAGATTTGATCTCAAAGACATTGTTATAGTCAGTCTTTTACTTTTAATCTGTGACGGCCGTCGAATTTCTACTTTGAGCTTCAATATCATATAGTATATGCTAGATATACCAAAGTCCTAAAAATTGTAGGTAGATTGTAATAAACCTTACATTTTACTAAATTATATTCGTTAATCTCAAGATTTATGGGATATAGATTTTACGGTATTTATATTAACATTAATATTATAATTCTTGGAAACAAAATATACATTTCAAGCAGTAATTCAGATCTAGTACTTATTATGAACTAACATCTATAACATCTATTAAATCTTAAAAATTTACATATATCTATATATATAATTTTATTGTGGCATATTGCATTATACATTATGACGGACATTCCTTTATAAATACATTTAGGCCGCGTTATTTTTAGGCCACTTGCCAAATTCGTGTTTATCTGTACTATATCTAAAGTCAGAAGATTGGAAAAATGTCCAAAATATATATCTATGTATCGAACAACTGTTTAAATTTAATAAATGCTACTACTACCTAACCTACGGTGGATCGGTTTGGCGATATAAAAGACAAAATTTATGAGAGGCTGAAACAAACTCTAGCAAATATCTCACCGCGTGAGCGTACCGTTGGGTAATTTCGATGCTAGAATGGGTCGCGATTTTGAAACATGGCCGAACGTTCTCGGAAGATACTATGGTATAGGTAATATAAACAGCAACGGCCGTCGTCTGTTAAGCATTTGTTATCAGTTTGATCTTTCAATTCCAGTGGCGTAGCGAGGCGTAGGGCAAGGCGTCATGCCCCGGGCGCTCCTCACAAAGGGACGTCAAATGGTCCGCAAAAAAAGTCACTGGACATATTATATGGTTTTCGAATGGAGGGGCGCTAAAAAGGTATTGCGCCCCGAGCGCGAGTTAAGCTCGTTACGTCACTGGAATTCCAGCTTCAAGCACACAGCCAGTGATCAGTACCAAAGGTAAAAAGATAGACGTACTGAATTGACATCTTGTCGTGTATAAGTTGTCCCTATTTTTAAAAAATAGCCTATTACGAACGAATTTTATCTCAGACGTCGTCGATAAACAAATAGCCATTGCCCAATTATCTTCTGTTAAAGTGGTAGTCTGTAGATCAAATACGCAACTTTTCATACTAGCTATATTCTTAAATCTATTTTATTACATTTCGATTTAGTAAATATGACCAACAAGTAAATATTAAAATTTTCTTTATTGACAAAATTAATAATCTAAGAATAAAATGTGCCTTAGCTTAGCGAGACTTATGACTTAAAATTATAATTTTAATTACGTAAATGCATAATCTATTCTAGATTATGCAGATGCGAGCTACACTAATTTGACTGAGGACCAACTTAATAGGCTTGAGCGACTTCATAATCTTGCCATTCGGTTCATATTTTGCCTACGCAAATTTGACCATGTTTCGGAATTTCGTTCCAAGCTCAAGTGGCTTCCTATACGCCTTCGCCGGAACCTACATATTCTTTCTCTGTTGTACTGTGTGCTATTTAATCCAAATTCTCTTTCTTATTTAAAAGATAAATTTATATATCTCGGGGAAGCTTCAGAATTAAGAACATCTCGAAGACTTATGCTGAAGCTACCCGTACATAAGTCCAAGTACTTTAGTCAGTCTTTTACTGTTCAGGCTATTAAATTATGGAATAGTCTGCCCTTAGCCATAAGGGAGGCCAAATCACTGTTGACTTTTAAAAAAAACGTTAAGGATTATTATCTTATGATGGAGACGATTTAGTGTATATATGGTGCAATTTCTTTTCTTTTTTTTTTATCTTCTTCTCATTTTGTTTATAATATATGTATATTTGTGTTTATATAATTTCACTTAATTGTTATCTTCAATTTACGTTCATTGCTTACATACTTTATTAGTTTATAATAGAATATATATATACATTATATTTTTATTCTTCTTTTTATTTATTTATGTATTTATTATGATAGTGCTAATGATGATAATAAATTCTTCATTTTATTATAAGTATTTGAATGTAGAGATTTGTATGTAAGTTTATTATACATCTACACCACCTACCCAATTTAGATAATAAGTTTCCTTTCTATGTATGGGTTGTCTGGAAGAAATGGCTAATTACCCATAAGTCCGCCCATTGTACTTCACTGTCTGTAACTATCTTTATGCTTTGTTTGTAATATATTTGTGGTGTACAATAAAGTATAAAATAAATAAAAAATAAATAAATGCAAAAATACCCACTGCAAATAAAAAATACATTTATTCCTATATATAACAGTCATGGAAAATGCATTATTGCATACTTAAATTTTGAAATATCAATTACTAAAATATTATTTATATTTAGTTTAGGTTTCCATAACCAAAGAAAGTGAGAAATGCTTTATAATTTTATTACTAAGGTTCCGCTGCCTATCCAACTGAATATGAACTGTATGCTATTGCTGCTATTACTTATTATTTCACAATAACTGACTGGTCGAATTAAGATGATAATTAAATATAATTTTAGATGATCAAATTAAAAATTTTAGATGATCATTAAATATAATCTTTAACAAAACGAAATACGTATCAGTACAGCTACTAAACTAAAATAATTGTGTGGTGTCATGGGACACCACGTAGGAACGAAGTTCCTTCAGATAGTATAGAAGCAACACAATTTGAAAAAAAAAGTTGTATTTTATATACATTTTCTAGTTCTTATTTTATTTTTTATTTTTTTTTTTTTTTTTTTAATTTTGTTGATTGGTTTTTTATTAATTACATAAAATTATTTAGGAAATATAGTATTTTAGAAAATAACAAATACCGTAAAATAAAATAAATCAAACAAAATAATAATTATCATAATAATAATTCAAACTATTAAGTGAAATGAAAAAAACATGTGTCTATTTATTTTTGTCGACAGTATTACATAAATAATTTTAAAAAAAAGTTTACTACTAAGTAATATTTTAGTTTTACAAACGTCATATTATACTGTCGTGTGACTGATATTACGTCACTTCCGTTATATATTTTTTCTTACGGTTTTAGTCTCACATTTTTCTCAGTTCGGTCGCCCAGCCAAATGTCAAGCCTGCCGTAAGGAACTTGTTCCAAAAAATAGTTAAAAATTTAATGTATATTTTTGGTGATTGCTTGATCTTAAAAAATATGTAGTTATGTAAAGTATCATATCATATTACATATATAACACTTCCTATGGAAGTATAACTCATCATCATCTCCCTGCCCTTATCCCACTTAGGTAGGGTCGCACAACATGTTTTCCTCTTCCATTCCTCTCTATTATTCGTCACTTCAGCGATTACTCCTTTCTTTCTCATATCCTCAATCACACAATCCATCCATCGCTTTTTTGGTCTGCCGATCGCTCTTCAATCTTCGACATTCATCCCTAACATTCTTTTACCAATATAGCGTTTATCCCTCCTCATTACTTGGCCATACCACGCTAACCTATTGCTCCTCATTTTCTCCGTCACGGGTACTCTCACATTGGACAATTGTTTCTGTATAAATCACGCACAAATAACATTTTTTAAAGTTACTTTTTGCCCTCAAATAAAAAGAGATTACAAAACATTAAATACTTAAAAAATAACAGAACAGACTTATTTTCCTTAAAAACACGCAGAACTTTTCCCAAAATGCCATACGAGCTTAACTAAAATACTTTAATTTAAGATTAAAGAATTAATTTGTCAATGTATAAAAATATATGCAATTTGCATTAACATCAGTGATTCTCCCACTTTTGGCACAAGTGTGTAAAGGTATATACGTTACTCACATACTCATCAAAAGATGTCGCTATAGTTTAAGGATTTCTATATTATATACACAAAATGGTTCGCCAAATCGATAATTACATAGACTTTATGTAAAAAAAAACCTTTTAAGCCTAAGCCTAGTGTTTCCTTAAAATCATTACTACTCTTGAGATAGGACATACAAAAATTGTTTATTCTATGACATAGTATAAATAAATCAAACATGCCATGAAATATTAAAGACCCAGCAAAAGGCCGTGCGTTCTTTAAGCTGGAAGATCAATCATTCATTGAATTCTCTTCACACCTATGCAGTAAATATTTACTTTCCGAAACAAAAAAGATAATGTAAAAGATGATAAAACTTTCAAAGCCTCAGAAAACTAAGTTAGAATATATTAGTCCACAGTTCTACACTAGAATCTAGTACAGTAATGACGAAAGGGATCAGTCATACAAGGGGTCATCCATTAATCACGTCAGGCTCGAAAGGGATTCCCCAAGGGGTTCGGAAAAGCATCACATAATATCCCAAGGCTGTAATGTAATATCACGTGTATTTATTTTTCATTGAACGCACAAATTGTAAACCTTAAAAATAACCAACAATCACCCTGCAACCTTAATGTTTGTTCTACAAATTTGTATCACGATGCTTAACGTTCCGAATTTAAACACATTAAGAGGAGCTCTGACCAAACACTGACACTGACAATCACAGGAGTCTACAGCACAAGGGATCACTATATATATGGATACAAGAGAGCGAGTATCACTGTCTATCACTGTCACAGGAGTCAGAGGCCCAATAGACAGAGGGCGAGGAGGTTAGAACATCAGTCATCCGCGTCCACCTCTTCATCGCTCATTTCTTCCTCACTGGTGACATCTGGCTGTGAGCTCTGTGCCGTGCAACGCTCACACCAACATATGAAGAGGTAGTTCTCAGCTAGTTCCTGTAAATAATAATAAAAATTATAATACTCTGTTAAAGATTATATAAAAACAATGTGCATTGCATCAACATATGATGAGGCAGTTTTCGGCTTTTCCTGTGAATAAAAATGAAAACTACAATACCCTCGACATGTAGTTTTTGTTTGTTGTCACTAAGACCATTATTATACTACCAATGTGATGTCGGGTAGATTTCTAGTTATTTATAACATAAGCAATTTTAAATGTTTATACTTAAAAAAATAAATTGTTTCTAAATATTTAAAAAAAAATCCTTTGGTATAGACTTGAACCAAAAATTGACATTACCTTTTGTCTGGAATATCTTGACCTTTGCAATGTGCAGTCATCAAGGTAACTGATACATATTTCGTCTCCTGGCCTAATAGTTTTCAACGCTTTTAACTGTATCCTGTGATTACCGTAAGGAAATGAGGACTCTGCATTTGGTCCACAGCTGTGGTTACAAGCACTTTGCAATTGAAATAGACCTGAACCCTCAGTGTTTAAAAATTGACCTGATTCTGAAAACAGAAAGTTATATAATTGTTTTAACACAGCAAATTATAGATTTATAAGGTAAACTTTGGTGCTTATCATTCAAATCTTCATGGTCTATATAGTTTTCAAATACGTACAGTCTATATACATATTATGTTTCTCTTAATCAATATTTAACATTAAAATTATAAGACATTTTTGAATTAAAAATTTACTAATGAACCACAGTATGTTGGATAAGCATTGAATTTAAAGAAATATCTATTTTTTACAAGGATTATTTTACATTTTTTTTTATACTAATAAACTTTCAAGTACTTACCTCCTTCAACATACTGATACACTTTATCAATAAACATATCCAATTGTTGTCTCTCATCGTCAGACATTGTCAGCCGCGATACAGAGTTGACCCATAGTGAAAGTGGACTTGTGCCGATACCCTGACCATTCGTACCCACTAGAGCCATAAGCGAAGAGAAGCCTTCTGGTGTTAGAAACTAGAATTTTTATTTATTTCATTTAATAACAAATATTACATTGCGAAGACACAAGACCTGATTATATAGAGACTAATGCTAATTTCATAGTATATTTTATATGCTTTTTTAATTCAAAATAACATGTTGATTCGGGCCAATACTGTACAATGAAACACTAATAGTAATAACTAGTCTGGCCATAAATACTGTTACATAAAAACTTTTCTTTTTTTCAACTTTTTAATTATTTTGAAATTTAAACATGTAGGTATATTATTATAATAATAATAATATAATAATAATGCTTTATTCATAAAAATATTTACATATAAAATAATGAGTTCCCAGGTTCTTGTGATAAGCAAGGCCTGTAAATTTATTATTTTAAAAACTTATTTTGATTTTGCGCCATTTCACATATTTTTTCGTGTTCATTATCAAATAACAATATGGAAAGGGGTGTTAAAGAAAATAGGATTACAGTGATCGCCTTGCACAGTGGGTTTCGAGCCGTCGATCATATTCCAGACACTTCAAAAGCTTGGTATCAGCCGTATGTTCGTATATCGTACTATCAACAGATACAGCAACACTTCGTCTGTCGAAGACCAGAAAAGATCGGGGCGGCCGCGTGTTGTTAGAACTACACAATTTAAAACATAAAGCAAGAATTCGTCGAAACCCCATTAGGAAGCAAAAAATCTTATCGCGAGAAATGAAGATTCCCGCTAGGACTCTGTCGCGTATTATAAAACAAGACCTGAAGCTCGGTGCTTATCGCCGATATACAGGACATGCCCTAAATCAATCTTTACAATTAAAGAGAGTGGATCGATCAAAACGCCTTCTGTCGCGACACGCAGGTGAAAGGCACAGAAATATCCTCTTTACCGATGAAAAAATTTTCACGATTGAAGAACACTACAATAAGCAAAATGATAAAGTGTACGCTTACAGTTCTAAAGAAGCTGCACAAGTTTTCGGAAAGGTACAACGTGGTCATCATCCTGCGTCAGTGATGGTTTGGTGGGGCGTGTCTTATCAAGAGTCTTAAAATTACATTTTTGTGAAAAAGGAGTGAGAACTTCAGCCAAAGTGTACCAAGATACAGTCTTGGATCATATTATGAAAACTCTCAGCAATACTTGCGTGGACTTTCCAGCAGGACTCTGCACCTGGTCACAAGGTACGAACTACCCAAGCCTGGCTTGAAACCAACGTTCCGGACTTTATAAAAGTTGAAGACTGGCCCTCATCTAGCCCAGACCTCAACCCTTTAGACTTCAAATTATGGTCAGTTTTAAGGACATGGCCTGCTCTAAAAAACAGGCGACATTGAGTCTCTTAAAAAATCTTTGGAGCAAGCAGTGGCGAAATTTCCCTTGGAAACAGTGCGTAAATCCATAGATTCATGGCCAAACAGATTAAAGGCCTGTATAAAAGCTAAAGGTGGCCATTTCGAATAGAATATTTTTTTATTTTTTGCTGGGAGGTTAATAAATATGTAGGTATAAATTTTAATATTACATTACTTCATTTAAGAAAAATAGATTTTCATTTGTAACAGAACTTATGGCTAGACTAGGTAGTATTTTATGCTGCCAGAATTTTTGGCACAATTCCACGCGGACATGATTTGTACCAAAAGTATCTGGAAATATTTAGTACTTAAGTTGTGAATTGTAAATATGTATAACGTTTAATAAAATTTTGTCAATTTTTTTTTTTATAGTTTTTATAGTAGTTGTAACATGTACATACATTAAGGTAGCAGAGATCATATCACTCTCTAACCTTCTTTTTCATACAGCAATATTTAAATTCGTATTTATTTATTTATTATTTTTAACAATTTTCATCTCAATATGAAGGGTAATATTCTATATATATATTTTAGGTTACAAAATAACAATTACTTAATCATAAAAAAAAAATAATATTAAATGAATATAAGTACACAAAGGCCTAAATAAATAATTATACTAAGATAATACTATAAGCATACTATATTAGTAGTAATAATTTAAAAAAAACAAGTGTGCTTTAGACTAAATGACAGTAAAACCTCTTTAGCTCCATTTAACTTATATCTTCCTCTCAACTTCTGTTTACCTTGCCCGATCACACTTTTCGTAACGCTCTCTACATGCATTCTCCAGATTACTTCCCAAGTCGAGAGTGTGTAAAGTAGTTTTACTTCAATAATCATTTTTATTTTAAACTAGCTGACCCGGCGAACTTCGTATCGCCTAACAGTGACTTTTAAGTATTATCACAAATCTTTTGTATGGGAGTATAGAAAAGTGTTGTTTTTAGACTTTTTCAGGAAATTTAAATTTTTTTTTTTTTAGAATTTTTCTCTCCGTAAGAACCATCCTCGTACTTCAAAGGAATATTTTAAAAAAAGAATTAGCGAAATCGGTCCAACCGTTCTCGAGTTTTGCGCTTAGCAACACATTCAGCGACTCATTTTTATATTTTAGATTAATATTAAATTATTTTTAATTATTATTGGAAATTCATAAAATTTTTGAATTAATAAATATATTAACAATTAATATTAAATTATTATTGAAAATTCATACGATTTTTCATTCAATAAAAAAAAAAAAATTGAATTAATAAATATATTAACAATTAATATTAAATTATTATAGAAAATTCATACGATTTTTCATTAAATAAATATATATACAATTGCACCCTTACCTCTTGCACATACTCTCCATTTATAACATTAGCTGTCATCTCTCTAAGAGTATTTATTTGACCGCTAAACTCGTCACCCAATAGTTTGTGGACTAGCTCTGCATCTTCATTTTCAGTTCGGTGACAAAACTGTTTGATTGTCGCTGCTGCTGAGGGTGGGTCAGAATGTTGCTGGATATATGCTAATATTCGTACTAGAAGCATTATATTTGCTGTTTCTGGTGGATAGTGGATCTGTCTGTGTAAATGTATTGCGAATATGAGATTTAATACACTAGTATAAAAGCATTATGTAGTGCTAGTAACACTATGTACATCACAAAAGTTTGTAATGTAACCTTTGACAAAATGATCAATTTTTTAATTAATTTTTGATTTTGCTGCCATGACTTAATGTAAACTAATTATTTGAAAATGTAGGTATATTTTAATGTTCGTTGAATGTGTATAACAAATTATGACAAAATAAATGTGTTAGTTTATTTTCATTTAATAGTTTTAAGTTTATAATATTTCGGTAATTAAACTAAACTTTTTTCCATTAAATTAACAACTAACACCTTGAACTTTTTCAAGTCTGATATTCTTAATGCTTAATTGAAATAACTTACTTCCATGTTTCGATAAGTACATTTATCGGATGTTGCGTTTCATTCTGAATGTAACACAACGTTTGGTGATAAATAGCAGCAGACATCTCTTTACATTCTTCAGAACAGTAGAGTATACCACATTGGTTGCAACTTGTAATATTTAATAAATCTGTTTCAAAGCAATCCGAATGTGGCAATACAATATCTGGCTTGGCTGAGAGACGCCTAACGTTTTGCTCAGGAGTTTCCAAAGGTCTGAAAAACATGAACATTTATTAGGTTTATTATGTATTTTATTCAAGATATTAGTAATTTTGTACTCAAACACAGTTTATATATTATTATCAAAAGAGTAACTCTAGTTTCTTGCCCATTCTTTCCTGCAGAATCTACATTCCGAATCGGTGGTAACTTTACTTTTAAAAATAATAATAACTAAAATTTTAATTTGTAAAATGACGATTCAGAAGTGCTTTGGAAGCCTATTTGAACAAAGTTGTTTTTTTTTTAGTCAAAAACATAACTCGACAATATTATAAAATTAAAATGTGCACTAGTCTATTCAAATATTAAATATTTTTATTTCTGATTTGTTTGATTTAAATTTATTCTAAACTTGTCTTAAAATTTGACTGAATATTTTATCGCTAAATTAATTTACCTCATACAATGATCACAAGCTAAATATCTGTACGCCGCATTCCAGGCAAATTGACAGGACACTAGTGGATCTTCTTCCAAAATAATATCCCCTTCATTATATTGTTTCGTAGCGAAAAGACCCTTACCCTGTTAAAACATAAAACGATACAAGTTAAAGCATTAAAATTATAACGAGTATTATAACAAAATTTGCTAACTTACTTTTTTGCTATTTGATACCCTTATTTCAAAACCGGCCATAGTTTCTACTGTATTAGTTGTATTTTAAAGTAGAATTTTGTTATACGTCAACAAATTGCAATACAAACATATAATTTTTAAGGTTAATTTTTAAATTGGGCATGGCGATCTGAAATCGATTAATCCAAGAATCGATTCTTCGGACCAAATAAATCGATTTTTACAAATCGTTATGTTGTACTGAATCGAATCAGTGAATCGATATTTTACCCTTGAAAATCGACATTAGATTTTTTCTGTTTTGGTAAAAACCATAAAATTATTTACAATTAGCTGAATGTACTCGTAATTTTACGGTGTTGCCGATCAAAGGGTTAATTACTTAAAAACTCGTGAAATAATACTTTTTCGCGACTATTCCTTATATCCACTTTCTCAGTTCATTCACTATCTACTCTTTATATTTTCTTTTTCTATTTGCTATCACTCACTCATTTCTATCTCTGTACATCCTCATCTTTTATGGCAATGTTCTCTCAAAAAAATAAAATAAAACACAAATACCAAACAAAAATTTATTTACAAAATAAAATTATTGAACCAATGGCCGCCATCGAGGCCTCCTTCCGTAGGCGACGAACGGCATAGGAGGTGCTACTTAATGCGCCTCCAGTAACGCCCCTGTGTTCGTGTCGAGATTGTTCCGAGGTAAGCCGGACAGTCCCCATGGAGAAGTCTGGCCTTTTCGCCGAGGCCAGCTTGTGGCTAGAGGGATCCTGTTGCCTGCAGATCAGGAACCATCACATTAAAGCGGCTGAAGGCTCCCCGCAGGGGTTTGGTCGGTATTACACGCCCAAGTGCTGAAGCTGACATATGGTCTAGGACTGCCTACCCGGGCGTCCTGCATATCACCCGTAAATGTGTTCTCTTGCGATACCAAAAAAGGGAAGGGGAAGTGAGATGAGGTGAGGAATGAGACATTCTCTGTTCACTAATTTATTTTTCAGTTTTTTCAAAACTATACAATTCTTAAAAATCAATGACATCACGATGGAAAGCATCCCCTTATAACTTAGGGGTACGAAAATAGATGTTGGCCGATTTTCAGACCTACCTGATATGAACACAAAATTTTATAAAAATCGGTCCAGCAGTTTGGAAGGAGTATGGTAACCAACATTGTGATAATAATAATAAGCAATAATAATAATAATAATAAGCAATAATAATGTAATAAGACTATCGCTAAAAGAGCGATTTCTGCCAGACAACCTTTGGATATAGGACAGGGCATAGAAAAGCGGTTAGGAAATTTTATATATAAGATAACAATATTTCTTTTATTTACTGGTATGTGTCTGTGATAAATATACTGATTATTACATATAGACCACAGAGTATTGAAAATTAGAGAATATGTACATATGTTCAAATATTTCAATCAAAGGTATGGCCCAGATCATCATAAAAATAAAAAAAAGTGAATATAATAAATGTATCATTAAGCCTTGCATATGTTGACGGTTTAATTGACAACAAGTTATTAAACTTTTGGAAAATTAATATATATTTAATTTTATCAAATTGCAGAGTAATATTTATTATATAAAAAGTGTAGTGTGCTTATTAGTAAATGAGTGATTATTTAAATAAAAAAACTTTTTTGAAACTAAATACTACTTTTATTTTATTAAAGAATCTTGCAAATTAACTGGGGCACATACTATGATTATATTAACCTAGGTAGAGCACAGCAGGAAATTTCCTGCTCAAAATATGGAACAGCCCGACTCGGGTAGTATTTCAAGCTTACAAAAGACCACAGCTAAATAATACTATTATCTAGCAGTATTGTGTTCCTGTTGGTGAGTAAGGTGATCAGAGCTCTTGTGGGAATTGGGGATAGAGTCGGAAACGCGCTTGCAATGCTTTTGGTGTTGCAGGCGTCTATAAGCGGTAACCGCTTACTATCAGGTGAGTCGTACGCTTGTTTGCCAACCTAGTTATATAAAAAAAATATATATCATCTTTTTTTATCTGCTATTTTAACTAATTTAAAATGATCACATTCATGTGGTTTAAGCGTGTAAAATTCACGTAAGCTCCAAATAACTCTTTCTATTTGAATTCTTAAGGTTGCAATCTGTTTAGTAACTCTTACTTGGTTCTTCGTCATTTTTACTCCTCTTTCTACACTAGAAGGTCTTACTAGAGTTATATTGGTTGTTCATAAAGGTTCTGGCTCGTTCTGATCAACTTTTTGAAAATCTGCAAATAAATTAGAGTCATTAGCTTCATGGTCATAACTGTGAAATTGTTGTTATAAATAATTTGTAAAATGTAGTGGTCGCCCAAGACGGACATACGTGGACCAAATTAGTGACATGTTAAAGAAAGGTAACTTCAAAAGCACCAGAAACCAGCGAGAATGTATGAAATGATGTATGGATGTCAATAAAGTAAAAGAAGTATGTCAGAATCATGTCATCATAAAATAAAAAAAAATAAAAAAAGTATCATGTCAAATGGAAATCTGTAGTCTCTACCTACCCCTTTGGGAGATAGACGTGATGTATATGTATGTATGTAAATAATTTATGTTGTTTATTATTAAAATATACCAGGGCTTATACAGGGAATATCTTTGAGATGTGGACTTTGCGAACAACTTTTTTCTGTTTTTTCCAAATACTCCATAGTATTTGTATTCTCTTTAAGACTATTTGCTATTATCGCCATTTTTTTTAACATGTACGGTGGTTCTGTGCTGCTACATGTCCGTTTTCTTCTGTCTTCTTGACATTCAAATTTTCTTGGAGTACATCCTGGTTTTAAGCGCACTTGTGATACTTTTCCCATTATATGATACTCAGTATAATTGAGCATATCATTTGGTAACTAAAAAAAATCAAAAAAAGGTGCTTAATGTGTACAATAAATAACTGAAATTACAGAACAAAATGACAAAACTTTAATAAAGATCTAATGTCAAACAATATTTGAAATCAAGCAAAACTCGTGAGTTTTGTTGTAATTACGTATTCGCTAAATTATATTTTGTTAAATACTAACATCGAAATGATCTTCACAAAAATACATTCTTGAATTTGTTGAAAAACAATGTGCATTATTTCTCCTTGCAAGTGTTAGCCACTTAATCCGTATTTCTTGTTTGCTTGGAACAAAGATAAATAACTTGTTTGGCGTTTTAATGCTTGTGCTTCCACACTGGGGCACCATACAGTATTTGTAATACGAAGGATTCATTTTTAATTACAAAACATTTACAATACCTATATAAAACGCTGTATTTCGCACGGGGTGACGTCAATACAGCATCACACAAGACGCAATGACAGTTTTAAATTATACCTAAGCGTTTTTGGGGTAAATTTAATGACATTTTTTTAAACGCAAAATACAAAATTGAAAACCGATAAGGATTCATTATTTATCGTTGTGTCCATTTGTTATAAGTATTCTTTGACGGTTAGCAGGAAAGTGAACATAAGGTGCCAATCAAACCACTAATTGCAAATTCATGCGACGTTTCGATCCTTGATGATGATGACAAATGATGATGTGGTTCTTTTTGTTTTGTTGTTGTTATGGATTAATTGTTTGTACAACTTTCTTCAATGTTTGTATTTTGTAGATGCCTGATGATGGTCCAATAAAGGATCGAAACGTCGCATGAATTTGCAATTAGTGGTTTGATTGGCACCTTATGTCCACTTTCCTGCTAACCGTCAAAGAATACCGATAAGGATGTTTTTTAAAAATAATATTATTCTCATTTAAGTATAACAGATATTATATAAGGTATATTTATATTGTCTAACAAACAAACAAATTTAGGCAACTAACCTATTCTATTTACCGGTAAAACTTAACACTAAAAAACGTTTCCGACTCTTCGTTACCTAATTACGGCTAAAAAGTTTTACGGTATAAATGGTATCGGAAAAGTAACGCATTATAATGGTAATCGGTAATTTATAATGGTTATTGGTAACGTCACCAAACCCTGCTGTGATATTGGCGGAATTATCTGTGCTATCTTAGCACTAGTGAAAGTCATTAATTCTAAATAATGCTAATAAGATCCGGCTTAAGAATTATAAATCATTTGGCCGCTGCCTCGAATCTTGCGGGCAGCGCACAGTGGGCTGAAATTGACGTTTCATAGACATTCAAATTTATTTTTTAAAGTGACGCTTTTTTTTTGTTTGAATGCGATTGAGAATAACTCCTATATGCCTTATATAATTCAGGTTTATAATCGTGAACAGCGCACTTTTTTATATAATAATAGCAATATTTACCTTTCATCGATATTACAGTTACAACTAATAAGTAAAACAATAACATACTTGCTATCACTATTTACCAATATGTACAAATAAATTAAATTGAAGTGTCTGTTTTTTATATTAAAATAACCACTTTTTACTAAATGCATTTGGATGTATACACGGTACCTACATACATATTATACCAAAATAACATTTTTTTTTACAATGTTTGTCTGTCTGTCTGTTTGTTCCGGAGATCTCTGAAACGGTTGAACCGATTTTGAAGGGACTTTCACTGGCAGATAGCTGATATGGTAAGGAGTAACTTAGGCTACTTTTATTTTAAAAATTTATTTATTTTTGAACTCTGCCTGACTGAACAATAACTTTCGCAAACGAAGTCGCAGGCACAGCTACTCAATTATAAATAATTACCAATCAGTTATATAAATTTACAATAAATACTAATACTATCTTTTTTAACAGTAAATTTTTAAACTAAATTTTGTAGTTTGATATTTTTAATTTCTGATTCAGTTCATTAGTATTTTTCTAACAATTCGCAAACTAACCATGTATTTACCCCCTTCGGATAAAAGTCTCCTCCAAAGAACGCTAAATGGCTTTATCGTTGCTATATCAATCCAGTTTTGTTATTGTGTCTGGATGTATATAATTATGTATGGCCAAATAGGAGTAGTGGGCGTGCACGCGGCAGTAATAGCGACCACAGAAGATTCAAATCAGGTACCTAATAACGCACATAATATTTTGAATGCGATTTGCGAATGCGAACAAAAAATTTGTTGCTGTAGGTCACACTGTGGAAAAATGGACTAGTTTTTAAAATTACCTTCCGAAATGTGTTTCAATGAAGATCAGCTAATTACTTTGATAATTAATTGTAGAGGCACACAAAACAAACTAAGCTTATACGAAATTTCATAAACATAATTTCAGTAATATTTTACTACTTGTAATTAGCATATTGAATTTTTCATCTTTTATTGGTGCTATTTGACTTCTAACAGTGCTAATAGGACTTGCGAATTATACAACCGCAAATTTTTAGCTTGCAACATTACTATAATAATATTTTTTTATAAATCTAGAACAATATTTATAATCAATATTTTTGAAGTTAAACTTCTTTAGGCACATGAGGGGTAAAATTTTACGGATAAAACGCGTCACGTCGTCACGAGTTACGAATTTTTAAACGTCCATACCATGTTGAATACACTGGTTCTCGTCCCATCACCAAAGTTAAGCAACGTCGGATACGGTCAGTACTTGGATGGGTGACTGCCTGGGAACACCGCGTGACGTTGGCTTTTTCTATTTGAAGTGAAACTTCTTCAGACGCATGAGGGGTAAAATTTTTACGGATCAAACGCGTCACGGCTAATACCACGTTGAGCAACGTCGGGCGCGTTCAGTACTTGGACGGGTGACCGCCTGGGAATACTGAATTATATCGGCTTTTTGTTTTTTAAATTAGTTTTTTTTAATTAATTTCCAAAACTTCTAACACGTTTACTTTGTACGCACGCATTTTTTTTTTTTTTTTTTTTTTTTAATTATGTTCAACTTATCAACAATTTATTTGAAAATACATTCACAATTTCGACATACAATCTAATAAAAAATTCGAAATGTCCTCGGCCATGCAGTCTGGGTTTTCGAGATAAACGTCGTGTCCACCCTCAACGATTTTATATCTGTAATTTCTGTTCGGCCAAGCGTGTTCGTCCATTGCGAATGGTGTTTTTTTATAATATTCTTTGTCTATAGTCTGTGTTGAAAAAATCGCTAGTGTAGGGGTAGCACTGGCTGTATACATCTCTTTCAAATCGTTAGGTTTTATCGGCATCTTGAAAAAAATTTTCATTCGTTGATCGTATGTGAATCTGTAAGCAAATGGAAGTTTTATTAAAAAGCATTTAATAGCTAAAGCATATTATTTAGTTCTAGAATAATAAAGATGAGTATTTGCGACTAAACTTAAAATGATTGTCAGTTTTTTCAGTAAAAGCAATAGCTGCAGATAGCAAAATTGTAAAGTGTAAATTTTTTTAATTCTAATTTTATGTAAAATTATATCGTTTTATCATGAAATTTACAGAGCTTAGCAGTTGATATTTATTATGAGCTAAGATTGGGAAAAGGTTGGAATTTAGCCCTGGAGGATCCAGAAGTGAGTCGGGAGCTGGTGGCGACAATTCGGCTCAACCTAGGTGGCTGTGTCGAAAGACGACACGGTGCGATGTCGTTCCACTTGGCGCTGATGCTGACTGGGCAGGGCTGTTTCGTCCGCTATCTGTGCCGTGTGCTGGGGCGGGAGCTGACGTCGGGATATCATCACTGCTACGTCGGCGCCAAGGACTCAGCGAAACACACGCGCGTGGCCTGCCCAGCGTGGACTAAAGAGCGCGTTGCCTTATCGGCGATCATCGGGGCGTATCTCTCACTGCCAGCCTTGATTGTGACCATGGTCAGCAGTAAGGAGAACTGAAAAGCCGTTTCCTCTTTCTGAAGCGTCATAATTAGAAGGTAATCGTAAGGCAGAGTGGGAGCGGGAACGTCATCCGAACTCGCTCCCATTTCGCCGCGGAAGGCGCAGTGCCTACCTGGTCAACCTGCCGCCGTAACGCCAGACCAGCCGGTGAAAGATTGGGGGATCTATCGTCGGCATTGCATGGTCCCGAGAGGTGACCATGGTGTTTAAGGTCACGGAACGAAATTATGCGGGTAAACGGTCTTATTTTGAGGTTAGGTCTATGGGGTTTCCTAGAAACGCGAGTAGTGGGGGGGGGGTTGAGAGCAAATATTTTTTTAAAATTGTTCCAAAAATTCATCATCAAAATCTTTCCTGTTTATAGTATTAGCATAGATGCAGTAATTTGTGTCACCTGTATAGGCCATCTCCAGCTGGCTCCAAATAGCGGTCCAGAATATGAGCTACCGCCTTATCTGATAAGTTTTGAGCTTTTTGTATTATTTTTTTAGCCTTAAACATAAAAATAAATGATTGAATTTCTAATTTATTTATTTGATATTTCTGTTCGTAATAGTTAATCTTAAAGTTATAGTTTATTAATTGAGGAGAAAAAGCCCTAAAAGGTGTATAAAATTGTTCAAGTAGGTATATTTGTAACTTATGTGCGGGATAAACTTTATGCACAAAAAGGACCCCAAAATATTTTACTACGGTATTATTTTGTGTTATAATATATGAACTTGGGGAGGCCTATGTCCAGCAGTGGACTGCGATAGGCTGAGATGATGATGATGATGATGATATATGTCATCATACATATAATAAAAATAAAATGTAATATGTTTGTGCACGCAAATCTCAGAAACGGCTTCTCCGATTTAGATGCAGTTTTCACTAATATATTGTGATAAGTTTCACTTAACATTTAGTGTTTGTTTGACGTTAATCTGTTCAAAAAAAGTTTTGCCAATTTAAAGCATCACGTTGAACATGTAAATACCGAAACGACGGTGTTTGTAACCCAAAATAAACCAAAAGATACATCCAAAATATTCTGTCCAAAGTCACTATCCCACCAGTTTAAACTAAAAACTTTGTATGATGTATGTTTTATTAATTATATTCACATAGATATATAAATACCTGTTCATATTTATATTTTGGCGCAGATTCTTTCCTACCAGTGTGTTTTGCGTACACGTTTTCCTCATAGTGATTTTCATATGTTTCCTTGTACCACTCAGATATGTTCTCAGTGATGAGGTACGCTGGTAGGGGATCTATATCTACTATCTTCAACATATACCCAGGATATATAATATTGAAGTGTTTACCTGTTAAGTACAAACAGTAGATATTTAAGCGACTTTAAAAAAAGGAGCAGGTTCTCAAATCAACTGTATATATATGTGTGTTACCTCATAACTTATTACGCTACAAGTGTACCCAATTTGATAATTCTTTTTACATTTCAAAGCTGGTGTGATGTTCCAATTTGATTTTTTTCTGTAATTGGAGTCGGTTTTTTTTGTTTGAGACAGTGCCGGATTAGCCACGTAGCAAGAGTAGCAAATGCTACAGGCCCCGCGAATTGGGGAGCCCCGCGCTCTAACGCTTGTCTGACCGTAATTAAAAAAATATCAATTTAGATAGGAGCGTAAAATATCTCGCATGCCTTAAATGCGAAGCGTTTATGCTATGCTCTACTTCCAAGTCCAGTCGACAAGTTCAAAATGGTTGAAAATAGATAGTGCTCTTAAAATTATGCTCATTGAATCCGGAATGACGTCTAGAAAAATGTTCTAAAAGCGTGTATTAGCACATAAAAAATGCAAAAGTTATAAAAAATTAAAAGAAGGAAAAATGGCCTTTCGTTTTTTGCCAATATTTCATAAACTATTAAAATTTAAGAAATTTCAAAAAAAGATTCTGAAAGAAGAGGAAATTTTTAATAAAAAATGATATGCTGATGAATGATGATGCTAATGATAGCTTACATACCGATAGCAGCGCCACCTACCGGGTCCAATTGAGATAAAAACTACCATATCTTCCAAGTCAGACAAAATTACAGATGCTTACAAAACTTGATGTAAAATTGGTTCAGTAGTTCTGCCATCTGGACCAGTGGATAGATTTGTTAAGTTCTTGGACATGGAAGGTCATACTGCTGAGCAACTCACTCAAAGTTTACTAAATTTCTTAAGTGAGAGTGGCATTGACATCAAAGATTGTCGTGGGAAAAGCTACGATAATGCCAGCAACATGAGTGGGAAATCGGCTTACAAGCCCGAATTAAAGAAATAAATAAATATGCAGGCATTCCCTATCTTACACATTCATTAAATTTGGTTGCTAAGTGCGCTGTAGACTGCTGTACAGAAGCATTACTTTTCTTTGATTTCATTGAAAACATCTATACATTTTTTTCCACTTCTACCTATCGATGGGGTCGTCTTACGAACGCAACTTTAAAAATTTCGATTTTGAAACGGTTATTGGTCACTAGGTGGTCAGCCCGAGCTGATGCTACGAAGGCACTTTTGTTTGGTTTTATCACTATTAAGAAGGTTTTGGAAGACATTTTCAATAACGTTGATCAAAAAGCGGAGTGCCGTAATAAAGCTTACGGACTAGTTTCAATGATGAATAAGTTAGAAACGGGAATAATGACAATTATGTGGAACGGAATCCTAGAACGCTTGCAAGCGATTAGTGCTTCGCTGCAGTCATCTGATCAAGACCCTAAATAATACGGTATACGCCCTTTATGAATCATTATATGGCTACGTCCAAGCAATGCGATCCACTTTTTCAGATATTGAGGCAAGAGCCAAAGGTCTGACCAACTGTGAAGAATACTAGCAACAGACGTCAAGCCGAATCAAGCGAAATACAAGGTACGACCATTTCAGCGGCTCTACTACACTCGACAACTTTTTTGAAAATCAAACACCTAGACAACGTTTCGAATTTAACGTGTTTATTGTCATTATTGATAACGTACTGTCTGCTTTAATGAAACGTATGAAAGCATATCATAAAATTACTTGTTATTTTGAAGTATTTCGACAGCTAAAATCTCTCTCTACAACAGAAGAAATTTTGGGAAAATCCCTAAGTATGGTCAGTGCTTACGGAGATGATTTGGAGAACAGCCTAGGCGGTGAATTATTGCATTATATTATTTTATATATTTTGAAGATATTGCATTATATTATTTTATATATTATATTATTTTATAGATTTTGAAGTATTTCGACAGCTAAAATCTCTCTCTACAACAGAAGAAATTTTGGGGAAATCCCCAAGTATGGTCAGTGCTTACGGAGATGATTTGGAGAACAGCCTAGGCGGTGAATTATTGCATTATATTATATTATATATGTTATTGACAGCAAGAAACAGGAGTCTCTGGAACAGCAATTTTATAAACTTTTATTAAATAATTCTTTAGAATCATGTTTTCTAAACTTATAAATTGCCTTGCGCATTTACTTATCTCTCATGATCACTAACTGCAGTGGCGAACGTTCTTTTTCAACATTAAAACGTTTTAAAAATGAATTAAGGAACACGATGGGCCACTTTGTTGAATATAGAGCACGATTTGCTTAAAGAAGTCAACATTGAAAGTGTTATCTCTAAATTTGCCTATATTAAATCCAGAAAAGTTTATTTGTAACAGTTTTGTTTTAAACATTTTTTAATATCATATCAAAAATTGACCGCTCCAGCGGGGTTCGAACCCGCGTCTCCGACTGACCGTGTCAGCGCTCTAGCCAATTAAGCTATGGAACGATGTACCCGCTAGAACGAAATTTTTTATATGATGATTTTTTATTTTCGGTTTAAGCGAACCGTGGCGCCGTCTATAGTGAGCTCTTTACAGAGACCCGTAACTATTCAAAGTTTCATATTACAATGAAAATCTTTGACAGGAGACGACACCATGCTATTTTTAATATGTACGATTTTATTTTTGTGTTACCCACACATTAGGAATTGTAAACATTTTTGAATATCAATCTTGTTTAAATCTTGAATATCAGTTTTGTTTTATTTAATACCCTAAACTTGAGAACCTAAAGCAAACCAAGGGCCCCTTGACAGAATTTGCTACAGGCCCCGCGCTGGCTTAATCCGGCACTGGTTTGGGAACATACGAAATTATCAACATTCGTTATCATATACAGTTCCTAAAGAACCGCTAGTAGCAATGAGACTATTAACGTGCGTAGTTGATGTTCTTCTATTGATCTAAGTTGTATATGGATAACACACACTCATAGGTTTTCTTTTTGTAAATTAATTAACCCGACTAGAAAAAAGGTCAGGCTCAACCAGATCATGTATCTGGACTGGATCACGGATCGGGATAGAATTAGGCATGCCAGATCCGGCAAGCTCTATCAGGACATCATCAAGTATGGTAAGGCATACTGGATCAGGACCCAGTCCGGTCCAGATCAGAATAGCCTGATGTAAAATATAATCAAGTATGGTAAGGCATACTGGATCAGGACCCGGTCCGGTCCAGATCAGGATAACCTGAAAGAAATTACGCGAACTGAGCCTGAATCGCACTATTATTGTTTTTAAGCGCACTTAGTATATATACAGTTATCAGGACAGTCTAGCAGGGAGTCCATTTCTATACAGTGGAGCAGTCGTAAGTAATAGAAAATAGATAATTAGTAGTTAATTATTAGAAGTTAATAAATAAAATTTAATTAATAATAGTAATTGATTAATAACCTAAAAATAAATAAAAATAATTAATATTAAAGTAAAAATATAAATAAATAATAGGTACATTGGAAAAATTAAACGGAAATAATTATCATAATAATAATGTTAAGTACCATATTTATAATATCAATTCGCTTTTTTTTTTGTTAAACAATTTTTTCAAGAATAAACATTCGTGTTTTTTAAAATGACCGGACCGAACCGGCGGATCAGGATGAGATGAGATTTCCTGATCTGGACCCGATCAGGAAATCTCATCTCATCCTGATCAGGTCCAGACCAATCATCTGCGTTACATGCCTTATCTAGTCCTGATCAGGCATGCCTGGTCCGGTCCTTCTAAGGAAGTCGAAAAAATTTCTACTCGGGAATTACGAGAATTATATATATAATGGCTTTAATTTTGAAATAACGTCAACATGATTGACGGTCGGTAAATTTTTTGTTCAATTTCAAATCAACTTACACTTTTACTTTTACAAAATACTTTTCGTATAGTGACGTTTACACAGAAAACAATATATAATTATCACTTTTGATTGTACAGGACTGATCTCGATAGTCATTTTGATACTCTCGATATATCGGCGACGTTGCAGATTGTATTTATAGGGAATGTAAAGGTTAAAAAACTATAATTACTTACCTACAAGTGTTCCAAGCGAATGTGCGATATAAACAAATTGTTTCCACTTGTAATACTCAATTATCTTCTTTATGGTAGGAATTAAATCATAAATGGTAAATCTCAACCCCTTGGGTAAAGGATCTGATAGTCCGTTACCGGGAAAGTCGAAGGCTACATAGAAGAAACTTGTGGGTAGTTTGAAAACTATGGGACGAAAGCTAGAACATGGTACGATGCGGCCAGGAGCCAGTAGTACTGGTGGTTTTGAGGGCTCACCCCATGTTATACCTGAAAATAATTGTATTCATTATCTTTGAAGATGACAAAAGTACACACTCCGTTATAGTGGTGCGCAACGTTAATGTAATGCCGATGATCGTGGGTTCAATTACCACTTCTTCTTCACAATCTTAGATATTTCAACATTCCATGAAGAGGACAAAAAACAGTAAAACCCGAGTTGTGGTTGTTATCAAAGTTGCTGACAACAATCATCTTACCCATTGTAATTTTTTTTATTTTACACAAGCCTTAAAAAAAGTTTAGTAGTACCTGATATATTACCCCAGGGTGCTTTTATCGTGACAACCTTTTCCGTTTGCTTTAGAGACATACTCCTGTAAATGAGATTATTATTAGAGGCAGATACGAAAGAAGACACACCTATTTCTGTTAATCATCATCATCATCATCATTACAGCCTATACAGTCCACTGCTGAACATAGGCCTCCACAAGTTTACGTCAAAAATAACGTGAACTCATGTGTTTTGCCCATAGTCACCACGCTGGGCAGGCGGGTTGGTGACCGCAGTACTGGCTTTGTCGCACCAAAGACGCTGCTGCCCGTCTTCGGCCTGTGTATTTCAAAGCCAGCAGTTGAATGGTTATCCCGCCATCGGTCGGCTTCTTAAGTTCGAAGATGGTTGTGGAACCTTGTTATCCCTTAGTCGCCTCTTACGACACCCACGGGAAGAGAGGGGGTGGCTAAATTCTTTAGTGCCGTAGCCACACAGCACTGTTAATAATCTTACAAATAAGAAAGTTAAATAGACGTATAAATTATTGAATTTTGTTTGTTTGTATGTCTGTGTATGTGTGTGTGTGTGTGTGTGTGTGTGTGTGTGCGTGTGGTGTGTATGTATGTGTTGGATTATGGGGAGTAGGTATGAAGAAAAAAGAGATCATGCAGATTAAAATATGTAATTCAGACTACAGTATCAAAGACAGGTCTTGTATTAGATTGTATATTTTTAAATTATGTCTATACATACATATAGTCTAGAAAAGTACATAGTTATTTAAACACCGCAGTCGGTTATCTATACATCTAATAAAACTGTAGAGGTTGAATTTCTATACAATGAAAAAAACCGAGTCAGGGGGATGTAAGAAGTGATACAGAACTAATTTAGATTTTTAAAAAATATATATTTCTCGGTTTTCCTGTCTGATTGTACTGGCTAATCTTCGAAACGACTAGACCAATTTAAATGAAATTTGCTATGATGGTAGCATATCCCTGGTCAACATATAGGATACTTTTAATCCCGATAAATTCAAGAGTTTCCGTGGGATAGTAAAAAAACTTTAATTACTTAAACAGCTTATTATCCAACTTATGCGCCTAAGTAAGTATTGATATTGCCGGTATCATCATACAATAAAACAATTATCACATTAAAAAAAACGATATACCCCGAAAAAGTGAAACCTTACAAATCAGTGTATAGCATAGAGTATTTTATCATCATATTAAATAAACTAGATGGCGCTGATAGTACTCTACATCGGGATGGTGAAATGTTACGATTCACTGCAATAACCAACGCTTAATAATGTTACCAACTCTAATTGGTATTAAATAAACTAAATGACCTTGTCAGTATTCTACATCGCGATGGTTAAAAACCGGTACCGGAACAGTACAAAAATAGTCACAGCATCTTTCGAATTAAAATCCAGTTAATATTCATTTACGTTTAGTCAGTCGCTATCTTTGTTATCTATTTTGCTGAGAAGTTACATAGTAAATACTTTTATCATTTAAATTTATGCTTCTAATAATTTTATAAGATTTGTATTGTTCTTACTGTGATTATTATTTGTTGAAGTACCGGAAGAGCATAAATATAGAGACAGTGGATAGTTTCAATCGATTTTCTATTAATTGTTCTTCACGCAGGCGGTTTTTTTTTAATTATTATTTTATTTGACTTTGTAGTACGCTTTTGATAATTTTGAATGTATTATTATTTTTTGTTTTGTTTAATTAATTATTTAGTTTGATCGTTAGTTTGATCGGTTGACATATTATTGGCATTCCCTAAGTATTATGATGAAAAAAATTATACATATCTATACTATTAAACGAGCAATTCTTGTATATATATATATATATATATATATATATATAATCTGAATCTCGGAAACGGCTCCAACGATTTCCATAAAATTTAGTATATAGGAGGTTTCGGGGGAGATAAATCCGTCTAACTAGGATTCATTTTTAGAAAATGACGTTTTATCCCTGTTTTTAGGGAGTGAAAAAATAGCTACAATATCGTTAGAATACGAAGGTAAATTTCGCAACTGTCATTAAAGTTGTAATAGCTCGGTGGGAAATCGGCCGGTCGGGATCAACCGAGGAGATCATGGTTCAAATCCCAATGATCCCTGATCAATTATTTTTTTCCTTTTTTTTAATTGCACTCGTTATTTAAAAAAAAATATTATTCATATTTTATAAATATTTAATTCGAATTTAAATATGAATTCCAAAAAACACGATTTACTAAAAATACCGAGCTAGGCTCGGTCACCCAGGTACTTTTATTTAATCGATTATAGTTATAAGTATGTGTTTTGATTTACATTTCTTACTGTCTTTATTTCTGTTTTTCTGTGTATCTTCGCTAAATATTTTGTGTATGTAGGCTGAGAAACGGGCGGACAATCCTAGCAGAGTCAAGACTAGGTAGCAGTGGTAGCCAGTCCACTCGGTTTCTCATCCCACAGCCCTATAGTACGCACGCATAACACTCTCGTTCATCCTCGGTGTCCATCTCATGCAACGTACTCTACCAGCGGCGGGCGCCGAATGCTGAGTCCCTTGGGACTCTGTCGGCGCCAAGCCAACTGGTGAGGATGGTGGATTAGCCGACCGGTCAGCAGGGTTGGCTAGCGGCCCACATGGTGGCTGAGGCCGCATGAGGCTGCGTAGGTTTTATACAGCTTTGGTTGCCTTTAGTCGCCTTTTACGACACCCTAGGCTTAGGAAAGGGTAGCCCTATTCTACTCTGCCGGGAACCACGCGGCTTGTATTATTATTAAATTCTGCTCCTGTACCTATGACATAAAAATACAAAACAGTATTATTACTTTTAGTTTTTGCTTCATAATATTTTTTATTATATTTGTGGTGACTATGGGCAAAACACATGAGTTCACGCCATTTAGCGTGAACTTGTGGAGATCTATGTCTAGTAGTGGACTGCGAAAGGCTGCTGTGATGAATTATTTTTTATAGTAGTAGTTGATTGATTTCCCTAATTTTAGCTAGGTGATGAATTAAAGACTATATATATGATATCTCACCTTGGTTTCGCCGACGATATTGTCATCTTTGCAGAGACGTTGGATGAGTTAGGACAGATGCTGGCCGGTCTAAACGAGTCCTCGCGGCGTGTCGGTCTCAGTGTGAACTTGGACAAAACGAAAGTTATGTTTAACAACCAAGTCATACCGAGACCGGTATCGGTCGATGGTACCCTTCTCGAAGTTGTTTAGGATTATAGTTACCTTTTTTTTTATAGATGGGGTAATGCTTTTTACGCACTGACCCCGCCACCCAAGAGTGACGGGAGTGTGGAGCTCCCGGCATGTGGTGCAATGCCAGACTATCCACTAAAACCCACATCTTTTATCCGCCGGCACCTTAGTGGGACGCAGTGTGGCAGCTTGCGCATACTACCACCGCGCCCCCGGTGATGGCCTTTCCGCCCCGTCGGAAGGGACGCGCAACCGTTCCAAGTCAATCCCACCGCCGTCTGCAGGAGGGAGACGAGGCCCAGGAACTGCTCCAACAACGGAGTCTAGGCGACCGTGAGGTCAAGCCCTTCCTCGGTTACCAGGCCGTACCTAGCAGCCCCGCAGAAACTGCCGGGCGACCAGCGCTACACGGTGGCATGCGCTTGCGCGCCTTAGAGCGGGCGAGCGAATCCGCCCACCCCGTCCGCCGCGTGGGGGAGGGAAAAACCTAACCCCCACGTCACCGCGCCGTCTCAGCGCCACTCACACCGCCGCACCTCCGCGCCAACACAACCGCACTCACAAGTCCACTTTGATAACCAGAGCGGTACCCGGAGCGCATCGTCTGGTTTTGGTCCGCGGGGGTCCAAAGATCCCTACCACCCGCCGTCGTTAAACCGCAGGCGGCGTTCCCCTATCCGCCACCTGGGGAACGCGCCCAGTAGAAGTCCAGCAACTCCTTCCCTTGGAGCCTAGGTCCCAGAGCTCAGTCGGAGGCCTAGGCTCCAGGCCTGGGAGGATTATATTTACCTAGGCCATACTATCCAACTAGGCCGCAACAACTTCGAGAAGGAGGCCGACAGGAGGATTCGGTTGGGCTGGGCGGCGTTTGGCGGGCTTCGTCGAGTCTTCACTTCGAAGATTCCGCAATGCTTGAAGACAAAAATCTTCGAGCAATGCGTCCTGCCTGTATTAACATACGGAGCCGAGACGTGGACACTGACGAAGGGACTGGTCCACAAGTTTAAAGTCGCTCAACGTGCAATGGAACGGGCTATGCTTGATGTTTCTCTCAAAGATAGGATCAAAAATGAGACTATCCGTGATAGAACGAAAGTAACCGACGTAGCCCACAGAATTAGCAAGTTGAAGTGGCAGTGGGCTGGTCATCTGTGTCGCAAGACCGCTGGCCGTTGGAGTAGACGTGTCCTGGAGTGGAGACTGCGTCTTGGCAAACGCAGTGTGGGACGTCCCCCGGCCCATTGAACCGATGATCTACGTAAGATTGCTGATGTAGGCTGGATGAGAATTGCGGAAAACCGGGATGTTTGGCGCGAACTTGCAGTAGGCTGAGCTGATGATGAGATGATATATGAAACGTTGAAAATGATTAATAAATAAAGATATTATGACTGATTTAGTACCTAGAATGTCATTTTGTACTCCTTTTAATCACGTTTAGTTTCCAGAAATTACTCACGACGATATTCACAATAAATAAATTAACAATTTAAGCTTTGTACTTTGAAATTCCCTTGACAACGTCAATATCTAGAAAAAATTCCAGAAAATTATAACCTGGGGATCTTTAAGTCGCGAGTGAATAGGTTACTTCTAGGTAAGCGTGCTCCATCTTAGACCACATTTTCACTTATCATCAGGTGAAATAGTGGTCAAACACAAACCTATCATTGTATAAAAAAAAAAAAATATTTCT
Source organism: Melitaea cinxia (assembly GCF_905220565.1). NCBI lineage: Eukaryota > Metazoa > Arthropoda > Insecta > Lepidoptera > Nymphalidae > Melitaea > Melitaea cinxia. The sequence continues at coordinate 4,255,249 of NC_059405.1, read as the reverse complement.
TTATTTTACCAAATACGTGATAACGCGACAAAAGTAATTTCATCATTAACATACTTTTGTTCAATTTAAATACTTAATTTGTATATTTATCTAATCCATTAGTTGAAATTTTTAATAAATTAATTGTGTGTTGCCCTTTATTTTCGCTACTAGATGTGCCTCGCGGTTTCACTCACGTTAATTTAAGAAAAAAGAAGTACTTAAATATATATAGCCTTCCTTGACAAATGGGCTATCTAGCATTGAAAGAATTTTTCATATCGGTCTAGTAGTTCCTGAAATTACCGCGTACAAGCAAACCAACAAACAAACTCTTCAGCTTTGTAATATTAGTATAGATAAGAAATGATCGAAAATATGTGTATTAAAAAGTATAAAGTTTCGTAATAAAACCTTTTTTTACAATTTTTTACAATCAATTTGAATGTCTGTGGAAATTTTCATAAATAATACTTATAAGATGATGTCACGATTCTGAATCTTAGTTTTATTAGCATAAAATGTAGTATACAACCGCTCTGGTACCGGTTTAGATGTCTGTCCTTGTTGGTCTTCCCACCGTGCCTCGGAGAACGCGTTAAGCTACGGGTCCCGGTTGTTATCGTATACACCTGATAGCAATCGTTACTCGTAGTAGGGAATATATTCGCCAAAGCAGCATGGTGGGTTAGACGCCCATCCTTCTCCTCTATGTAATCAATTGAAATATAATTGTGTTTGCTCGCAAACGAAAAAAAAACCGACTTCAATTACATCGACGAGTTATACAACGTGGATCGACGAAAAAACAGTCAAGTAACTACGTGTTATCAAAGATTACTCAAAAAGTAGTTATCAGATCTCAATAAAATTTATATGTGACCACATGACAAACATCAGCTTTCGATTAAATTAAAAATTATTAAAATCGGTACACCCAGTAAAAAGTTATTGCGGATTTTCAAGAGTTTTCCTCGATTTCCCTGGGACCCCATTATCAGATCCTGGTTTTCTTATCATAGTACTAAACTAGGAATATCTCCTTTCCAACAAAAAAAGAATTATCAAAATCGGTACATCCATTAGAAAGTTATGCGGTATAATACAACGTAGGTCGACGAAAAAAGCGTCAAGTTAAAACGCATTATTAGATATAACTCGAAAAGTAGTTGTTAGATCTCAAATAAATTTAAATGGGACCAATTGACACACACCACCTTTCGATTAAAATAAAAATTGTCGAAATCGGTCCACACGGTCAAAAGTTCTGATGTAACATACATAAAAAAATAAAAAAAAATACAGTCGAATTGAGAACCTCCTCCTTTTTTGGAAGTCGGTTCCAAATAAAATATTTATGTTATACATCGATTCGTAACAGCACCGGTTTGGTTTTTGATATATCTTCTTTGCGGTAATGTTAAATAAAAAAATATTAATTTATAACTTTTTGATATACCTAAAACATTTCCTTTAAAAAAAAATATTTTAAAAATTTACCTGCTTGAAGAGGCACGGTAGAAACTTGTATTAAACATCTTGAAGGAATTACGATAATAACAAAACGTGTACATATCTCTGTTTAACAGTTTGAACTAACACGTATAACTAAAACGTGTAGGGAAATAATTACAATTTTTATCGACATGTACTCATTGCAATGCAAATTTCTAAATATGCGATCAATCGGAACAGCGGTGGGTGCTGGACTCGAAAGCCTTTTTTGTTGTTAATCCAGGTGACCGAAAAATTCCAACGGATGCGTCTGACAAGCTGGCCCGCAACAGAGTCAATGAAAAGGAGCTCTTTTGTACCACGACGGCCTCCGCAATGATGATGATGATAATGATGATGATGATGAGCACGATATCGTATTCTCAAGCTTTCTATAGAACCTTATCCGGTCACTCATGAAGCGACTATTTTGTTGGAAGTGGTCAACTCTCTCTTCTTCGACTGCACTTCCCCCATACCCCGATTCTCTCAGCTGATATACCCCGATTCTTCAGCTGGTGAATTAGCCGACTGGTCAGGTGGTGGTTTTAGTCGGCGGGGATGGTCGCTACATCTAGCACCAGCTCCAGAAGCGCCCTGGCGTCCCCCAGGCATGCATAGACAAAATCCGATCTTTGATCCGACCTTAGAAAGGCATTATTAAATTTTGCTCTTTAAAATCTTAGAAGCGACATCTATTATAGTTTAGATTTCACTTTAGCAAGCGCGGCTGTGTGCGTTGTAGCAACTTTATGATTGTAGGGAAAATTATCAAGGTATATGGCTCCAGAGGGTCCTCGAGTTGTACAAGATTGACAATGCAGCTCGAGACTTCCTCAGAATGTACACAAGACAATGGAGTACGATCCTCTACTTCCAGGACGAACAACTGACGGGCATTGATAACCGAATCGGGATACGAAGGGCTATTTTCCAGGGTGATTGTCTGAGTCCATTATGGTTCTGCTTGTCTGTAAACGCTCTTATTGGAGCGTTCAGATATAGGCTTTCAGTTTCGGAGAGGAGGTACTAAAATCTCCTATATTCTCTACATAGACGGCCTTAAATTGCTGACTGTCGAGAGTGTTTTTAGTGGACATCGACATTTCGCATGACGAGAACTACGTGAAAGCTGAAACAGAGAAAAAACGTAAATATCTGGATTTAGCGCACGAGACTGTCGACATCTGAGATGAGAGGTCCGTTGAAATCATTCCTATCGCAATATCTGCCAACGGTTTGATCCTGGGTAGTCTCGCTCACCATTTGAGACGAGTGAGGGTCCGGGACGGTTCGTTTGCAGCTAGGATGCAGAAGGTGGTGGTAATCTTAAAAACTTTCTGCCGGTTACTCAGCCTACAGCCGTTTTTTGTTGACCCAGAGGAAATCAAGTCTCTTACTTCAAAAACAAAAGACTTTCATACAAACTTCCAACCCCCGTTTTACCCCCTTAGGGGTCGAGTTTCGTAAAATCCGTTCTTAGCGGATGTCTACGTCTTATAAGGAGCCAAATTTTTAAGTTTGTGTGTGTTATAGTTTCGGAGATTTCGTGATGAGTGACCTTTCGCTTTTATATATGTATAGACATCTAAATGTTTAATATTACTAACAAATTATATACTTATTTAATTTTATGTATCTATTATATATTATACGGGAGGAGTGGCATCCAGCACTATAATAATAATATACGCCTAATAAGCACTCTTCTTCTGTTACGTCCATGGATCTTGAATTTAAACAGAATACTATTAATTACCTCAAATCTAAGTCTATTACTATTCCTTCTTCCTTTCAGTTAAACAGTTACAAAAGATGACGCCATAAAACACCTTTTGTCTGTCAAATGAAATGCAGCTGGCTACAATGGAATAAATCTAAAGATAATAATTTTACTACTTGACTGCATAGCTCTTATCCTATTTCACATTTTTAATTGCTGACTATCCTGTTATAAGTTTCCTAGTTCTTGTCGGAAAACTCAAATAATTCTTATCCCTAAGATTAAAAACCTAACCTATCTTTCTCATTTTGAACTCATCTCATCTCACCTTGAACATATTATAATGTATCGTCAACTTCATCTATTTCTGATTAAAAATGACTTTCTGAATCCTTATCAGTCTGGCTTCCGGTCTCGCTATAGTACAGTAACACCTCTTGCTAACTGATGACGTAAGACTTAACATGGACAATAGGCACATTACAGTTATTACGTTACTTTACTTCAGCAGCGATTTTACTGCTCTTGACTTTGACATCCTTTTAGCTGTCCTAAAGTCCATTAATATTTCGTCTGAATGGTTCAAAAGTTAAACACCACAACAGTATATTCGAAGCGATAACCGCCTTTCAACTTATTGTTCACTTACTGCTGGTGTCCCACAATGTGTTTTCTCTCCTCTCCTTCTTTCCGTATTTATTAACAACTAACTCTCTTGCTGTGTGGTTACGGCATTAAAGAATATAGCCACCCCCTCTCTTCCCATGGGTCCATGCTCGTAATAGGCGACTAAGAGATCCACTACCACCTTGGAACTTAAAAAGCCGACGGATGGTGGGATAACCATCCAACTGTTGGCTTTAAAATACGCAGGCCGAAGACGGGCAGCAGCGTCTTCAGTGCAACAAAGGCAGCCCTGCGGTCACCAACCCGCCTGCCCAACGTGGTGACTATGGCCAACACACATGAGTTCTCGCCATTTTTGGCGCGAAATTATGGAGGCCTATATCCAGCAGTATGTACTGCGATAGGCTGATGTGATGATGATGTGATGATCTCTTTTCTCGTTTTATGATCTAAATGCCTACAATTTGCAAGTTAAACCCTCGGCCTCCACCAACAACATCAATAAGGCAATCGAAGATTTGAATTATGACGTGAATAAAATTTTGGGGTAAATCTTTTGGAATCGCGTTAAACCCCAATTTATATTATTTTGACTTGCTTGTTGGGACAGTTTGCAGTGACCCTGCTTTCTGTTCTGGGGTTGTGGGTTCGATCCCCACGCCAAGTCTTCAAAATTCGGTATCTTGGGATCTCGGGATCCCAATAATTTTTCGGTCACATAAATTTCTAGATTATATTTGTCTATTCTCCATAGGCAAATAAGAAGAGGCGACTAAGGAATAACACAGTTCCACTACCACCTTGGAACTTACAAAACCGACTGATGGCGGGATAACCATCCAACTGCTGGCTTTGAAATACACAGGGCGAAGACGGGCAGCAGCATTTTAGGTGCGACAAAGCCAGCCCTGCGGTCACCAACCCGCCTGCCCAGCGTGGTGACTATGGGCAAAACACACGATTTCACGCCATTTGAGCAAGCAAACTTGCGATCGAACTTGTTTTATAGAAAGTGGAAGAGAGTTCCGCAGGTGGACAACATTAACAGTAAAGGAATTCGTGTAGGATTGGAGATAAAATGAGAAGGACTTTTTAGAATCAAACTGGATTCAGATCTAAGGGAATCAGAACCACTTAAACCCATTTCACACCTTTGAAGGTAGAATATCCACAAATATAGGCGAATATAGGTGAAAAAAATCAACAATATGATTACACTCATTTTAAAAAATTATAAGGTTTCACACAGCTTTTTGAAGCCTGTTGTAAGTGACGAACAAAAAAGTTATTTTGTAAAACTCTTTCTTAAATAATGCTTACAGTATAAAATCTATATCCTCTCAATTTGTTTCTATTGTGAGTGGTTTAGACTGGGCGATATGTTAATAATTTGCTTTTTTTTCAAAATAAATAAAAACGCACCCTTATTATTTATGCCATTCATATATAACACGCTAACAATAAATAAACATTATACCGGTATTAATGGTCCATATGTAGTGAGTACAAATAATTATTCACACCTAATAATTACTCATTTATATTTATTACATTTATAATAAGTGTATTATGCAATATTGTATTCGAGTCGCATATTACAAAGATTTTTCACAATTGTTTTACACAGGTATGTTCTAGAAAAACGTTTATAAAATCAGGCCAAGTACAAGTCTGGTTCATACATATACAATTTCCTATATTATTTATTTTAAACACATTATTAAAATAGAACTAAAGTGGCGGTAAAACATATTTTCAGTACAGAGTAGGTACAGTTATATGTTTATGTTTTTATTACATTTTTTAATATCATATCAAAAATCGAACATTCCAGCGGGGATTGAACCTGCATTTCCGACTGACCGTGTCGGTGCTCTAGCCAATTAAGCTATGAAACGATGTACTAGTACTAGATCGAAATTTTTGATATGATGATTTTATATTCGGTCTTAGCATATATTACATTCTATTTTACGCCTACTTTGATTAGATTGTCATTGCTTTGTTTATCGTTTCAGGCGTTTAGTTCTGCGTATTATTTATTTATTTATTTATTTAATGGTTTACCAGCAGTTATTACACTATAACATTCATTGCAAAACGGAACATACATTATACTTTATCAAGTGCACAACTCATGTAGGTAAACACCGCATGCATATAGGTAAATACAATTCAGTAGACAAACATAAAATCAGTTATCTAAAACAATGATTAAACTTATGCTACAAAACTTACATCAAGTACATCTCCAAAAAGCACAGCAACTAGCAGACGGCAAATCAAAAGCAAGATTATGGAAATGTTGTGCCAAATATATCAATCTGTTTGCTGTAGTGATTGTATATCTTACTTAGCCGTGAAACTGGCGAGTTAATGCCCAAAACTGATCTTCGAAAAGCGGGATACAGGAGCATAATTGGTTTTCTAGGATATTTGCGAGGGATAGTGAAATTAAATTTTGACAGTAATTCAGAACAATCAATATTGTTACGTAACAATTTAAACAAAAAAAAAAAATAATTCGGATGAATTCCTACGCTTCTCTAATGAATCCATTTTGAAATGTTTTAGACGTTTCAAATAGCTAGTGTTTTTTAGCAACACAGGTAGAGTACGCTAGATGATGTACAAATCACTTATTATGTGTAATTTTTTTGTATTAAGTATTCAAGATATAGCTTATGATAGCCTAACGGATAACGAAATTCTAACTTCTAATACCAGTCAATTGGATACAGAGTTATAAAATCGATATGTATTTTATACTTAAAGTTTTATATGACATCTGAAATACAAAATTAAATTGATAGATTTTTTATTTATTTTATTATTATTTCATGAGTAGTAATTTGTTGATAAAAATATATTATTTTATAAATATAACATACATTTAGAGTCCTACATTATCGTTAAAGGCTCTATAAGTGTTTAAAATACTTTATTATTTTCATATTTTATTTATAATTTCATAATTTTGTATTGTAATGAATACATGAATCATGTCTTCGTTTTGCTCCTTTTAGAAAAAAAAATGACAATCAGTATAAATAAATACATTTTTCTGGGGATAAATAAAACGATACAGTAACATAACAGTCATGATAAAAAACTATCATTCTTTTTATTTTTTAAACTTCCACTGGCTCTGTTTAGTCAATAAATAAATACAATACAATAGAACGACATCTTACCACATAGAATAGAAAATATTATACAGAAAGAAACTCCTGTAAATCGTAGCAATTTTCTAAATACATAAAAAAATTGGTCCCTTACTTGCTAAATCATAATTAATTCTAATGCTGCACATATAATACTCTATTTAACTTTTTTTCATTTTCTCTTAAAATGAAATGCATTTATATGTACACATGCTAATAACAGCTGTTTTGTCTTTGTCCTACTTTATAATCGACAGTTGTTACGTTACAAAACGACTTTTGTGTAATGTTTTCGCTCTTTTTCTATTAATTTCAATACTTAAGTAAATATTTATGAGCACAATCGACATACGTAAATATATGACTAATTATAACTTATAAATGTGTCATAAGTTTAGATTTATGGTGCTCTATTTGAGCTATCGTGTCGAACATTGGTAGATTTTTCGTTTCAGGAATGAACGTTAGTAGAAGGGAACCTATTACAGCGGTCGAAGCGAACAGGATCGATGGTAGAGAGTCGAGTTCACCGCCCTGGAAAATATTTGGAAATATTATATTAAATACAGTCATAAATCTTGTACATAAATAAAAATGAAAGTCCTATGGACGCTTGCAATACCAGCAGCATTTCAAGCGCGTTCCCGACCCTAATGCCTTACACTACACGGGAGTATTACGCGCATAATGTCCAAGCAACTGTCCCAAATTGGATAATTATTTTTTATCTTCAGTACCGTCAGGTAAAGGCTTGCATAAAAAAATGATAATTCATTGTGTATACCTTTGGTAATAAAATGACAGTAGGAAGTTCACCGGGTCAGCTAGATATTATTTATAGCTAATAAATATGTCTTACAAAGTTAGCATTAATTACAACTCGTGAAATTAGAAAATTGTTTGTAGTGGATATAAATGAACATCATGACAGCGTTACGAAACATTATGTAGGTATGTAGGTGCAATTTCAATATTGAACACTAAGCAGCTTTATTATGAAAGGAAACGAGATTTAATCGAATTGATCTAGCTGACCCTAAAGACGTTTTGTTTTGTGAACTGTCAAACGCGTGCAGCTTAAATAAAATCGTTAAGTTATCTGAAATTTGCAACTTTCTGCACAATTTTCTTAATGTCTCATTTCGTAAAACAAATCATTAGAAAACTTACAAAATAGATGGAATTATTTAGCTAATCTCGACGGTTTAGCGATTTTTATTATATAGATAGATTATTCAAATGTTTAACTGTTATTTTTTTTTTAATTCAAATAACGTTGATTACACAAGTAACAAATTAAAATCAATTACCAAAAGAGGTGTAAGTGGCGCCAGCATGCTGCCCACCCTAGCTGCTGTGTTGCCAAACCCAACGAGAGTACCCCGAACACTAGTAGGGAATAATTCCAGACTGTATGTATACACTCCCGTAAAGCAAAAAGCCACTGCGCACTTTCCGAATAAAAATAATGTAATCTTTAACCAGGACAAATCTGCAAAAATAAAATAATAATTTAGAAATAAATGTACATTGTTGCGTGATTTATTTTTAAATGTTCATCAAATTCTATATAAGCATTCTGCAAAATTGAACTAACCATTATAATCAAATTATTTTCAACATAACCTGACAATCTAATAGCCTAGTAAAAATATTTAATGTCTGTATTGACTTACCGTCAGGTGTATAAGATTGACTAATGAGTAATACCGCGGCGGCCACGAAGGCTACTTGTAGAGATATATTTCTTCCAAATTTTTTGAAACTAACGAACGCTAAGTAATCCCCTGGGAATGCTGTGAGCGACGAAAGAACAAAGTTTGTGTATTTGTTTCCTGGTAACAAAACTGAATGTATTATTAGGCCGTAGTACATAAAACTTGAAGCGAAAAAGCAGAAAGAGATAACAGCTAAACGTATCATAATCTCCTTTGACGCTAAAATGTCTCTTATTTTCTCTTTCTCTTTCTGTACTACGACATCGAACTTGAGACGAAGATCTGCTTCGCTAATTTCGTCGATTTCTTCAGTTGTAACTTTTAGTTTGTTAATCTTTGCTGTGATTTTCAAAGTGTTCTTGGCGTCATTTGTTTTACCTCTAATCATTTGCCATCTCACACTTTCCCTTAGCAGTATCAAATATGATACGAATAGTATAGTAGGAGCATATACTACTATAATTAAAAGCTTCCAATATTTCAAGCCCATTGCTATGAACGCAAAAAGTACTTCTCCGACGTAAACCGCGTACGAAAAGACCACGCCACCAAGTACTCGTTTTGAATCTCCTCCAACTTCTATCACTGAAAATAAATGATTAGAAGGTTAATAAAATATTGGTTAGAAGCCATTTCTGAGTTTTCGGTTCAAGTAAACAAAAATCACAGTAACTAATAAGTTATATAAGTGTAGGTAGTTTATAATGTCTGAATGAACGTTTTTGTTAAATTTATTAATTAAAGGTTCTTTAATAAGTTTTTATATCAAATAACCTTTTATTTTATTTTTCAATAGATTCATAAAACCAAATAACTTACATAAAACGACAGCAATAGTATAAAGTCCTGATACGAGAACTGATTCCGTAAATTCAATGCCAAGATATAAATAATAATTTGTGACAAATATTTTCAGCACGCCGACCAAACCACCGACTGAGCAAATAATTACAGTAGGTTTTCTTCCAATTCTGAAAGATACAACAATGTTTAGGTATAATTACGTAGAATTATTTAAAAAGTTCATTGTATGTATTTAAAAATATATTTACTTGTCGGCTATCCATCCAGTGACCATCATTGACAAAATCATTCCTGCATTGTGCACGGTTCCAACGAGGGACGCTTTCCACGCCTGGCAACCCAAATTAAGCTGTAAATAAAAGAAAAATTATTTCACGCTTGTTCTCTAGACATTCCTTTAGTATTTATAATAACCTGTAAATACTACAAATGTCTATTGCGTTTGCATAAAGTCACGCTCGTCGATAATTATTTTATTTTCAAATCAATACTGATTTAATACAGTGGTTAGTTTGTTTGAACACTTTATTCTAGGAACCTGTCTGGTACATTTGTAAAATGTTATATTTATAAAAATACCTATACTACTTATAGAAGAGCATTAAAAATAATAATATATAATTAATATCATAGCGGGTGTCAACGCGTGTGTTCGTTCAACGTTCAGTTTCCTATGTACATAACTTATTTTCGAAATTTGAAACTTGAGTTGGCAAAATTTTGAACAGTTGATTTATTTTTTCTATGCCATGCATAACGCGTCCCTTACGCGTTTTCTCCGACATATTTATGTTTAATTCTTTATTGTGACGCATTTTGGTTTCAAATATAAACAAAACCAAAAAAGTTTCACTTCAAAAACAAAAAATTTCAATGCCCGTAAAGCCATAAGAACCGGCTAGTTATAAAATAACGCAATATCTATTCAATAAGTCAATGGTCTTCAAGTAAAGTACTATTTTTAGACGACGTAGAAACGCACTAGAACTATTTTAAACGAGAATTTTTTTCCTGTTGGAATACATTGTACCCTTAACAGGTTTATTCACTTGGATGATAATAATCCCTAGCTCAACCTGTTTACGCGTAATACCCACCATATTACGTGGAAACAACTTCGTTTTGTTTGTATTTGATTGACTATCATGCATTATTAAATTTATGCGCTTTTAAATAAAAAATAAACTCTATGTTGAGACTTGTCTTGAAGTTCTTGTCCGTTCGAATGATATTTATAGAATGCTATCTTAACAAGTAAAAACCACATTTATTTAAACGGCTCTTGTGTGCCTTTCCATAATAATAAAAAAATACTTCTATTTGCGGTATAAAAAATACCAATTAATTGCTCTTAGAAAAACTGGTTACATCACCAAGTTAAGTAAGCGAGGTATTATATAAAAGGGACTAAGAAATATTCTTTAAAGCTTTAGGTTCGCAATCATATTCCGGTTCCCTATAAAGAGACACATAGGACACTTATATAAGCTGAATACCTCCTATTTGTGACTTCATTCTTGCATTTAAATATATTTTTTGGAAATACACTGTTTGGATGTCGTGAACGAGTCACTAAGATTAGGCTAAACTTTTTTTTTTATCGTTTACTGCTTCTTGTATATTTTTTGCCATCGAAAACATGTTCTGTGGTTTTTGAAATCATTCAAAAAAAATAATATCCAAAATAAAAGATAAATAAAGGAGGTAGAGATTTTTATACTTCCAGTTTTATAAATAAATTATACTTGCATTATAAAACATTAAGAAAGACAGCGATCTAACGACAAAATTAATCGTTAAGGAAAATGTGTTCTCATCTACTTTAAGACTTATTTTAAAAACTATAAAATCGTTTTATCAAAATATTTTTTTAATAATATTTTATTTATTTATATCGTATTTCTATAGTATTTATAGGTATTCCAAAGTCATCTAGAAATAGCTAAGGAACCATTAATTAATTAGGTAAGGATGTTTTTGGCAATTTTTGACTTTTGAATCCAGACAATATTCTTTTGACATTTTTTGTACCTACACGATGCGATACTAATTAAAAATAAAACACGCCATACATCCTAATGTGATTCTTTTATTATATTTTACAATATTCATTTTTTTGTAAAATAAGTATAGCAATAAACAGCTATGCTAATACGTTTTTTACCTTCCAGACGCATATGAAATATTATCCCCGCCAAACCATTTGACCGCGCGATTTCTAATATAAAATATTGACTTTGAAAATATACTCCCAAAGTATGAATATGTAGATGTTTTTTCAATCCCCTCTCCCCTTAAAAGCCTTAACTAATTAATGAATGGCTCCTACGTAAAATTGACAAATAAAAAATAATCGAACCACTCGCTAAAATTTGCTTTGGTCCACATTTTCCGTTGGATTGTTTCAAAACAACACATTCCATCATTTACTCGATATACTGTGTCTAAAGCAAGTTTATAACTTATTTAAGTTACATCAAACACATTTGAGATAAACCAATATTTATAACCAGTTGTTAGATAAATAAATAATAAAATTTGTAAACCACGAACTATTTTTCATTAGGACAACGACCGTCCTTGACACCTATTTAAGCTTGTCTGTTTTAAACGACTTTTTTATAGTACATACTCAAAGTGTAAATACTAAAGTATTTGTAAAAAAAATTAAGGAGGTCAATTAACGTTGTATAAAAGAGATTTATTATAATGCTATCGATTTAAATATTATATCGGAATGAAACTGGTAAATAGATATTGAAACAAGCTATAAATATAATAAAGATAATTAGAGCCACTTATGTAAATAATCTAATAAATTTAACTGAGTGAGAAACTAAGAATAGCAATTAATTATCATCGTCATCAACTCAGCCTACCAAAGTCCACTGCAGGACAAAGACCTCCCTAAAATGACGCGAACTAATGTGTTTTGCCCATAGTTACCACGCTGGGCAGACGGGTTGGTTGGCTTTGGCTTTGTCGCACCGAAGACACTGCTGCCCGTCTTCGTCTTGTGTATTTGAAAGCTAACAGTTGGATGGTTACGCCGCCATCGGTCGGCTTAATAAGGTCCAAGGTGGTAGTGGAACTGTGTTGTTCCTTAGTCGCCTCTAACGACACCCACGGAAAGAAAGGGGTAGCTATATTCTTTACTGCCGTAACCACACAGCATTTAATTATATAAGTTTTATTATGTGTTCAGACCGAGACGCCTCGTAATTATATTTAACTTAGCTAAGATATTGCGCACCTACTTAGGACAACTAGCGAACTAAAACAGCCGGTTAGTATCCGGTTGCAATTTAAAATCTTTTGCTTTTCTTTTATATGCATATATATTTGTAGGAGTCTCAAACTATGCTGGTTTTCATAACACATCTTCACTATCGAATAAGAAAAAATTAAGAAAATAAAATGCTACTTTTATGCTAGCCAAATTTTAATCTTCGATCTTTTATATGTTATTCACTAATCTAATCTAATTATTCATAACCCATGTTGTGTCTTCCTACTCTATATCTCATATGCTAGATGATAGTTATATAGGTATGTATTTTGTCAGCGGGATCACACATAATCACTTATTAATTGTATGTATCTAAAACACAATTATAAGTATAATTATAATTACATATTATATATACATTATATATATGTATAATTACATAGAATCTTTGTTTTATTTCAGTGGTATATTCTGGTATGGACCATCTGTGTATCTCTGAGACAAGATGATATCTCAAATATTGTGTTAAATGTCTATCAATGTCTGCACTGCTAATGTATGACTTTTGTGTGGACCTACCATGTCATGTAATCTTGATCGTAGGTGACAAATCTGTCTCAAAATTCTAAATATATCTTGTTATGGATGCTTTTACGGATACAACGTATAGTCACTTCCTACTGATTTTAAGTGATACTGATCGGTCAAAAAATTTGACAATATTTTGATCCTAGCTTCATCTTGTGTGCGATTAATGAATTAAAAAAAAATTAAGTAATTATTAGGTAAATCAGAAAACTAAAAATTATTTGAAAAGATCAAGAAAATAGCACTAAATCAGGAGTTGATATTTTCATATGTAAAAGCTAAAAAGCAACGAGGTTTTAAGTAATTTAAGACTTTTTTTTAATTATCACTTCAGCCTAATACAGTCCACTGCTGGACATAGGCCACCACAAGTTCGCGCCAAACATGAGGTAAACTCATGTGTTTTGCCCATAGTCACCACGCTGGGCAGGCGGGTTGGTGACCGCAGGGCTGGCTTTGTCGCACCGAAGACGCTGCTGCCCGTCTTAGGCCTGTATATCTCAAAGCCAGCAGTTGGATTTTTTTAAACAAATTTAAAATTTAAATGTTAATAATAAAAAATGAATTTTATCATGAGATGTTACGATTAAAAATATCAGATTTATATCAAGTGACAATTTACTATGATGAATACGATACGAATTTTAATTTTGAAGAATAAATGTCAATAAGATTAATTCATGGGAAAATACGTTTTTATTTTTTATTTTTTTATTGAACCAATCAATCATTCAATACTTTTTTTGCAATTTTCTGCGTACACCTCGTTCCTACCTCAGCAACGATGGAATTGTTGTTTTCGTATACCCATTCGTGGCATTCTTCCAGTACTTCTTGAAACGTGTTATTGGAACATGTTTGGTTTATCCTGTCATATTTGTTCATATCTACAACCGGTTTTAAACATCTAGCATTAACTCCTTCGGGCCACCATTCTGGTATCTCCACGCTCGGGTTCTGTGGACCTTCACATTCTGGCACCAGGCACCTGGAACAAAAGCATAATTATATCTCTTGGCTTTGATACTAAAACTATTTATAGCTTTTATCTTATGACACGTGGTCGTCTGTTCCTACTGTAAGCGACTTACGCTAATGCGGCTGTTATGGCTAATTTATATTTTTTTTTTTTGATAAATATACAGAAATAATACATATATAGATACAAAAATACAAATATAACACCCAGACTCAGGCAGGAATCGAACCCGCAACCCACGGAACAGA